>NC_142039.1:34724825-35924825 GCF_982192425.1 Myodes glareolus
GGATCCTTCATAATCTTTGTCAAAATTGAATGATATCTTTAGCAATAGAGATGTATCTTCAAACTCTGGAAGACAGCTAAGGACAGCAGCAATAGCTTGCATTGCTTTAGGGGTCTCTTGGTCTCCCCTGACAAGTAACTTGAAAGGAGGACTCCTTGTATTTAGAAGTGGAATTTTGGTTAAATAGTGTATGGTTCTTGTGGGGAGCATTACCAGGCTCTCTCTCTCTCTCTCTCTCTCTCTCTCTCTCTCTCTCTCTCTCTCTGTGTGTGTGTGTGTGTGTGTGTGTGTGTGTGTGCTCGCACGCATCATTTTAGGTAAATAAAATATTCATCATGACTTTTTCAAATATTCTTAGTGTTTTCCCTTCAGTCTTCCCCTCCTTATATATTGAAGTCCCTCCCACATGCCCAGTTCAAATACCCTTACAAAATTTCCCATTTCCCATTTTGTGTCCCTTGTATCCTGTTCATCTCCTCTCTAGTGAGCCTTTTCCCAATCTAGTGTCCCTTTTTATTTTCCTTGTTTTTACAGTTAGGATAGAAGAGAGTCTTTGCCAGCTAAACATATGACAGAGTATTATATTCAGAATATATAAAGAATTGAAAAAGACAGAGTCAAGAAAACAAATGACCCAATTAAAAGGTGAGCTATGTGTCTGAGCACACAGTTCTCAAAACAAGAAATAAAAATGGCTAAAGAATATCCTTTAAAGAAGGTTCACCATCCTTAGCAATTAGGGAAATGCAAATCAAAGCAATTTTGAGATTTTCATCTTACCCCAGTTAGAATGGGTAAAATCAGCAAAATAAGGAACAAAAAATGCCAAAGGAAAAGGGAAGCTTCATTCACTGCTACAGCCCCTCTGAAAATCAGGACAGAAAATTCTGTAAAAGCTAAATATACATTTACCTTATGACCCAACTCTACCACTTCTTGGCATATATATGTCCAAAGGATGACATTCTACTCGACCGATAGTTGCTCAGTCATGTTTATTGCTGCTCTATTCACAACAGGTAGGAAATTGAAACAAATGAAATTTCCTTCAACTGACTAATGGAGAATGAAATTGTCGTACATATACATGATGAAATATGTGAAGAAAAATGGAGACTTTAGATTGGCTGTTAAGTGGGTGGAACTAGAAAACACTCCTTTGAGTGAGGTAATCCAGATGCAGAAATACTGTATGTTCTGTCTCTTCTGTTGTCCCTGGCTCCACATCCTCAGAAAGGAGTATACAACACATGATATTTTAGTAGATGATGAATATTCAGCAGTGTAAACATATCACATTGTCATTATCCACTTGTCAGTTGATAGACATTCAGTTGTTTCCAAAGTTCAATTTTAAATCTTTACCAGTGGATCAATGTATTTCCTAATTGTGTTTGAATCCCAATACTGGAGCTGTGCACTATGTACTGTGTGCTGGAGAAAATTTATTTTCCTGCAACTGTATTCATCATGAAGGTTTTGCTCTTGATTTTGTAAGTACTTTGTGTCCTTCTTCTTAATATTAATTCGTTAATTAATATTAACAAATCCCAGCACAGGAGCTTCTAGGGGAGGCTGATGTGACTGCCTGAGGACTCTTACTTCATTAGCCTCTAACTCTTCGTTGTGGTGCAGAGGAATCAAAAGTTTTATCCCTTTGTTCATTAGGGAATAGAAAATATATATCATTGGTGATGTGGCAGGAATCATGGCCAGCATATTCTCTATGTTTTGTGGTTCTATCAAGAGAATGACAAAGGAACATAAAAAGTGAATTGAGGCTTGGGACTCACTGTCACTCTATAAATCCTACCTAATCCCACAGGAAGTCTGCTCATTCCCAGGTGGGACTTTTCTGAATATTCTCATCCAGTTGGGACAAGATAAGATAGTTCCTGGAAAAACGTTGACTTTAGTTTCAAGATGTACTTATCTTGAAGTGCATCTGCATCAAAGAAGTGGGCAGCAGAAGAGGCTGCTTTTGCTCAATGTAGGCTCACCTCACCACTGTTGTAGGTCTTTGGTTCAGGATGTTATTTCTTGATTCATAAGAGTAAAAACTGGACATTGAAGCAGATAACCATCTTATAACCTAAAGAAGCTCTCCTACTTTTGAAGGGGAAGAAGAGGGAAGAAAGAGAGGGGTGAGGAGAACTTGAGGAAATGGAGGAAGATGGAGGAAGAACAGAGATGAGAACAAGAAAAGAGATATCTTTATTGAGGGAGCCATTATGGGGTTAACAAGAAACTTGGCTCTAGAGAAATTCCCAGGAATCCACAAAGATGATAAGACCCTAAGCAATAGAGGAGAGGGTGCCCACACTGGCCTTGCACTGTAGTCAGACTGTTTAATATCTTAAATAGCATCATAGAACCTTCACCTAGCCTCTGTGTGTTTATTTGGAATAGAACTAGTGCAGGACAGAAACTTCTGTTTACATACTACATCTACTTCTTTAATTTTTTATGATTTATTTATCTTTTTTTTATTTTATGTGCATTGGTGTGAAGGTGTCAGATCCCCTGGAACTGGATTTTCAGACAGTTGTGAGCTGCCATGTGGATGCTGGGAATTGAAACCAGGTCCTCTGGAAGAGCAGTCAGTGTTCTTAACCACTGAGCCATTTCTCCAGCCCCTACATCTACTTCTTTTACGCCACTTCAAATACTTACAATTTCACAAATGAAACATAGGGTTGCAATATGTTTGAAACTATTCCCTGGGTACCTTTAAATATTGTTATGATTATCATGGACATTGAGTTAATAAGGGCTGAGTTACTGTGCCTTTACATTCTAAGAGGTTACTTTTAGAAATTCAAATATCTATTTGGGGACTTTAAGCATTCAACTTCAAGTGATTTTTTATTGTCCAAATACTATACTCTAAGTTCAAGATACTCAAATAGAATCACATATTTTATTCTATTTTCTTTAGTAATATTATTATGAGAGTTCTTTTTAATGGTCTCTTACATAGACCAGACTAATTTTGAGCTCAATATATAGCCAAGCTAGCTTTGACTTCTCATTCTCTTGCCTTTGCCTCTTAAGTGAAATGATTGTAAGAGTAGATATGATTTTATCATTTTAAACTATAATTGTAACATGTTGGGCCTGCTTGTTTTTGTTTTCTGTCCCCGCCTGGTACCCCACAGGCAGCAGGCCCCAGAGAAAATCAACCACACAAGAGATCTCTAAAAGTTATAATGCTGATTGGCCCATTAGGTCAGGCTTCTTACTGGCTAACTCTCACATCTTGATTAACCCAATTTTGTGATCTATTTTAGCCATGTGGCTCAGTACCTTTTTCAGTGGGACAGCTCACATCCTGCGGCTTCGGTGATCTGGGCAGGAGTGGGAGGAATCAACTTCCTCCTCCCCAGAATTCTCCTGCTCTCCTTGCATCATTTCCACTTCCTGTCTGGTTTTCCCGCCTACACCTCCTGCATGGCCAATCAGCGTTTTATTTAAAACATGATTGACAGAATACAGACAATTCTCCCGCACCATATAATAATTAATTTTTGACACATGGTAGTGACACACAGATATGAATGCATACTGTAGCAATATACATCTTGATATTAGTTTTATAAGATTCAAATGTCATCTTTTTAATAATGAAGGTTTTGTAGATATAATATATATGCATGCTACGTAAGCTCTTAAAATAAAAATTTAAAAAAGATGTTTTCCAGCAAAGGGTTATAATGAAAGCTTTCTTAGAATGCATTCCCTGTACATCAGAGAGTTGGGGCTCATGTTTTAAAATATGCTGGAGTGTCTTGGCAGACAAGCTGTGTTTGTCAAAAAGGTATTTTTTGTGTCAACAACGCCTCTTAGGAGGATAGAGGTTTTTTATACATTAATTTTTAATCCAAAATGTTCAAATCCAAATATTGATATCCTTAATTGAGTTTTGTTGTGTCTGTTTATTTGGACAGAATGTTGTTCTCAGAGTAGATGACACCAGATAAAAATTCATCCAGGGTCACACTGTTGCTTCTGCTTTCAGGACTTTATGTGTATACAGTAAGCTGAAACTCATAGGTCTGGTGACAAATCTCAGTATCTTTACTCAAATGTTACTCCAACTTCTTTAATAGAAGTACTTTTTAAGCGCACAAATTCGTCTGCTAAGGCTGCTATCACAAACTATCATGGGTTAGGTGGCTAGCAAGGTAGGAATGAGTTGTGCCCCAGTTGTGAAAACTGGTTTCTGAGGAATCTCTTTCCTTAGCCATGGCTTACCATCTCCTCCCTGTATTCCCACACAATCTTAATATATATGAATAGTAAGACTTTCATGAGTACTCGTTAGATTTGCAAGGACTATCCTAAAGATCTTACTGTTAAATTATCTGTCGAGGATTGCATCTCCAAGTACCATCCTATTGAGTGGAGGGTATTAGAAATTAAGGATTCATTGTAGGTATTGCTGAGGGCAAAACAGCCCACAACAATGTTCTTCATGTGCTCACTTACACAGGGATGGATTTTTATTCAAAATTATCTGCACATTGTTCAAATATTTAGGTAGTTAACTACTTTGGCTCCCAAAAAGGCTCAGGCTAACTTTCTTGTATGAGTAAGGTCATGAAATATTCACCAATAAACATGACCATTTGTCTCTTAAGGGCAGATATTGGATGTCCTTCCCCCCACTTGGGATGCTACCTTCTGAAGCCCTTCTTCCATTAAATACAAGAGCTTTAACAATCCTCACATGCCTTTAGTGAGAGCAGGATCCCAATCAACCATGTAAGCATGGAATTGGTTAAATAAAACTCATGACTTGACCCTAGTGGGAAGTTCAGAGTATCTCTAAATCAATTCTTGAAATCTTCTCTAATTCCACAAGGCCAGATTGCTAACCTCTTTGCCATGTGTATCAGGAGCAAGCCTTGTTTGGTTTCACTGGCAAAACAAGAACCAATAACAGCAAAGCAACAATACAAAATCAATTATATTGAAAATTCGAAGATTTAAAAATCACTCTTTGTGACAGAATGACACTGATTGTTGAAATTTCTCTAGTTTTGTCTACTTTGAAAGTTTTACATTTTAAGTTTAATCCAATATACTGCAATAAGGGTTGAAAATACGCACACAACAGTACACGTTTTAAAGTTAATATATAAAAGGATGCACATATTTTCAGTTTTTCTACAGAACTAATTAGCAGTGAGTCTCTTTACTTACTGAGCCTCCAATATGATTACTCACTTTTTGCAGATGATTTGTTAGATCAAAACCTACAGTGGACAAAAAATGGATGCTTTTTTTTTCCCCCCAGAGTAGTGCTACATAACTTTGGACAATAAATTATTCCACTGATTTCATAATGGACTTTAAAAAATGTGATTTTTCAAAAGTGGTTTCAAAAGTATTCAGAGAAGATACTGAAGATGAGACAAAGGACATGTGCTTGGGCCCACGGCATTAACATGTAAGAAGGATCAAATGAGGGCGCACTGCAGGAGGCATGGGCTGTGGCTACCCATCTCTCCCACTGAGGACTGGACAACAGACATTCAGAATGAAGAGCATTCGAGATCTGCTTTTGACAGATAGGGGAAACCTAACAATGGTTTGAACTGCCTGCAAAAACATCCTAAAATGCTTCTTAAACCTTTTGGACTTGGCGAAATTCAAAACACGTTTTGCCAGGCAGTGTTTCCCCGCTTAATTGTTAAGCCCCTGCGTATTTCAAGGGAAATTTAATCCGTATGTTTCTGATTCATTTACACTTAACTCATCAAAATGCTGTTTGGTAAGAGTTATTTGATGTCTGAACTGCAGCATGAGAAGAGCTTTTTGTATGCCTTTCTAAATGTTCTAGCATTGAATAGAACTGCAACCACTGAATTCTCTTTTTCTTGAAATTTTAATTGAAATATAATTACATAATTTTCCCCTCCCTTTTCTTCCTCCCCCTCACTCCTTCTCAAATTTAAGGTATTTTTTTCTTTAATTACTATTGTTACACATGCACACACATGTGCATAAATACATAAAAACAACCTGCTAAGTTCATTTAGTGTTGTTTTTATGTATATGATTTCAGGGTTGGCTTCTTAGTATTGGGTAACCTACTAGAGGATTCATGCCTGGGGAAAACCAATTCTCCCTCCCTTAGCAGTTCATAGTTCTTTGTGTAGTTGTAGGGCCTCGTGAGATTTCCCCTTCAATACTAGCATGCCTTGTGCTACTGTCATTTCTATGGTCTTGTTTAGGTCACAATATCATTGAAGTATCAGGAGGGAAATGTACCTGTCAATTCTAGGAGGCATATACTGAAAGCAGACTTCCTGGTTTTTGGTTTATCATGATCTTTCTTCCCTCTCTTCCACAAGTTCCCTGAGCTTAAAGTGTGGAACTGTGTTGGTTTTGAACATTGCATGACCAGTTATTCTTGCACTTTGACCAGTTATGACTTTCTGCGAGGCTTCTATTTGCTTCAAAAAGATGAGTGTGGGCTACACTTACAGGTGGGTAGAAGGATAAATAGTTAGAATAGAGTTAGAAGTTACATTGGCTTAGTAAAGTGTCAGTAGTATGTTCTCTTAAAGGATTCTTGACCTCACTAGTCCCAGGTGGTTCGCTATATTTCCAGATCAGTCATTATTTCCATCCTGTACCACAGGCCTTAATTCTAATTAGAAAGTTGTTGGTTACCACCAATATATGAGTGCCACCATTGCACTTTAGGAATACTTTTTAGGGCCATCTTACCATCTTGGTCCTTGTTATAGTCCATAGGCATCATATCTGGGGAGGACAGTTAGTTGCTTTCCTCCCTTGCCAGATTACACAACCTTTCCAATATTATGAAAGACAGCCCTCATTGAAGACAATTTTGAGTTGGATTTAGCCTGAATTCTCTGAATCTTCTTTTTAAAAAAAAAAACCTGCATGGTATCTTCAGTAAGAGAGAGTTTAACATAAAGGGAAAAACCAAGAACCGCAGGAAATACCTACATTTTTTTTTAGAGTGGGTTGGACTCCCCTGACCAATAACTCAAAAGAAAACTTCTCATGCCTGATATTGAAGATTTTGCCAGTCTAGAGTCTTAATTTTAATTTTTAGGTTAAGTCTCACAGCATTAAAATGTCGTTCAACTTTCTCAAGCATTTTGTATGACTTGTCAAAAAAGGCAACTTAGAGGGTCTAGAACCATGCATGGGATAGGACAGTCATCCTTTCAGCAGTTAGGTTATTTTTAATTAAAGGACATCTCTGCTACAGAACCTTGAACCAGCTGAAGAGGACTCCAGTTGCCTTCTGCAGTACTCTTACACAACTAATTGGAATCGTTTATATTTTCACATAGGTTAAACATGTATTAGTATGTTAGAGCATGGAAAACAGATAATAACCCACACAAGGTGAGGTATAATGGACCACTTATTGAAGAATTGAAAGCATCCCTAGGAAAACGAAGATTGGGATAGCAGGGTAGAGCCTGAGTTCCCCCTGCACATAGACATTGCTACGGGACAGGAGTGGCCCTGGCTGTTCTTCACTCTTCCATCATTGAACCTCAAGATATAGAAAAGTGGGGGATTCCAATGCACTTACTTTGCTTTATGTAGCTTCTCCCGTGGTATTTAATTTTCTAATGTAGGCAAAATATTCTTTGAAAAGGAATCTTAGCTACTGAGAGAGGGACGGGGAGGGGCACTGTTGACTCCTCTAGGGTAGAGTTAGCTTCCTGCCTTTCCATCTCTTGATCTCAGAATAGGTTTGACACAGGGCCCAACTTTGTCACCGCTGAATTATTAAAAGAAAGGAACCCACTTTTTAAAGTGGAACTTCTCGAGTAATTCAGTATATTGTATGACTCCGATGCATTAGACTAGATGTGAAGGACGTTCATCTTCAGAGGAAATGGAGTGAACATAGTCTACCTTGCCCCATCTCTGAGCAGAATACAAGAAGCAACTATTTAATAACTCCCCACAGTAAACAGAAGGCAGCGAATCGAAGCTGTCTTAAGTCATGATGCCACCAAACCAACACAGAGCTTACACATTTTAGCTTTGCTGATATCCTGTAGCTTGAACTCTGTGTACTAGAAGTGAGGACCAGGGTACAGACAGGAGAGCTGCAGGAGAAACTTTCTGCTTTTGTTTGAAAGCAAAAGTAAAGTGAGACATTAACACTAACAAATGCAGAGATCAACTGATCTTTCTTCCCTCCCGCCTGTTCCCTTCCTTCCCAGTTTCTTCTTGCTCTTCTCTCATCCCCTCCTAATCCTTTCTTCCTTTTACTGCACCAGAAATTCTAAGCAATCTTGTGCTGGTAACTGAAGCCTACCTCCAGACAGCAGTGTGGGGAGCAAGACTCAAAACTGAGAAAAGAGTTCAGTTTTCTTCAACCACAGGTTTCCAAGAGAAAGGGAAAACCCCTTGCTTTTTCTCTGTCCTCGTGTGACTTGATCTAAGATTTGGGCACAATTGCAGGAGTCCATGGTAGGACCAAGTATCTAAAGTACAGTTTCAGTGGGTCAAAAGCTTGAAGATTACAGCAAATGAAGAACTCGGGAAATCACCACGATAAATGCTTTTGTTACCCTCGTTCTTTCCCACTGAGAGGTACGTGCATAGATGAGATCCAACCCATTACGGCAAAGACTGAGAAAACTGATCTGACCAATACATAAACCAAGGGTCAAACCAGCTTCTGAGCAGGACACAGGAGATATACAATATTAAAGATTCTGATAGGTCAGCTGGTAATGCAATCACCATCTATGGAATGTATTCAGGGATTTTCTGTAAACAAGACAGTTGCATAATGCCCTAAATATCCAGGATAGAAAACAAACTTTCTCAGTATACAAAGAACTAGAAAAATCTCAGCTCACCTGGGAAGAGATGCTCAACAGATTCTACCACAAAAATTGAACAGTTGTTAGGCCCTCTACTGACTGCTGAAAGGCTTTGGGTACTCTATATACAATTTCAGACATTAAAAGCAATAAAGATGGCAAGATTTCTGTGGAGACAAGAAGATACAGAGAAGCAACTAGAAAGCTTTAGAGTAGAAAAATGTATTAAGTGAAAATTTCTGGGATTAGTTCACTTCAAGGATGAGTTATAAGAGAAACAAATCCAGAAATTTGAAGTTAGGTCAAAAGAAATTATCCAGTTTTAATAGGAAAAAGAAAATGAGTGAAACAAACAAAACTCAATAATGTACAGAGCTTCAGAGAACAATGGGCTGACGGTAAAATAACTAGCATTTTTGTCATCTCCCAGAAAGGGATCAGAACATGATGACAAAGAAAATATCTGTAGAAAAAAAGAGTGGCTAAAACCCTTTGGACATAAAGGTTATATGATCCCCAAACAATGAATGAAATGATTTCCATGTCAAGGTACAAGATCAGAGAGAACCTTCATCCGATGATGGATGGCGATACAGACGGAGACCCACATTGGAGCACCGGACTGAGCCCCCCAAGGTCCAAATGAGGAGCAGAAGGACAAAGAAAATGAAAAAGGAAATAAGGACTGCGAGGGATGCGATCACCCACTGATACAAGGGGACGGATCTAATGAGAGTTTACCAAGGCCAGTTGGACTGGGACTGAACGAGGACGCAATCCAACCAGATTCTCTGAATGTGGCTGGCCCGGAGTCTTTCTGAAAAGCCATTGACAATGGCACTGGGACTCGTTTCCTCTGCATATACTGGATTTTGCGGATCCAGTCTGTCTGGACACTCACCTTCCTGGACCTGGAGGGAGGGGGGAGGAACTTGAACTTCCCACAGGGCAGGAAACCCTGACTGCTCTTAGGGATGGAGCGTGAGGAGGAGAGGGAGTGGGGGGAGTGGGAGGGTGGTAGGAGGAGGGGCGGAAATGGAAACTTTTATAATTTAATAAAATTACTTTTAAAAAAAGATACATTACAATAAAGCCAAAGACCAAAAGACAAAAGACCAAAAGAAACATTATATATAATCCATGGAAGAATATTGACTTTATAATGCATATAATTTTCATATCAGAAGTCATGAGATGTTAGAAGAAAGAGGTCACATGTTTCAGGCATTACAAGAAAAGCATTGCAATCTGAGGCTCATGTTGGTCATAATGTCTTTCAATGGTGGAAGTCAAGTAAATATATTTTCTGATTGAGGAAAAGGTAAAGAATTCATCTGTAGCTCATCTGCTAAAATAATTACTAAAGGAAACTGAATGGTGTGAGAACAATTACAGAAGCAGAAATAGAGAAAACAATGAAAATGGCGATTATCAGACTAACTGGACATATCACATTCTTCTTTCATTGATCTTTCATTGAAAGAAAAAGTTTGACAGCAAAAACAAGTATCATTGCAAGTAATTACACATTACCATAACAAAACTACATTTCCTTTTGCAGTGTTAAATTACTAATATAAGCTATTTCATTGTACACAAGCTATGGAAAGTCAAGTATGTACATCAAAATATCAAAGTGCACATAAATCATAGTAAACAGGTAGAACTGTAAAACTTTCTTTAAAAGAGTTCATTTAATAACCCCAAAAGTCAAGAAATAAGAAATTAGGAAAAAGTTCAAAGTTAACATTTAGAAAACAATAAATAAATAAATAAATAAAGAAAATGAAGAAAATCAGGCATAGTGATAATTATATTAAATACAAATGTACTGAGGTAGAAGGATGGCTCAGTGGTTGAATGAATAGATTATTCTTTCAGAGGATCTAAATTTGATTCCTGCCATTCATATTCGGCAGCTCATGGTTGCGTGGAACTTTAGTTACAGAATATCTGAAACTACGTTCTGGCCTCTTTGAGCACCTGCATACTTCACACACACACACTCATACACATATAATTAAAAATGAAAGTGTAAAAGTACAAATGTACTAAATGCATCAATTAAAACCAGAAGATTTGGGGAATGAATAAAGAAAATCTATAAGAAGCACATTTATAATATGGAAATATAAGCTAGTTAAAAGCAAGAGTATGAAAACAATATCCAAACGAAAGCAAATAAAGTCACAGCAGCTAGGAAACTAGACAGAGCTGGATTCAGAAAAAGAAAAGTACCAAGCGAAAGAGAAATTTCACAAGATGATAAAAAGTTCAATTGTCTAAGTACTTATGGACATCAGAGATCTATCTGCTCCTAAACACAGAGCTTTCAACCAAATGAAGCAATACTGAAGCACATCAATATATAACTATCCTCAGCGATTTCCACTCCCTTCTCTCAGTGAAGGTCTCAAGGGCTTTAAACTGAACAAAAACCAAAGGGCAAAAAGTTAAGCAAGGATTCCTTAAACACAACACCAAAAAGCATGTTGCATAAAAGACAACAACAAAACATCAAATTGAACTTCTAAAAAAAATCAAACAGTTTAATGCCTGTGAAAGGCACTGCTAAGAGAAGAGAAAACAAATATTTGGCAAAGAATCTTTAACCGATATATATTCAAAAATTAATACGAATCAATCAGCCAATTAAAAATGGACAAAAGACAAACCACCACATTTCACTAAGGATTGTGGTAAGTAACTGCTATGCACAAAGAGGTTCTGCACCATCAGCCACTGGGAAAACCCAATTGAAGTCATGATACGATACCAATTCTGTACTGTTAGAAGTGGTAAGGTTAAGAAGACCGAGTACTGAACAAATGGAAAACAAAATTGCACGGAGTCACGTGACCCCCTTCTTGCCTTACCAGAAATGGGTCTTTGTGTTGAAAGAGCAGCAGGAGCAGTGCCATGGGCAGCCCAGCTCATAGGCCCTCAGCAGGAAAACGGAACAGCCCAGTGACTCTTATTCCACCTTTCAACCTAGTGAGAACGTATATAGGACATAAAGAGGAATTTAGGGTCAGTCAAAACCATAACTCACCCAAATATTTAAAGCAGAAAAACTTGTGATGGTCAATATTTTGATTTTAATCACAGTGCGACTTCCTGACTTTAGGGGGATATGTTATTACTAGGCTATAAGTGATGTCATCTTGTGTGAAGCCTAAGAGTTTCAACCACTTTCGTGGACATAGATGAGATGGTTTAGTTTCAAAGCAATGTGTTGAAGTAAGTAGGCAAGTGCAGTTATTCCAGGAATCATTAAATGGTTCGTATCTAAGGTTCCGTAAAGATTCATGGAGTTCAATCTGCCCATGTTTGAATAAATGAAGAAATGAATGCTAAACACTAACAATCTTAAGCGTGATTGTTTCAAGCATGACTTTGGAAACAGTCAAATCAAACTTGTAATTTATTTATACTAATATGTTTCCTATATAATACAGAAGGCAAAATACGTTGAAGAAACTGACAAATTAGGTGACGTCAAAGTTAAAGTTACACCTGGCTGCATACGGCACAACAGAGGAACATGCCCAAAACAGAAACATTCCCTGTATATAACCTGGCTTCACACTTTCTTGCTGTACGTCCTGAACAAATAATTCTGTTTCTTGGAGAGTTAATTTCATCATCTGTAAAATGGAAGTGTAAAGGTTCTTTATGGAGCTTTTGAGTGAACCCTGGCAAACACTAAGTAGTAAAATATATTAGCTTTTATTGTTTTACTTTCATCATAGGAAAGATATGTTGACAGATTCCTAAAACCAAGCAATAGGAAAAGTGACACATCTTGTACAAATGTCAAACACTGTTGTTTGCATCGAGACCACCACATTTATGTCATGGAAACTGTTGAAGCTCACGAGTTTCCCCTGAGGGTGTACATGAATCACTTCTTGCCCAGCCCAATTGGGCTGGCTGTCAAATAAAAGGATGCAGCTCCATGTAGCATTTTTCACAGAACCTTGCTCAGACTTGAGTTAATGCCTGAAAAGTGGTTGAATTGGTGATGGTTCTCTCTCATGTCTTTCTAGTGCCCATGTTTTATGACAATCTGCCACACTCTTTCATGGCATTTTGTGTGTGGTCATCGCACCAACTCTATCGTTCTAGCTCAGCCAAACAAGTCAGTTAAGAAAGAGTAGGCTCTACCCACCCCTATTCTGACTGTGTCTCCCTCTGGAAGCAAACAGAAGAAACATAACATCTTGGTCTGCAGATGAATGACACCCTAGGGGCAGTCTGAACAAGGGGTCCTCCAGGTGCTCTGCTGACGGGTCCTTTGTACTGGTAATGTTTTGAGTATGACAATGTCTTTACTTTTGTTTCTGGCAAGAATTAATATATTACTTATGATATTTAATGAGAAACAGCTGTTCCCAATAAGGATGGAGCCCAGTTGCCCATTAATTCTGGTTGGCTTTTTCTTGCCGTGGTGAATGGAAGCAGACAGAGGAGGTGATCCACGTGATATGTTGCAAGACCAAAGTTGTCTGCAGACAGAAGAGCTGAGAACAATTGTTCTGTGTAATTCAAAATGCATGGGACAATGATATGATGTTTAAAATTAGGGGAGCATTTGTTCTGTATAGTTAAAAGCTAACAAGCCCTAATAATATGGCCGTGAAGTTCCAGATTCTAGGCAGTGACTGTACAAAACAGATGATAAAGCTAATGAGCCTATAGTTATTGAATAGCTACTATGAGCAAGGTAATTGGATGGTCATCAGACAACAACAACTAATAGGCACTGACTTGTGTCAGGAACCCATTCAAAGCAATAAATCCATGGATCTCCACTCATATACATTAGCTAATCTTTCAAATATCATAAACACAGTTCATTTTTTTTCTGATATACAACTGTGTACTTTCAATAGTCTCTCTGTGTGTAGGGGGGAGGTGAAATTTATTCAACGATTTATTTGCTTGTTCTTTAAAACCTTTACCTTAAGGAACCTGATACTCTTGTTAAACAAAACAATATGAAAATTTAGAATTGTACCAAAACTGTTTATGCATTATATAGTGTATTAAAGTCACTATGTTAAATTAGATTATTATTGTAAGCATGGGCAGCATCTGTAACATTTTTTCACTTATGTAGAGTCACATGATTTGCTTTGGTCTTGCTGAACCTTGACTTTGGGGATAGCCACATGACTTGGCTTCACTACTGAGATGTTAGCAGATGTGTTACTGAGATGTTTGTATTGTTGGACTTGTTTTCTTATGCTTCTACTGTTGCCACAAGAAGAACCTCCTTAGCTGTTCTGTCCCTTCAGTCCGACTCCCCCAGAATGGATCTGATCAGAGTTCATCCTCTAGCAAGGAAAAGTGCAGCGGTATCAGCAGCTTGGCACTGAGAGGTTCAGCCTCACATGAGTGACAGTAAAGGACCCTTGCCCAAGGTCGTTAAGTTTGGAGCTGATTTAGTTTATGGCAGTAGTCTTTACAATCACAATGAGAGAAATTTAAACATTGGTTCATAGAGTTGTACTCTGATTCAAATAAAAAGTCAGCTTGCTAAATTGGAGCAGATGTGTGCATGCTAATGGAAATTACCCTAATGGAAAGGATGGCTTCAGAGCACACTATTACTTGACAAGTGAAACTTGTCTTAAGGAATCAGAAGGTCTTTTTTATTTGCATTTCCCTGATGGCTAAGGATGCTGAACAATTCTTTAAGTGTATTTTGGCCATTTGAGACTCTTCTGTTGAGAATTCTCTGTTTAAATCTGTTTCTTGAGTTGTTTATATATTTTGCAGATCAGCCCTCCGTCAGATGTGGGGTTGGGGAAGATCTTTCCCCATTCTGTTGCTGCCGTTTTGTCTTGTTGTCCTTTGCCTTTCAGAAGCTTCTCAATTTCAGGAGGTCCCATTTATTAATTGTTGAACCCAGTGTCTGTGCTACTGGTGTTATATTCATGAAGTTGTCTCCTATGCCAATGAATTCAAGGATATTTCCCACTTCTCTTCTACCAGATTCAGTGTAGCTGTATTTATGTTCAGGTCTTTGATCCACTGGGACTTGAGTTTTGTACAGGGCAATAGATATGGATCTATTTGCATTTTTCTACATGGCTACATCCAGTTATTCCAGCATCTTTTGTTGAAGATGCTTTCTTTTTTCCGTTATATAATTTTGACTTCCTGATTTGGTGGTGTATGGATTTCCATCAGGATCTTTAATTTGATTCCATTGATCCATTTTTCAATATTCATACCAATAGCATGCAGTTTTTGTTACTATATCTCTACAGTAGAATTTGAAGTCAGAGATGGAGATACCTCTGGAAGTTCCTTTATTATACAGGATTGTTTAGTTACATGGGTTTTTCTTTGTTTTTTTTTCATATGAAGTTGAGTTCTTTTGAGGTCTGTGAAGAATTTAACTAGGATTTTGATGGGGATTGTGTTGGGTTTGTAGATTGCTTTTGGTAAAATTGCCATTTTTTTAAACTAAACTATTCTTATTGATCCATGAACATGGGGAATCTTTCTATTTTCTTATATTTTTCACTCCTAAAAATAGTGGAGAGGATGCCTGAACTGGCCTTCTCTTGAAGTCAGATTGGTGATTATCCTAATTTTCATCAGAGAACATTCATCTAGTAACTAATGGAAGCAGATGCAAAGCGCCACAGCTAAGCACCAGGTGAGCTCCAGGGAATCCTTTTGAAGAGAGCATAGAAGGATTTTTATAAGCCAGGAGGGTCAAGGTCATTTATGGGGGACTCACAGAGGCAGCTGACCTGAACTCACCAACTCTGGATCAGCAGCAAGGGCCCTCAGCAGGTGTGTGACTATTATGTAGCTTAGTCTGCTTGTGGGGCTCCGAGTGGTGGGACCAGGACATGTCTCTGACACTGGAGCTGGCTTTTGGAAGCCCAATCCCCAAACTGGGCTATCTCTCAAGGGGAGGAGCTAGCTTTATTGTCTCCCATTAGGAGGCCTGCTCCTTTCTGAATGGAGATGGTGGAGGCATGTGTGGATGGGGAGGGGAGGGAGAAGGGAGGTGAAGGGAGGGAGAGGGAGGAATGGGAAGAGAGGAAGGAGGGGAAACTGTGACCAGCATGTAAGATAAATGAAAAAAAAATTAAAAAAAGAAATCAAAAGGGATGTGTTCAGTAAGAGTGTCCCTAGAAAATCTCTCAGAGAGCCACAGATTTTCAGAGTTCATCCCAATGCAGTCAGAAGTAGAGAGATTTGCCTTGTAGTCTCCAGTCTCCATGGACTACATTTTAGCAGGAGATGAAGACACAAAAACAATACCTCAGGATAATTCTGCAGACTGCATCCAAGTTTCAATGCATTCAAACTTATCCTAGTGTTTTGGCTCATCTCCAGGCCTTAGGTATACTGAAGAAGTCCATGATGTAAGAGAAGATACCTCTTGGCTTCTTGTGTTTCTAGAAATTCAGTGTTTAAAAGACCTTTGTGTAATCATGTGAAAACAGCTTTTTAAGACAAATAAAAAAGCACAGATCTCCTGAATGAAGGCCGTACCTTGTGTTGCAACATTAAACATTTGGCTCTCTTAGATAGTGTGATGGACTTTATCATGCTTGGCCCTTGGAAATAGTGACAAATAGTCTGGCAGAGAGGATAGAGAACATAGGGCTTGAATATTGATTCGATGTCGTTTAATTCATACAGTTGAAGAACTTATAGATAGATCACTGCATTTAAATCACTACCATTTATTGACTGTAAACAATTGCTTTGGGGATATTATTAAGTATTTTTCTTTCGTTAATAAAAATTAAAGAAAAATATAATCACCAGTGTCTCATGACCTATAGAATAATTTGGGATATCAATTACTTAGCATTCCTTTGCTCTTCTATTATCTATTTTCGAATTTTACTTGTTTCTTGATACAACAAAGACTTTCGACAACCAAGAGGAGTTAGTTTATGGAAATAAAAGCCATGCCCTAAAGCATAAAAAGAAACCAGCAAGAGAGCAGATTTCCATAGATACGGAAAGACTAGGAAATGATAGTTACATCTTCACTTGCATTTAGTAGGTATTGAAGAAAATAACACCCCTGGGCTGGTTACAACGCTTACTGTATCTTATAGGGAAGGTGAGAGTTGGAGGATATTTTTTCAGTGCAGCCATCAAGGATCATGTCATCATTTCGAGGCCTGATTTGCTTCTGAGAGGATATGAGAAGGGTCTCATCCATTGTCATCCCTAAGTATAATCTGGTCCTATCCAAGGGGTTAGCAATAAAATTCCTACTGTCAGGAGATTGATTTCTCAAGGCCTTAGAAGATGCTCTATTACTTCCATGACCCCTCCTTGCCTTTCTTTAGGAATTGATGCCTCGGATTGCTTATAAGCATGTTAGGGAGCCATACTTTAAACTGTGGAACTGGTGCAAGTAAGACCTTCATACCCAACAGAGTAAATCTATGAGGTAATCTACCACATGGTCTATCCCCAAAGCTTTAGGTCTTGTAAGGTAGTCATTTGTCCTTTGAACAAGATTTTCAGCTAAGTTAGTTCAGGTAGCAGTGGTTTCATAGCAGTTATAACTAGTCAGTAGGGGTGATGCCACTTCTCCAAACACTGAGAGACAGAACTCAATAGTTAGGTATTCTTATTCCTAAAATCTATGAGCAATTTACCATTTAGATCCTCAAGAGCCCTGGTAGAACTATATTCTTTCTCCAAGAAGCAAGGGCTAATGGATATAAAACATGACAGGAGTGAGAGAAAGAGAAGAAAGAGGATGGATGCAGTAAGAATGAGGGGAAACAGAAGGAATAAGGTAGATGTCTGGTATTTCTAGCATGCTAAGTGCCAGAACCTACATTTATTTAAAGTATGGTACCAGCTCAAACCAAGGGGGTTTTCTTCACTTCCTAAGCACTCACCTGCACTATAACTGTAGCTTTCAGGACTGTTCTGGACCACTGTTGGATGCTCAGGAGTTATTTTTCCTAAATGAATCATGACATTCATTGTTTGAGGAAGCATAAGTGTATATGAAGGATGGGTTCCAATAGAAATGCTATTTAGACTGTGCAGTAGTTACCTCAATGAACAGATAAAACATAATTTAGTGGTGGTACAGAGTAAAACTTGAGAATGCTCATATTCAGTTCAGAAAACCTCTCAAAAGAAGCAAGACACAGATATTTCTAGTCTTTGACATTGAAACAAAGCACCAAAATTCTAAACTGGGAGAAAAGAAATCATTTAGTTGAATCTCAACGTAAATGTTAATCCAAAAGAGAAAGGAGGCATGGAGATGCACACAGGAAGGAAAAGAGAGGAAAGGAAGAGTCAGAAAAAAGGGCACACACAGAGGGAGAGGGGGAAGGAGACATACATAAAGGAGAGGGGAGAGAGAAAAAGAAAGGACTCTGGCATATCAATTTTATTATGTTAAATGATCTGTTTTTATATAAATTAGTTTTCTCTTATAGCTGAAGATTGGTAAACCAGTACAGTTAATAAAATGCACATTGATTGTCCATGTAGTATGCACAGTATTCCTAACTTGAAATTCCAAATCAGAATAAAGGAATTTGGAATACAAAACAGAGAATGCGCAGCATGGCAGTGTGCAGAGCCCACCAGCAGAATGCACAGAAACCAAGCACAGTTGGCACTTCATAATTACAAGTGGCACAGCATTCGGGCAGAGGGCCAGCTTCTTTAATGCATATGACTCAATATGGAATGTTTTTGTTCCTCATGTGTAACTACTGCTGCTGACAACTGTCCAGGTGCTCCAATGAGCACCGAACTTACACAAGCTGGTGGCAAATTTTTCTGAGCGTGATTCAGGTGCAGTCAGCATAGCCAAGATTTGGATTTGTATACAGATACACATACAAATACATACTTAATTTTATGAAGACACACATATGCACACGACTATCACAACAAATACATTTGTAAATTGTATAAGATAATCATATATAAATATATTTTGTATATAACATCCATAAACACAATATTTGTTAGGATTAACTTACATGCATCATTCAAGGCTTAATGAAACAATAATTTAAAATCACAAGAAAGTATGCAAACAAGTGATCATTTTGCCTTTCACTTCTTCCTATCATTCCTCAAAAGGGCTATAATTTTCTGTAAAGAGTAGCCTAACATGTGAATGTTAGAATTTCTTGCCTGTTTGGCACCAAGTTTATCCGCCATGAAGACAGAAGGAATTTATGTCAAAAATAGGGAGATTTTTGTTTAGTAAGCAAAATAGGTATTTTTGGAGTTCATTAATTTCTAAACTCCCTAAGTTTTCTTTGAACATTGTGTTCTAGAATATTTCTGAGTCCAATGCCCTTCTGCTCAGCCAAGATCAATGGACTCACAAAAGATACCTACATCTTTTATTTTCTATGTTATTATATTATATGTTAGATTCCCAGAAAATTTTCTTTTTACTCTCTGAAAATTTGTACCCTCTGACCATCGTTTTCTTGTTTCTCTTTCCTCAGCTCCTGGGAACTACAATTGCCCCCCCCCGTGTGTGTGTGTGTGTGTGTGTGTGTGTGTGTGTGTGTGTGTGTGCATGTGAGTGTGAATTTCTTCATGGGCTTGCATGTGAGAGATAATGTCTCTCTCTCTATCTATCTCTCTCTCTCTCTCTCTCTCTCTCTCTCACACACACACACACACACACAGATCTTATGCGTATGTGTGGAAGTCAGAGTACAGCCCTGTGTTAGTGTTTCCCTCTACAATATTTTAGGGCAGGATCCCTTTGATGTTTCCTACTGTACACTGTAGGCTAGCGGACTCCATGCCTTTGTCCATTCTCTTTACTCCTCTACCATCTTACAGGAGTACCAGGAGCACAAGCAGGTGCTATTGGTGTTCACATTCCATGGGCTCTGGGGAAACAAATTCAGGTCCTCACACTTGCAATGGAAGGACGTTTTGCTTGTTGAGCCATCTCCCCACCAAGCTCCAAATTTGACACTTTGATTTTTTGCTTTTTTGTTTTGTGTTTTGGTTCCACATAGTTAAAATTGTAAAGTATTTGTCGTTCTCGGACTTAGCATCATGTTCTTAACATTTCCTCAGGTTGCTACAATTGAGAGGGTTCTCACCTTTTTTTTTTGTCCCATTATATATGAGTATATATTTCTACATCAGTTTCATTATCCCTTCTCTGTTGAAACGGGCACAGGTTAATTTTGTGATTTAGTTATTGGTAACAATGTTGAAACATGCAATGTGGAGGTGCCAGTCTTGCCACAAGTGATGCTGTTTCGTGTGTGTGTGTGTGTGTGTGTGTGTGTGTGTGTGTGTGTATCCAGCAAGCTTGCTAGATTATGTGGTAACTCAATGGTTTAAGTTTCTGGTGGACCGCTATATTATTTGTTCATAACTGCTCCTTTAATTTACACACCCATTTACAGTGTATAAGGAGATAATTTCCTCTAAAACCTCACTAGCATTTGTCATGGTGGTGGTTTGAATAAAAATGGCCCTCCCTCATAGACTCACGTATTTGAATAATTGGTTCATAGTGGGTGGCACTATTCGGACACGTGGCCTTGTTGCATTTGGTGCAGCTTTGCTGGAGGAAGTGTGTCACTGTGGACTGGGCTTTGAGGTCTCAGAAGACCAAGCAGTTCACTTGCTGCTGCCTGTGGATCAAAGTGTAAAACTCCCAGCTCGTTCTCTAGTACCATGTCTGCCTGCACACAGCCATGTCTCACCATGACGGTAAAAACTGAACCTCTGAACTGTAAGCCACTCAATTAATTATGTTTGTTTATAAGACTTGCTGCAATCATAGTGTCTCCTCACAGCAATGAGACCCTAAGACATCCATCATCTCTCTTTGTCACAAACTTTAAATTAAAAAATTACTTTTTTTTTGAGAATTTTATACTCATTTCTGCATTTACACAATTTCTATCACCCTCTCCCACTTCCTACCCTCTGCATGTCCACCCCAACCCTTCTCAAATTATTAACCTCTTCTGAGCTAGTATTGTGCATATATGCATAACACACATATACACATGTGTGTGCTTAGAGTTGTATGCCAAGGATTGGGTAACCTATCAGTGGGCTTGCCCTGAAGAAGACTGATTCTCCTTCTCCCAGCAGCTATTAATTGCCTATAACTCTTCAACTCTTTATCTCATGGTGGAGCTTTGGGATAACAGGCACGCTAACAGTTGGAACTTAAGTTCTCATTTTCTGCTCTTAATAAATTTCAACAATTTTTCAGTTGTACATCATTCAGTTCTCTCTCTCTCTCTCTATCCAATTTCTTCATTTTTCTACTTATTTTAGGTTTGTTATTGTTGTTTTTGTTTGTGAAACAGTGTTGACATTTATACTAGGTTAATATGGAGCTCATTACATAGCCCAGGATGACTTTGAACTCCTTATCCTTTGCCACAACCTCCGGGTACTGGAATGAGGGGGAAGTGGCACCACACTGACTGTGTTTGCATATTAGCCTTTATGTGAGATATTGTTTTCAAATAATATGCTGTTTTTCATTTCTTCCTTTTGTGGGGCATATGTTTTGCAGCTCTATGTGCTTCATATTTTTTTTTATTGCTTGTAGGGTTTTTTGTGAGATATATATATATATATATATATATATATATATATATATAAAATGATTACCAAAGTCAGAGTCAATAATTCTGCCGTGTCTTTCAAAATGTTATATCCTGGAGTTACATTTAAGCATATAATATGTTACATTCTGAGTCAATTTTTATGCTCAGTATTGAATGAAAGTAAGTTTCTTTTTTAAAAAAAATCCCGATTTCAGAAGCATTTATAGAAGAAAATATTCTTTTCCTATGGCATTCTCAGGAGCTCTTATGGGCACAAAAATTATATTATATTATTTATATATAAATATAGATATAGATATAGTATTTTGATAAAAGTATATTATTTTCTCTTATCCCCTTCTCCCACCAAAGAACCCTCTCTTCTTCCTAAACTACCCTTCTACTTCTATATCTTTACACATACACACACACAAAAAAATTCCCACTGCTTTTAAGTACTGTTACTTACAAGAAAGTGGGTGGGGTGTGCATTGACATAGTCAGGGTCTGTTTACATTACTGAGGAATGTGACATCCCTGCCCCTGCCCCTGCCCCATTAACCATTGACTGCTTACAGCTCCTCAGGGAGGGCTATATCCTTGTGTGTTGCTCCCCTGTGTTGGAATGATGAAAAGTTTAAGTAAGGATGGAGGAGACAACATGGAAGTGCGGAGAGTTACCCAGAACGAGGAGGTGTAATTCAGGACCTTTCCTGAATTTTTTGGGGGAATTTGTTTGCTTGTTTGTTTGTTTATCTATTTCTGTGAAAATGTTATTGGGATTCTGAGAGGAGAAGACTACCTTGGTTTGCATAATATGGATACTCTCAACAATGTTATTTCTTCTGATCTATGAAGACAGATGACTTAGAGTTCTCAGTCTGCAGATCAGTTACCTCTTTAGTCATTTTACTCTTAAATATTTTTTATCTCTGATACACTTGTAAACAATGCAAGAATATATTTGCTGTGAGTACGTATATTTATATGTTCTATACAATACAGTACACATATATACAAACATACATACACCCACGGACATGATAAAGCTTCCCTGAGTGAGGTTCACAGGTCCGGCAAAGTCTGAGGGTCTGAGTGTGAAAGTAAATAATGTGTAAAGAAAGTGTTCACCACAGCTTTCTCCCTGCTGAATGCTTATGGCCCACAGACGACTCAGCTCCCCTATAGAGCCTACTTCTACTGAGCTTAGCTAAATCCTTGTTCAGCTACATGTAATAATCCTGCCTCCTTGTTTATATGTGTGTAATAATCTTCTCTTCTTGTTCAACTGTATAAAATAAATATGCTGAACTTTGGGGGTGCTGTAGCTTTTCCATCGGAGATCCCAGATCACCCAATCCTTGTTTTTTTTGTGTCTGTTTTTTTTTTTCTTTTATTCCCTTGCTACTCCAGTTAGGCCAATCCCAGGAGCCAAGCAGAGCACAGAAATCAGATATGCATGTTTATGTATATACATATTTACACCAGCAAATAGTGGTGTTTGGATTTAGTACATTACTGACTTACTATTTTTAAAATCTTTAATAACTGAACCTATCAAATTCATTGTCTTATATGTTGCATTTCTTTGTCTATTACTGAGTTGTATTTCTTTGTCTATTCTTGAGTTTAAACAATATTTTTAAGAATTTGTTAAGATAGTCTGGCACACAGGTGCTTGATATTTGTTCTACTTTTTATTTTAGTATTGCATATGCTCTTCAAAAGAATCTTTACATGAATGAGATTGTGTACACAATATTAGATATTCAGTGAAATTTGTATTTATGCTATTTTCTATATCTTTTTCTTTTAAAAGTCTCTTACTTTGTTCTCCAGTCATTCTGGTATTGTCCTATGATGTTTCTGAAATTTACATGTTGTATATAATTTATTAGTTTTCTGAGGAGTCCACCTTGGCGTGTGATGCTGTAAAGGCTAATCTTTGTTGTCAACTTAATTGCCACGATAATCAACTGAAACCAAACCACCTGGGAACACCTGTGACAGATTTATTGACCTGATTATACGAGATGAGAAGACCCTCCTTAAATCTGAGCCACACCTTCCGGTGATAGCCCACATTGTATAGAGACGATGGAAGCTTGTACTTTTTACCTGTTTGACCTCACTCTTGCTGCAAACTTCATCTATACTGCTGTTCACCCATTCTTTCACTGAGATTAGAATCTACTTCTTCTATATTCCAGGTCTCTATGAACCTTCAAGGACTCCAGCCCCAGACTGGGACTGCTGAGAATCCAGTCTCAGGTACTGAACCACTGCAAGATTCTTGGCCTTTCCATTGGGAGACAGCCTTCATTGGACTACACAGAGCATAGCTCATATGTGACTCTAATAAATCACAGACACACACACACCACCACCACCACCACCACCACCACCATTACTTTTGTTACTCTTGAGGACTGAGATTAACACAGATTCTATTTGAAGCCAAATGTGAAAACCTTCACATTTCTCTACTGTGCATGCTATCTAATTCATTGATTTCACATTAAACTTAGCTAACCTTACATTTTGAGTTTTTATTTCTTCTGGGAACATAATAGGGAGTTCTACCTTCTCTGTCATCTCTGTAGTCATACTTCCCCACTTATTAGTTCAGTAACAATCTTGGGTAGTGATTAGCGGAAATCACAACCCAGTTTCCTTATTTAAACATTTTCTGAGGTAGTATCCTCATTTACTTATTCTTCTAGATAAATAGGAAAACCACCACATTAAGTCAAAAAAGTAGACCTATGACTCAGATTGAATTAAACCTATACATTAATTTTAGAAAAATGTTTAGAATATTTATGATTTATAAACAAACATCATGTTTATCTCAGAAATATTCTACTGTTCTGTATATTTAAGTTCTTTAATTTCTTTATTTGTGTATGATAACTATTTACTACTAAGAATAAATATTTTCTCATAATATCTGCTCAGTTATTGTTGGTTTCCTAAAGACATGGTCCTTTAAATATTTTTAAATATGTATTTATTTCATTACTCATTAGAATTTTAAGAACAGTATAGTAATGTTGGAATTTGGCACATAAATATATAAATGTTACCTTCTTTTTCCCATCACATTTGATGTCTTGATGGCCAGAGTTAAGAAAAAAAAGTTAAGTAATAATCTTCTCTCATTCATTCTTTTTAGTTTCTTTCTTATTTATTTATTTTTGTTTTTCTCGAGAAAGAGTTTTTTTCTGTAGCTTTTGGAGCCTGTCCTGGAACTAGCTCTTGTAGACTAGGCTGGCCTCAAACTCACAGAGATCTGCCTGCTTCTGCCTCCCGATTGCTGGGATTAAAGGCATGCACCACCCCTGCCCGGCTCATTCCTTCTTTTCAAAAGGAACAGTTTAGGTAATTCTGCAAGAAGTTGCTGTCAATTATAGTGTTATCTTTGCTAGGTGGTATACAAACCATGGATACCGACATTTTGCTGCTATTTTCTTAAGGTTGCAGTGTCTATTCAACTGTATTTAATGTCTTTAAGCATCTTGAGCACATCAGTGTCTGGTTTTCTAATTACTCTTTCATTGTGCATTGTGTACACTATAAAGATCAAAGTTTCATCCATTTCCTTTGACTGATATCATAGGTCTATGGAGGTGGACTTTCTTTACTACCTGTAATAGAGCTTGCAGGTATTTTTAAGTGAATTTCTTGTGCCTTTTCTGTGAACATTTGTTTTTATTTTATTTTTATATCTTTGCCACTCAATATTCTAGAATTCATTAATTTTATTTCTTGAAATATTTATTATTTTATGGAAATAATTCTGTAATAACTCTTATTTTCTTATTTTTCAATGGATATTTTATGCCTATTTTCTAGTTTTTTAATGATTTTAATCAATAATCCTACACTAGTGACTTCCTTTTAGAAAAGATATATTTACTACTGAATATCAAATATCTAAGCAGATCTAAGTAATACACTACAATTTAAATATTGTCTGTTGTTTGCTTATATAACAGCAGTTCTAGCAATTTTCAAGTTTTTAAATTTAAAATTACAACAGCTTTATATTTCTGTTTCCTTAGTACAGCATATGCATTGATGATTGATTTTACTATTTTCTTTTAATTTTATTTGTGTGTACTCTATTACATTTCCTCCTCTCTCTAGGCCCTCCTGTGTCCCCTCTCCCACTATTTTAAATTCATAGTCTCTTTTCGTTTCATCACAGACACACACACATACACACACACACACATCACCACCACCGCCACCATCATCCATCATCATCACTATCCTATTTGAGTTCATTTTGCTTTGTTCTTATGTAAGTTAATTAATTTTATTGTTATGCATACGTTTTAGGAATGACCACTGGTATTGGATTGCGAGTTAGGGGGTTCATTGTTGGACAAGACTAATCCTCATTCATTCAGTGGTCATTAATTGTCTTACAGGTCTTCATCTAGCAGAGAGGTCATGTAAGACACCCGTCAGCCACTTTGGAATATCAACTGATACTGTCTTTGTTCATGTCTTATTCAGGCAACCATATTGTTATGAGTTCATGAGCTTGCCTGTCACATGTAGAAGTCACAATCTTGCATCTGATGTCCTAGCTTTGTTATTAACCTCTGAACAATCTATTGAATTTCTTTTTATTTTTGGCTACTGGGATTAAATATTTCATTTCTTTCTTTCTTCTTTTTACCTTTTTAATGGTTAAGTGGTTATCTTTAAGGGTATAAATTAAAGCCCACTGTGTGGCTAGGCAAGGTTTTTGTTTTTATTAAGTTTCTAAATAACCATTTGTTAGTTAAAGGACAATTTGTTTAACACCTACCATATGGTTAGCATTGTCTTCTTGTAGAAAAAAAATCACAGTTACATTTTTAATTTTCTCTGAGAACAATAGATTTTAAGGATGATTTTTTCCTTTTAAATCATTTAGAGCCTGTCAACTTTGACTGTTTAAAGCCATTTATTAAAGCTTAGTTTTGTTGTATTTTTCTTAGAAGATTCTGCTAATATTCTAGCGTTAGAAATTTACTGAGCACAACGTAATACAATATGAAGTTGCTCTGTCCCTTACTTATTACAGATACAGTGGATTAATCCCAGTGGATGACTGAAAGTGGACATAGTACAGACCATATATGATGGCATTTAGTTAATAATTTATACATGGTAAGAAAATAAAATAAGTAGTAAAATGAGACAATTATCACAATATATTGCAATAAAGCTGCCATAACTCTTATACTTTGAGGCCATTACTCAATAAAATGTGGTTACAAACAGAAGTGCAAAAATAGTAGACTGAACACATAATGGCTTCTCAGTGACTAATGTAGGCATATTTAAGGATATACATTTAGGCTCACTCTGTGGCTAGACTATTAGTTAGATATAATGAATACACTGTGGGTATTCTGGAAGAAGGTCACATGCCAGGAGGATGGTTCAGGAAGATATAAAACTTAAAACTGAGGAATTATGTCTAAAACTTTCTAATGGCTATTTTGGGAGGGCAGCTGTTCATTAACATACAAAATCACAGAAAGTGAAAGAATGTATAAGGGAAGACGGCCATACATGATCAAGGAGCTCTGCTGTATCTGATATACACGACCAGGGAGCACTGCTGTCCTTGCTAGACACACTTAGGGAACGATGATGCACCTGTCACACATGGTTTGGAAACACTAGTATACCTTTCTATATGTTCAAAGAGCACGGATAAGTGTGCTACACACAATCAGGTAGCACTGTTATGCTGATATACATTGTTTAAAAAGTCGCAATTTTGAACCCAATAGTGCCTTAAGATTTTTTTTATATTTGTAATACATTCCAAATTTTGTGACAGCTTTATCACAACTTCAGATTGAACATAGAATAATGAAACAATATTTCCTTGTTATCTTACTTTGGGGAACATAAAGTGATTTTTCCTGAAGGTAATATGGTAGCATATTTTGATTGTATGTTTCCTGGAAAGTTAGGCCCGTCAAATGAATTTTTAAATGTAAAAAAAAAACAGTAGAAAAAAATCTAAAAATTTAGAGACAGAAATTGAACGCGTCTAGATTTACTGCCATTTCTGTGTCTAAATGTAGACTAGAGAAGAGTGGATGAAATTTTTGACTTACATTTTTCTGGATGGTGAAAATGTTTGGTTTCCTCACACAAAACATAGGCAATCTACTACTATTTCTTTCCAACAAGTTCCTATCACCCGAATGAGAGAGGTCATGTATGTACGTTATGGCATGAGGTTATTGGATAATCTTAATTTTCAGTCTGATGAGTTTTCAGAGTCTCAATCAAGTGTTGGTCAGCAATAAATATATTAGGGATAATTTAACTTTGGACTTGAGTGCTATTTGGAAGTTGAATAAGAATTAGGTTCATACCGTCACAAAAAAAACTGCATAAATGATCTGTAAATTAGCTGTGATGTCATCATGGTCTTTGCAGATAATAAGGTCTCGCATGACCCGGAAGTACCTGAGTTCTGGCTTGAAAAGCAACACAACATGAAGGAACTGAACAAGCCCTCTGCGGTATGTTCTCTACTCTCTTACAGAGAACATTCTAGAAATAAAGAACATAAGAGGTTTTACAGGTTCCCAAGTAAAATATTACTCAGCACTTTAGAGAGAATGCATGAAAGCTAAACAGGAATGATTATAAGAAAGACAGTTTCTAGTTTGACAAAAAGCAACCCCTGCCCCTCTAAGCAGTATGACATGATTCAGAGTGGCTGATGTGATGGTTACCCATTCCTCACTAAGGTGAGCTAGCTGTTACATGCACTCCAGTAAGCAGAAAAACGTCCTAGTTTGCAGAAAGAGTCAACTTAGAGTAGACAGTGATGTTCCACCTGTCCTTTAAATAAACTTTATTCTAGTTCCACAAAGTAGATTGCGTACTTCACCTTGAGATTTTAGGAGCACTGGAACAGTTGTTTGGATTTTCCCAGTATATGTATGGTAACCAGGCAAAGGCTGTGAGCAAGCACAGACTGCTTATCTGATCCAACACATGGTGGTGTGAGGAGGAAAGAAAGGGTAGAAAGAATGAAAAGTGGTAGACAGAAAGCAGGGTCATGAGACTGCATGATTGATGAGGTACTCATTAGAAGGCATGTGTTAGCTTTATGGGTATGCATGCTTATAAGCTAGAGGTACCTGCAGCATCAATCAGGGAGGTTGCAGTTTGTGTCTGTGAATCGTTCTCTTTAGAATAACTAGAGGTTCAAAAAGAACAAACTCCCAAAGTAGTAAATTGGCAAGCCTGATTGACATGTAGCCACTCTTAAGTTAATAGAGTCCACAGCAACATCGGTAGAGATGCTTAGCCTGAAATCTGCAAGAAAATTCTATCAACACCTGGGAAAGCACAGGTTAGAAATCTACCATGTGACCAAAGAAGTGTTGTTCAGGGCCATTCTTCTGAGGCAGATCTCTTCTGAAGCATGACCAAACCAAACAAAGTGAACTTTAGGGACTTCCGCAACATTGTACAATCTCTCTTTTCTCAATGTTTTCCTTTAAACACTAAGATCAACGACTCATTGCATTTTAAAGGATTCATTAAGAAAACTTTATAAACCAGTATAACCAGTTCCTAACTACACTCTAAATACTTAACACCTGTTGATGGTAAGTACAACTCTTCCCCTTCATCAGAGGAGCTTAGAAAACAAGCTTCAGAAGAAATACCACCAGTCACAGTGCTGAGAACAATTGACCATAGTGTGCCTAGCCCCAATTAACATCTTCATGATACAAGCTTTTATACACAGCTCTGGGAATGTCAGAAGAGGGGGTAGAAGGGTCTAAGAGTTGGAGGACCAGGAAATCTGCTACAGAACTGTCTGATTCTCAATGTGAAAACTGAGTTACCACCATAAAACCTCAACAACATGGCTTCCTAAACAAGATTGGAACAATGACAACACCAGTTGGTATACCAATGTGGATGGGGGAAATCTCACAGGGTTCCAGAGTAGCCCCTAGATGAAGAGCTGCATAGTTTTTCCCAGCTTTGGGTTCCCTCATTGTTTATATAATACTAAGTAACAAATCCTAACAATGCTTACATACAAGCAACAGTAATGGATTCAGCAAGTTGTATTTATATATTCATTTGTTTACAAACACACATACACATACACACAAAGATATATATCAAACACATATATATATATATTTAAAGAAAAAAGGAACATGGGAGGTATTGGTCAAAGGAGGGGAGATATTATAACTACATTTTAATCATAAATGAAATAAATTAAAAACAAATTTCAAAAATCCTCCATTGAAATTTGTGTATATAAATATGCATATATGTGCAATGGGTATGTGTGTATGTAAATATGCACATATGAACTAAGGATTGTGTATATTCATATGCACAGAACACTTGCTTTCAAATTCTCAAAATGGACTTAGAACAGTAAATAACTACATGATGACCTTAAAACATCTTATCTTATACTGTTCACATATTTACAAAAATAAAATATAAGTTTTTAGAAAATTTAAAAATATAAGAAAGAAAAAATTAAAGTCTCTGGGACTGTTACTATGTCTGCTACTGTCAATGATTTGATGGACATCCTTCTAAAACTTGCTCTATAATATATGGATATATATGTATGACCATATATGTATATAATTTACACATAAATGAGATCAAAATATACATGCTGTTTTACAAGCTGTTTTTCTCAACAATATGCCAAAAAGATTTTTTTTAAGACAGTATACAGACAGCTATACTCTCTCACACACATTCTCAACAGTCATTTATCTGGTGTATAAGGTTTCAAGTTGCATGTTTGACTAGGCTTCTATTGATGAGCACCTATGTGTTTGCTATTAGTAAGGCCACCATGTAGGTATGGGAAGACAGTCGAGTAGGGAGTTCAGAGGGTGGATTAGCACCAGGAGCACTTTCTACCGAGAAGGAAAGGGGATGGACTTTTGTTTTTCAGCAGCAGTGAAGTTATTTCTCCCTTGTAAAGAGCCAGTAAACATGCACCTAGGCATTTCTGACCTAAGAATTCGGGTCAAGAAAAGGCCATTCTACAAAATAAGACTCAATGATTCAGAATCCAGACTGGTGTTGGAGGGCAGGCAATATGACCCATTCCTTGTACCTACACTACTCCGAATGGCATGCCCTTCTTATTAAATTGTCTTTGAACACATTTCTCAGGGATTCTGGTTGGTCATAATCTCTGGTTAAACTTACAAGAAATGGTCAATTAGACAAATTGCCTACCCCTTTCTTCAATCTGTCATGAATTCATGGTTGATTTTCCTCATTTCCTTTCACTGGAACCATTTCTAGGTAGCCTGCCCTCTGGACTGGCGTGTCTGCTGGAAGAGCAGACTGCCTTGCAGTAGGGAAAGCGTTCCTACACATCCCTACTCATGTCTCGATAGTGGGTTGTACCTTCCGAGCTTTGATATGCAGAAATACTACTTAGGAATAAGAAGTTGTCTTAGTTAGGTTCCTATTGCTGTGATAAAACACCATGACCAAAATGAAGTTGGGGAGGAAAGGATTTATTTCAGCTTACAGTTTGTAGACAGTCTGTCACAGAGTGAAGCCAGGGCAGGAATTCAAGGCAGACACTGAAACCAATAACACAAATTACTGCTGCTTGATTTGCTACACATAGTTTTCTCAGTCTGCCTTCCTTTACCACTAAATACCAACTGCCCCAGGGCAACACAGCCCCCCAGTGAATTGAGCCTTCCTACATCAATCATCAACCAAGAAACTGCCCTACAGACTTGCCTAGAGGCCATCTGATGGAAGCATCATGCTCAATTGAAGTTCTTCTTCCCAGATAATGCTAGCTCATTACAATTTGACAAAGACAAAACCAAGAAGCAAAAAATCAAAAACCATGCAGGACACAAAGTGGTATCTTGTGGTGGGTTGCATGATGACATAATTATCTCCATGTCTTCATTTGTCACTGCCATCCTACATTCCCATGACCGTGAAGGTGTTTTATTCTGCATGTGGCAAATCCCTCACTTGATAGCTACATGTTTCCTTTAAATGTTGTCGTCATCTTTCTATGTTTGTCCAGTAAAAGTAACCGCTTTCAGAAACTAAAGAAAAAGGTTGACCTACAGAGCATAAGATGTGATCATGGGATCTTCTAATACCGTGAGTGACAGTAAGTGGTGCCACACCATCTACCCACCAGGTACAGAACCAATGTACTTGATCCAGTGGGTAAGAAGATTCTACTGTGGCCATTGGCTCTGTCACAAAATACCCGTCAGGGCGATGTCTCAGCAATATCTATCAGTGGACTGTGATAAGAGTACGTCAGGAAAAGACAGCTGCTGTGCAGGCCTGGCAGTGCGATCTCAACTCCCAGAACTCGCTTAGAGGTAGAAAGAGACAATTAACTTCACAAAATTCTCCTCTGACTCCCACAAATGTAGGCCATAACACACACACACACATACACCACGTCTGCACATACAAATAACATGCGTACTGTTTTTTAATTGAAACAATAGCTATTGCTGTGCAGAGTTGGTGCAGAATAGATATGCGATCCAAGTAAAGGGAATTGACATGGGCACCAACAGCACATGGTGTTTGCTTTTAAATATTGTTGGAATTTTTGTACACTCCAAGATTCAATAAACTCTTTATTTCACTGTTAACAACAATTCAAAATTAACCCAAAACTGCTATTTAGTTTTCATTCGTTCATTCTGTATGACTATTTATTATTGGTCAAACAACCTACTCTAAGCCTCTGGACAAATACCTGACACAGAAGTAAAGAAGTAATTGCATGTAACATGGCAATAGTATGATAAGAGCATGTTCTGATATCTGAACTGAAGCCTGATGATCAGACAGGCAGCTGCCAGGTGGGAAGAATATCAGAAAACAGCAAGGAATACCAATATTAAGTCCTTGAGGAAAGACAAGCATCCCAAGGGTTGAGGCAAAAATTGTCTGCATGTCTGCATTTCCAGACATATGTATCACAGTGCAAGGACCCTTGCAGATGTTCTCAGGAAGCACGTTCCAGAAATTCTCTGTATGGTTTGCTCACAACTCTTGTACACGATTCTAAATTTAAAACTGCAAACCTGCTTCTAAAGTGCAATTTACCAGGCTATTAGACACTACACAAACTGATATGAAATTCTTTCTGCTCTTTATCCTGGTCAAGGCATGTGTACACATATTTTTCTAGAAAGTGGCAATGCGTTTGATTGTTGGGAACCAGCTCTATGACTATATACCTAACTACCTTTCTAACGAATTCTGATTGTATCCAGCCCTAAGAACATTTGGATAGAAGACTGTAGATACATGCAATCCAGTTTTAGAAAGTCACAATGTAAGGTAGTAAATTCTAGAATGTTCTTCTTTAAAGAAATTAAATTTCATTCATGATATCTCACATATAGATGACATTTACAATATATAGCCTTTTCTTTTCCTTATAGACTATCTATTACATTTCAAGAAAAATAATAAGATTCTAAGACTGTTAGAAAATATTACCTAGCCTAGGCCCTGGAAGTCATTTCAAATCTGAATGCAGAGAAAAGGACTGTACTACTGTCAGGGATACTAATCCTGTATTCAGTTAGCACAACAGATTGATGTTTACTTCCAGTTAGGGGATGTTAGATGCAGTGAAGTAAGAAAGGGTGTAAGCTTAAATTAAAGTCTTACAATGTCACATGTTAATGGTGCAACATCCGTATGTTTGAACAGTTTCAGTGAATTGATAGCATCAAGATTGTGAAGTGAAAAGAAAAAATACAAGGTGGGAATTAATTGTGACAATGATTTTTTTTAAAAAAGAGAAATCATAAATATTAGAGAATTAGTTCACAATAGAACAGATGCCCAGTAAAGTATAAATTCCAGGTCCTCAGAAAACACAGATATTGAAGAATAACAAAATCAGGGTATGTCTCTCAAACAATATGAAGAACAGATCCATACCGTCAATTGTATAAGACAGTTCACAAGTTCAAAAAGTCACCCCCAACAAATACAGTAAGACCAGATACAATGCCGGCAAAGCATTGCGTTTGTGAAGGAGGAAGAACTACCAGGACGTTACCTAATGAGGATGAAGAAAACTCAGAGAGGAGCTTGGAGAAACAGAAAAGTGCAAATATTTAGTTATGAGTATTACCTTCTGTATGAGGCAAGAGAAAGAGGCCTAAAAACAGGCAATAGCCATAAATTTTATCAGATCAGTGAGGACACGGGCAGGAGTTGTGCTATTTTTCTGTGCTGTGGTCAGTAACTGAACCAAGTGCCTTAGAGGTGTCATGGGATAGTGTACCAAATGCCTCACACCTGGATGACTTGAGTAACAAAATTCAATTTTCCTGAGTTCTAGATTCTAAGAGTATAGCATCAAGGTGTGGGAAAGTTTCAGCCAGAGATACTGGGAAGTACAAGAAGGCTTCTCTTGTTGTAAAGACTCTTTTCCTGGCTTTCAGATAACAATCCTTTTCTCTATCCTCATGTGGTCTGTCTTTTAAGATTGAATGGATGGGTAGAAAGGGTTTGGAGATTGATTCTTCCTCTGGTTTGAAGGATGCTGGTTCTATTGGACTATGACAACCTTACAGCTTCATTTCTCTTTACTACGCCCTGAAAGCCCTATATCCAACTACAGTCATGATAGAATCAGAATTTCAACATGGGGCTTCAGGAAGACAAGCATATTTTATTCACATTATGGAATGAAGAATTTGATGATTAGGCTGACAGTGGTAATAAAAGTAAGAAAAAGTAAACGCTTTTCTCTACTATATAGATTTTCGTTTTGTTGTTTTGGTTTTGGTTTTTGGTTTGTTCAGTTTTTTCTTTTTCAGATTATGGAGGCATTTGGCATTCTTCTAGGGTAACAATAGTATTGAGAGGGAAAGGTTGAAGATATGAAAGGGAACTGATGGGAAACTCCAGAGGGGAAGAGATGGGAAGTGAGGCATAAGATGAGATTGCATCTAGTGTGTAAGTGGGGATCAGCCCTGGGGAGGAAGCGGTGGTCAAGTCGGGAGAAGGAAGCTAGGTAGTCTTGCTGGCGCTGGTGTGGCCTGGAAGTGAGTGGATTTAACTCTATTAGTGTTTGTTTCCTTAAAATGGAAATGCCACAAATGAGTCCTCAAACTATGTTTTGAAGTGCAGCCATTGTTCCCATGACGTGGGTATGTCACCATTATGTGGCAACAAATCAGCTGGGCCTTGAATCCAGGATAATCTGTATATTATAAACTGAACATTTTAAATAGACTTCCCACCAACTTGTGAAACATAAAACCATTTAAGGTGAAAAGTTATTCCCATTTCTACCACTTTGGGGAAAATAGATTAGAAAGATTTGAATCCAAACATTGTTTCTAACCTGATTTGAAACCTCAGAAGTTACAGACATTCGAATGGATGGAATATCTGCTCAGTCCTTCTCCTAGAGAATGGTGAGACTGTCAAATGCCCAGTCCATCTGCGAAAATAGTCCTTATAATAGCACTGCTACCCATGGACAGAAAAATACCTGAGCAGCATTTGTGATGTGATGCAAAAGGTATGAATTGCACTCCTAAGTAATGGGATGGGAGCTGAAAAGCATGGACAGGAGGCTTTGCAGCAACACTTGTAGCTAAGTACTCCAAACACAGCTGGGAAACAATGACCTACATTCAGTACACCAAAAGAGGAGCAGGGAGGGTTCAGTAGACCTGAGGAGGAGCTAGGAGGATTTAGTAGACCAGAAGAGGAGCAGAGAGGGTTCAGTAGATCAGAGAAGAAGCTAGGAGGATTCAGTAGACCTGAAGAAGAGCAGAGAGAGTTCAGTATATCCAATGAGGAACAGCGAGGGTTCAGTAGACCTGAGGGGGAACAGGAGAAGTTCACCCCACCTGAGAAGAACAAAACAATAGAAACAACAAAACAAAACAGCTAGCTTCAATGAAAACATAAATCAAATAGACACAAAGCAAGCAAACATGGCACATTTCAAGGACCTTTTAAACTCAAATAAAATGTTTCATCCACATGGTATAGATGGGATAGATTCAGGGTTACAAACCAGGGTTCAAATTGGAAGAGAGCAAAGTCATTTGTCCCAGCAGGTAGAATGGACTAGGATAGAAGACCTCCATGCTAAAAGGACTGTAGTCCTGATAGTCCTAGAGAGACGGGTTTGTGCAGGCCTGTGATGCTTAACAGGTCAGGTCAAGCACATCTTGCTCATCTGAGTTGTGCCAATTGGGCCTCACAGCACTCAGTGAAGTTCACACTAGATTTGAGGCTCTTTGAGCTTTGAGGGCTATACTTCTCAATGGTTAGGATGAGGATTCCACTAACCATGTGTCATCTAAATGACCTCAGTATCTACCTACACTTTGTGTCATGCCATTTGGGTGGATGGCTACTTTGTTGTGGTTTACTTTTTTCCCCTGTGAATGTTAGAGTATGGGTTTTTTTTTTTTTTGTACCAGGGAAGAACGTGGTTAGGCTTCTGGAAATGGAACCAAACAGAGTCCGATAAGCAACTGAATTTACCTCACCATGCACAGCAGAGTAGACAAGGAAGCATCCATAACCTAGCCAACCAACAGGAGCAAACATGGTAACAAGGAGATGTGGAACTAGAGGGCAGGCTCCAAACTGTAGTCTTTGCTAAACGGAGACAGCCTATGCCACTGTTTTCTGCCAAAGGGCCTTTCCATCTACTTTAGTTCACTACATAAGGCTGAGAATACCAGAAACACAAGGAAAGCAAAGCCAGGCTACTGGGCTCTGCTTAGGGTGCAGTCTGGAATGCTAGTGTAATCATAGGAGCTTCTATTGGGGTCTCACTATTCTATTTTTCTACATAATGTATACTGCCAACAGGAAACCTTTGGATATCTTGTCTCTGCTGGAGTAAGAAGCACAAGGAAGAACAGGACCACACTCCTAGCAAGAGCCTGTCAAGTGGACCCAAGTAGTAGAATAAACAGAGTCTATGCTGTTTTTCCCATGAGCCTGGGAATAGCAAAACTATCTAAACCAATAGGTGTTTAAATGCTGGCCCCAAACACAACAGCTTGCCATTAAAACATCAACAACAACAGCTATGGAAAGCAACTTTGTATTCAGCTGTTTTGAAATGTCATGTTGAATTTCTTTAAGGCTTCCTTGGTGATGGGTGGGGAGGACAGGTGATCATGCAGTTGCTTCCAATAAAGCCTGGGTCTGGGACCTGTCACAGAGAGACTGGTACACTTCATCACTAGTAACATTTTATTAACACACGGTTACCACTCTGTAGTGGTTTTTCATGGGTTTTCTGGCCACAAATAAAGGGCAGATGGAGTATCACTGATGAAATGGAATCACCCAGGCTTTTCCCAGCCCAGTTTCACTCTAATGTGTTCTGGGCCAGGAGATAAGAAGAAATTTGCTGAACTTCTGGGTATTTTGTGGATGTGCAGGGCAGGAGATTGGAATCCTGTGGAGCAATCCATTGAGGGACTTTGCTCTTTATCTACACATCAGATTTCCCTGACAGGAGCTCATATTTCCTTTCACTGGCAACAAGAATACTGTCCTCCTGGTGTCGCTCCATGGAATGCTAGTGTTGCATTGGAAGCAATCTCCATGGACACCTGTCCACAGCTATGGCGTGGAAGCTAAAGTGAATCTTCAAGCCAGAGATAAGTTTCCTTAGAGTCCACGTCTTCCTACAAGTCACTGTCTGCTTGGCTTGTTTGTCCTTGTTTTAGTATAGATGACGTAAGTTGTTTCTCTCTCTTCTCTATCAGTTCTGTTATGTAGCAAAAGATGGTCCAGAGAGGGCAATCAGTTTGCAGATATGAAAGCCAGGCTTTTAGGGTTGCGGCGAATTACACAGGGTTATGATAGCGTGGCCTGCTAAGAAGGTTGAAGTCAGGACAGATAACAGCTCGAGTCAGTCAGTGCAATGTCAGCGGCTCAAAGTATATCAAAATACATAGTCTGAGCAGAGGGCCACTCTAACCTACAGAGGAGAGCAGTTACGATGCCGGCTTTCCTAGAGAGGCACAGGCTGAAGGACTACTGATAACAGGCCTGTCACGAAGGAAGAGTGAGGGTCATTTAGTCTAGACCTCAGATTTCATTCTGATTTTATCATGCAGTGAGCTTATTTGTTTAGTTTCTAAAATACAGAGAGCAGATTGAGAGAATATGTCAATATTTTTCCATGTCCTGGGCGATCTTGTGAATAACAAAATAAACTTCACTTCTTAGAATTCCTAATTAGCTAAACATAAACAGTTTAAATGTGATGCATGCTTTATAACAGCCCGGTAATATATCTTTATGTTTTAATATACCCAGAGTCATAACAAAGTGCGTGACACCGGTGCCTGCTTGGAGCACCAGAAGACTCTGATGGATCCTTCCTCCTACCCCTCCATTCAAAAGTGGGACAAAAGCAATCAGTGCAAAGAATGAATGCTTTAGTCTTTAATATAAATGAACATCAACTCAGTGCAGCGCTTACCATGCCCTGAAAGGACATGGGGGAGACCCCTGGAAATGTGTGCTGTAGATGGAGCTTGTAAAACTTACCGGCAGTTTACCTAGGAGATACCATTATGTTGCTTTAAGCCTCCATTTTCTCTGCCACAGTAGACTGTTAAATTATCTGGGAAAAGTCTCGCCACAGGATTTGTTACCAATAGGGTAATCGTCCCACTCTTTGCTATTTCAGACACTGGCTTCTCTGTTATGATCCTTTGAAAGTTTAGTAGTTGTCCATCTTAATCAGTTTGTGCATTTATCTGTTTTAACTCGCACAAGGAAGACCCAAAGGGAATCTAGTTATTGTGTTGATGCTGTGATTTTATTTCCATGCCAGAGTTGGCCTCTTCCATTCTTTATACCCTAAAGACAGATCCTGATCTAAGCAATTACAATGGTGACCTACCACAAAACTGTAGAAATAATCTTCTCATACATAAGAAATTGCCAAGGAGAACAGAAGCGCTCCAGCCAGGGGAGGGTGCAAATGTCTTTGCTGGGATTTTTTTTTTCACTTGGAAACAAGCATGGACAAACATTAAGACCCAAAACCAAAGTATCAGTCAGTGATTCAGCCTGCAATGATCACCTGTACTTGTAAATATGTAGCTCTCTCCAGGTACTACTGGCCGCAAGTCTTCGAGAATGTGTGTTGACTTGAAACAGGGACCAGATGCCTTTGGTTGCTATGGCAGAGCCTATTCTACTTCTGTCCTATGCCACAGATTTATCTTCCTTCTTCATCTACCCTCTTCTGTAGCTTGGACATTTCATGTCTGGGTATTTGTTTGCTCCTGGATTCATACATTGAAGACTTGGTACCCAGTGTGACTGATAACCTGGAGGGTCATGGAACCTTTAACAGATGTGATTCATGACAGGAAGTAGTTAGTTGCTCGGGATACAGCCCTCGTGGAGTTGTCATGGGCATCCCAGTTAGCTCTTGTGTGAAGGCTGTGATAAAAGCACAATCCTGGCACTTTCCCACCCATGACTTCCTGCTTTGCCACATGTTGTCCTGCCACACACCGGAGTATGATACAGCAAGGAAGAACCCCTGTAAGAGCTTACATTATTCTCTTTTGCTCCTGAAGGTATGGACTATATGAGCCTCTTTATAGAATTTTCAACTTCAGTTATATCATTATAGCAACAGTAAATAAACTCATATACCGTCTGAGAGTTAGGTATGCTCAGGGCAGTGAAGACCAAGAGATGTCATGCCAGCTACAAACAAGACAGAACTTGTTTTGTTGTTTTCTTAACTTTCTTCTTATTTATTCCTGGTGTCTTTCACATCATGCCTCTTAATCCCACCCATCTCCCCTTCCACACACACCCAGAATAAAACGTAGAGAAAAGGAAAAAAGAGGTGGGGGAGAAAGGGAAAATCTCATCATGGAAGCTGCAATGTGATACAGTGAGTCATGTAGCAAACCCCTTTATCGATACATTCCTACATGCAGATGCTCATCGCAAAGAGTCTGCTACACCATTGATGCTGGGCCTTCACTGGGACTCTCCCTGGATATCCTGTTGCTGCCCTGTGTCATTGAGATCCTGCAACCCTGGGCCACAGGACTGGCCCCACTTCCAACTTCCACCCCTGTGCTCCAGTGAATCACAAATTGAGTGGATGTTGGAGGGGGCCAACACATAACCCTGGTTCTGGGTATGGGTAGTTGTAAGGTTGCTCCATATCCTCAGGGTCAGTTCTTTCACACCTACACCTTCAGGGCCAGCTCTGTGTTGTCCTCAGGAGGCATAAAGACCATTCTCCCTAGTGCTGCAGCTGATGAGGGGCAGGGTCATCTCTCCTGCTCTTATGACCTCAATGCCAGCTCTTTCACCAGCCTCAGACGTTGATGGGGGTGGGATCTCTCCCTCACCCATTCTGTCGTCTAAGAGACAAGTGGTGGGGACAACTCTTCCATGCTCACAACTTTGGGACTTGCTCAGTCTCACCTCTCCCAACAGGCTTGGCTCTATTGTGATGCCCAGGTGAGGTTCAGGGCCTGCTCTTCCAAGTGTTGCAGCTGGTGGAGGGACAGGGACAGGTCTCCTGCTCTTATGACCTCAGCTTTCCCACTTGCCTCAGGTGTTGATGAAGGGCATTGCTCCTCCACCCCTGCCACCACAAGACAGATGATAGATAATGGGGACAGCTCCGTCATGCTCAAAACTTTGGGTCTGTCTCACCTTCACTTCCACCAACAGAGTTAGCTCTATTGTGTTGCTCAGGTGAGGTGCAGGGCCTACTCACCTGTATACAACATGTCTCTTTAAATGCACGCTAAGTTACGACTTTAATTGGACAGCAAATGATCACAACTCAATTAACTTCCCCATAAAAGGGCACAATAACCTATTGATGGCAATAAAGGAGAAAGAATGCTTTATGCTCATGAGCTCAACAGTAAAGAAGGTAAAAACAGACATTAAAGTATACATGTATATTTATGAATAGATGGTGCTAATTAAAATCCCAGTTGCATTAATAGAATAAATGAGACATTTCAAATATGGAAGATATATGAGTTATGTAAAGACAGCTAGGACCACAGCAGAGGGACATATATAATTTACTGACATAAAAGATACTAAATAAAGCCAAACCTTTCCACTCTTGTGTTTATAAAATAGAGTAGATGCCAGAAATGGACATATGGTGTCCCTGGGGAGGAAAGAAGACAGATGCAAAATACGTTATGTCCTTGCCACAACAGGTGATCAATAAATTTATAAGTTTTTTAATTAATAACTAAGACAACTCCAAAGGAAAAGAGAAAATTGTCACAGTATTTGGAAGTCAATGGCAAAAGAAAAAAGAATGCCAATGCGCCCGTGAGGAAATGTCAAAATTTAACACCTGGAAAAAGCATTGTCCCCTAAGACTGAGGTCCAGCTGCCTCTAAGAAAGCATCCCTTTTGTGCTGGGAGTCTCCTAGCCCTTCTCCTGTTTACTCCAGTCAGAAGGGCAGGGACTACTCATAAAGGACTTGACAAGTAGCCAGACCATCATTTGACTACAAGGAGAGGGAGCAAGAAAAGGCCAAAGGAGGTGGGAGCCATGATTGGTGGGTCCTGCCTGGTGGTTTAGAAGGGGGAGACAAAACGTGCAAGGGGGAGAGAGGCAACCAGGGAATGGAAGCAGAAGGATGCTTAGCATAAGCAGGAGGCGACGGAAAGGAGTCTAGCAAAACGCTCCTCTTTCCAGTGTGAAACATCAAGTGACCAACAACAAGGCAAACATGCTTACCTGGGACAGTTGTTTTTATTCCAGACAATACATAACTCACACCAGTCAATTATCAAATTGATACTACAGCTGTTGCAGGTATCACTTTATACTCTTAAAACTACAGGGGCTGCGTGAGAGGCTACAAAGCAAGAGTGCTGTGCTGCGGGTTGACCCACTCAGCTCTCCAAAGGGCTCCATCAGCAAGGACTTCGTTGTATTCACAAACTTTCTTTCTTTGTGTCATCTGCAAGTTGAGGCCGAAGAAATGGGGCAGAGACTCAACCTAAGCCACCCTCAGAATGTATGGACCTGGGGCATTGACTTCTTGAATCACATCCATCCTACTTACACACAGGGCACATGTTATGCATACGTGACATCTAGGGGGTAAAATGAACACCCATCTTAAGTACAGAAAGGGAAAAGGAGAGGCTGGTTGACTCCTTCCTTGTTCCTACGTGAACAGATGGCTATGCTGTAAGCACTCCTGAGCAATCACTTCCAAACTTCTGGAGCAGCCCCCTGTTCCAGGAATCAGTGGAATCACTTGGGAAATTCTACAGGCCTACTTCCTATCCAAGTCATTGGCATGACCTCAGAAGGACAGATGCAGGATCTGCAATGCTATAGTCTTAAGCCCACCCTGTTGTGAGTCTGAGTCTTGGCCTCCCTTGTGAACAGAAAGGCAGCCATGCAACAAGCTGAGAAAATGTTGACATCATTGTAAAAGTTATTCTTTGACAATTACATACAGGTTCTTAATATGTTCTGGTAATTTCATCCTTCCTCCCATTCCCATGAACCTCTTCTCCCTAAACGTCTAGCTCCTCCCTTCCTTCTTTGTTGTCACTGGTATTCTGTGACTCATTGTCTCATTGGACTTTCTTGCCTAGGCACAGCTGTTGTGTTATCTACTGGAGCAGGGGCGGTTTACCAGCGGCTACACTAACTAAGAAAATGATGACTCCATCTCCAACAAACATTAGTTGACAAAAGTTCCTCAGGGTGAGGTGGGGCCTCATGAACCCCTCCCCGTCCATGATACAATGTCGGCAGGCCACCTTGCAAATGTATTATCCAAGTAACCACAGCTGCCGTGTGTTCCTGAGGGTAATGACAATGCCATGTCCAGAAGACAGAGTTTCACAGCTCTCTCCCCATCCTGAGTCTGTTGACTCTGACATTCTTTCTACATCCTTTCCTGCAGGGTTCCCTGTTCCCTGAGGCTTGAAGAGGATATTCCACTCAGGACTGAGCATGCAACAGTCGCTAATCCTTTGTATTTGGAGCAGTTATTCTTACAGGGATTTAAAGGCCAGAAGAGCGTTCTTCAGGAAAGAGGATTTGTCTGAAGTCAGTAAGAATTTGGACATAGAACTGTAGTCCTTAATGAGATAATGTACTTCTTCTTCCCAGAAAGGCTTACAGGACTTCCACCATGCAGCACTGCTCAGCTTCCTGCTTTCTTAGTGTCGGCTCAAAAAAGTGTAAAATGAAGGGAAACGTCTATCCCCTTTAATTTCGGATACCAGCCAAACGCAAAGCACGCTTTCCCTGACTTGCAGGGCTTTTCTCACTCTTTCTCTCAACTCCCCTTCCCTTCCACCATGCAGCTGCTTCCGACATCCTCTGCTGAACTTGTAGCTGTCTTGGACTCTAACAAGGAAGGTATTACTTTCTCCCTTCCTCTCACCCATCTCCCTCCTCCCACCAGCTGCAGATATTTACACAGGATGCCTACCCCGATGTTTTTCTTCCAAACTCCAATAAAAATTTTCCTTGAGCTTCCTTCTGCGTCTGTTTTTAAATCTTTTATTAAGGAGACTAAGAACCCCAATGGGAGATCAAGTTTCTCCAGTAGTATTATGAGCCTCTGCTTTAACCATTGCCCACAAACAGAAGTGTCTCTGAGAAAGACTGAGAGCAGCTCTAATCGGTGGGTATGAGCACAAATATTTATAAGGCAAGTTGACATCATGCTCACTTAGCAAAATAACGGCATAAGGTTCCCCTAGGAACTATGACTTCCCTAGCCAAAGGACTTTGACTAGGTTTATAGTATCAGACCTGGATTCATTCCTATGGAGAGGGCCTCAAGTTCAATCAGAAAGCAGTTGGTTACCTCTCTTATGGTCATGCCACCAATGAGCATATCTTGCCAGGCAGGTTGATACTGTGACTTGTATAATCCACCCTGAGATCATGCAAATGGTAGCTTTTCTCTACCAGCAGTCAATGTAGCATCCTGTGGTTCTTCCTTTAAAAGCTACCAGCAGGAAGCTTCTAGCTCAGTTCATATCTGATTTCTCTAAGGATTACAACCTAAATTATGTTGTATCTTTAATGATAGAATCTCAGTATCTAGTTTTGGTGGGCAACCGATAGTAGTGGTGAAAGCCTATATTGCTTTGAGGACTTCTAGAGCCTCCTTAACTAACAACTCATAGGGAGGTCATTGCCAGTTGGATTTATGTTTAGCAACTTGTGGCTTTCGGGACCAGTGTTATCTACCTATTCAGGATACACTTGCTTAAACTTTTTGAAGAAATATTTATGAATGAGTTTATCTTACAAAGTATTGGGTTCCTATTTTGGCTTTTTAAAATACTTTTTTAACTTTGATTAACTCTGCTCACTTCTTTAACCCAACCCTATCTCTACTAAGATCTTTCCACTCCCATTTTTCCACCCCGTTAAAATTCCTTTTTCTCAAGAAGAATATCATCAGTGAGGAAACAACTGGCGTTTCTCACCTGCTCATTCTTCTGCTGTCCCTGAGTTTAACACTTCATGAAGTTTAGCTCATTTAATCACAGCAAGAAATACGTGAGGTACCACATGATCCCTCTTCGCCAGAGACAAAACTTACAGAAAGAAAAATTTGTGAAAAGTTATCCATTAATTACACGCAAACCTCCAAGCTGTATAAATAAAGTCTGAACAGAGTCCAACATAACATTTGTGAAGTTGAACCAAGCGTTTGACCACGCTCTGAGCTTCTGAGCCATTACTGCCTGTTCTCCCCTGCGTTTGGAACTCTCTATTTGCAAAGCAGATGCAGATTGACCTGAATCCCTGGGGTCTAAGGCCCTCTGCAGATGGGGAGAGGCTTTAGAGTGTGCAAGAAACACTTGTGTAAAACTCTGGTGTGAAATCTAAATAGAAGCAGAGAAGGACGGCCAAGTTGAAACGAAATCAAACGAAGGGCATCCCTGAGAACTAGTTCTGAGGGCCACTAGACTGTCCTGTTAAAACATTATGATAACTTTAAGAATGGAGACGTGTAATTAATTCCTGGTGAACAAGTTTAAAGTAATCCCTTAAGAGTCAAATGGGTTCAGAAAACTTGGAAACAAACATTTATTAGCTGAGAAGAGTCCTTGGTGAGAGTTGCTCTGATGATGGTTGCATTTCTCAGTGTGATACCCTCAGTATACAACTGTAAATGAAGCATTCCTTATTCCACTAAGCTGCTGTGTCTAGCAGCTACCAAATAGGTGTTTGCAAATTACTAAGCACTGACAGATTCATCAGTAGGTCGCTAGTCCTGGCGTCCTCTTGCCTGTAGAGGTTAGTGGCTTGCAGCCATACTCTCAGCATGTGCCTTAGCAACTCCAGCATAGCCATGAGTGCTTGTAATAGCCACATTAGAGAGCAAACAGGAATTTCAATGTGTAGGACTCTTCCTACCAACAGCTGAGTTCTCTAGAAGTGAAAATGACTGAGGAAAACCTAAATACACCTAGAGAGAGGTACTTTGACGAAGTAGATGCTCTATTCTACTGCTGTTAAAGGAATCTGTGACTGCTGATTGATACCAAGGACCCTGGGGATCCCACAGGGGACAAGAGCATGGATGACTCTCAAATTATCAACGAGATGTCAAGACATTTAATGTTATGGGCAGTATAATTTTATAACGCTATGGTGGACAAGCCATCTTGGGAATTAAGAAGACATGATTGCTTTTCAATTTTAGTTTTTCTCTCTTGAAATGTATGAGTTTTGGCCAACTTCTCTAAGAAGTTTCCTTGTTAAATGGAAACAATAAATAAACCAATCGAGTGCTCTGATGAGGGAATATTAGTGAAATAGCTACACGGAAGGTGATTAGTAGCTGGTCAGTTAAAAGCGGTTGTTTTCTGTGAACTCCGGAATGTTTCATCTCCTTCACATGCATGCTTAATGCATCCAGCGAGATAGCACATCTCAGACATCTGGTAAAAGAACTGCATGCATGGCGGCACCAGGGTTATGGAAAAGTAACAGAAACAAATGAGGTGACAAATTTGAACTGGGCTTAGGCAAAAATCCTCCTGCAAAGGCTTCCCCTCCTTCCCTCTAGTTATTCCGAAATTTTAGGTTGTGTTAAAGTATAGCTTATGGAGATTTTCTTTAACAGTTAATGTTCGGTTTATATTCATCCATTTTTATGGCAAGTATAGAATAAACGCATACTTTTTGTTAGCATTTTAAATGCGGAGCGCATTTTGCCTCCTCACCGCAACTTTCAGCATGTTCAGCTCTGCTTTTTCAGTTCATCTCTTTCTGACATAGTAAAAAACCTGTCACCTTAGGACAAAAACAGAGGAAACCTCCACCAAAGGAAAATAATGTTAGTTTGACACGAATTAGATATACTTCAGAAACTCAACCCTACCTGCCAAACAAGACAGTAGGAATATGAAACAGAGCGTTGACAAAGGTCAAGCTTGCTAGTCAGATGAGATTCAACTATAAGAGAAGCAGAGTTTAAAAACAGATCTACTTTGGTATAGAAACAAGTTTTCAGGTAATATGTAGATTAACCCTTGCACTATCCACCCACACAGGTAATATGTAGATTAACCCTTGCACTATCTGCCCCCACAAAAGAAGTGTAGCTTTTTCCCTGTATGCAGATTATTACATTTACATTTTTTGGAACGCCTCTGAAAGGTATGAGGATATGGAATAAATAAAGAAGTGGGTAGTGGAGCTTAGGAGATGGCTTACTGGAAGGGGCGCTCTCCATGCGAACAAGGATGAGGAACAGAGCTTGCATTCCCAGCATCCCAACAAGCTCCCACAAGCATGCTGACACACACGCGCATGTGCATTACACACTTATATAGACGTACATGCAGAAAAAATAAAAAGAAAGCACAGGCAAACAGTCTTAGAAAGTGAAAGGCCTTTTGTAATCACATGTGCTTGTTGAGGGGCTACACAGAGGAGCCCTTAACCAGGAGCAAAGGCAGGATTTGAACATTTCTGGCCACTTCCAAACCCAGCTCTTAATGTTTCTCAGTCTGTGCTTAGTTCCCCTGTACAGGACTTTAGAGACTACAGTGTGGTAGGCTCCTGGTGGCGTGTAGAGTCTGATTCTGTGCATTTCAGGGAGAGCTCTGGAGTTTGCATGTCTCACCAGTTACCTGGTGATGCTTCTGCCGGTGATTCCTAGACCACACTGAGAAGCAAGGGTGGAACTTGCTCTCCTGGATTATACTTGCTATTGAAGCTTCTTCTAGAATTTCCCCCTCAAACCTCCAAATTGCAATAAAATCTTTTCTAATGCTAAGACTGCCTGGTGTTAGTAAATAACCCATAGTTGTGGTAACATTGAGGTAACAATCACTTTCAATTTATTCTTTCACATCTACACATTTATGACCCTCAAATGTAGGAGGAAATTTGAACACCTGAATTCAATTTTTTCTTATCATAATTTTTATAGTTTGTAAACCTGTATTATATTTATATCATAATTCAAAATTCAGCACAGTTTAGATTTTTATCAACATAGAGGTAACAATACAATTCAAAATTCATTTTTCTTTCCTTTTATTTTTTCTAGATATCTTCTTAAAAAAAAACAGAAAATTTACTCAGCCCTATAGCTTTGCCCTTCCGATTTCTAAATTTAGCTGCCAGTTTTAGAAGAATTTGCATACTCTTGAATAAATGCCACTGAAAGGAGAAAGTAGTTTAGAAAGACTACTTATATGCAGATCCCTCCTAAAGTGCCCCGTGAATAGCTTTTATTAAGCAAGATTAAAATTGCTCATTATCCCAAAATAACTCGTGTGCATGTGATGTTATAAGGGGGAAAAAAAAAGCATACTCCATAATCAGTTTGACATTTTTGGAATTTCGAAAGGTAATTAGGCTCTCCTTGGGAAAAAAAAGTCACTATTGTGAACATTTCCAGTGGAGCACAGCCCTCCTTTCCATAGACCTTTCCCTTCTACTGGTTCGTCTCTGGAATGACTGGGGCTGGTGAATGATCTACTAGAGGAAGCGAAAGCTTTAAAGGACGGAGTTTCTATGAAAGAAGAAAGATTGAGGATGGGCGCTTAGGGGACTTCTGCAGAGGTCCTTCACTGCATCACTCAATCCCTTGCAGAGAGGAAGTTGGGGGATTTTCAAAGCACTGTTCCCAGCCTAGCCTGATGTGCTGTATGGAAGTGCAGGTCTTTCCTGCCAGGCACTGCTGACATGGGGTCTGATCTTAACTACAGTGTGCGTTCAGAAAAGCTACTTGGGTTATTGAGTTTCAGGTCTTTACTCTGTTTAACAGGAGGGGTAGCTGAGGGGACCGGAGGTCTTCGCATGCCCTTGAGGGTCTCTGGAGATGCTCTCAGATACATTTCAAGATGACAGTAACAAAAATTCTAATGTGATTATTATTAGCAAGATTTCTGAAGCACTATTAGTATTAAATGTCTCCAAGAGATACTAATAACACGTGTAATAAGAAGGAACTAGCTATCCCATCCCCAGTGTCTACTGCGTGGCACATAAAGGCTGTATGGATGCAATTCTACACGGTTTTGCCAGGGAACAGTCCAAAAAATCCTTAGGTTCTCTCAGTGCACAGCAAGTAGGAAGATTTTAGCCGGAGAAAGGATGTGCTCATAGCCTGAGTCATATCTACATAGGAACCTAAGTTTAGGAAACAGAACCCCTGGCTCTACTCTGCCTACTGGAGATGAGCCATGAGCTGCCTGGACTTGCCTTGAAGAACCAGTCAGGGAAGTCTAAACAAAAACTGAAGCTCTTTGGATCTTATGTGCTTTTCTATGTATACACATCATAATATTAATTTTATTATCTTTAAATATTAAAAAATCACAGCTTAAAAATATGGTATGCAAACTTTCCCCTCCACCCTAGTGGGTAGGGGGTCTCTAACGCTTATGAATTTGACAGACTGTCACAATCTATCAGAGATCTGGCAGGTGTAAAAGGCACAGCACCACTGACATGTGCTAATGGAGCATGTTCTTGACAAGACCTGCCTTCAGGGAAACCATTGCACCAAAGGGTAAATCATTAGAGCAAAGTGACCTGGTGAAAGAAAATTCTCAACCCTGTTCACTCTGGGCTTCTGGTCCCAACTAAGGGGGAAGAAAGACTTGTGAAGTTTGCAACAAGGGCTGAAGCATGATCAAAGCCCATGGAACGATTACTCGCAGCCATGCGTTACTGATTACTAAAGACAATTGAGCACAGTTCCTTTTGCCAGTATATCTTGTGCATGTTATATACTGAGGAAAGAAATAGAATAGACATGTTTTAAAACAACAGCGATTCACATCTGAAAGGACAGAGCAAATTGTAGAATCAGGGTTAGACAATGTCAAGGACATAGGAAAGATCCAATAAGGAATATCAAAATTAAAAGTCTAACTAGTAGGTTACAGTGTCTAATGACACAGACAGTATGTAAGAATTGAGCGATAATGTAAATGAAGAGATGGAAACTCTGAGACACAATTAAAAAGAAACACCAGAGACCCATAAAAGTATAGCAGAAACGACTGCTATGATTTTCACTGGACATATTATTAGACTGAGTACGGCAGAGAAAAGAATCTCTGAGATTAAAAATACGACAAGAGAAACTTCTAAAATTGAATAGGAAAGAGAAAAAATGTGTGACAAGATGAGAAATTATTCTGAAACAGCAATGATGACTGCTTTGATGAGCTCATTAGAAAACTACACAAGGCTGAATAAAAATTTCCTGAGACTAAGGATTTGTCAATAAAACAAAGATCCAAACAGAAAGCAAAGGGAAGACTTGGAGAAATGGAACAGAATACTGGAGAACTGTGGGGTAGGCCGAGCATAGCACACACCTCTAATTCCAGCAGCTGGGAATTAGATGCTGAAGGATGCAAGCTGCCCCGCATGCCTTGGCTGCAGAGGAAGTTCAAGCATAGCCTGAACTACATATGGCCCTGTCTCAAAACAAAATAAAGAGCAGAGGTATGGGACAACTACAAAAGAGACCTCTCATGATGTGAATGGACATGTCACAGGGAGAGGAGAAAGAGAAAGCAATAGTGTTATAAAAGGTTTATTTGAAGAAATAATGAATGAGGATTTTTTTTCCCAAGTTTTATGGTGTCACTAAATCACAGGCTCAAGATGATCAAAGATATGAAAAAAAAAAGATCCTGCATCTAGGCATATATTTCTAAATATATTAGAAATATTCTAAATAAAAAATATTTCTAAACAAAACCAAAGGAAACTGTCTGAAAATAAGCTCCATGGGGCTGAGGGGCAGAAATCTCACCTGTGGACCAAGGTAAGAATTGATCTCATTTTTCCTAAGAGACCAGGCACACAAGAAGAAAGTAACCAGAAGTACTGAATGATGGGACACTGATGCGGGAGAACTGTCTGTATTCTGTCAATCAATCATATTTTAATAAAATGCTGATTGGCCAGGCAGGCAGTATAGGTGGGAAAACCAGACAGAAAGTAGAGGTGATGCAATGAGAACAGGAGTATCCTGGAAAGCAGGAAGCCATTCCTTCACTCCTGCGCAGATCATTGAAGAGGCAGCATGTAACTTGCCCAGCTGAGAAAGGTACGGAGCCATGTGCTAAAGTAGATAAGGATAATGGGGTAACATAAGTTATAAGAGTTAACAAGAGCCTGACCTAATGGGCCAATCAGCTTTATAACTTATAGAGTTCTCTCTGTGATTGATTTTCCTTGGGACTTGCCAGCTGTTGGGAACTGGGTGGGACAGAAACCCCAACAAGCCGGCCCTCATGTTACAGGACACAAATAACAACAACAACAATAATAATAAAACAGCCTGGGTGTCCATGTCCCGTGAAACTGCCCTTCTAAAGAAAAGGCAGAAGTCGTCTCTGCAAATTACAAGCTTGTGATGCAGCTTCTAGGTCAGCCTTACGAATAAGTAGTAAAAGGAATCAAAAAGGAAGAAAGGGATAAAGGTCTGAAACTTCGATCTACATAAAGAAGAAAAGTTCATCTGTGATTAAATAAGTAACATCAAAACAAATAACCTTTTAAATTATCAATTGAATGTACGTATAGTTTATTAAATACAGAGATATATTAGAGACAGTATATGTTAACACATACAGTTAATATGTGCTAATATAGTTAATATTTACTATTGTAACATATTGTAAATATTTAACATAGAGATAGTGGCAAGTTTTGTCTGGGAAGATCTCTCTCTCTCTCCGACACACACCCATACACACACATGAGTCCACATGTGTGTTGTATGTAGATACTATATACATATAGGTGCACACACTATATATGTACATACATACCATAATATATAATGTTTATATATATTGTGTGTATATATATCCACATATGAATGAATATCTACTTAGAAAATTAATAAGAACTGAGGAAAAAAATGGATGAAGTGGCCATAATGAGGTTACCATACACAAAACTCTTATACAAAGTTAATTGGCTTCTCATATATTTGCAATTAGCAAGTTTAAAAGAATTTTACCATTTTATTACCGCCCCCCAAAGCAAATTCCTAGGTATAAAGCTAATAAGAGAGGCAGCAGATCTGTATGACAAAACTACACGAGTCTGATGAAATTTCAAATAAATAAATAATTGTTCAATGCACATTGATAGGTGTAATCAGTGTTGCCAAGATGAAAATTCTTCACAAATTCAGGCTTAAATTTAATACAGTTGTAATCAAAGCCTTTCTGCCTGCTTTGTGAACACCAGAAAACCGACTCTAAAGTGTATACAAGGAACTAAGAGAGCTAACCCAACCTTGGAGATGATGTCAGAGGACTGATGCCCCTGTGCTGGCCAGTCAACTGTCAACTAAACATAACAGAAACTGAGAAAAGAAACCACTTTCAGTTGGGAAATAGCATAGACCAAGTTGGCCTGTGGCCGTTATGTGGGGAACTGATTTGACTGCTAGTTGACAAAGAAGATCCAACCCATTGTGAGTGGCTCTCTTCCTGGTTTTGAGTCCCCATAAAGTACTAAGCAAGGGGGCGTTAGGGATGCATTCGTTTCTCTCTGCTCTTAACAGAGGATGTGACTAGTTGGATAAAGTTCTACCTTGACTTTCCTAAAATGAGCTGTGATCTGTAATTTTTAGTGAAATTATCCTTTCCTTCCCCAAAGTTATTTCAGGTCACGGTATTTCATCACAGCAACAGAAAGGAGGCTTCAAGGCCCAGGGACGTAGAAATGGACAGTGAGTTTGGGGTTAAGAGTCCATGGATTAATGGAACAGAGTAGGAGTCCAGAAATACCTTCATAAATAAATATTCAGCCAAATTTTGACTAAGGATTAATTGAACATAGCTCTCTTTATAAATAAGATGTTAGAATAACTGGACATCTAGACATAAAAATTAATCTAGCCAAGGGCCTTTGCCACTCACAAAAATTAGTATTGATCATAGACTGAAATATGAACTGTAAAACATAAATTTCTAGGTGATTAGACAAAAACATCTAGAAGATCTTGCCTTACATTTAGCAATGAATTTATAAATTGGCCATGAAGGCACAGTTCACTAAAGAAAGTGTTTCGGGGCTTGCCTTTATACACACTACAACTTTCTGTTTTGCAAAGCATATTGCTCAGGGGCTGGAGAGCAGATTATGGTGACACATACCTGGAATCCCAGATTTGACAGGTTGAAGCATGGGGATTGAAGTCAGCTTGTACTACATAACAAGACTGTGTTCTTATACAAGTGTGTGTGTGTGTGTGTGTGTGTGTGTGTGTGTGTGTGTGGAGAAAGAGACCAAGAGACAGAGACACAGAGAGAGAATGAAAAAAAGAAGTGCAGACTCAGAAAAATACATGCAAAAACACATCAGATATGGGACTGTTGTCTAAAATATACACAGAAATCTATCTCCAAATAAAAACAACAGTGCACAACCCAATTAAAGTAGGTAAAAGACGTGAGTAGACATTACTTCAGGGAAGATTATATATTGCAAATAAACATGTAAAATTATGCTCAACATAATATGTTATAAAAATACTGTATTAAAACAATTAGATTGCCCTAAATACCTTCCTGGTGACTAGTTTAAAGTGGCAAACACAAATTCTGGCAAGGAGATGGAACCACAGAAACACGTTCATCACTTGTGGGAATGTGAAATGGTACAGCAACTCTGGGAGTCGCTTTGGCAGTTCTTCCAAAATGAAACTCCTCTTACCATGTGATCCAGCAGTCACACTCTGGTATCTATCCAAATGACTTGAAAACTTATGTTCACACAAAAACCTGCACACAAATGTATACAGCAGCTTTATCCATGATTCCCAAAGCTTAGAAACAGTAACTTTGTCCCTCGTTAGGTGACTAGATTTAAAAAAAAAAAAGTACATCCAGATAACACATTATTTAATGCTAAAAATAAATGAGCTATGAAGCCATAAACAAACATAGGAAAAACTTAGGTGCATACTGCTAAGTACAAGAAGGCACTCTGAGAATGTGACTCTGTGATCCCAGCTTTATGAACACTGTGAATAGCAACAATGCAGAAAGCACAAGGACCACTGTTGCTCAAGGTTAGTGGAGAGGGTCTTTGAAACTGGTTAGAAATGTCCATCTCTCCAGGATAAGGATTTTTCTTTCCCCGCATCGTTACCAACTTGCATGTTTTTTTGACTGACTAAGAATTGTGTGTGTGTGTGTGTGTGTGTGTGTGTGTGCATGTGCAATTTGCATTTTTTATTGTGAAATTCTGAGATCTGTTTGTTAGGTTATCAACTGGCGGTTTTGTTTATTTCAGTTATATATATATATATATATATATATATATATACACACACACACACATAGTAAAAAAGGTATTAATGTCAGGATAGCATAAAATTCTATTTTCTGCTCAACTATGCTGTAAACCTAAAACCACTCTTTAAAACTAAAAATGTGTTTTAGAAAATACTGTGTTTATTTTCAGGATCTTTGTCCTTAAGCAAACTAAGTAGGGAGAATGGCTGAGATAGAAAGAACGCATGTCACTGATTCTGAGTCTCCACTGGTGTAAAGATTTGACGACAAAATCCATCCCAAATATGACAACAAGTGGATATCTTCTTACCTCTCTGTGTTAAGGGGTGAGAAAACATTGTCCTCTAAGTTTGAAGGCATACTAATGATATCTATTTAAGCAGAAATTGTGTTTAATGATTTGGGATATTGTACCATCAACTTTGTGAAGATAAAATGATGCTAACTTTATGAAGCACCTTTCTTTTTATAATTACATTTTTAAATAACCTATTAAAGTAGTTGGTTTCTATGGGTTTCCCTCTCATATATCCTTTAGAAAACATAACATTGCCTCTATCAGTCTGCCTCTTGTCAGGAAATAGAAATCTGATGGAGGTGTAAAAGGAGAGCCCCCTCAGCAAGCTAGCTATAGGTATTTACAGAGATGTTGACAACACCTTGGGGAAGATGTGGAATGGGAAAAATGCCCTGAGGGTGACTACTGAGCTAGCAGTTGCTATTGGAGCTGGAAGAGACGCATCACTGCAGAAGGCTAACTGGAGTGGCTACAGTCTCCAGTAGGTGGACATGGCTCTCTTTCTACCACCTGTAGAGTGTGTGCTCTAAGAATCAATATGCTAACCTGCCAATGACCTTCTATCCATAAACCCAAGCATAAAGCAAGGGCAAAGAGCAGCAGCTGGATCTTCAACAAGGTGAAACAGCTTAAACCTGAAGAGAAAAGCACACAATATTAAGAAATTCAATTCATTTGTTTAAGCTTTTTTTGCCACTCACATTTACGGAACTATTAGGGGAGTTGTGAGTCATTTATTGCCTCACAGGACCTTGGTAACACAACTCAGCAAACAAATGTCAGACTTATTTTCTGATTTTTATTCATTAATATCTACAGAGGAGAGATAATAATCAGTGGTGGCAAGTTTTTCCTTAGACTCTGAACTAGATAAAAATTTCTAACACAGGGCTATAAGGATATAGGATTCTTTTTTATTGTTTTTATTGTCCTATACATTTTTCTCTACTCTCCTCCCTTCCTCTCCTCTCCGCTTCTACCCTCTCCTGTGACTCCCAAGCTCCCAATTAACTCAGGAGATCTTGTCTTTTCCTCTTTCCTATGTAGATTCATGTATGTCTTTCTTGGGGTTCTCTTTGTTGTCTAGGTTCTCTGGGGTTGTGAATTGTAGACCGACTTTTCTTTGCTTTATGTCTAAAAGCCACATATGAGTGAGTACATATTATATTTGCCTTTCTGGGTCTGGGTTATCTCACACAATATGATTTTTCTAGATCCATCCATTTGCCTGTAAATTTCAAGATGGTGTTATTTTTACTGCTGAGTAGTACTTCATTGCATAAATGTACCACATTTTTTTTTTATCCATTCTTCGTTTGCAGAGCATCTAGGTTGCTTCCAGGTTCTGACTATTATAAACAATGCTGCTATGAACATAGCTGAGCACATGTCCTTGTGGTATGATTGTCCTTTGAGTATTTATCCAAAAGTGGCATTACTGGGTCTTGATGAAGGTTGTTTCCTAATTGTCTGAGAAATCACCCTACTGATATTCAAAGGCGCTGTACCAGTTTACACTCCCACCAGCAATGCAGGAGTGTTTCCTTTACCCCACAGCCTCTCCAGCATAAGTTGTGATCGGTGTCTTTGATCTTGGCCATTCTTACAGGTGTAAGATGGAATCTCATAGTTGTTTTGATTCGCATTTATCTGATGACTAAGGATGTTGAGCATTTCCGTAAGTGTCTTTAAGTCATTTAAGAATTGTTTGTTGAGAGTTCTCTGTTTAGGTCTGTACCCTACTGTTTTTTATTGAATTATTTGTTCTTTTGATGTCCAGTTTCTTGAGGTCTTTGCATATTTTGGAGATCAGGCCGATGTGCAGTTGGTGAAGATCTTTCCCCACTAATGTAAGTCTCAGGCTTTCCTCCCAGAAAAACCCTAGTCTCATCTGAGTAAATAAAACGCCCGGGTTCTCTGAATCAAGTACAGTGAAGTACAATACTCCTGTGGGTATCAAAGAGATTCAAAGGCTTCACTGGGCTCTAATTTTAATATAAAAGTCAATAGTTCCTCCAAATGAAGAAACATAGAGAGTTGAAACACACAGAGTGTCTGTGAATTGAAAAGGCTTTTCAGCTACCTGGACAGAGCAAAATTCATGGCTGACAATGGAATGACTTCTACTGGATGCCACGATGATAAGATAGCTATCCCACCTTCCATACTCTCTAATAGTTACCCGTATTCAGAGCTGTGCTGGGCAAGACAGAGAGGCCACAGTTAAATTATACTATGGTTGGTTCCTATCACTTGTGGAAGAGGGGCTTGAAATGCAAATCAAATTCATTTGCCGAACACATTTTTGGAATAGCTCAGTTTGTGGTCCAAGATTCTTACCTGCTATACTCATTTAAATAGACCAAGAAATGGAGGAGTTAAGTGATTTTCCCCTATTAGGAGAAGTTGACTTTGCCATGTGTCTCTCATGAAAAGAATGCTGTCAGGTGATTTTTACGAGCTGAACTGTGAGATGAGAGAGGACAACACCCTAAATTGAGCCGCTTGGCCAGTGCCAGGTTGGAAATGGAAATTGCAGCTATAGGACAGGGGAAGCTGATGAGCTATGGTTGACTGTCCTCATTGCTCAAAGATGCTGTAACAGATCAGCACAAATTTTATCAGCTTAAAATGACTTTGACTTACTGCCTCGTAGTTCCGGATGTTAGACGTCTCAAACTGTCTTCAAATGATGGTCAAGATGGTTCCATTCTTTCCAGAAGTTCCAAGTCACCATCTGCACCCTTGCTTTTTCAGAAACTAGAGCTGTTTTGCAGTACTTCATCTGCAGCTACTTCCAAGTCTGCAACACAGTGTTTTCAGATTTTTTCCTTTTGAGATCACCACACTGACTTCTTTTTTCCTCTGACATAGACCCTCATGATTACCATTTTATCTACATAATCCCAGATAATATTCCTATTTCAAAAACTTTGACTTGCTCACCTCTGACATATCCCATTTGATATGCAAGGTCACAGCCTTAGATTCCATGGATAACAACAGGTTTTTTTTTTTTTTGGAACTATCTATCAGTTTATCATATGGGTCACTACAGTAGCGAGAGATGCATAGACCTAGGTACATATCTCAGATTAATTAGTACATTCTGTAGGAACATTGTTTTAACTTTACGAGGTTATGTGGAATGGGTTAAATAATCTGTGAAGTTTTATTCCCGCTTAACTTGGCAGTTTGCCAGGAGACCTTAAGTTAGAGTCTCTGCGAATCATGACAAATCTATTGTCAAAACATGAGTGAGGGTCGGGAAGAAGGCCTGTCTAATTTCTGAAAGATAGAAATTCCACTGGACCTAAAACACATAAGGGACTCTTTTTTCTCTGTTCTACAGAGACTCAGGACTTGTGTCTTCATGATATAAAACTCAGACTAGTTGACTAGTTCAGTGGTAAATTTTTTGTCTTGAGTGTGCAAAACCCTGGCTTTGAGCCCCAGAATGCAAAAAAAGAGGAAAAAGGAAAGGAAGGGAGAGAGAGGGGGGAAGGAGGAAGGGAGGGAGAGGAAGAGAGAGAGAGAGAGAGAGAGAGAGAGAGAGAGAGAGAGAGAGAGAAGAAAATGTGGAAAGAAAAAAAAAAGAAAATAAGAAATTTGGGACTCTATTCCTATTCTTAGATTTAGAAATCTCAATCAGCTGTACCAAAGAAAATGATGGAAAGAAGAAAATTTCTAGTAATGAATAAGCACTGGAATAAAAGTATATAAAAAGCACTAAATGATATAGTAGGAATGATCTTAAAACAACCTGAAGGAAGAGGGTGATAGATCAGAGAAAGAGCATGAAGTCAATCAACAAACAGGTGCATTGAGTTCTTCTGAGAAAGGCTTGGAAATCATACATGGATACCTAATCACATATACATGTGTGTGTATATGTACAAACAAGTGAAAACATATACATGAGATTACTGTGTTTTATAGCTGTAGGGTATAGCAAGACTGAAACCTGAAGAGCAATGTGGCAGGCTCAATCTCCAGACAGGAGCTCAAACTACAGTCTTGTGTCAAATCTCGTCTTCCTTGAGGCCTTATGGCTACCAGCTAATACTGTTAGCAGTATGGTAGATAGGTGAGCATGTGTATGAGGCTCATCTGCCTTATGGAAGACAGTTTTCTGAAAGCCAGCATTGTTGATTAGATCTACCAGAAACTTCCCCAGCAAAGCCTGGATTAGTGTTGCATGGAAAAAGTAAGTATTATTGCATGCCAAGGAGAACCCTAAAACACACCATCATACCGTAGCTGGTGATTTTGCTAAGGAAAACTCTAGTGAAGACTTTTGGGGGGAGGTTGGGAATAGAACCCAGGACATTGTGTTTTCTAGGAATATACTGCACTCCTGAGTTCCAACCACAGCCTTTTTTCTTACGCTCCACTTTTGAGACAATGCCTTACTAAGTTACCCAGGTTGGCTTGGAACTCATTCTGTAGTGCAGTTAGTTCTTGAACTTCTGAGTAGCTGGGACTATAGACCCGTGCCACTAAACCCACTGTCATAAATATTTAAACTAATATACCAAAGATTATAATTAAACTAATGGACATTGTATGTGGGAGACACATTTCAGAACTCATCAACAGATGAAAGGTCCTAACAGGGTTTTGAGAAAACACAAGTCTGCAGGCAACATACAGCTGGGTATATGGCAAGGCCTGCTTTGGAAAAACTATGAGTTGGGTTTTAGAAAAAAACTGAATTGAGCCACCAGCAGGAGACCAGCTTCAGCCAAGTAAATACAGAGGGAGGAAGGGACAAGAGATTCCAAGTTTGGAATCCTCCAACTGGAGAAATTGGCTAAAGTTGTAAGAAATCAAGAGAGGAAAGCTTGGAGAGTCTCCCATTGATGGGAGGGTCATGTCACACAGTCAAAACACACATTTCAGAGTGCAAGCATAGATGAGCAGTATCCAGTTTCTCCTGGGCGCCTTGCACCACATTAATTCTGCATTTTCCATAACTGCTTTTTGATGGAACATCTATGGACATACATACTCACATTGCTACAACCTATACTGACATATCTGCATAATTCCTTTTTGGTTTCAAATACAAATTTACCAATGTGCATTTACTCGACTTCATAAAAATAATGAGACCGGGCCAGAAAAAACCTGAGTTCTTAGGTCTATAAAATTGAAAGTAGATACAAGGCAAACTGAAATCTACAAGGTGAAACTTCATGCATAAAGTTCTTAAAACGGCTACTTACATCTATGGCCAAAACTGAAGTTCCTAATCTCAAGCACCGATTTCCTTTCTCTGTACCGAGTCACTCTCAGGGCACAGCACATACTACCTATTGTGGGAGCAGCTGAAAATGTCAGCACACTGCAGTCTCATTCAGAAAATTGGATGCTAATGTTCTCAAGAATCTCATTCAACAGGAAATACTTTCTTCTTCGTTTTTTTAAGTAACAGTTGATCTGATGTACTGTAATTAGCTAATGGGTCTGAACCTGTAATTCCCCTGTCAGGCCCTCAGGCTAAGCTGTTTGTGTTTTCAAGTCTTGTCAAACAGAACTTGTTCTGCAGAAATTCTGTGCTTTAGGAAGCAACTGAGTTTTCATTTTTGTGTTGAGAAAGTAGCATAATGTCCTCTGTCATTAACCCAAAAGTGGACTGTAACTGCTAGATAAGACGTCTGTGCACTGGGTAGAAACTCTTGAAAATTAGGTTAAGGCAAAAGTGAAGGACTTTGGACTTTATTCTTTGGGAAATATCATTTCAAGATATCTGAATAAGGCAGCTGTTTGAAATTAACATAGTTTTGTTTGGGTTTTGTTGTTATTTGTTTGTTTGTTTGTTTTAGTAGCTCAAGCCATCAAATTGGAAAGGGAAGTTTATTAGTCAGAAAAAAATTCAACACTAGCAGGATAGATGAATGGATGGATGAATGGATGGATGGACGGATGGACGGATGGACGGATGGACAGATAGACAGACTGATGGGCAGACAGACAGACAGAATAATGGACTGATGGACAGACAGATGGATGGACAGACATATGTACAAATGAACAGATGGATGGATGTACGGATGGATGGGTGGACAGACAGAAAAATGCACAGGCGAGTAGTTGAGGAGGTATATATCAGAATTCATTGTGTGTTTACAAAAATTGTGACAGGTCACTTGCAAGCACTAAACTGTGTTCTTCCACTAATATTAAAAAAATATTCTTTTTAAATAGAGGATGAAATTTTTGGCCTGGGTAGTGAATTAACATTCCAAGCTACCCTAAACATAATGGAGCCTATCCAATTGGCCCAGAAAATCACCTGAAAAATGAGACCATCCCTGGAAGGGCCACTCCTAGGAAGGCAGGCTCACTTTTAACCACACTGAAAAGATAGGTGGAATAATTATCCCTCTAATGAGATAGGCTACTTTTCACAATTCCCAGTCTCCAACCACAGTCCCCATGAGCCACCACATTTAACTGGTCTGTCTACTTTTCTGAGACTCTGTTTGCTTTTATTTGTTTCTTTCTGATGCTGGCCAGAATCTGAATACCTTTACTCATACACTGGATTTTCTTATTCTTTTTCCAAACCTCCTGTCCCCATTATGTGACTATTTGCCTACTATGTAATTGACCTGCATGCCAGCCTCACTTAAATGGAGTGCTCCCTACTTCCCCTCCATTCTCCTCCTCTAGGCAGCTGATAAGATGTGCAGCTTGCCCATACTGGGTTTTTCTTCTTCTTCTTCTTCTTCTTCTTCTTCTTCTTCTTCTTCTTCTTCTTCTTCTTCTTCTTCTTCTTCTTCTTCTTCTTCTTCTTCTTCTTCTTCTTCTTCTCCTTCTTCTTCTACTCTAATAGAATTGTTTTCCTTGAATAATCTTTGGCTTTTCTGCCTTTTAAAAATGTTTCCTGCATTTTGTTTCTTTAGGTGGGGAGGGAACAAAGCAGGGATGCAGTGTGGACATCCAATAATCTTGGAGTCAGCAGACCCGTGAGTGTGCCACTGGGAACAGTGCTGAGTCCAAAGCTGAAAGTCTGGGACCTTGCGGACCTGAGTCCTGCTGTCCAAGGATGAGAGCAATAGAGTGTCAGACCCAGGAAAAGTGGAAATTGCCTTTCTTTGCTTATTTTCTTCTTTTTGGCCACCTGCCAAATACACAGTGCTCACCCACAGATCTTCACAATTCAATCTATAAACTTTTCTCAGAAGTAAGGCTGTATTATTCTCAGGGTATTACTTAATCTAGTCAAATTGCATCTGATCTTTGTTCTGTTAGGAACTTCATTGATGGTAAGACTCATTACTAAAGCTGAATCCAACATACTTTATTCTACAACCTGTTCCTTAACCTACTCCCACAATAATAACAAAGTCTCACAAATTCACTAGATCCATCTACTTCTCAACATCGACCATTTCATTCTGCTAAGAGTCCAGAGTCATCTCTTCTTGTGATGGAAAATGACCTAGGCCAATGGGACCTTGTGCTGGTGACATTAAACTTTACTTGATTCCTATGTTTCTAGATAGTGGAACTAGTTAAGAAATTCTCTCATTTTTTGTTATCAAAAATATCCTCACCTTTTATATTCTATGAACCCTTAACAGATTACCATACCTGCAATAGTCTAAGTACAATCCCCACCCTTCCTCTGACTTCTTCCCATCCTTGTTTCTTTGAAACATTTAGCCCTCTTCATTTTAATTTTATTTGAAATAAATTCTTTATTGAATAAAAATTTTCCTACAGAACCTGTAAGAAAACAAAATTGTTGTTTCTGCTGCATTTTGTCTTTCAGAGTAGCTGGATGTATGCATGAGTGTGTCCCTAGAGTCTTGTAAACGTGAATGTTTTCATTGCAAATGTTTTCCTTTCATGGACACTTATAGACTCATGTATTAAAGCCTAGGTCCCAACCTACTACCGAATTTGGGGGAAGCAATGGAAATTTTGTAAGCAAAGTTGATCTGGAAGAAATATGCCACTATGGGCGTGTCCTTCGGCTGCATCTTCCTGCAGTTTTCTGCGTGCTTCCTGACTGCTGTGGTGTAAGCTGTTTTGACTCAATATTTCCTCCATGTCTGGACTCATCTAAAATCATGAGCTGAAATAAATATTTTTGTTCACTTAAATGGCAGTGTGTTATATCAATGAGACAATCAATTAATGCAGAAGTTTCAGAGAATGAGGTCATTGCTATGAGTCTGTGACCACATTTCTTACACACTTGGCATTAGTATAAGGGAGAAACAAGGTAGAATTTGAACATGCAGATTTGAGACCTGCTAAAGTTTTGTAAGTTTAGCTTAATGGATGATTTTAGTGGATTAAAAATAGAATGTTGATTTTCAAAACAATAACAAAATTCTGCTTATGAATTTTAGATTAAAAACAAGGGAAAATGAAGTAGGGGCCAATTGTGATCTTGTGTGAAATGATGAATTAATTCATCTGGCAGAGGAAAGTGCAAGAAGTCTAGCATTAAGTCTATGGCATGACCGCTGCTGACTGTTTTGAGCCTGGTGTTAATCATGAACAAAATGTAGAAGGGATGAATTTGAGACATGTTCAACTCTGTGTAAAAGCATGCGTAGTGTTGAGGCTTAAAAGTCATGCATTCTAAATCAATTAGTACCATGAATAATAAGCCAGATAATTTTTACCAGGACAATAGAAAAGATGACTGAAGGCATTTCAATAATTAGTTAGACCCTACGTATGTATGGCAGACTCAAGTGTTTTTGAAAGACCTTGAAAAGAGAATGCCCTATACTGGATTTTTGGGATCCAGTCTGTTTGGATGCTCACCTTCCTGGACCTGGAGGGAGGGAGGAAGAGCTTGAACTACCCACAGGGCAGGGGACCCTGACTGCTCTTGGGGATGGAGAGGGAGGAGGGGAGAGAGTGGGAGGAGCGGGAGGGTGTTGGGAGGAGGGGCGGAAATGGAGACTTTTGTATTTTAATAAACTTTGAGAAAAATAAAATAAAATAAAAGTGGCAGTAAAAATCCCCCCCCAAAAAAAAAGAAAAAGAAAAGAGAATGCCCTAGGGTATTCCACTCATACAAAACTCCCTAAAAAGGTAGCTCCTTTGTATTTTTTAAAAGTCCATTCCTGACTGTCTAGCTACTTAGGCCAATATGACTAAAGATCATGAAGATCCAGCTATCATTCAAACTAGAGCAGACCTTGGTCTTATGCACAAATTTCTAGTTTTTCAGGTATAGAGAATGCAAGCATCGAAGGACTATGACTGCTTCCCCCATTTTCAAAAGGATGCTGAGAAGAGAAGCAGCATGTGACAGTGCTGCATCTGTCAGAAGGTCTGTTAAGGGGAAATATGTGATGGAGGAGGGTTATCTGTCTATTGTGTTATTTTCATTGGTCAATAAAGAGACTGCCTTGGCCCCTTGATAGGATAGAAAATTAGGTAGGCGGAGTAAACAGAACAGAATGCTGGGAAGAGGGCTATGAGGCAGAAGCCATGGAGCCAGTCACCAGGTCAGACATGCTGAATCTTTTCCAGTAAGCCACCACCTCATGGTGCTACACAGATTATTAGAAATGGGTTAATATCAAGATATGAAAGTTAGTCAGTAACTAACTCTCTAGAGATAATGGGCCAGGCAGTGCTTAAATGAATACAATTTGTGTGTTGTTATTTCTGGGACTAAGCTAGCCGTGAGGGAACCGGGTGAGGCGAAAAGCAGGCCTGCCCGCAGCCCCTCACTACAAATATGGAACACTGAGGGTAAAACTGAAGATGCAGTACAGACACAAGGAAATCAGAGATACCAGGAATACACTTGTCTTCTTAGAAAGGCAGATCCAGCGCAAGAAAGAGGCCACAGGAACTACAAAAGGCAAAGGCAAAGTCAACCCAAGCCCTTTGGAGCTCATATCTTACAGGATGCCCTAGATGTTCCATTTGGAGCTCTATTAAATGCTTGTCCTGTGGGCTTTGATCATTCTCAGAGATACATTAAATGCATTTGGCGTTCTGAGATGGTTTAAGTCTTTGGCAGACAGAGGCTCAGAGTTAGAGCTTAAATATAAAGTGTCTCCCCGCCCCCCCAAGGTTGTTATGCTATAGCCTAGCTCTTCAGTTGGTGAATGCTTTAGAAAACGGGCACTATCTAGAGAAAATGAGTAACTGTAGACCTGTTTGAAGCCTTTATCTTGGTTTTCTGTGTCCCTGATGCCGTGATATGAACTACTAGGCTCTCCCCAGCAGAATAGATCAAAACCCTGATCCAAAATGCATCTCTTTCCTCTTCCATGTTTATGCTAGATATTTTTTGTCACAGAATGAGAAAAGCTAGCCCAATATCTCACACAGAACTATATATTTAACACACATAAGCCTGAATGATTATTCTGCTTTACTGTGGGATTGATGAAGTCCAAGTTATCAAGTCCCAGAGATTCCTAAATTTGTCCTTATAAGATTATTGCAAGAGGCAGACATATCTAAACTCTATTGACAGAGCCTACTCAAGTAACATAAAATAATCCTCATTGAACTATGAGAATACAGATTCGAATAAGAGGTATGGGGGTGATTTGCTTAATACTTTTAAGAGGAGGTTGAACTTTCCAGGGAGGTATATTTTTGGAGCCAAATCATCTATTATTTCAAGAAGTATATCTAATATTCCCATATAGTAATTGTCAAATCATTCAAGACAGATCAAGCAACCATTATAAAAGAATTTTAGTAACTATTTGCTGTGTTTCATATGTTAATACTGCCCTCCGCCCCCGTCTGCACCATGAGTATACATTCCTGCTTAAGGTAGCTCGTCTTTTAGTTAAGCACATTCAGAGACATAAATGTAAAGCCCATGTTCAAGGTTAGTAGTAAAGTGTTTCCAAGTAAACTACAGGTGATAGAAGAAGTGTGGATGGTACGGAATTGTTCTGTCATCTTCTTGGATTTTCTCGTCCAGTTATTCTCTACAGTGTAGCTAAAACAATTTTTTATGGATTTTAATTTTTTTAACTGAGAAATAAAGCTTATATTTTTGGTATGTACTATGATATGTTGACATACACAATTTTTATAATAAGTACTTTAATTTATACATTTTATATGTAGGGTTATTTTTTATTGAAAATAGGCATTCTTCATACAGTAATAGATTTTTTCATGCAGTATATTTTGATCATGTTTTCTCCTTTCCCATCTCCTTCCAATCCTCCCTACCCATCCAACTCTGTATTTTCTTTCTCTCTATCTGTAGAAATCAGGCAAATAAAAAAAACAAATAAACCCAATAGAAGCAAACAAAAGCATAAGAATTACACATACACAAAACCAAAACCCGAAAACATAAAATCAGAAACTATACTATGCAAACAAAAATCTTACAAGACAAAAAAATGCCCAAACAAAGCAATGTGAGACAAAACGTAGAAAAATACTATGTATTCGTTTGGTGCTGGCCGTGTGCTCCTTAAGCGTGGTTTATATGCCCAGGGAGACTCTACTGGAAAAAAAAAATAACTTTTTCTTTACAAGCAGCTTTCAGTTGGAGATACCTTCTTGGTTAGGGGTTGGAGCCCATGTCCACTCTGCCCTCTCAGTCCTTAGACACTGTCTTGCTTGAACATGGGCTAGCCCTGTGTCTGCTGCCACTGTCTCTGTGAGTTTGCTGTTTTGCTTCCTTGGGGTCTTTTAAACCCTCTGGCTCTTACATTCTTTCTGCCTCCTCTTCTGCTATAGCTTCCTGATCCCTGAGAGCATGAATTTGATAAAGATGTCCCACTTTGGACTGAGTGTTTTCAAATCTGTCACTCTCTGCTCATACACAATATATAGTAGGAAATGTCAAAGTCAGTCTAATTAGAATATGAGCTAGCTTACATAACTTCCTGGTGAGAAAACTTGAAAGTTAATTCTAATTACTTTCAAGTATAAACTATACTTTGTTAACTATATAATAGCGTGTACAAGAGATTTTCTGAGTTTATTGTTGTGCATAACTGAAATCTTGCATTCTTCGTAATTTCTAAAATTATATACCTGCTTAGTTACATGCTATAAATATGGATTGGCATAAAGATAAAATCAAATGTTATACGAAATGCTTGTAAGTTCCCTGCACATTTAGCCTTAGTTTATTTTTTCCAACGTATCCTCTATTATTTCTCTTTTCTTTGCCTCTTTTCACAGTCACAGCCTCCTAGCTCTCCAAATCCTACCAGTTCTGCCTCCCCCCACCCTCAGTCTACCTACCCATACTCTCTTAGGCCTGATGTTGTTGGACTTCAGATTCATTCTTTGCAATCCTCCTGTTTCACAAACCAACAGGCTCCTGTCCCTTTGGATCCCATAGGCTATCATTGTCAGAGAGCTTTGGTTTATACCATCCAGAAGGGTCGTTGCTGGGATATAGGTCCAGGATGATCCCTGAGACTGTGCAAACATCTACCTCCTCTCCTGTGATCATCTAGAAGGGCAAATCTGGCAGAAAGTCCGCCACTTTCTCCACCTAGGCTTCTATTGAGAAGATCCAATGTGCATCTTCTCTAAGAGCACGACTTTGGGCCTGTTAGGTGAGAGAGTGACTGGGTTGTTGCTAATCATCTCTGAGATGTCCTATCTATACTTGGTGTCTTTCCATCTTCTCACCTCTCGAGGAATGAATTCCTCAAATGAATGAAGGAAACACTTTATATCAATTTTCCCATTTTTATTGGCTTTGTGCCCAGTGATATAATTTAGTTCTTTGACCAGCACTGAAAATTTTCTTCCAAAAAGAACTGGATGTAAATAAGTAAAATAATCACTGAATTATAAACAAGTATGGTTATTGTTTTATACAAGCTACCTTTTTTTCCTGTGGTCTGAGAATTTGGAGTGGGGGTGGGGGTAAACTGAATATGTAGAAGCAAAATTCCAAAAGTAGGAGCATTTGAAGATGGGGCGTTTGGGAGGTAATAAAGCTACAGGGATGGAGCCATCATGAATGAAATAGCTTTCTTATGAAAGAGACCCCAGAGTAAACTCTTACTAATTCTACCATGTGTGAACTCAATTGAAAGTATATGATTTATGAACCAGGAAGTGAGCCTTCATCAGATGTTACTGATGAATTATCTAAGCTCCAGAACTATAATAAATATTCATTGTTTATAAGTTACATGATATATGGCATATTTGTAGCAGTGAAAACAGACCAAGACATCTCTTTCCATGGGACCAGTCTTGTCATGTTTGTTCTGGTTACGCTAATATGTAAAGGTTTCTTTTTTCATTTGCCTTTCTCCCCTTTCTCTTATCCCTTCCTAGCCCAAGCTACTTTCACTCCTTTCGGGGTTTCTTCTCTATTGTCCTAGGAGAGGTAATTCCTCCTCAAGCCTGTGTATTCAACTTTCTATAAAGTTTTCAATGTAGCAATTTAAATATAAGTTACTAAAATATGTCAATGTCACTCTGCCTTGAAAGTAAAATCCCGCGGGTTGCCTAAGATTGAACCTATTTTCTCCTGTGGACTTTGTTGTTTGTAGGTCCTGTACCTGGAAACTCCTTTTTCATGTAGTTATTCATAGTTGGCCCCCTTTCAAGTTTGAAGTCTCGGTAGTGTGTCTCCTCTTTCAAGAGTCATCCAGTACCTCCTTTATTTATTTCCAAATGCTCATCAGTATCAGACATCTTCATTGTTTTGTTTTGTTTTGATACCCAAATTATCTTAGGTACCTGATCAATTTTAACTATATCTGTCAAGTAGGACTATCTTTGGTTCACAGTAGGAAACGGAGTGATACTTACTCTGATTGAAGCTGTACATAGATTATTTACTGCCGCCATCTTTGCAGTAACCCCACAAGTTAAGTATCCCACTCATTCATTTTGGAGAAAGGCTGGATTTAGTCATGTCAAAGATGCAGTAAAGAATGGGATGAAGCTTAAAGGACAGGCGATCTGGCTCCAGTAACGGGCTGATAACTTGTATCTATGTTACACGGATTCCTGTCACACATAGCACAATACCTTAAATGACAAAGAGAAGTAAATGCATTCAAGTTCAACTAATGCACGCCCCCCCCCTCCGCACACACACATTTTACAATGAGGTGATGGGAGCATGTGTCTACTCAAGCAATTGGATTTGATTAGTGAATTCCAATGATTTGCCAATCCTCTTTCTCTCTGAAATCCAAACAGCTTCATTTGATAGTCTTTTTAGGAAATACCCCAATTTCAGAAAAGTAAAGTATGATAAAGAAAGCACATATATGTCCTTTTGGGTCAAGCCTTATGTAAAATTATATTATTAGTACATTTTGAATTTTTGTTTTATTAAAAATTGAAGCATGTGGATTTATATCTTTATTTAAAGTATAACACTTTCCATCTTATTTGACAAACTAAGGAACAATTAAAAATCATGAATATAATTTCTTCAATGTCTTTGTCCTGATTGCTGGAGAATGATTAACTGAGCCCCCTTCTTTAGCCTATCTTCTCCAAACTTTAACTTTTCCAGTAGCTAGTCGTAAGACCGTCTTTTTTCTCAATCTTCTTAGTCACACAGATTCCCTATAAACCATGCTATAATTTCAAAGACTGAAGTAAAGCAAAACAAAGAAGAAATCTGGAAATACTTCTAAAGGTAGAAGGATCCTCAGAAGATACAAGAGTCCCAAGCTACAACCCAGTTAAAATTATTATTCATCGTCCAGGTAAAGATAAAAGATACTATTTCAAATCTATCTCACAGGAAAATCATCTAGGATTTTATGCTTACAACACATTTATGTTAATGTTTATATGTTAGGGCATGCATTTCAGGACTTTCCACTCGATACAATTAACAAAAGAGAAACTGAGTTTACTTTATTTTCTCTGGCCACTGTGAAGCACAAGATTAATAGTGTAAGTCCATCTTTGGAGCTACATAAATCCAGCAGGCTCAGATTCCAAGAACCTGTCTACGGGTCACAGTTAAAAAGCTCACATTGTTACTTGAAATCCCATTCCCATAGCTGCCTTTCTTATCTTCTTGCCTGGTTATATTTGTTAGCAGTGCTATTGACTCTTCTAGAACAGAGTCTACAGTCCTCCCACTAGAATATAGTAAATGACAAAATTTAAAGTCACTTAAATTATTTTCCATAACAGATTACCTGATCATTCCTCCCAATAATTTCTTATGGGCCCATAAATTCACTTTGGCACAGGGTGCTACTACCAGGCTTTCTTCTTTAACTTACAGAGACAGAGCTGGAGGTGGAAGGGATAGCATATACCAACATCCAAATTGAGAGTAAAATTTTAATAATTCTGTGATTCAACACTTCCTTGCTCCTTAACCATTCTGTCATTATTAGGATTCACTAGCTTGGTATGTTTTTCTTCAACAAGTCAGTTAGTCATGTCTAGAAGGATAAACACATTTGCATAGATGTGATTATGAAGTGAGTGTGTGTGTTCAGAGTTTTACACAAACTTTTCATTGTCTAAAACAGACTGTCTAAAAACACACACACACATGATATAACAGCATACCATGTCTAAAGTGAGTGACACAGATCCTTAAACAAAACAAAACCAATCAGAATTACCAACAGCCCTAAGCGGGAAACACAGATGTGAATGTAAGAGAAGTTATTGTAAAGAATCCAGGCTAGGTTTCAGAGGAGGAATAAAAGGTAGTACTTGACAAAATTCTGCCAAAAATTACAAACCTATCACAAAACAAGTCACAAAATGAGGACAATCAATATATCCAAGAGCTTATATGAGAAAATTCCTTTATGTTGAAATAACCAGATCTCCCAAGAAAACACAACTGGAAATATTTTCTAGTGATGGTGTTGAGGTTACCTTTAGATCAAGGAAAACTGTGCAATAGCATTGCTAAAGTCTTGGGTTTGATGGGCCTACTAGGACATGTGTCAAGGAATCTTGAAGTCAGGTTCATTCCCCAGAACAATCAGATTTGCATAAATATATAAAATCTCCATTGATGTGGGATTCTCCTCTGTATGCTGTCAATATAATTTATTGCCATTGGTTAATAAAGAATCTGATTTGATCTATGGCAGGGCCGAATCGAGTGAAGTGGGCAAACTAAACTAAATGCAGGGAGAAAGAAGGCAGAGTCCGGAGACACCATGAGCTGCCAAAGAAGAAAGATGCCAAAGCCTTACCTGTAAGCTCCAGCCTTGTAGTAGTACACAAATGAATAGAAATTGGTTAATTTAAGATATAAGAGCTAGCTAGAAATATACCTGAGCCATTGGACAGTGATGCAATGAATATAGTTGCTGTGTGATTGTTGGAGTCTGGGTGACCAGTAAACTAAATCTCAGTCTCCTTTTGCACTTCATCTTTGGAAACAAATACAATTTGTTCCCTGCTCCCTCGGAAGAAGGAAAGGTAAGGCTAATGAAGAGGAAGAGGAGCAGGCAGAGGAGGAGGAGGTAACAGAAAAGGAGAAAGTGGCAGAGGAGAAGTGGGAAGAAAAGAAGAAGAGCAGGCTGTGATGATGACAAAAATGCAGGTTGCTGTGTCTTGGTGTAATAATCCCTGCATTCAGTTGCGGGTTTCTTCCTCTCAATGCCATCTTAGGCTCCTATTTTCCCCACTATTGCCATTTTATTTTGCTTATTTTAATATATTTACTTTTTAATTCAGTCCACTGAGTTGTTAATACTAACTAGTGGGAATCATTTCACTTTCTCTGTTTTTCACACCTCTTTATCTTTAGGCCCAATATGAAACCAGTATTTGTTAGATGTTTTTTGGAAATGAAAATAAATTAGAAGGAAGGTGAAAATATAGTCAGGAAACATGATAAAAATATGATATAAGGATGAAAAAAGTTATTTACTGACCCATAGAGCAATTTTTGTATCTACTTTACACTGGAATAGCAGTGAACAATGAGATAGATTGTATTGATTCACTAATTCAAGATAAAATGTCTACACTGTTGTAGGCTCTGCTGGCAGACCAGGGAGATGGAGTATCTAGTTTGGTACTCTGACTGATCATACACTTTATCAAAATGACATAAATTACTTATCAGAAAACATAACTATCAATGATAGCAGGTGCACTAAAGGAACAGAAAGGGCAATGAGATAAATAGTTTCTGTCACTATTGGTGGGCTGTGGGCAGGGGTCCACTCAGGGTCCACGTTAGGTGGGGTAAACAAGATCTTGGGGTTTGTTATCTAAGTAGAGAAATTCAGAAACAGAGAAGGAACAATAATGGAGGTAATTAAGGTGAAGGGCTTTCTGAGCAAATATAATACAGGATATGAGAAGAGATCTGGGAAATCTAGGAGAAGACAAGCCTCTCCGCAGAGGAATGGAGAAGGAGAAGAGTGGCAGTGATGAGCTTTATCAGTTCTGTAGGCTGCAGTAGGAGCCTGGAAGCTTATACAGTCTTCCACGAGTTTGATTATTTAATTATAACTACAAGGGTTCTTTTTATCCATGATATTTGTTCACATGTGCCCTTTATTTTACATAACTTTTGTGGACTCTTCTGAGGTAGTATTTTGATTGGGACTCTTTTTTTAAATTTTTTTTAAAAAGAAAGCAAACTTTTCATTTTTCATTATACATACCAATCCAAGTTCCCACTCCCTCCCCTTCTCCCTTTCCCTTCATACACTCTCCCACCACACCCACCTCTAATCCTAAGAGAAGGTAAGGCACTTTGTTTTGTGGAATGTCCAAGGCCATCCCTACTACATCTAGACTGTGCAAGGTATACATACGAAGAGAATAGGATCCCAAAAAGCCTGTACATGCGTACTGATAGATTCCAGTGCACTGCCAGTGGCCCCTCAGTCTGCCTCAGCCAACAGTTTCTTACAGACACCAAATATACTGAAATATTTCCAGGAAATATATCTTCTAACTCCACAACTGTGACTTCAATCCAGTAACTCTGAGCACCTTGACATAGCTGAAGTGATTCATGAAACGTGGTGCTCGGGAGCTTTAAATTCCAACAGTTGTTCGAGGTCAGGTACCACACATGTCATTCTAACATTAGAATACACTCAGCGACTCCTGAAGATTAAGCCATGCCTTAACTAATAGCTAGATTTGGAGGCAAACTTGACCTCCGACCTAGATGCTAAAGAACATTAAAACTCTCACCTTGAAACAAGATGGCAGAGATAAAACCCAGCTCAAAGTTGGACAAGTAACACATGATAATCCTATGGCTTGTGAACCTTAAGCTTATTGTAAAATACAGTGATACTGTGCCCTAGGATATCCTGAAGCAGGAAGCTAAAAGTACATAGGTTTTTCAGTAAGTGCTTTTGTTTTGTTTTGTTTTTTTGACTTTGGTTTTTGAGACAGGTTGCTTTATGTAGCAGCCCAGGTTGTCCAGGAACTTGCTCTGTCAACCAGGCTGGCCTTGAACTCAGAGTGCTGGAATTAAAGGTTTGAGCCACTACCCGGCCAATGAGTGCTTTATAAGGTCCAGAGAGGTGGAGTAGGGGAAATAAAGAGAAGTAGAACTGAAGTAGGAAGAAAAGGCAAAACCAGAGAAAGAGGGAGAGAATCTTGATGAGGTCAGGATGGTTTCTTCAATCTTCACAGAACACAAGGACTTTCTTTCCATGGGCCACAGATAGAAAGAATCAAAGATTTCTGTCCCAAAAGACTTAGTGTTTTCTGTTTTGAGGGTGGCTTATAATTTATAATAATTGATTGGATTCTTTCCTTAGGTCAGTAGAAGAAGTTAATGTCAAGTTTCAACTTATTTTGGGAATTCCTATCCTCCACTAAATTCCTCTGAGTCAAAAAGGAAGTGACACATTAACAGGAGAACGTCTTCTTGTAAATCCCTTTCAGAATAGGCTTGCTTTTCAAAGGGCTAATTACTCACAACTAAACATGGGCACTATTAAATATTTCAAAATTGATTTAGTCAAAATATTTTGCATTGTCTTGCAATCATCTTTTAAGAGAAATGCTCGTGGAAATGACTTGCTCTGGACTTTTCTGATTACAAGGGGAGGACTCACTAAAATTGCCTTTGAAGATGTTGGTTGTCAGGCTCTAGTTTACAGGGAACTACGAGGTTAATAGCACTCTCCATGTGGTACCCAGGCTCATGAAAGCCAAGCATGTAGAGTTTATGGGGAGAAAGGAATGACACAGGGCAGGGCCCAGATGCTTTGAGGACTGAGTTATCTTCTTCCCTTTTCAGTACCAGCAATCAGCTGTACCAGAAATTGGTTTTCTGTCAACTCCATTATTAAATTTTCCCTACAATATCTCCTTATTTCTTAACTCTGATATTTTGACTATTTAGTCATCTATTAGTTAAGGAACTTATCTACGCAAAATGAGTATTTTTTAAAAAGTGATCCTATTAGAAAAACGTTATAAAGTTGAACACATACTCTATATACCAAACACATGCATGCACTCGTGCACACAGACACACATATATACACACCATCTAGCAAAATCTCCAGTGCATTATATGATTGGAGATGAGTCTTTATACTGGTGATTTTCTTACACAATGCAAACAGTTCTCTCATAAAATTCTGATGAGAATAAATGAACAATTAGGTGCACATGCTTAGAATCTTAATAATACTATAAATATAAAACTAAAATTCTTAAGTACTCTCCTCAGCGGGAACCAAAACAGTACTAACTTTAGAATCACTACACCAAAGGCATGCTGAGAGGACAGTCAAGCTGCGGCCTGCCAAAGCTGCCTTTACTGTTCTTTGATACACTCGCTAGATTAAGAACGCCTCTGCATGCCTCAGCAATAAGCAGATCCCCACTGGCTAAGGAAGACTGGTCATGTGTTACTGCCAACTTGAGAATGCCAAAGTTTTGAACCCTATGGTCAGTGGTCCTCCCAATTAATCAGTACGCTAGTTTAGAGCCAGGCGATTATCCCAAATGTGATTGCAATTACAGTTGTACAGTGCATGCACAGTCGAGGGAAGATTTCTGACCTCTCGGAGGAAGGTTAGATCTGAGGAAACGTTCACAATGCCTACACAGGATGAAACGGTGGGCAATCTTTCAGAGAAGGTTGGCCTCCTAGGAAAGGGAGACAGGCTGGATGCAGAGAACACTGTGAAGTTTGGCATACGGTTGAAGGTATCTTTACCTAACAGGAAGAGCTGAAATGACAGAACTGGAACCGTATAGATCAAATCAAATAGATCAAATACTCCAGCCTTATTTTGACAACAAAAATTCATAAATTTCTCATAGACATCAGTTTTGGGGTACTTAATTCAAATTTACCATGCTACAATAAATTGCTTTCTGGAATAATATCCTAGAGCTAGCCTAAGCATTTTGATTTTTCCAACTGAAACCACACACCTGCCATCTAAATAGCTACCTTACCCACTTGGGTTCTATTTTACTTTTCTCTTGATGGAGAAGGTTTTAATAAGTAGAATATCTTATTTAATCTAAAAAATTTAAATGCTAGGAGAAAGAGGGCTTAGAAGGGATCAGTCTTCATAATTTGGGAAAGAACAAAATGCCTAATCTCCACCCTTCTGGTTCTGAGTAATTTTATTAATAACAAAAATGAAAGTCCAAACTAAAGTCACCAAAGGAACAGAGGCCTGGACACCAATCAGCCTCTACCTGAGGCTTTTGGTCACAGAGCGGGAAACTCCCTGTTCGGAACACAGATTCTGGAACTGATCATAATATTACTTTTCCTGAGTCTAGCTTGCCCTGAGAAAGCAATTGTGAGAAGGGACACAGACAGATGTTAAAACGGGGCCTAGGCCTCATGTGCTGTGCTGTGCTGAGCTCCTGGAAGGCGCACTACTAAACTCTCATCCCCCCAAGAGCCACTGTGGCCTGGAGAAAGTGAATAAGTCCGTGGCGTGTCTACAACAGCACTCGAGCATTCATTTATGAATACATTTCACTGGCAATGGCTGTAACAAGGAGCGGCGGGACCTTAAGTGGGAGAGACCCTCACCGTCCCTGAACACTGTGTTTAAGAAGAAAGAACCTGAATGTTTCCATTCTAGTTAAAGGGTATAATCACGCCTACTCTAGTCAACAGGGGAGATGATACTCAAGACATTAACATGAGGCAACTCAGGCATTAGGTAGTAAATAAACAATGATGTGCACTGTGTGTTCATCTCATTGTGTCTCTGGAGTCCTGGGAATTGAAAAAGATAAACTGACTAGAAGGAAAAACAAACAGAGCGGGTGATGATGCTAATAGAGCTGATTGAACAGACTGTTGGGAAAGTCAGAAGGGCAATTCAAGGTTTGCAGACAGTGCCTGAAAGCACACTCGTACAGCACACTGAAATTATTTATTAGATGATTTAGTTGTGCAAAGCTGCCGACTTTACATACGTACATATAAGGCTAGAATTTTCCCGGGAATCACATCCTACTCTGAGACCTTGAATTTGAGTTTGACTGGACAATGGTGAGCCCATGATGCTTCTTTAGCTCGGCCTCTCACTTAAGAATTACAAAATGCTTGGAGACAGGCAATAGCTGTCACTATCGCCCTCACTTTCCTAACTTCCCTTCTCCCCGGAGACTTGCTACTTCAATGCTTCCTGCCTAGGAACCATGTGTTATTTTAAATGTGTGTTCTGAAGTGCCAGATATTAGGTATTCTGCCATAACCAAGATGGAATCCCAAACTCCTCACTTAAAAATTCTGATCAGAATTCAGATACTTGCATTTCTGTCTTTCAGTTTTAGAGACTATTCTATAAACTAGGCAAGAAGCACTTATTCTTTTCTTTCACCTAATCCAACACATTTCGGGAATTAATAGTTCATACTGATATATCAGTATAAATATAGAACCTTCGGTATACAAGGTTCTAGCACAAGGTAAAGAAGAACTACATTTTGTTAAAAAAGCTTTTCTTTAGTGATAGGAAATTATTACTGATTGAAGAATTTGAGAGTGTGCAAAGAAAACAGCTCTAATTCTGTCGTATATGCACACTCGCTCAAATGACATGCCTGCAATCTAGATTCCCTCATCTAAACGGACCATTAATTTCTGTGGTAATTCTGTCACATATTGTTTATTATTTTTGTTACACTTAAAATTTCTGTACTTATTCCAGATTTTTTTAGTGCAAAAAAAAGTCAGAGATCAATAATTTTTGATTGCTCATATTTCATCAATTTGATGGTTGCAGGGACGTGGAAGAGAAAAAAAAAAGCGTGTAGTCCAACATGCTCCACTGGCCCACACTCAGTGATTTGCTTCATGCTTATATGGTGACGGATAAAAAAATTCACTGACATAGTACAAATAATTTCCATAATTGCACACCTGTGATCCTTAAAATAAGAATGTGTTCAATATGGTCTTGAAGTAGAAATAAATATATCTCTGGATATCATTGGTGTACTTTCTAAACTTAATAGTTATGATGTTGCAGTACTTAAAGTATCTATTACTTTATAACTACCTTCATGAATCGCTTTTCTGATACACATTTGATTTTCAATGCAGTTAGCTTGTAAGATGGGATGGGTCCTGGCTTACACTCTAGATTTTCTGCATGACTCTTTTAAAAATGATACTGGAAGTTAGTGTTCCCCAGTAGACGCAAATTTTATCAGAATAACTTATTGTGTTTTTTAAAGTGTGATATTATAACTTATCTCTGATTTTAAACTTAACAGATTGAATTGTCTTCCATAGATCTCTGCAACTTTGTGCTGTAGGTACACAGGTTCCCCATTTTTCCCGAGGTGCTATGCAGGGCTGTTCTGCTTCCTGGTTCCACTGCATCAGCTTGAGGGTTTAGCATAGAACTGCCCTCTCCTGTTATGTTAATTTCACCTACGGCCCAAGGGTGTAGCTTAGAGAGAACTCTCCCTCTACTGTCATGGTAATTCCACCTGCAAGCAAGGTTCTCGCCCGCAGGCAAGGTTCCCGGGTCAGCTTTTCTCTGAGCCTGAGCACGCCCACCTGGCTTCCTCTTTTCTCTGTTCAGCTGCTCTCCGACCTTGGGTGCGGCCCCCTGACTTTTCTCTTTCCTTGATCCTGATGGGGGGCTGGTGTCCTTTTGCCCCACAGTATATATATCCGACTTATGCTTAATAAAGCTGCCATTTGCCACTTGCTCCTTGGCAGATGAGCCGGTCTCTTTGTGTCTGTGTCATGTGTTCAAACCCCTAGGACATGCGTCCGTTCTCGTGGGCTCGAGTCAGGAAAAGCGCGCTCCTGTTTCGAGGTTCGGGTGTCCACAGAAAAGTGCGGAAGCTTACATTGTGCCATCTTCTCTAAAACTCAGGGACCTTAAAAATTTACGTGAAGATCAAAGTTTCTTTAAAATACTTCAGTAATTATATCCCTAGTTTATTATATTAAAAACATTTTCATTAAGTTACAGTCTGATCTATTTCTATAATATAAGCACTGCCACCTTTATCCTCTATTTCCCCCTTCACATTTTAAACCTCATGCAAATTTGTTTTATTGGAGCCATAGTTCTATTTATTTATTAAAAATTTCCACCTCCTCCCCCCCTCTCATTTTCCTTCCACTCCCCATATCCCCCTCCCCCTCCCTCTCCAGTCCTAAGAGAAGTCAGGGTGCCTTGCCCTGTGGGAAGTCCAAGGCCCTCCCCACTCCATCCAGGTCTAGGAAGGTATGCATGCAAACAGACTAGGTTCCCAAAAAGTCAGTACATGCAGTAGAATCAAAACCCAGTGCCTTTATCATTGACTTCTTAGTCAGCCCCCATTGTCAGCCACATTCAGAGTCTGGTTTGATCACATACTCATTCAGTCCTAGTCCAGCTGGCCTTGGTGAGCTCCCATTAGATCAGTCACACCGACTCCGTGGGTGGATGCACCTCTCGCGGTCCCGACTTCCTTGCTCACATTCTCCCTCCTTCTGCTCTTCATCTGGACCTTGGGAGCTCAGTCCAGTACTCCAATGTGGGACTCTATCTCTGTCTCCATCCATCGCCAGATGAAGGTTCTATGGTGATATGCAAGATATTCATCAGTGTGGCCGTGGGAAAAGGCCAGTTCAGGCACTCTCACCTCTGTTGCCCAAGGACCTAGCTAGGGACATCTCCTTGGACAACTAGGAACCCCTCTAGAGTCAAGTCTCTTGCCAACCCTAAAATGGCTCACTTAAATTAAGATATCTTCTTCCCTGCTCCTGTATCTACCCTTCCTCCATCTCAACCATCCCATTCCCCCAAGCTCTCCCCATCCTCCCCTTCTCCCTTCTCTCTCGCCATCTCCCCTTCCACCCACCCCACCCCCATCCTTCCCACCCCCATGTTCCAAACTTTTGCCTGGCGATCTTGTCTACTTCCATTACCCAGGAGGATAAATATATGTTTTACTTTGGGTTCACCTTCTTATTTAGTACCTCTAGGATCACGAATTACAGGCTCAATGTCCTTTGTTTACAGCTAGAATCCACTTATGAGTGAGTACATATTCATCTTTTTGGGTCTGGGTTATCTCACCCAGTCTAGTATTTTCTATTTCCATCCATTTTCATGTAAACTTCAAGATGTCATAGTTTTTTTTTAGCGCTGAGTAGAACTCTAAAGTGTATATTGCCACATCCTCTTTATCCATTCTTCTATTGACGGGCACCTATTGATTCCAGGTTCTGGCTATTACAAATAGTGCTGCTATGAACATAATTGAACAACTGCTTTTGCAGTATGATTGGGCACCTCTTGTGTATATTCCCAAGAGTGGAATTGCTAGATCTTGAGGTAGGTTGACTTCCAGTTTCCTGAGAAACCGCCACACTGATTTCCAAAGTGGTTGCACAAGTTTGCATTCCCACCAACAATGGATGAGTGTTCCTCTTACTCCACATCCTCTCCAGCATAGGCTATCATTGGTTGTTTTTGATTTTAGCCATTATGACAGGTGTAAGATGGTATCTCAAAATTGTTTTGATTTGCATTTCCCTGATCGCTAAGGAGGTTAAGCATGACCTTAAGTGTCTTTTGGCCATTTGAACGTCTTCTGTTGAGAATTCTCTGTTCAGTTCAGTACCCCATTTTTAATTGGGTTAATTAGAGTTTTAATATATAGTTTCTTGAAATCTTTATATATTTTGGAGATTAGACTATTGTCTGATTCGGGGTTGGTGAAGATATTCTCCCATTCAGTAGGTTGCCTTTTTGTCTTAATGACAGTGTCCTTTGAATTACAGGCGCTTCTCATTTTCAGGAGGTTCCATTTATTCACTGTTGCTCTTATTGTCTGTGCTACTAGGGTTATACATAGGAAGTGGTCTTCTGTGCCCATGTATTGCAGATTACTTCCCACTTTCTCTTCTATTAGGTTCAGTGTTGTCAGATTTATACTGAGGTCTTTAATCCATTTGAACTTGAGTTTTGTGCAGGGTGATAGATATGGATCTTTTTTCATTCTTGGTTGACATCCAGTTATGCGAACACCATTTGTTAAAGATGCTTTCTTTCTTCCATTGTATAATTTTAGCTCCTTTGTCGCAGATCAGGTGTTCATAGGTTTTTGGATTAATATCCGTGTCTTTGATTTGATTCCATTGGTCAACATCTCTGTTTTTATGCCAATACCAAGCTGTTTTCATTACTGTAGCTCTGTAATAGAGTTTGAAGTCAGGGATGGTAATGGCTCCAGAAGTACTTTTATTGTATAGGATTGTTTTGGCTATCCTGTGTTTTTTGTTTTTCATATAAAGTTGATTATTGTTCTCTCAAGGTCTGTGAAGAAGTTTGATGGAATTTTGATGGGGATTGCAATGCATCTATAGATTGCTTTTGGTAGAATTGCCATTTTTACTATGTTGAGTCTCCCAATCCAAGAGCATGGGAGATCCTTCCACTTTCTGGTAACCTCCTAATTTCTTCCTTCAAAGACTTAAAGTTCTTGTCAAATAGATCTTTATTTCCTTGGTTAGAGTTTTGCCAAGATGCTTTATGCTATTTGTGACTATTGTGAAAGGTGATGTTTTTCTGATTTCCCTCTCTGCTTCTTTGTTCTTTGTGTATAGGAGGGCAACTGATTTTTTGGAGTTAATCTTGTATCCTGCCACATTGCTAAAGGTGTTTGTCAGCTGTAGGAGTTCTTTGGTAGAGTTTTTGGGGTCGCTTATGTACACTATCATATCATCTGCAAATAATGAAAGTTTGACATCTTCCTTTCCAATTCAAATCCCCTTGATCTCCTTATGTTGTCTTATTGGTATTGCTAGAATGTGAAGCACTATATTGGAAAGGTATGGAGAGAATGAACAGCCTTGTCTTGTTCCTGATTTTAGTGGAATGGCTTTGAGTTTGTCTCCATTTAATTTATGTTGGCAGTCAGCTTGCTGTATATTGCTTTTATTATATTTAGGAATGAAGCTTGTATCCCTAATCTCTCCAAGACCTTTGTCATAAAGGGGTGTTGAATTTTGTCAAATGCTTTTTCAGCATCCTATGAAATGATCATATGGTTTTTTTCTTTCAGTTTATTTATATGATGGATTACATTGATAAATTTTTGTATGTTGAATCAGCCCTGCCTCTCTAGGATGAATACTACTTGATCATAATGGATAATTTTTTTTATGTGTTCTTGGATTCGATTTGCCAGTGTTTTATTGAGAATTTTTGCGTCGATATTTATGAGTGAGATTGGTCTGTAATTCTCTTTCTTGGTTGAGTCTTTGTGTGGTTTTGGTATCAGGCTAACTGTAGATTCATAAAGGGAGTTTGGCAATGACTCTTCTGTTCCTATTTTGTGAAACACATTAAGGAGTATAGGTATTAGCTCTTCTTGGAAGTCCTAGTAGAATTCTGCATTGAAACCATCTGGTCCTGGGCTTTTATTGGTAGGGAGGTTTTTGACGACAGCTTCTAATTTCTCACGACTTACAGGTCTATTTAAATTGTTCACCTGGTCTTGATTTAATTTTGGTATATGGTACTTATCTAAAAAAATGTCCATTTCTTTGACATTTTCCAATTTTGTGGCATATAGGCTTTTGTAGTAAGATCTAATAATTCTCTGAATTTCCTCTGTATCTCTGGTTATGTCCTCCTTTTCAATTCTGATCTTGTTAATTTGCATGTTCTCTCTCTGCAGTTTGATTAGTTTGGATAGGGGTTTGTCAATCTTGTTGATTTTCTGCATGAACCAGCTTTTTGTTTCATTGAGTCCTTGTATTGTTTTCTGTGTTTCTATTTTGTTGATTTCTACCCTCATTTTGATTATTTCCAGTCTTCTACTCCTCCTGGGTGAGACTGCTTCTTTTTTTTTTTTTTTCTAGAGCTTTCAGGTGTGCTGTTAAGTCTCTAACGTGAGCTTTCTCCATTTTCTTTATGTGGGCACTAAGTGCTATGAACTTTCCTCTTAGCACTGCTTTCATAGTGTCCCATAGGTTTGAGTATGTTGTGTCTTTATTTTCATTGAATTCGAGGAAGACTTTAGTTTCTTTCTTTATTTCTTCCTTGATCCAAGCGTGGTTCAGTAGTTGACTGTTCAGTTTTCATGAGTTTGGAGGCTTTCTGGGGGTAGAATTGTTGTTGAATTCTAACTTTATTCCATGGTGATCCGACAGTATACAGGAGGTTACTACAATTTCTTTGTATCTGTGGATGTTTGCTTTGTTACTGATTATGTGTTCAATTTTTGAGAAGGTTCCATGAGAGACTGAGAAGAAGGTATATTCTTTTCTGTTTGGGTTGAATGTTTTATAGATGTCTGTTAAGTGCATTTGGTTCATTACATCGGTTAGTTCTCTTATTTCTCTGTTAAGTTTCTGTCTGGTTGACCTGTCCATTGGTGAGAGAGGAGTGTTGAAATCTCCTACTATTAGAGTGTGGGGTTTGATATATGCTTTGAGTTCTAGTAATGTTTCTTTTACATATGTGGGTGCTTTTTTATTGGGGCAAAGATATTCAGGATTGAGACTTCCTCCTGATGAATTGTTCCTGTTATGAGTATAAAGTGTCCTTCTCCATCTCTTCTGATTGATTTTAGTTTGAAATCAACTTTGTTAGATATTAGTATAGCCTCATCCACTTGTTTCTTTGGTCCACTTGATTGGAAAACCTTTTCCCAACCCTTTACTCTGAGGAAGTGTCTGTCTTTGAGGTTGAGGTGTGTTTCTTGTAAACAGTAGAATGTTGGATCCTGTTTTCGTATCCATTCTCTTAACCTGTGCCTTTTTATAGGTGAATTGAGTTCATTGATATTAATGACCAGTGGTTGTTAAGTGCAGTTATTTTTCCTGGTGGTTGTGTTTGTGTGTTTCCCTTCTTTGAGTTGTGCTGGTGAAGGGTTGTCAGATGCTTGTGTTATTATTGGTGTTGTTGGCTTTTTTTTTTTTTGGTTTGTGGTTTTCCTTCTAGTATTTTCTGTAAGGCTGGATTTGTGACTATGTATTGTTTAAATCTGTTTTTGTCCTTTAATATCTTGTTTTCTCCATCAATAGTGAATGCAAGCTTTGTTGGGTATAGTAGTCAGGGCTTGTATCTATGGTCTCTTATTGTCTGCAGCACATCTATCCAAGACCTTCTGGATTTCATGGATTCCATTGAGAATTCAGGTGTAATTCTGATAGGTATCCCTTTACATGTTACTTGATCTTTTTCTCTTGCAGCTCTTAATATTCTTTCCTTATTCTATATGTTTTGTGTTTTGATTATTATATGGCGAGAGGATAGCTTTTTTTGTTTTTTGTTTTGTTTTTGATCTAGTCTATTTGGTATTCTGTATGCTTCTTGTACATTCATAGGAATATCCTTCTTTAGGTTGGGAAAGTTTCTTCTATAATTTTGTTGAATATATTTTCTGGGCCTTTGAGCTGTAATTCTTCTTCTTCTTCTACCCATATTATTCTTAGATTTGGTCTTTTCATGGTGTCCCAGATTTCCTGGATGTTTTGTGTTAAGAATTTGTTGGATTTGTTATTTTTTTAATCAATGAGTTTATTTCCTCTATCATATCTTCAGCATCTGAGATTCTTTTTTCTATCTTTTGTATTCTGTTGGTTATACTTGTCTCTGTAGTTCCTGTTCGTTTACCCAGATTTTCCATATCCAGCCTTCCCTCGGTTTGTGTTTTCCTCATTAACTCCATTTTATTTTTCAAGTCTTGAACTGTTTCCATTACCTGTTTGATTGCTTTTTCTTGGTTTTCTTGGGTATCTTTGAGAGATTTATCCATTTCTTCTACCTTTTTGTTTGTCTTCTCCATTTCTTTAAAGCAGTTTTTCACATCCTGTTTAAGGTCCTCCATTCTTTTCATAATGTTATGTTTAAAGTCGATTTCTTCTACTTCTTATGAAATAATCTTGTTCAAGTTTCCTTGTTGTGTGATACCTGTATTCTGGTGTTGTCATGTTGCCTTTCAGGTTGTTGTAGGAATTATTGCATTGGTACCTGCCCATCTCTTCCTTCAAATGCAGCCAGGAGAGTCTTGGCATCTTGGTCCAATCTTTGCTGTGACTGTCTCTCTGGGTGGATCTCTTCAGTGCAGGAGCAGGAATTGTTCCTGGGCCAAGGACCTCACAGACAAATACGGTAGGCTTTGGGGAGGCAGGGTCATATGGAACAAAGAAGTCCCTGCAACAGGAACTGGAGGGGCCCTGTGTTCCTTTCCCGGACAGGGATAGTCTTCCCCGGGATGGCACACACTCACCGGTCTGGATGGATCTCCTTAGCACAGGAACAGGAACTCCTGGTAGTTCAAGAATCCCTCAGACAAAAGGGCAAACTTAGAGGGAGGACAGGGTAGTGTGGGACAAAGTAGAACCCGCAGCAGGAGCTGAAGGTGCCCTGCACTCCCTTCTGGGAACCTTCCAGTCCAGAGTGCAGACACTCATCCCTCTAGGTGGATAGCCTCAGTTCAAGAGCAGGAGCAAGTCTAAATAGGTTTTCTTGTTATCCTATCAGGATTTTACAAGTGTGGACACCAGCAAGTGATTTGTGTCTCACATATCTTCGTTCTGTGAAAACAATGGCTAATGAGCCATTTGTTCTCAAGGTTTGTTTATTGTTGGATTGGCAAGCATTTAGTTTCTTGCAAGCAGGCCATTCCTATTGGTTGAATTTTTCTTTTATGGTTATTGGTATGGACCAATGCACTACTGAAACTTGATGTGAAAATGAACAAAAAAGTGTTCATATGAGAGTTATTGAATTAAAAAATATGAAATCTTAATGTTTAGAAAGTATTTAGGAAAAGAAGAAATCCAATAAAAGTCACTGGGGGTAGAAGGTATGAGAGTGTCCAAGAACAAAACCTTTCTAACTTGTCACTTGTTTTAGTTTTATTTCTTGTGCTATGGTAAAATATTCTGATAAGAGTACCATAAGGGAGAAATAGTTTATTTGGCTTACAATTCTAGGTTATAGTCCATCATTGCCATGAAGTCAAGGCAACAGTAACTCAAATCATCTAGTCATATCCAGAGTCAAAAGCAGAGGGGGAATGAATGCAGGACTGTTTGTGCCCTTGCCACTCGTGGGCAATTCAGGACTTTAGCATAGGGAACCATACACTGCCATTAAGTTTTCCCACTTTAGCTAACAAAATCAAGAGACTCCTCCATGGACGTAAGCACAAATCAACATGATCTAGACAATTCCTTGTTGAAACTCTCTTCCCAGGTAATTTTGAATGTGTCAAGTCGATAATAAAATCTAACCGTCACGTGATTCCTTTGACTTCGGTTTTAAATATAGCATTTGAATGGCTTACCACAAAAAGGAAGAAAGTCCTGTTTGTTAAACAGCTATGATTATTGCATGTTACATTTAAAATAATTCTGTGGGAGAGGAAACAGCTAGAGTGTAACTCTCTTTTAAAACTAAACAGAAGAGGATTCCAGCAGAAAAGAAGTATGAAGTCTATAAGTCATTGCATTGCACGCAATGAATACATCTTCATCCTGTGATGGAAGCAATGTTGATAGCTACATTCTTTGATAAAAACGGAGAAAATCAGTTTGTTTTCTATGTTTTGTGGTTGGGATAAGGAATCTCGGTTGAGAAAGATGATCTGAATTGCTGCGTATTTTTTTAAGCTTTCCAAACTCAAAATGTGTAAACAGAAAAATGAAAAGTTTAAGATCGTTGCTTTGTTCCACTAAATATTAAATGGCAAGCTGGGCTGTTTTTGTGCCTCTAAAGAAATTAAAATCAATTAAAAACATATTAGATTTTCAGCCTTCTTGCTTTTTTATTTAATTAACTCATTATATTGGTATTGGTTTCAATTATATTTAAAGGAATTGTTATGGTGTTTCAGAGAAGCCCAGATGAGAATACTCTGGAAGAGACTATTCTTTCATCTCCAATGAAGAGGTAGACTCTCAAGAATCTTGGAGAAAAGTTGAAAGGGTCCACACATATTTTTAAGTCCCTCATGTTAAAAGACAAGGCATTTTATATTTAACAACGTTTCTTTTTAAACTGAAGCCATAGTCCATCTCCCCAGAAAGAAAAAAAAAATGTAATCTTGATTTTTTTTTCCTTTGAAGGTTCTTTCATTTTGCCAGACTTTAGAATACCTGATAAAATTTAGTTCTCTTGGACTGACAAAGTAGAGTATGTATCCATTCCTCCCAAGTCCCTTAAGGAGCAGCAGTGATGCTTTTAGAAAACTCCTGTCCCTTCTTTATTAAGCTCTAACCCTCCCCGCCTTTGGAAGGAACTCCAGAAACCAGGAACAGACTTCAGAAGTACAGATTGCCACTGTGGCTCACCTCAGACATGTTCATATTCTTTAATTTGCTTAAAAACTTAAAATGACTATGAAATATTAAAAAGTACTTAATCCTCTTGGACATAATGAGGCCTCAAAATTATTTCCTTTTTGTCTCAAGCCAAATTGTGAACGGGTGGGATTGGCACCACACACTCTCCCATTAGCTACCTTCCACAGCCTGTTGCTAAAAAGTAGGAAATTTGGTGCAACCATGAAAGGCCTTCTGGGTGGTCTTACCCTGCACTGGTAAGGCAGGTAGATGTATTTCATTTAGAGTAGCACCCACCATAAGGCACATAGAAAGTGTCTCGAAAGCTAACTACAATACCCCCTTCCCAAAAGAAAATGGGATGAACTCATAAAGTAGTCCCACAAACACACACATATGTATACAAACTTGGAATTCTTAGCAAAATAAGCAACCCAATTACACTGAGTTGGACAGTCAGCAAGTCAGTGATTTTGTGGTTTGACCCTCATGTGGTACATCAATCACAGCAAATTTCTTTCTCTCTCCATTCCAAGAAAACCACCACTTCCCACACAACATGTCATTACCATCACAATAGGATCTGCTCAATAATAGAGCTTGGATTGGATCCTTAGCTTTAAAACCCCATTTGAAATCATAGCTTCCTTCCTGTTGCAACTTAGCTTTGAAAAGACTTCCACTGATCTTGGCAAATTGTTGCCTTTTTTTTCTTTGTGTTTTGATTCTATTACCTTTCAAGTCAGTTAGGATTCTCTGTTTCTCCACAAGAAGTCAGATGTTTCTAAAATGCACCATAGTTTTTCTATTTTTTTTTCTTGCTTGAGAACTGCGCATGATCTAGCCCTCGAAAATCCCAGTAAAGATGTGGAGAGATGATCTCCAGGCTCCGTACCATATTGAAGAGCTATTGACAGTGGATGGCTGCTGGACAAGGAAGAATCGTTCTTTAATTGAGGGTGTGGCCACTGCTAGTTTTCCCATGATCCAGTTGGATTGCCCCACATCCATGGACCTATGGGCAGTACTAACTGGAAAAAGTAAAAATTAAAAAAAAATAGTGGCTTATCAGAGTGGAATAATAGGATAAGGTGAAGTTGGGGTAAGCCATCCTGGGGAGGCTATAGAGGAAGTTGGAAGGGGGAAATTAGAGGTATATATGATCATATTTTATTGCATGAAATTCTCAAAAATAATGAAAAATATAAAAAATAAGAATAGTGGAAATAAAGTATCCACAGGTCCATGGGATGAGAACTCAAGTGCTTTACATAAAGCATTATAATTTCTACTAAGCCAACTTGATGACAGTTAAGTAAGCACCAAACCATCAATAATGATTTGCAATAATATTTACTAGCAAATAATTTTCAATCTTAGAAATGAATACATTTCAATGTTAGAAATGAACTAAATATTTTATGCTTAATTTGGCTCTTTAACCATCTAATTTGAAATCTGTAGTCAAGGGAACTTGAATGTCACAGTAATATTCTCACTGTTCTCAAATGTCTCAAGGGTTCCATCATATATATTAGCAAGCTTTCTAATGTCATTTGGCAGATAGGCAGGCAGCAGATACAACTGGTCCAATTACACAGAGAAGAATTTCATGACCATGGTATTGCACTTCCTGTCAGGGTGCCAGTAGCTAAAAATATTTTCTTCAACATTTTTCACTTCATTTTTTTCCCAGAATTTCATCAATTAGATATGTATTCTGTTAAAAAGCAAAGCTGTTATTCAAGCTTTGTTTCCTTAGAGGAAGGTCCTGGAAATTCAGACATCTAGATAATCTTGTTTAATCATCCCCTTTCCTGAGAAGAAATTAGATAATAATATCACTAGTATAAATTCAACCTTGCATCACTGCTTCTCTTCAACTAGAACGTGTTTTTATTTTTCCATTATGTTTTCCATAGTATTTCTTTCGGTGTGAAAACCAAATACCAAGCTGGATATTAAATTGGAACATGAGCAGTCAGACTGACACTTTCTCATTTAAATCCTTTCTTCTCTAAGCTGTACTACAGCATCTTCAGGGCCGAACTTCTGTCTCTTTGAGATAGAAGGAGGCCTTGTACACAGGAGTGTCAGATAAACCCTTAGTAGGGGTGATCTGAGGAAGGCAGCCTTGAGACCTGGGACTGGAAGTGGTCTTTTAGTAGTACTGACTTCTTAAAAGGTTGCTTCTTGTTTTAAATTGAAGAAGTAGGCATTTTGCAACACATCTGGAGATCAACCCAGCATCACCACTGAAAAAGAAAATCCTTCAGAAAACAAATTTTACGTGTGAAGTCGCTGACTTTGAAATAATATTTTCCCAGGTAGAGTAAAATGTCCTTGCTACCTGGGTTATTTCCACATTTGGTGCGTATGTATTTTAGCAAGGGTTTGTGGATGCGAGCATTTCTGATAAACTTTTATTGTGCATCTTCTCTTTCTGCCTTTTGTTTCCTCCCGCTTGCTGGCTGACCTAGGCTGCTTTTGTGACACCTGCTCCCATCTGCCCCAAGCTGAACACTTTCAAATGCAGGTCTAAATTACTTTCAACATACTTCTGCTACTCATTCTGTTAAGTGCCCTAACCAAATATAAGTTCCTATTGGCCTAAAAATAGATCTCTTGCCATCTGGAGTCCCAAATTTTGCATTTTCTCTTTCACCTCGAAGCAACTCTGCCAGTCATAAGAGAACTTCACCTGATGTAATTGTGTCTGCTTCCAACTGCTCCTGAACACATTCTGGAGCTTTCTCACTGCGTGAATGATTCTCCCTTGTTATCACCAGGTTTCCTGAAGGGATCAGATGGTTCATTCATTTCGACATTTTCAAATCATCAGAAACAATTAACAAATCCCAGACTTGAATCATTGCTTTAGTCTTTGTGTTTGATGAAATGTTATGTCCTGCACATATTTAGGTTACACTTGCTCTCAAAGTTCTCACTGGTGAACCACTCATGATTCTTGCAATTCTTAAAAACTGAAGCATTGATAATGGCCAAATTTCTTTAAAAACTTATTTTATCAAAATTGATAGATGTTGATACACACACACACGCACACACACACATTCATTTAAGTTTTCTTGTATCTTTGAATGGATAATGTTAAAACAAGCCCATAAAGAAGACCAGGTTTCAAAAGAATAAGGAGGAAGAAGGACAATATTGCCAAATTTCACAAAAGTTTCCCCAAATTTGTGGATAACAAAGCATAAGAAAAGTTGTTTTGCTGTGAAATTTTCAAGCACAGATATGTTTGGTTCCCCTGGGGAGCCCTCAGTGCCCTGGGATGCTTCCCTACAACTTTCAGGTTGTTCTCAATGTTTTTCCTGCATCACCTCATCCTTGCTCACAACACTTTCCTTATAAATCTAACCCTGTCTCCTGACTCCATTATTTCTGATATGGACAACTCATAGATCCTTCCTTCCAACTCTCTGTTTCCCTAACAAGTTGCAAAGTAAGTCTTTGGCCCCTGTTTTTGGATACAAATTTGAGTACCTCCTGATAGAGTCTGAGTCCCCTTCCCTTGCACCCATCCTTATCCTGAGGTGTACCCACCTTTGTGCTACCAATTCTCTGAATGACCAGACACGTAGGCAAACTACCAACAGCAAAGCAAAACCTGCTGCTTCACTTCATTTCACAAACCAAGAAGCAATGCCGACTCTACCCTTGACAGTTCTTCCACCGACTGTTTTTATGACTGCGCAACCTCCATTCCGATGGCATCAACTTGAAAATAAAAATCCAATTCTTTGTTTTACCCCATTCACTCTAAAACAACCCAAAACTCCCTGTGCATGGATGTCAAACATTTTGTTAGATTTTATTTTAGTGCTAGGGATTAATTCAGGTTCTCAAACGTGCACAGAGACACATCCCCAGCTTTTGGAGATAAGCACTCAGATATTTTTTTTTCTCAGAAAAATATTAAGTCTTTCCTACAGTCTTTGATTAAAGACAAATAATCATCAGATTCATATTTCAGGATTATATCTTTGATGATTTATAGGCCACATCGTTCAAAGTTAGTCATACATTTTGGAAAAATGTTAATTAAAAAGTTTATTGCTAAATAATTCTGTAGCCCAATTTTACATTTTATTTCTGCTTGTCATCCAAATTGAGAACTTGGAAAATGATAATATTGCAAAACATGATTTGTAAGGAAAAAACATTCTTAATTCTTATCTTCTGCAAAGGCAACCATAGCAACATTAAATTTAATCTTATATCTATACAAAAACAATGCTGCAAACAAAATATTTTACTATGGTTTGACTAATGTAATTATCACAATCAGTCTTTCATAGCCAATTCTTCCACATTTAAATATAGTAAAGTTAATTTAAGGTGAAAAGGCATGTGTGCTAGTAACAGAGGTTTCATTTACTATGTTTAATCACTGCCTTTGGAAAGCCTTGGAGATGTGCTTGAAGGCAACACTGTTATCAGCTCTGAGAATATTACAGACTTAGAGAGCCCCGTGTCTGCTGCCGGGTGCAGAACATGAGTAAACTTAAGATGAGGAAGGGTGCCATTTTTTAATAAGTTAATAGATGAGACACGCAACTCAAATATATACAACTAAAAAAGGGCCTTCATAGGTAGCACCATGGAAAGCACTATCCATGGTAGATCCGGAAGTCAATGACTTCCTGCAGGACACCGAATGAAGGGATTGTTCTTGCCGTGTGTACAAACCAGAGACTAAGGTGGCTTATAGAAACAAGGATGGGAACGGAGAAAGAAGAGTGATACTGTGTTAATCAACAGAAAGAATTACTTTTGAACAGAATAGGGACAAGACCACCTACAGAAAGCAAAGACCTAATTGGGTGAAGAAGTAGAAATAGATGCTATGCCGAAGGCAGTGTGAGATCACTGCTTCAAGCATGGGGAAAGGCGGTGTTCGCCGACTGCTGCAGAAGAGAGGGATAGTGTGAGCTGGCTGCTCTCACTCTAGGAAAGTGCTGCCAGTGTGGAGACAACATGGAAGCTATAACTCTAGATGGAAATCTTGATTTCTAAGGGAATTCATGGTCTGCACCTATGTAATAGATAGGAGAGTAGATGAAGCTAGATTATAGCCAGGACCTGCTGAGTTCAAGGCCATGCCTATGGCACACATTTTAGGGAGGTTCTTCTCTTCAGGACCCTGTAGGTGACTGGGAACAATGAAAATAACTATACAAGCAATCACAGTCAGAGAAAGAGGTTTCAGGTAATGGCTTGTTACCCAACCTGCTAGTAGGTTGGTGTTGATTAATGGTAAGGGTGTTTGAGGCACAAGAACTGTGTTAATCTGTAGACTCTAAACCACTTGGCAGTAATACCCTTCACTTTGAGTAACTGAGGACAAGCTCTAGGAAACCCATCAGAAGAAGGATAGTGAGTGAAGAGGGACTAGGTGTGCCTGGGGAAGGGACAACAGAGAGAAACCTAATCAGTGGCATCTCCAAATCAAGAAATGATAATCTGCTGGCGTGCTGAAGTCAGAGCAGGGAAGGAGATTGGATGTGCACTGTAGAATGCTGTTTCCAAAGTCCATGGAAAGATGGGGTAAGGAAGAGATGCAGAACTGACTGGAAAGGTGATTTTTTTTTTATTGATTTCATTGAGCTATCCATTTATCTCTTCTCCCCTCACTTCCTCTCCTCTCACCTTCAACCCTCTCCAATAGTCCCCATGCTCCCAATTTAGTCAGGAGATTTTGTCTTTTTCTACTTTCCTTGTAGGTTAGATCCATGTAAGTCTCTCTTAAGGTCCTCATTGTTGTCTAGGTTCTCTGGGATTGTGATTTGTAGGCTGGTTTTCTTTGCTTTATGTTTAAAAACCACTTATGGGTGAGTACACGTGATAATTGCCTTTCTATGACTGGGTTACCTCACTCAATATGATGTTTTCTAGCTCCATCCATGTGCCTGCAAAGTAAGGCAACAAAAGAAGACAACAAATAGAAATGTGATTTTAATCATGGAGAAGAGTTAGTCACCAGACCTCTATTGGAAAATGTCATTTAACACCCATTCTTTGAAAGTTTTTCTCTTTGGAAACACAACCCTCAACTGACAGGTATTTTCTCTTTAATGGACTGCATGGTGGATGGGGTTTTATACTGTCTCTGGAGCATTAGTTTTTGTTTTTCCCTCACAGGTTGTTTTAAAAGTATTCTCTAGGTGTCGACAACAATGTGTACAGGCACGGATGGATTTCCTTGTAATTCTATCTTGAGTTTTCTGAAATTTTTATCTTTTGTTACACTGAAAAACAAATCGTAGCCATCTTGCATTTACATACCAATTCCTCATCTCATCTGTTCAGGAGAATGATCAAAAAATATTTTGAAACCTTATTCCGTCCTCAATGGCAATTAATAGCCTCCATGGGTTTACTGTGAACCTCTTCTGGCTTCACAGTAATCTGTAAAGTTTTGCTATGTAGTTATCCAGTTCTTTCTCAAACTGTGTGTAATCTGGTTAATTTACAGTTGCAATGTTTCATTTAACAAGCATTTAATTTTTAAAATAGCTTCTTTTTCAATTGCTAGAACCTGCCTCTTCCTTCCTTGTTCAATTTTAAATGCAGACTTTCAATTAACTAAAGTCATCATGATAATTTTGAACATTTATTTCATTATATACTTTAATTTGTAATCTTAGCTGATATATGGTCACCACTTTATATTTTCATGTAATAATTCAAAAGATGTGGTGAAGTCTAAACTCAGGCTTTGCTGTTTTTTTTCTATTGTTAGTTGGTGTTTTGTGCAACCATTTGTCTAAATTCTGGATGTCTCCTCCAGATATGATTTGTGTTTGCTTCTTCAGGAGGTAGACAAAGTCATCATCAATGAAGAGTTTTATCCCCCTTGAAAAGTCTCTGGTCCATGGGAATTATTTTGTGTTCTTTCCTTCCATGAGGACAACAGAGATCTTTGGCTAAGAGGCACATTTCCAATAACTTAAGCAAAGTCTTGCCCTCTCTTATTGCCTTTGGCTCAGTGTTCTCCATTCACAGTTTTCTGTCTGACTTTAACTTTGATATTTTGGCCATTTGTGTCTCATTATGTTCTGAATTTGAATTGCCATTTCAATGTTGAATACAGGGCATTATATTGAATACTTAGGGGTGGAGGTCAGAGGTTCCTGAGTGTGCATCACATTTCCACACTAGACTCCTCACTACTTATTCCTTCAAGAATCATCATAACAACATGACCACTACCCCATTTGGAAGCACGCTAGGAAAGAAAATGAAGAAAGCAAGAAATTTCCTTGTTTATATGCCATAATATCAAAAGGTTTAACATTCATGGTATTTTCCCTTACATATACCTTGATTGTGTGTGTGTGTATGTGTGTGTGTGTGTGTGTGTGTGTGTGTGTTGGAGGTGAAGATAGGGGATCAGGATGAAGAAAAATCCTTTAAAATATTTTTATATAATTTTGTTAATATTATGTTTTAACCTAGATATAATATAGTATAATATGACCCAAATAAAACTATATGATCCCATCCCATATATTCAGGGTCTATATTTAAAGAACTTACCAAACATAGATAAACATTCTTGGAAAATAAAACACCACCTTTATTCAACCATTATTCCCTAAGCAATATTTCTCAGTAAGCATTTAAAATTATTATGACTTCTATTTAAGTGTGTGTGTGTGTGTGTGTGTGTGTGTGTGTGTGTGTGTGTGTGGTGTGTTTGCATGTGTAGGTCAGAGAACAATTTATGAATACTGATATTTTTGAACTCATGTCATCAGGTGTTGCAACAAGAAGTTTTACCTCTTGAGCTATCTCGCTGCCCACAGCAAATTTTATATAGCACCATATCTCTTGTAGGTAACCTAGAGATAAGTAAACTAACTATATAGGAAGATGTGTATAGGATATATCAAATACTATACTATTTTACACAAAAAAACTTTGAGTAGATTTTGGTCTGTGTGGTGGATCCAATCCCTTCCAAATAGACTCCATAACAATTTAGTTGGGTTCAAAATCTTCTAAAATATCACAATTTGAAGTCTTTAATGGATGAGTATTTGATATTGACATAAGTACTAAAAATCTTGTTGTTGTTGACTTAACTCTGACCCTTCCATATATTGGTGAGTCATAATACTATTATAACATATTGTAGTCTCATTATTACTAACATTATACGATAATATTTTAAATGTTATTTACACAGTCTTTATCTAGGAGAACATGAAGGTCACCTATTCCCTGATAACTCAAGACTCTTACCGTATTGTTTCTAGCTTCGACTAACTCTGTCAATCTGTCCCCAAGATAGCAGCTTATTGACAAGTAGAATATGCCATAGTAAAAATTAAATAGAAGGTTCTGAACTAATTTTTCTTCACTAAATTGGTAATTATATAGCTTTTCTGAGAGTACAATTCTACTGCTTATTCTCTCCTCCTTTTGCCAGACACAAACCTTCAGGTGTGTAGGCAAACGTAGTTCATTACTTTTTATACTCTAACATACTTTCTTTCCCACTCTGATTTTTCATGGAAAACTGTATTTTATACCTATAAAAATTCTGGAGAAGTAGTATAAAACATAACACTGACTTTATATTATTATTTTTCTTTGTCTTAATAGATGTTTTTATTCATTAACCAAATATCATTAGAGTTTCTTAAATAAGAAGCAACATGAAAGTGGCATTTAACTTTAGGCTAGTTTTTTAAACTAATGTTGAGATATTCAATTAAAATATTAATTATTAAGCTAATAAGATATTAGAACTTCTTTAATTTATATGAATCATTAGAAATGTCTATATACTCTAGGTTTAAGCTTAAAAGACATACATTGAATTTCAGAAGTTGAGATCATTCTGATTGGTTGCTGATGAAAACCGAAATAATACAGAAGTTAACTTATTTTTTAAATATATTATTTTATGAACTAATTAGTAAATGTCAGATTCAGTTGCTTATTTATTCTTAGCAAGATACCTATTTCATGTCATAGTTTATGCTTCCCTCCATAAGTCAACCCCAATTTTAATGATGAGAACAAGATAGACATTTCCCTATTCAGTTCTGGCAAATATGGTAAGGTTCTGTTTGGTTGTCTTACAGCCTGGAGAGTTAGTTGCTATAAACATTATTATTGAAGCAACATGGCTAAATAAAATCTTCAAACAACTAAGGAAGTATAACTGAATTCCTCGAGGGTACTAAGATACTGAGGCCTTTGACAAAATCTAGTATTCATTGATTATAAAAGTCCTGGAGAGGTTAGTGATACAGGATATATCTCAATATAATAAAGACAATATTTAGGAAAAGCATAGCCAACATCATCCTAAATGGAGAAAATACCAAGCCATTCCCAGTAAAATCAGGAACAAGACATGTTTTTGACACATTATAGGGGGCATAGTCTACCAGAACAGTCATTATTTTAGCTCACAGGACTAGCAACTTGGTAAGACTGATGGTTAATTTTCTTCTTTGTAGCATGCATAACATCTTCTAGCACTATGGAATCCATCCAATATTGATGAAGCTTTTAGGTACTGACCAGTGTCTTCAACAGTGTCTTGTCATCTGTGGTAGTTAGAATGTAATCGGCCCCATAAGCTCATAGAGAACTGTGTTATTAGGAAGTACGGCCTCATTGGAGGAGATATGGCCTTGTTGAGAGTAGTGTGTCACTCTGGGGTTTGGCTTTGAGACCTCATATGCTCATGCTTTACCCATTGTGGACACAGATTCCTGTTGTCTGCAGATCAAGATGGAGAACTCTCAACTCCTTCTCCAGCACCATGTCCACCTGCACTCCATCACGTCCAACCACGATGATAAAGAACTAAACCTCTGAAACTGGAAGTCTCCTCAATTAAATCTTTCCTTTATAAGAGCTGTTGTCATGGTGTCCCTTCACAGCAATAGAAACCATAACTTAGACCCTGTCAAATTCTGGAGGAAAACCATTAGAACTGGTAATACCCTAACATGTGTACAGGTTCATGAACCTCACTGGTCAACAACTCTAAAGATATAACCCAATCATGGTACTGTTTTATTGTTGTTGGCCTTGGTTTGTGTTTTTGCCACTGTTTGGTTTTCTGGGTTGTAATATCTTGTAGGAACACTGTTGCTTCATAATAAGCTAATTCATTTTTACTATTATTTTACATGTGTATATGTGTGTGTGTGTTGTATGCATGTGTCTGTAATATTCTATAGTAATAAGTTCCATTTAACTCTTTGAAAAGGTTATCAGTGTTATATATCCATTCCTGTATTTCCTCCTTTACTCTGAACTCCCATCCCTTGGTCCAAATTAACCCATTCTGTATCATTATTCCCCTTTAACCTTTTACACACTGCTTTATAGCTCCCCTCACGTGGAGGAACTCCTCGTGGCCCCTTACTAATTTTCTGACCTTTATGAGTATTCCAGATAAAACACACATATCTGAAGAGTTACAAAACTCTAAATTAAGTGACAATTTCAACTTGCTTTTCAAAGTTAGAGTATCTGCAACTTAATCTTCTACTCTGTCTTTCTCCGTGTGTGTGTGTGTGTGTGTGTGTGTGTGTGTGTGTGTGTGTGTTGTATCCATGCCACTACACAGGGACAGTTGTTCATATGCACGTGGAGGCCAGAGACTGATGACAAGTAGCTTCCTCAGTCTCTCTCCACCTTATGATTTTGTTTTGTTTTGTTTTTTGAGACAGGGTTTCTCTGTGTCATTGTCCTAGCTGTCCTGAAACTCACTTTGTAGACCAGGCTGGCCAGGAACTGACTCACAGAGATCCACCTGCCTCTGCCTCCCAGGTGCTGGGATTAAAGGCACACACCACCACTGCCCAGCTCTACTTTATGCTTCAGAGATACAGTCTGTCACTATTCATTCATCTAAATTAGTTTTCGAAGGAGTCCAGGGAATCAGCTGTCTCTACCTTCTCAGTGCTGGGATTATAGGCCTATATTATGTAGAACTTTTAGATTTCACTTAGAGCCTGGGATCTGAACTCAGATCCTCAAACTGTGCCTCAAACTACTTTATCAAGGGACCCATCTCTCCAGCCCTTATTATTTTAATTTATAAAGTACATTGCCCAATGTAATACAGTTAGGGTTTACTTACCCATGCACCTACCTAAAGCAACAATGAGTAGTCTACCTCTTCAAGTTTTCTATGTAAACGGAAAATAGAAATGGAATAGCTCATATTCACTGTAGCTATGCCTGTGCAACACATTAAAAAGAAACAGTTCATTTGCTCTTCACAATGGTTATTAAAGATATTTTCATGGATGAGAGTTCTCTACAAATAAGAGCAGGAGGTGGCAGTCAGACTTCCCTCGGCCTAACAAGAAGATCCTGGTTATCATTCTTCATTAAACGTCAGGCTATCACTTAGCTGCATAGTCTGTTCAAGAGACTCTATGGCACAAGTTCTGTGCTTGTGCCCACATTTTTTCCAAAATACTCACTGCATGAAGAACCATAGTGCAGTATGATTACAAGTTATAACACTCCACAATAGCCCTTCTGGCTCCTTAATGCTCCTGAACAAACTAACAAAAATTCTGAGAAAAATTAATGAAAGACAGAAGATTATAAAGGACTTTATTCTCTGATTTCCACTCACATTTCCTTCAAAATCAAGCTATTCGTCTGTTTGACCCAAATACCATATTGACCCATTCTCCCTGTTGGGCATTAAGATTTGTATCAATCTAAGTTCAGGGCCCCTATTTCTTTATATAGGCAGGACCTTACTATTTTCCTTCTAGAATATAACTGTCTTTGTGTTTACACTGGTATCAGAAAGGAAGTCTACATCCCTGCTGGCTAGCGTTCATGGTGCTGGAAGGTGCTATAAAAAGGGCCAGGGGAGAACAGACATTGGTAATCAGTGCTGAACACTTTGTCTGTAGTACCAGCCTTCCAGGAAGAATGCGCCTGCTGGTCTATAGTGGCAGTAATATATATGGGTATAACCAACCTTTCTCTGAATTGGATTTGAGGTCTCCTCCATACGAAGAATTCCTGACTGATGCTGTAAATATGTTTAAACACCACATTAAAAAAATCATGGACCCCAAAAGATGATTAATTGTTAGTGTTTTGCTAAATAGTCAGGTAGTCAAACTGTTCTCTAAGATATTTATATTTATACTGATAGATTTTTGCTGTCTCAACTTTACCCAGAGACGCCTTATTGCTCTTGGTCATGGTTATTACAGAGACTCATAACTGTTGAAGGCCTAAGAACATATGATATTGATTGCTCAGCCACAAAAGGGACACCTATATTAATTCCCACCTTGCTGGTTACCGAGTGGCAGCAGAAAGAGCCCAAGAGCTGGAGAATGAGAAGCAAGGCTATGAAAAGACCGCCTCTGTGCATGCCATGGCTGCTGCACACAAACGCACAGCAGCTGTGGTTGCTGCACAACACCTGAACAAAATCAAGCCAGTTAAAATTTCCAAGGTGGTTGGAGCAGAGGCTATAGAAACCCCACGCACAACTGAGGCGCTATTGACAATTGGGTGCTACCGTAAGGAGAGTCACTTCTTTGGTCGTGGCTAGGGCAGATTGTCTGTGCCTCAGTGACAACCCCACACCCATGTGAAAATGAGCACTAACGAGGATATGAAGTTGGGAGGGAGATGTGTTGGGAGGAACAGTTAGAGACTAGAGTGAGCGATGGGGGTGTAGACTTGATAAAAGTACATTTTATACCTGTACAAAATTTTTAAAGAGTCAATTTCAAGAAGAAGCATACAGCATTCTAAACGCATACGAGGCCAAATGTTCCCGGTGCACTGCTTTTTTATACTTGTTTAAATTTTAAGCGATAAGTCTTGTTAAAAACACAGTTTGTATTTTGTCATGAAGCCAACCTGAAAGCCAAGAGGACAAATTATGTCACTTATGTTCTTTGTCATTTGCTTGAATCACACTTAACTTTTCTGACAGCCTACACTCTGCATCGATCCGCGCAGATCCCTTAGTGGGATGGAAGAGATGGCACCTGAGCACTTGTGACTCACACTCTTGCTCACAGCAGTAGGCTGGTGTGTCTCAGCAGGGGTGGAAATGGAAGATCTTGATCACCACCCAGAAGGATCAGCTAGCTAGCTGGGTTCTTGAGTGTGCTCAGCCCAAAAGTCTGCCCCTTGCCACGTTCTAGATAGCTCACCCCTTATACAAGGAGGTTGGCTGCTAGTCCTCAAGGTTCTGTCTCTTTTTGTCCTAGTTAAAAGGAAGAAAATTTCAGATTACATCCACAAAAATATGAAGTTTTAGAGAATATAATGGTTGCAAACCACGCTTATTCCAAAGACTATTGCCAAGGCTGATTACTAAGTATGGGATGGCAACTCCAGTTGTCTTGAAAGCCCGTTCTGCTAGGTACTCAATCTGAAACTTCTCTGTGCTTCTCTTTTTCCATCTACAAAATGGATACTGGAAACAGATCCTTCAGAAGGCTGATGTAAAGACTGAAGACATTTATCTATTAAGTATTTCATGCCTTCAAAGTAACAAATATTTTGTACACTTATTTCCACCATCTCTTTACTTTTGCTGTTGTTTTAATGTTTCTGGTTTTCCTTATCTCCCAATCCCTGGCCCAGTTTTCTCATTTACTCTCTGTAAGTTAGTTTTATGTCAACTTCATATAAATTATTGTCATTTGGAAACGGCAGCCTCAATTGAGAAAAGGACCACATGCAGGTAAGCCGACGGTGCATTTCTTTGATTGATGTTTGATGTGGGAGGATCCAGTTGGATGTAAACAGTGCTACCTCAGGGTGGGTGGTTCTGGGTAGGTACTATATTAAAAAATAAAATTACATTTTAAAAGCTGATCAAAGAAGTCATGGGGAGAAAAGCAAAAAGTTACCCTCTATGGCCTATTAATCAGTTCCTGTCTCCAGGTTCCTGTCTGAAGTTTCCACTCTGGCTTTTCTCCCTGTCACATTATGGTTTTTAAACTAAGGTAAAACTGAGTGAAATAAACTCTTTTCTCTCCACGTTGCTTTTGGTTATCATGTTTAATCACAGCAATAGAACCTAACTATGACAGACATTGGTACCAGTAGTAAGGTGTTTCTTTGACAGGCCTGACCGTGTGTTTAGGGGAGGATTGCAGAAGGACTTTGTCACTTTATGTTGAATATGCCATTGAGAGTTCAGAGCTTAAAGAGCTGTTATAGGAACTTAGAACACAGTACTAAGAGCCCTGCAGACAGTGTAAGTTGCCTTAGGAAGCTTCACAGATATGTTTTGAAAGTCCATTAATAACTGTGTTGGGGCTGTCCAATATTTTGAATTAGGAACTACTGAAGAAAATTATTTGCTCTGCTTGGACAATACATGCTGGTAAACCAAAGCTGAGGAATCAGTGATGATTGACAAGAACCCAGCATTATTGAGGAGAAATTTTCTGAGAATTGTTTCTTCAGGGAAACTATAAGTGTTTCTTCACTTAGAAACTATAGTCTAGAGTGTGACAAAACTGTCTCTATTGTTGATGGTTGAGTGTAAAGGTTACCCAGGTGATATTTGTCTTGAAGACATGATGGAGCAATGGAGAGAGGTTGAAGCTTGGCAGCATGTTCGGGGACAGAGTTCCTGAAGAAAGCCCAAGAGATGCTTATTGGTGAAGGTGCAGCCCAGTTGTAGGGGATATTGCAGTGTTTTAGGGATCCCAGTGGAATGGGATGGCTACCAAGGACAAAGGCAAGTGTGGCACTGAGTGATCCTGAGCCTCTGAGACAATCTGCATGTGCTGTGGATGTCAGATCTGGAGACGTGGAGCAGGACAGGCCCTTTGGAGACCAGAAGATCTCAGGTTCCAGAAGGTCTGACACTGAACTTCACACTACTGAATCTGGGTTTTGCTTTTCTTTGACTTTGATTGTACCCTAGTTATTCCCTTTCAGGATAAGAAAGTAACTTATTTTGATTTTACAGGATCCTGTAGTTGAGAGACTTTGAACTTTTAAAGAGACTTTGGAATTTTAGAAAAACCATGGATATTTTAGAGAAACTTTGAACTTTAAAAGAGACCTTGGATGTTTTAAAGAGACTGAACTTTTCAAGTGTTGAAATTTTTAAAGACTGGTTTAAAAGTTGGACTGTTTTATATTGTCTTATTAGTATTAACATGACTTCTTGGGTACAACAAGAAAGGAAATATTGTGGCTTAAAGGTGAAGTGTAAGTCACAATGACAAGGGGTCAATTATGTTGCCTAGTTTTTATGTCAACGTGATACAGTCTAACGTCATCTGGGAAGAAGGAAACACAATTGAGAAAATACTTCTATGGGATTGGCTTGTGGGCAAGTCTGCAGGGTATTTTCTTGACTAATGTGTGGTAAGCAGCACTCGTTCACAACTTCTACCTCAGTTTCTGCCCTGTGCTCTTCCTTTGGTTTCCCTCAGTGATGGACATGAAAGATAAGGTCAAAGGTCCTTTTCCCAAACTGATTTCAGTCACAGCGCTTGATAACAGCAGTACAACACCTTATTAAGACAACTTCTTATGTGATTTTTATAAGTTGTCTCACAACCTGTGGAGAAAAATACAGTCATGTAGACACAGTCTCTTCATGAATTAGAAGAAAGAGGAAGAAGGAAATGGTGAATATGATGTATGACATTGTTTATGGCAAAATAGTCATGATTTTTTTCACCCAAGGAAGGCTGCCTACATTCTGTTCCAGTCTCTGATCCATTGTACATTTCTGAGAGTATTTATTTAGTAGGGTCCTGCTCACAAAGCTTTCTCAGGACATTTCCCATGTCTGGCTAGAATGTCAATGTTGCCTACCTTTTTAGAGGCTGCACTGTGTGATACCTAGTCACATCCACACATAATTCATTTCTTCTCTCAACACAGTATCAGTAAATTAGAACCCATGAGGGCTGGCTGATGAGCGGAGAAATGGCGCTCCCATCCAGTGGTTCTCCATTTGGTCAATGTATCTTTGCCTCAGGATTCCTCCTCCTCTTATGGACGTCCTTGGTGGCTTAGCATAGTGAACATTTTGAGAAAGTGGCTCATGGTTCCCATTTGCAGATCTGATTGAATCAGACCATGTGTGCAGTTGAAGGGAAATATGAACTTCACATTGATATAATCCCTCAATACAGTTATTAGTAAAGCTTAAATTTTACAAAAATGTATGTATTTATTCTTTACTTCCCTCAAAGATTCAAGAACTATATTAACAAAGCTCTGGGAATTAGCTTATTCCTCTCTATTGAATATGAAAATAACAACCTTTGCTTTAAATTTCAGTGTCAAAAAGGAATAAAATGCACTAATAATGATAATATGATTGACAACTCTGATATACATTAGATGAAACCTTCCATATGACTTTGCAGCAAGGGATACCAAAAGCTCTGGAAAGGGTGGACTAGATGTCAGGAGCATGCCAATCACAGTGAAAGCTGTCACTAGAATGTACTTTACATAGGTGGTGTTTATTGGACAGTTAATGCTGTAGGAGTACACTGGAACGCTGAGGGGTTGCCTCTAAAGCTACTGTGTCTACTGTTGTGTGACTTTTAGTAATTTATTAATCATTATACTTCACTATCTTTCCATCTGTAAGAAGAGGAAGGCATAAAAAGACACTACTCACGAACTTTCCTGTCTAATTTGACCCTTATAACTCAGTATCATAATTTAGTCATCTAGCTGTTAAACTGATTGACACTCTTTAAAGAGATACTTGAAACTTTTTTTCTGAGAACCTCTTCCCTCGTTCTCTTAATTTCCAACTTGGTAACAGCTTTAACTCTAAGAATAGAACACGGCACAGAAATGAGCTATGTATTTCTACATTCATACAGAGAGAGATTGCTGTGTGACTTTATTTGCCTGCATGGTTAGATACTTAACTAGCCCTTTAATTCCAACATAGCAATTCATCTTTTCTAACTGTCTGTGAGACGTGAAGCGTGTATCTGGCTTTTTAATTAGTCAAAATGCATAGTATCACAACTGAGCTCTGTTTTCCTCTTCTGTAGAACCATGTTCATTTTCCGTGCAAGGTATGCATGAACAGTGATTATTGAGATAAGGGGTAATCACAGCGCTCCTAAAAATAGGTACAGGTATGTTGCTTTCTACATGTGTTCAATCCACACAGCAGCCTTTCTTCTTCTAGGTATAGACTCAGGGTTGTATCCGATCCTTAGAAGAAGTTCTTGAGTCGTGATTTTTCTGTTCAAATCATTCTCAGGAGAAAAATTCAGGGATACCTGAAGGCTGCAGAGCATCTCAAAGCATAGTATCTCCTTCTCCTGCTGTAACTGTCATTTGCTCACTTCCCAATTAATTCTTCGCACCCACCCTCCTCCCACCTACACACTCCTGCATACGATCTGTCTTAGTCATTTGTCACTATCTACTAGAAGCTGCATAGTAGCACCTTGATTGGTGTTTGGCAATTATTTCACAGATCCTGAGTGAGATACACTTCTTTCTTCCCACAAATTGTTCGGTTGCTTAAGGTCAAGATCACGTCTATCCAAGAGGAGATGTTTAATAAAATCTTATCCTAAGAAATAACCTTTTGTTTACTTTGTTAAGATTTGCTTGAAGACCTCAAAAAAGTGGAATTACACAGTGCAGAAAAAGGGGCTGTTTTAAGGGTACAAGAAGGGTGGGTGAGGAGCCTGTGAGAGAGCTAAAATCTACAGCAGCAAAATTCTGAAACAATGAAGTATCATTCTCAAGAAATTCTTATTATCTCTTATTATCTAGAGAAAAACAAGAGATATGGGTGGAAATGTGTTTAGTAAAGGGTTCTAGTGGCTATATTTTTATTTTTACTATCCCCTAAAAGCACAGGCAGTTGCATATATATACAGATAATCACGTACTTCACATGGGAACCATGTATACACAGTAGTGACACAGTGGGAGCTAAGCAGCAAATATTCTATTGTTTGTTTGTTTTTAAAGAAGTACACTCTATAGTTAGACTGGTCTTAAATCAGGATCTCTTCACCTCAGTGACCTACATGTTAGAATTGCAGTCATGTGTTGCCACACTTGGCTAATAGGAATATTTTAAAAGCAGTTGCAATACTTCCAATCCTCCGTCTGTCTCAAGTGTGAATATAGTAAACTAGTGATACTAATCAAACAATCATAAGAACTAGTTTTTAAAAATTGTCATTATTTTACTAAGTATTGTACTCAGTAAAATATTTAAGAAATACCCCTAATATCTTCACATATACAGAGAATCTGAATTTAAAATTTGCTTGTCTATGATATGTCTGGACATATATCTAGAGCTCACAATTATGATAACCAATAATATATTGTATACTATATTCATGAAAGAAATGAACATCAAAGTTTTGTACAGATTTTCCACAAGATATTTCTTAAACATGTTATTTGAACTGATGAAAATTCTGATTTTATTTTAAATGTTTGGTAGCAGAAGTAAAGTAATAAGTCAATTCCATTCATAATGATAAAACATCAGGTTGAGAAGAATGTCATTTCATATTTCCACCTCAAGGCTTGTACATGAAGAGTTGAATGGGAGTTGTCCTTTCAGCATACTGGGATTAATATTTTATTAATATAGTATTAATAGCAGTATCAGCAGGGGACTGATTCCAGATGTATTAGTCACTTACACAAGTGGTCACACACCTGTATAGAACTTGTAAATCTGTATAATTTCTTCAGAGACTTTAAGTCATGTCTACTTACAATACCTGATAAAATACCAATATTATGTAAAAGAAGGTATGATGCTGAATTGTTCAGTAAATAATTATAAGAAAGAAGTCTATACATATTCGGGATAATTGTGTCTTTCCACATAATTTTTATCTGTAGTTGGAAGAGTCCAAAAGGAGCAAACACTGTAGGTCAAGATAGTTCTTGTGACAGATGTAACTCAGATGGGGACCTGGTTACTGTGACAACTGTAGCTGAGATGATGCACTGGTCATGGTGACAACTATGGCTCAGATGAGAGCCTGGTCACTCTGACAAACATGGCTTAGATGGGGCACTGTCACTGTGACAGCTGTGGCTCTCCTGGGGACCTGGTCACGGTGATGACTGTGGCTCAGATGGGAATATGGTCACGATAACAACTGTGGCGCAGATGGGGCACTGTCACTGTGACAACCATGACTCAAATGGTGACCTGGTCACGGTGACAACTGTATCTTAGGTTGGGCACTGGTCATGGTGACAACCATGGCTCAGGTGGGGACCTGGTCACAGTGACAACTGTGGTTCAGATAGCGTTCTGCTTACTGTAACAACTACAGTTTAGATGGAACACTGGTCTCTGTGACAATCTTAGCTTAGGGGACAGTAGTCACTGTGACAACCATGACTGATATGGAACTTTGGCCCTTAAATGATTTAGGATTGCATCTCAACTTCAGTTTCCCTCAGTCCCTACCTGGCTGTCTGTTTTATTAGATTCCACCAATGAAGATGGAAAAACTTTATGCCTTATAAGGTTACCAAATCATCACTAGGCACATGCTCTTTTAGTGAAGGTCCTAGAGTCTTCTCAGCCTCTTTTATTTATATATCATTTACTGTTTTAATAAAAGTAAAAGGTTATCTGAAATACCCTCCTTCTAAGTATGTGTAAATCAAAAATGATACTGTTCCCATTTGCGTCGAAAGGGATGGATCAATTTAATCAGTATTTATCTTTATGGTCACACATTTATCTGTGGGAAGGAGATACCAATTAACCTTTGTGTTATTACTTTTCATTGCTGTGACTATAGAAACTTAGAGAAGGGAAGGTTTCTTTGGGCTTAGAGTGCAGAGGGAGAGTCTATAATGAAGGGAGAGACGTGACTCTGAGGGAACCAGAGTAGGAGGCTGAGAAAACACATATTTAAATATCTGAAGGCAGATATAAAACTGTAAATGGGGGAAAGCTACACACACTTCAAGTCTACCCCTAGTGACATATTTCTTCCAGTAAATCTGTACCTCTAAGGCTCCACAGCTTCCCAAGCAACACCAACAATTGGGGACTAAGTGCTAAAGGGGATACTCTCATTATACCAACACCTTTCAAGTTTCTTCTTAGTGGGTAGTCTTGCATTTTAAATGATTACACACTTGGGCCGAAAAGATGGCTCAGTAAATAAAGGAGCTTGTCACCAAGCCAGTAAGCCTGAACTAGATCACTGAGATACACATGATAGAATCAGAGAGTTGAGTAATAGGAGAAAATCACCCTCTGATGTCCACACATGAGTACCAAGCACATGTACATGTACTGAAATACACACATATGTACACTTGCATATGCATACACATACACACCACACACATACATTCATATAATCATACATATATACACCTAAATGGATGTTATAAAATGATATTGTTAATTATTATGTTCTTATTTTCAAAAGCTTGTCGAGTGCAAAAAAAGAAAGAACAATTAAGGCTAATGAAGATAAACAGATTAGCTTTTATATATTTGTTATCTAAAATTAAACCTCAGATTGCTTCAGTAGAAATGAAAGAATTTAGAGACTAAAGAGAGAAGATAAGGACTTCTTTGTGTGGCTGCAGGGAGAATGCAAATAAGAAACAGACTTGAAACAAATGCACATTTCTCACTGAAGTCAAGGATTATGGATGTGACAGATGTAGGATATCAGTTCATAAGATATTGTTCATCTCAATTTTGTAGAATATAGGTCTCTTCTTTCAGCAGTCAGTTCTTGTAGTGGACAGATAAGTCAGAACTAGTTGGGAATGTCTACCTTGATCCAGTATTTAGGAACCACCAAACTTGTGTATTTTATTTCATCCTCAGGGCAATACTGTGAAATGAGATTCAGCTCTTTGTTTAATTTTAGAGAAGTTAGAACGCCGTGTCTTTTAAACTCAGAGCTGGAGATACTCTGGCTGCCACTTCATGGTGATGAGAAGAGCTATGATGACATTAACCGAGTTGTCGTTTTAGACAGGACACCATTCCAGGCACATTAATTTGTACATAAAAGCAATGTCATAATCTCCAGTAACTTCACTGAGTCTACAAATATGCAACTCTCTTTGACACGGTATGATTATCACCTTCATGGCTCTGGAATCCAGAGAATTTACGCTAGATTCTGTGAAAGGCTAGACAGAAGCATGAAGAAGCAGATGGCCACCCTCAGGCCTAGAAAGGAGAAAATGGATTCTGACTTAGGAGAAAAATAACTATTATTTCATGTAATAAAAAGGCAAATATAGTTTCCCTGACTCAGAAACATTCCAAACTAAGAAGACCTAGAATTTCTTTCATCTTTTCCTAGTTGGTGCTAATGGAAAGTACATGTGTCTCTTAGCTTTGATCTCTCAGATGGTCTTGTCATACTGTGTCACCTTAAAGCATTGGGTTCAAGTGATCATGGGCTAAACCTTTGAAAAACACTGCGAAGCACACCAACAACAAAGAATTTTCATTATAAATTGATTCTGAGAATTTAAGGATTTGTTACAGTATTGGGGAAATTACTAAAACAGTGGCTATCAGAATGGAATTCTGGGCTGAGATCTTTTCATTTATTATACTGAAAATCTTGAAAACAAATATCAAAAATGATCGAAGGTAGTCAATAATAAGTCCAAAATATGGCATAGAAGCAGAAAACCTCCGTGATGGCATTTCAAGACATTTTTTTCCATAAAGCATATTCCTCTAAAAGTCAGATTGAAGTCTTAATTCTAAGAGTAACAGCAGAAAGGGCATAGAACATACCGCCTCAGTGCTTCACCTAAACTCAACAAAGTTTCAGAAAGAAAAGGGGACTTATAAGATCTAGCATGAATATTCATGGTTAGAGGGGGCCTGGGAAGGTTGAAATGAATTTTTCTGGACCCACTAAGGTATGCCCTCTTCTTCCTACCAGAGAAAAACTTTTGTTCTACCAGGAACTCGGGGGAAGCATATTATTCTCACAACCATCACCTTTTGGGCATCACAGGCAATGGCAAAGCTCTAACTTGCACATATACCTAAATAACTTTAAAATCCAGTCATGCTCAGCAGCTGGGTGATCTGTTGTAATGTTCCTCTTTCTGCAGTTACCAATTTTCTTCTACAGTCTTTCTGTTCATCTTCATTTCTGTGGCATAAAGTAGTAGATTCTTTTTTCTCTTTTTTTCTTTTTCTTTTTGATACTTTGAGACAAGGTTTCTCTGTAGCTTTGGTGCCTGTCCTAAAACTAACTCTTGTAGACCAGGCTGGCCTCGAACTCACAGATACCGCCTGCCTCTGCCTCCCGAGTGCTGAGATTAAAGGCTTGTGCCACCACCACCTGGCTGTGGTAGATTCTTACTATAAACAATGAGTTCTGTTTCTTTCTTTTTAAGATCTTAGCTCTTTAGGCAACTTAATAAGAATACAGCCACGTTGGAGGGAAAATTATTCATGTTGAATCTAAACCTAATTTTAACCCTAAAATATCAACAGGAACCATAATCAGACAATTGGTTAAAAGAGTTCTGAATATTAAAAATCAGTATTGGATGTACTGAAAATAAGAAATAGCAGCATGTTATATTTTATAATAAGAGGTATCAAAATACACTTATATGAGTATGTGTATTTATAATATATATCATATACATTCCTTATTCATTCTGTTTTTTTAGGGTTCTTATTGATGTGATAAAACACTGTGACCCAAAGCAACTTTAGGAGAAAAGGTTTGTTTCAGCATTTAGATAGACATCATAGTTCATTACTGAGGGATGTCAGAGGAAGCATTCAAACAGGGCAGGAACCTGGAGGCAAAAGCTGATAAAGAGGAAATAGAGGGAAGCTGCTTATTGGCTTGCTCTGCATGGCTTGCTCAACTTGCTTTCTTATGTGCCCCAGGACCACCTACAAAGGCCTAGTCCTTCCTATATCAATCACTAAACTCCATAGATTTTCTCACAAGCCAATCAGGTAAGGCATTTTCTCAATAGGTAGACTAGAGTTGTTTGGGAAGAGGGGGTACCTATTGAGAAAATGCCTTACCTATGATAGCGTTTTCTAGATTGATGTTCTCTCTTCCCAAATTACTCTAGTCTGCATCATGAGGGTGGCATAATACTAAGTAGCACACACACATTTCTGTGAAATCGAGGTTGTAGATTCTCTAACATCATTCAAATAGAGCCAAAGCACATTATGTGCTATATCAGTGTTGGCAGAATTTCTCGGCTTGCTTCTTGCAGTGTAAGTCTCTTCAGAAAGGCCCAAGAGCCAATAGGCTTAGAACAACAGTGCTATAGGTTGTAATAAAAGGGGAGTGGGCTGCTTTTCTTCCCGCCCGGCTCCCAGCCGCCCGGCTAGTGTTGAAAGGAGCAGCTGAAGGCTCACCAACATCAGGCTAGCTTAACCTGAAATAATTACACTGAAACTGTATTAATTTAAACACTGTCTGGCCCATTATCTCTAGCCCCTTATTGGCTAGCTCTTACGTATTCGTTTAACCCATCTCCATTAATGTGTATCACCACTTAACTGTGGCTTACTGGCATGAGTCTAACCGGCGACCATCTCAGAGAGGAGAGCCATGGCGTCTGCCTCATTGCCTTCTTCCCAGCTTTCTGTTCCATCTACTCTGCCCACCTAATTTTCTGTCCTATCAAAAGGCCAAGGCAGTCTCTTTATTTAACCAATGAAAGTAACACATAGACAGAACACCCTCCTACACCAATAGGTTGTATTTTTGTCAAGAACTATGTATTGAAGATGATTGACATTATTGAAGTGCACTAGAAACAGTAAATTTGAAGCATTCTGAGACATTGTCACATGCTCTCTAAGAGTTATTTTACTCATATCTGACTGGGATAGGAGATAAGGAGGGCCATTACGTCATTATTTCTGAGTTTGTCTGAAGACATTTCTGAAAAAGATACACAGTTATATTAGCAGACAGATTAAGGAAGTTGGGCATTACCAGTGTGGCTGGCCAGCACAGAGCCATTAAGGGCAAATGAGTCTATATTCTCCTTTGGACTCTGGAGTTGTGACATCAACTTGTCTTTTCCTGCCCTGTGACATAAGAACTCTAGATTCTTGGGCTTTCCTTTGCATGAGTAGGACCGAGTTCTCAGTAGTTAAGCCTCAGGCCAGGAGGTACACATTCAATTTCCATGGTACACAGTCTTGTGAACCACACAGTCCTCTCCTGGCACTTGGTTTTCAGACATCATATCCTGAGATTTGTCAGTGTCCATCACCTCATCGGCCAATGCCCACAATAAATCACTTTATCATATAGATTTATACATTCTAGTCAGTTATTTTCTCCAAAGAACTTCAAGACATTTTCACTAATTCAGTTTTTTAATAAAGCAGTGTGAAAATCATGGCTATACATCCTAGTTTCCCCAGTACAACCCCAAACCTCAGAATAATTCTCAAGAGCTCAGCATTGTATTTTTGAAAAGGTCCTGGTCCAATCAATTATTGATTCCTCAATTGAGAACAATTTGAAGTAAGCCTGCTGAAGGTTTATGTCTTCAGCACATTAAATAGTTCAATCAAATTCTCAGTCTCAGATTTTTTTCACTTTTGTAAAGCAGAAACAATCAGGAAAATGTCAGAGTGTGGTAAAAAAAAAATCCATATACTGATTAATAGACTATTGAAACTAATGCTTCAGAAGAAAATCAAATATAAACTGTTATTCCACTCACTTTTGGATGCTTTCCAGATCTAAAACAGCTTTAAAGCCTATCTTCCCTGCCGAAATGGAATGCCTCTTCTCCCCCTACCTAGCATGTGCCCCTGCCAACCTGGCCACTCCTCCCTCATAGCTGAGCCTTTTCCCTCTGTCAGAGGGGCAAATCCGCGTCGCCTCTTCCAGATCTAGCTTTAAACATGCCGCTTTGAAAAGAAACGCCATCATTGCTCCCTAATTTAAAACTGAATTTTGAAAATAGCTTATGTTAGAATTCACAGGAAGTCACATCCGTCACTCTGGGATTGCCAAGAAGAAGAGGGCTGGAACTTTTCCTAATCGGTCTTCTGTTCCTCTGTGAGTGGGTGTTCACACTCGCAGAGCCTGCATCTTGGCCAGGAAGGTGTACCTCTGGAGGGGAGGTTAGATGGGAGAGCAGGGGAACTGTAGCTGGGAGCAGATGCCAGCATGGAGGTGGTCCGATAGTCCTACAAGTATCCGAGGTCCCGCTGAGAGGGAGAAGGCAGCCGAGAGATTCTTTAATTGTCTCCAACACTGCAGTGCTCGTGGAGAACAGAAAACTATTATTTAAACAGATGGCAAGCCTGTCCATCCATAACCAGGCATTTAATGAGATAAAGCAGAGCAGGCAGGGTTGTAGGTGTGTGAGTCCAGACCATTTTGGAAGACATCAACTTAATTGCATTTCTATTTTTGTGAAATCTGTTCCCAGATGCCCACCTTGCCCTCTATTCTTCCTTCTTTATTTTTTTTTGTTGTTGTTGTCTCTCTTGCTTTTCTGGTTTGGGGTCATGATCAGATGGACATTTCCTTCAAGGCTCCTAGTGCCATTTTCTCAATTGGAAATGGAACTGGGAAAGCTCTGGGAAGCTAACTCCTGAGGGCTCAGACGAGAATTTCTACCCAGCTCTTGGTGCACAGCTCCTCTTCCATAAAATTGAAATTGTAAACTCTCTTTCAAAGCACTTTTTAAAAGCTTGAGAAACGTTGTGTGTAAAAAGGAAAGTTCAGATACAGAGTTTAACCCTTTGTAGGTGTTTCTTAGGCGTTGTATCAGAGATTTTCTCCAAGGGCTTCTCCAAGCACTTGTTCCCCAGCTGTTGGTCTTATCTGGGAGGTTGTGCAGCCATTAGCAGGTGGAACCTAGGCAAAATTCACCTCTGTGGTTGGACATCTGAGTGTTATTGCATGCCTCTAGGCCTGCTGCTATTTTCTGTTTCCTGACCTGCTCTCCAGTCGCTTTCTGCCTGACCGAGCTGCTCCACAATGCTTTGTCTACCATTATGGACTGAAATTCTAAAGTTATGAGCCATGCCTCCCTTGAGATTTTCTTCCAACTGTCTGACAGTACATCAGGAAAGTCTTTAATACAGTCCTCAATAATAAAAAACAAAAGCCAGAAAAGGCTTCTCCTGTTATTATACTCAGGTTATTTATTTGCTTATTTACGAGAGTTTTAAGAATTAATTTATAGCCCCTCAAATGCTAGGTCAGTGCTCTACCATTAAGCCACTGTGATGGTTTGAATGAGAATGGAACCCATAGGCTCTTATATTTAACCCATTTGAATACATGGCCCCTGCTTGGGAGAACTGTTTGGGAAGGATTAGAAGGTGTGCCACTGGGGATGTAGTTGGAAGTTTCAAAAGCCCATGGCATTCCCACTAGCCCCTTTCCTTTCCCACTCTCTCCTTTACCTCATGCTTGTGTATCAGATGTACATGCTCAGCTACTGCTCCAATACCATGCCACCATGCTTACCTTACTGCCTATCCCTCCCCCACCCACTCCCCACCATAAAGGTCATGGTGGACTCATCCTCTGTAATGTAAGCAAGCCCCCAATGAAATATTTTCTATTATAATGGTCATGGTGTCTCTTCACAGTAATAGAACAGTAGTTAAGAGAGTAGCACTCAAGTCCTTGTTTTAAATTTTTAACTTTTAAAAGTATCTGAGATAAGGTTTTGTTAGATTATCCAGGCTAGCCTGAACTCAGTCTATAGGTCCACGAAGACTTTATAATTCTGGCCTTATTGCCTCAGCCTCTTAAATAGCTGGAATTAGAGACCCATGCCACCACACCTAGCTTAGTTATTCTTAAGTGCCAAATTTAGGGTCCTCTGTGTCATTCCTCTCAATTTGTTGCAGGCACTTGGTACACTGAACATTTGAGGGAATTACATAAGTGTATACCACATTTGCTGTTTTTTCATTGAGATATCTGAATTTCTGCTGCCCTAAGTAAAAACATCACCCTCTGCACTACCATAAGCTGGTTCTGACTGGTGAACAAACCCTGCACATTTAAGTCAGCACGAGTTCAGCTCTATGAAGATCTGTGCATGGAGATAACCTGCTGTGGGTGCTGTGAGCCAAGCGGATATTGTGGGACCCTTGTTTTGTCACCTTAGGATTTAGGCAGTGTGCTGCCATAAGCTCTGAGGACACTCTTCTCTGAGAGGGGCCCCCTTGCTTGTCTTCATTAGATGGTGCTCACAGGAGGGTTCCAGACTAAAAAAGTCCCACTGAACACTCATATAGGCAACCTATCATATGGCATGGCTTGCATACTCACATAAACTAACAGACCACAGCGTCGTTGTATGTTCTGATCTAGAAATAGCTCAGGTTTGGAAATAGTGAACACCACAAATGAAAGCCTAAGAACACAGATTTATCATTTTGCTTATTTGCAAACACCCTTTCTGTGGAACTCGGGTGTGCCAAACTTTTACTTTCCTGAAGAATTTCCTACCCTGGTTGTTTTTATTTCAACTTCACACAAGTTAGAGTCATCTGGGAAAAGGGACCCTCAACTGAGAAACAGCCCTCACCAGACTGACCTTTATGAAACCCTATGAGGCATTCTCTTCTTTAATAATTGATGAGGGGGATGAGGTACATGATACTGAATGGTGTCACCCATGGACAGGAGTGCTGAGATGTTTCCTACTCCCAGCATTTCCCAGTTGCCTATAGTTGTTTGGGGAGGCTTGAACCCTCATGGGATATTTCCCTGTCAACTTTGAAATGTCCATGGTGCCATACTCACATTTGGGCAATGAGGTTTGTGAGATTTTATTCATGTAGCTTCTGACATCCCTAAGAGACACAATCTCACAGTAAACTCTCTAATCCTCTGGCTCCTAATTTTTTGTTCCCTTCCTCTACAATATTCCCTGATCCTTAGATCTGTTAAGTGTTTTTATAGATGTGTCCATTGGAACTGGGCTCCACGATTCTGCATTTAGATTGGTTGTGTTTTTCTGTAGTGGTCCGTGTCTGTTGTAAGAGACGTTTCTTTGATGAGGGGTGAAGACTAAATTTAGCTGTAGGTATAAAGACAAATGTTTAGATTGTTGTTAGTAATTATGTTTGTTTAATAAGTAGTGATTGTAGATGCTCCTCTAATACCCATGACTTCACTATCTCTGAGTAGTTAGCTGGTCTCCGATATCAAACATGTTCTAACTCTGATGAACAGGTTTAAGTCCAATTAAAGAACTCTTGGTTATCACCAAGATACAGAGGCCATTAGTGCACCCTTAGGGTTATGGTGCTGTGCAACTCATTGATACATAGGTTTGTGGCCTCTCTCCTTTGAAACCTTGTATGGTGTCTCCTTAAGGAGGATGCCTTCAATTCAGTTTTATCACAGGGCCTACTAGACCCTCATTCTCAAGTGCCCGTTGTCTTCAGCAAGAGGATTTACCTTCCACATCTAGCAGATAATCAAGGACAGCAATGACAGGCTGTAAGTTTTGGGATAAAACTCTCATGTTACGTGAGTTTCATCTAAGACTTTCGTTTGCAAACATTCCTGACATCATATAATGTTCATGGCCTCAATTTTTTATTTTATTCTATTTAATTTTTGTTTATAAGACACACTTATTGGTTCCTTTTAAAAAGTGTCATACTTTGATAATTCCCTTTTCAACTTTCATGAATTTGGTTTTAGTTCATCGAGTGGAAGCATTGTATGCTTGGTAATAAGCCATTGATGGTAAATATTTGAAACTTTCTTGGGAATGTGCAATGCCTACCTTAATGGTGACTGAACTTGTTCATTACTTTCCTATAGCCCTTTATTCAGCAGACATTTTTGCATTCTTCTGTGTAGAGGTCACAGGGACTCCTGGCTATTGGTCTGAGTGGTGTAGTTATAAGATCTATATAGGAGACTATCATTTGGTATAATTAAGTGGTACTTTATTTGGTACTATTGGAACAGAGCCAATAACATGAATGAGACAAAAGTCATTTCAACAGAAGGAAGCATTTGCCAGATTGGCAAGTGGAAGAAACATAACTTGGGCATACGCAAACATAGTGTTAGAATGGAACTTTTAGATTATATGATGGTTAATCTTCATTGGAAACTTGAGACACCTTCCTTGGTATGTTTGAGGGTGACTTCAGAGATTGAACTGAGGTGAACATTAATCACAACTGTGTGTGGCACCATCACAGACTGGGTTCCTAGACTGAATTAGCCGCTTTGTTGGTTTGAATGAGAATTGCCCCTATAGGCTCTGTGTTTGAATACTTGGTCTTTAGTAGGTGGAGGTGTTTGGGAATGATTTGGAGGTTTGGCTTTGTTTGGAAGAAGTGTGTCGTTTGGGGTGGGCTTTGAGATTTTAAAAGACTCCCACCATTCCCAGTGTTCTCTTTCTCTGCCTTGTGCTTATGTATTAAGATGTGAGCTGCTAGCTATTCTTTCTTTCAGTAGTTAGTCACAGGTATGTGATGGCAATCAACTTCCATTTGCAGCTTAAACATACGTAATTGTGGATGTCGGGCTTTCAAAGGTTACATCACCTTTAAAGTAGCCTCCTTTTGTTAATCCATAGGAATCCTTGCTAATTATCTTTAGGGTGCAGATAGGACCCAGAGACCACAAGTCAATCCTCACTGTGGTGGCATTAAGACTGAGACCTTGGAGAGGTTAAGTCTAGTGACTGAATATGGCGTACACTGTCTCCTAAGGGGCTAATTGGTTCCACTGCTACCTTGGTTAAATCCTGACGAATGTAAGAGATAAAGACCGATTCGTAGTTTCTCTTAGATTTCTTGTTCTATCATGTGATCTATCTGTCTTACGTGTGTTCTTGCCTTTGTTCTGGAATTAGTCATAAGACCCTCTCCAGAAATTAGAAAATATTAGTATTTTTGCTTTCAACTTCTGAAGTTCTAATTAAACCTCTTTTTTTAAAAGTGTCTAGCCTCAATTATTTTATTAAAGCAAATGAATCAGGTGACTACTATTACAAACATATTAAAGATAAAAATAAACAATGAGCAAAGGAAATAACTTACCACAAATCTTCAGCAAGAATAGATTTTAGTATATTTGTGATAGGTTTGTTTGTGCTGTTGTTTGTAATATTGAAATTATGATGGCTATATTTCACTGAGATGTAGTTTATCAGATACAATGATAATTTTCAGAAGGGTATAAGATAAAATAAAATTTAAGATTGAAAAACTAAATGATCACCCAGTCCTTGCCCAGTGTTTACACTCGGGCCTTCTGTCGGTTTTCTCCACTCAGAAGACCTTCCTACCTTCACACCTGTTGAGCCTTCTGGCTGGAGGGCTGTTCCCTAAACAATCACAATCTTTCTGGCACAATTAAGTCATTTTCTTACTTTACCTTGATGGCTTAGTTTTTTTCCCTTTCACTGCTTCTTCTGTAGTATTTTATATTTACTTTCTGTTTATTTGGTTACTTTTATATTTCTTTCTCAGAAGCATGAGCTACATCTGTTCATGGTTTCTTCAGCTGGAGGTGCTTTAACAGAATATTAGAGACTGGATTATTTAGATAGCACGTATTTGTTGCTATGCTTTGAAGCCTATGACATCCAAGTTCACAAACAACATGGTTGGACTTTGGCTTTTCTCCCTAAATTGTCCTGTGCCATAGAGAAAGCTAACACTATAAATAAAAAATCTCACAGTAGCAAAATCAAAGGAAGGGAAGCACACACGCATGTGCACACACACCACCACCACCACAAATAACAGCAAAAAAATAATAAAAATGTAATTGGTTATTGATATATCTAAATGTCAATGGTCTCAATTCCCCCAATAAAAGATACAGAGCAACAGAATAGATACAAACATTATTCATTCATCTGCTTCAGCTAAGAATCACACCCCAACTTCAAGGATAGATATTATCTCAGGGTAGAGAATTGAAAAAGATAATCCAAGCAAATGGGCCTAAAAAGCAAGTTGGTATAGCTATTTTAGTATATGACAAATTAGAATTTAAATTGAAACTAATAAAAAATATATAGGGAAGGACACTATAAACTCATCAGAGAAAAAGCCTCCAAGATAACATTTCAATTCTTAATATCTATACACCACACACAAAGGTACCCAAGTTTGTAAAAGAAACACTACTAAATCTTCAATCCAATGTTGAGTCTCTCATAACGATAGTGGGAGTCTTCAATACCTCACTCTCACCAATTGACTCATCATTTAGACAGAAACTAAACAGAGAAATACTGAACCTAACAGACATAAACTAAATGGACCTAACAGATATTCACAGAACATTTCACCTAACACAAAAGGATATACCTTCTACTCTACACCTCATGGAACCTTCACCAAAATTGACCACACGCTTGGTTACAATGCAAGTTTCAACAGATACAGAAAATTGAAATAACTGCCCTCATCTTATCAGTCCATCATAGACTGGAGCTGGATATCAACAACTAAAGGAAACAACAGAGAGCTTATAAATTCGTGGAAACTGAACAACTCTCAACTGAATCAGAAATGGGTCAGAATAGAAAGAACTTGAAGATTTTATAGAATACAATGAAAATGTATGCACAGCATACCCAAACTTATGGTACATAATGAGAGCAATACTAAGAGAAAAGTTCATAACACAAAATCCCTACATTTAGAGAAAGAAAGAGATATCTCATGATAGCAACTTAACAACACACATGAAAGTTCTTGCACAAAAAGAAGTAATCACACCCGAGAGGAATAGATAGCAGGAAATAATCAAACTGAAGGCTGAAAACAATAAAAATAGAAACAAAGAGAACAATATTAAAAAAAAAGTCAATGAAACAAAAAGTTGGGTCTTTGAGAAAATCAACAAGATAAAAAAAAGACATTATCCAAACTAACTAAAAGATGGAGAGAGAATATCCAAAACAACAAAATAAGAAAATAAATGGGGGACACCCAGAAAATCCAGAAAAGCAAAAAGACAAATTTTAAAAGTCTATTTGGAAAATCTAAAAGAAATTGATAGTTTTCTCCATAGATACCACTTACTAAAGTTAAAACAGGAACATTTAAATAATTTAAATAGATCTCAAACCCCTAGTTAAACAGAAACAGTCATTAAAAGACTCCCAACCAAAAAACTTTTTGTTTCCTGTGTTAAGACCAGGGCCAGTCTGACTGGTGTAAAATGGTATCTCATAGTTGTTTTGATTATGAGATACCATTTTACACCGGTCAGATTAGCTAAAGTCAAAAACACCAATGATAGCCTATGCTGGAGAGGATGTGGAGAGAGGGGAACTCTCATCCATTGTTGGTGGGAATGCAAACTTGTGCAGCCACTGTGGAAATCAGTGTGGCGGTTTCTCAGGAATTTGAAGTCAACCTCCCTCAAGACCCAGCAATTCCACTCTTGGGAATATACCCAAGAGAGGCCCTATCATACCATAAAAGCATTTGTTCAACTATGTTCATAGCAGCTCTATTTGTAATAGCCAGAACCTGGAAACAACCTAGGTGCCCCTCAATAGAAGAATGGTTAAAGAAGGTGTGGAACATATACACATTAGAGTTTTACTCAGCGGTAAAAAACAATGACATCTTGAATTTTGCATGCAAATGGATGGAAATGGAAAACGCTTTACTGAGTGAGGTAAGCCAGACCCAAAAAGAGGAACATGGTATGTATTCACTCATAAGTGGATTCTAACCATAATTAAAGGTCTTTGAGCCTATTATTCGTGATCCTAGAGAAGCTAAATAAGAAGGTGAACCTGAAGAAAATCATGTAGTTATTCTCCTGGAGATTGGAAATAGACAAGAGTGCCAGAACCTTCATCTGGCGATGGATGGAGATAGAGACAGAGACCCACATTGGAACACTGGATTTAACTCCCTAGGTCCAAACGAGAAGCAGAAGGAAAGAGAACGTGAGCAAAGAAGGCAAGACCAGAGGGAACCTTCATCCGACGATGGATGGCAATACAGACGGAGAACCACATTGGAGTACCGGACTGAGCCCCCAAGGTCCAAATGAGGAGCAGAAGGAGGAAGAACATGAAAAAGGAAATCAGGACCGCGAGGGGTGCGATCACCCACTGATACAAGGGGACTGATCTAATGAGAGTTCACCAAGCCCAGCTGGACTGGGACTGAACAAGCATGTGATTCAACCAGATTCTCTGAATGTGGCCGGATTCTCTGAATGTGGCTGGCCCGGAGCCTTTCTGAAAAGCCATTGACAATGACACTGGGACTTGTTTCCTCTGCATATACTGGATTTTTGGATCCAGTCTGTTTGGATACTCACCTTCCTGGACCTGGACGGAGGGGGGAGGAACTTGAACTTCCCACAGGGCAGGAAACCCTGACTGCTCTTAGGGATGGAGAGGGAGGAGGAGAGGGAGTGGGAGGAGTGGGAGGGTGTTGGGAGGAGGGGCGGAAATGGAAACTTTTATAATCTAATAAACTTTGGAAAAAAAAAAAAAGACCAGGGCCAGAAGAATTTTAATCACAGAATTCTGCTAGACTTTCACAGAAGAGTTAACACCAATACTCCTCAAAATTATTCCACAAAAGAGAAATGGAATTAATGTTACCCAATTCATTTTGTGAAGCCATAGTGACCCTGATAAACAAACCACATATAGACTCAACAAAGAAAGGGAATTACAGATCAATTTCCTTATAAATATAGATGCAAAATTACTCAATAAATAGTTGCAAACCAGATCCAAGAACACATCAAATAAAATCATCCACCGTGATCAAATTGGCTTCATCCCAGAGATTCTGGCATAATCCAATATATGAAAATCAGTACATGAAATCCACCATATAAACAAACTGAAGAAAAAAAACAAATTTTCATCTCATTAGATGCATAAAGGCCTTTGACAAAATCCAAAACCACTTCATGATAAAATTCTTGCAGAGATTAGGGGTACAAGGGACATACCTAAACATAATAAAGATAATTCCATTAAAATAAGAAACAAGACAAGGTCGTCCACTCTCTCCATATCTATTATATAAGTACTTGAATAGATATTGTACTTGAAGTTTCAGCTAGAGCAAGAAGACAACTGAAGGAAATCAAGGAGGTACAAATTTGAAAGGAAGAAGTCAAAGTATCATTATTTGCATATGATATTATAGTATACATAAGTGACCCTAAAAATTTCACCAACACTTACAACTGATAAACACTTTCAGCAAAGTGGCTGGATATAAGACAAACTCAAAAAAAATCAGTAGCCCTCATATATACAAATGACAAATGTACTGAGAAGGAAATCAGGGTAACAACATCTTTTACAAAAGCCATAAATATTATAAAACATCTTAGGGTAACTCTAACCAAGCAAATGAAAGACCTGTATGGTAAAATCTTCAAGTCTCTGAAGAAATAAAGCGAAGAATATATCAGAAGATGGAAAGATCTCCCATGCTTATGGATCAGTAGGATTAACATAGTAAAAATGACCGTTCTACCAAAAGCATTCTACAGATTCGATACAATCCTCACCAAAATTCCAACAATTTTTTACAGACCTTTCAAAGGATATGTCAAATTCATATAAATATATAAAAACCCAGGATAGCTGAAACAATTCTAAACAATAAAAGAACATCAGGAGGTAGCACCATTCTTTACTTCAAGTTGTACTACAGAACTATGGTAATAAAATCTACATTGTGTTGGCATAAAAACAGACATGTTGGTCAATGGAATTAAATTAAATACTCAGATTTAAATTCACACACCTCTGGAATCTGCTTTTTTATAAAGTAGCCAGAAATAAACATTGGAAAAAAGAAAACATTTACAACAAATGGGCTAGTCAAATTGGATGTCTGCATACAGAGTGCAAAGAGATCTGTATTCTCATACAAAACTCAAACTCAAAAGGTTCACAGACCTCAACATAAAACCAGACACACCGAACATGATAGAAGAGAAAGCAGGAAATAGCCTTGAATTCATTAGCACAGGAGGCAACTTTCTGAACAGAACACTGATAACTCAGGCACTAAGATCAACAACTAATAAATGGGACCTCACGAAACATAAAAGCTTCTGTATGGCAAAGGGCACCATCAATAGGATAAAACAGCACCAACATAATGGGAAAAGATTTTTCCAACTCCACACATGATAGAGAACTAATATCAATATATATAAAGAACTCAATAAACTACTTACCGAAAAAAAACAAATAATCTACTTCAAACTAGATTACAGATCTAAACAGAGAATTTTCAACAGAGGAATTTCAAATGGCTGTGAAAAAACATAAAGAAACACTCAGTGTCATAAAAAAGTAATCACAATTGAAATGCAAATCTATATGACTGTAGGATCTCATTTTACATCTGTCAGAATGACTAAGATTAGTAACACAAGTGTCAGCTCATGCTGACAAGGATGGGAGCAAGGAGGACACTATTTGATGTTGTCTTATGAGGGCATCCTGTCATGAGAAACACATATTTGTTATCCTCCTTAAATCTAATCAGTTCCCAGAGGCCCTTTTCCAAATTCATCTTTGGAGGGAAGACTTTAGAACAGAAATTTTTGAGGGAACTATGGGGATTAAGAAAGGACAGGACAGTGAGTTCTTAATTATGCTTGCTGCCTTATTTCAGGATGAACAGAAAGTGCAGCCCCCTAGAACCATTAGCACCACTCGGTCCTACAGACAACACACTTAACTTTGTTCCAAATATGAGTCTAGCCAAACTACCACATCATGGATCCATTAGAGTTTGACATTTAAGAGTCTTCAGAATGTTACAACATGTGGGCAATAAGAAATTCCTCTACCTTCTCCATTGTTCTCATTATGGGTACTTAAAAAACAGAACACCAGACTTCACGAAAATCTAAAGGCAGGACACTCAGTCTTCTCTATTCTAATCTGATAGACTACCCAACTCCAACTGGCCAGATTTGAGCATATGTATAACAATACTAAAGATACCCAATAAGTTGTATTTATGTATTTATTTTCAACTATGTAACAATAATAATTAAAAAAATAAGAACCTCTGAATTTGAAAAGAAGGAGGCACACAGGAATAATTGAAAAGAGAGGGTGTGGACATAACACAAATATAGTACTCATATGTAAAATTCTACAAAATATTAAAAAACAAAAATAAAGCAAACATATAAAACATACATACACACCCACATACACACGCACGCACACACACACAGAGAGAGAGAGAGAGAAAGAGAGAGAGAGAGAGAGAGAGAGAGAGAGAGAGAAAACAACTATAAAACATGCAAAAACCAGAGGACCAATTGCAAGACTGGCTGCTAAGAGAAGACCAGAGAACACATGGCGAAGTGGTATAGTGGTATAAACAGGTATGGCCCCCATAGACTCGTGTGTTTGAATGCTTAACCCACAACATGTGACACCACTAGGATATGTAGCTTTGTTGCAGGAAGCGTGTCACTATGCGGGCAGGTTTTGAGGTCTCATATATGTTCATGCTATGCCCAGTTTACAGTGTCTCCTATTGCTGCTTATGAATCAAGATATAGAACTCTCACTGTCTTCTCCAGCACTATGTCTGCCTGCACACTGCCATGGCCTGCCATGATGATAGTGGACTATACCTCTGAAACTGTAAGCCAGCCACAATTAAGTGTTTTCTTTTATAAGAGTTTCCATGGTCATGGTGTCTCTTCACAGCCCAAACTAAGACAAGTGGGCAGGGACGGCCCCAGACCAAACCTTTTTCTAAAGCGCTCCATGTCAATTCACATTGCTAACAAGCAGCTTCATTGGTTGCAGGGGCTGTTGCTTTTGTCTCAACTTTCTAGATACAGCCATGACACAATTGTGATCATGGTGGAAGAGGTTGGTCCGTGAACAGACTGACTGTTTCCTGTGTCTCATGTACAAAACTACTGCCTTTGCAGTCCCCCATTTTCACCTAGTGTTTAAATTGGTGTTTTCAAATGTCACACAAATTAAGGCCTCAAATGAGTTGTTGGATTAACAAACATCAAAAAATTTTTATATGAACAATAACAACAGCTCACGTAATTATTGCTCCTAAATAGAGAAGTATATTAAGTTGAAGATATGTGATTTTAAGAATTACGTGTACTGTAAATAATAATCATTGATAAGGGCTTCTCATCATGAGCTGAAACATGTTTCACATGTATAAACATTGACAATCACTCCAGTTGCACAAATGTTACATAAGCAGAAATAGCATCATTATTTAAACATTATACAAAGAAGACATTTCAAAAAACTCATATTTTACTATACTTTACATCCCATAAAAATGTAAGGTAGCATGTGCATGCTTGTTAAAGATTCTTATAATAAGAAATGCTGGGAAAAGTGGAGTCATATCTTATCAAAACAATCTAAGAAATCTTAAGAATGCTGCTTTTCTAGTAATACATAAATATACAAGAACATGAGCAAGAATCCAAGTAAAGACACAGTTCTTATTCATAGGATTGACAGTTTTATTATTACACCAGCCTGAAATAACATATAATGGTGTGTGAGTGTGCACTGAAGTTTCTAAAAGCAGCTTTTAAGATAGGCTTAATGTGAGAAGGGTTCAACTTGCTTCTTTGAGTTCTGGAGGATGGGGTCTCCTGGGGACAAAGGGGAAAAGGGGAGATAAACTTTAATGCAATCACTGTTCTTGTTATAATTTGTTTATTTATTTATTCAGCAATATTTACTGTAAAGTCACCCCACGCCAAGCTCTGTGGACACACTGGAGACCTTAATAAATACTCTTCTGAGTACAGCAAGAAGCAATACTAGCAGAGACTTGTTGAGAAGCAAAAGATATTTTTCAGCACTTGGTGAGGAAGCTAAAAAGACAGACACCAGTAACTCTTCTAGGAAGAGGAGCATCAAAACTAATAGCCCAGGGATTAAATCGAATAAAATCAAGAAAGGAAAGCAGTGAATGCTGAAACTGAGGGGATGCTGGCTTCCTCAACACTTAGTAACTAGGCAGGAAAACTACATGCATATGATTCTGAGAGGACTGGATCGGATCCATTAATAGAGACTTTGAGATGCTTGCTGAGCGTGACATTATAAGGGTGAGTTTGAACTTGTGTTCAAATGTGGATGATTCATGTTGCTTCTTACGGGTAAATCAGCTGGACATACTAAATGAAGAACACTAAGGATGACTGCTATACCCAATGAGCTCCAGACAAGGTCTTCAGATTGTGTTTTCAGCCTCCTTGCTGGATAAGCAGCTGGGATCAAAGATATCTTACAGATTGCACACAAATGTGTGTTTCTTGACGTTACACATAAAGCAGGTAGCCTGAAACAAACCTGAAACTTTCTTTTCTGTGGTGCTTTGGCTCAAACACAAAGTCTTGTACATATAAGATACTCTGTTCTTCCATGAGCTACATTCCCAACTGCATAAAACCCCTCTTATGGGATTTTGACATATGTATCAATCCTTCACTATCACAACGATGCATTTCAAGCAGAGGGAATAGCACGTGTTAAGGTTCAGAGACTCAGAAGAGTCAGCACTCACAAGAGATAAGAGATACCTAAGGACGACAGGTCTAAGCCTAGGGCTATGCTAGTGTAAAGTGAGCTTTTATACTATTGGGTAAGCCAACAGACCTTCAGTGCATTGGAATTTCTAAGTGCTGCAAGTGTGAAGTCCACTTAAATATGGTTGGTTTACGGTCAGATTTTCATTGTCAAAAGAATACGCCTGTTGCAGAGTAGGGAAAGACTGTAGTGAGAACAAATGTGGCAGGATCTTTTATTAATGGGCTTGGATGGTGATGATGATGAGATTAACACGTGTGTATATGTATGTGTGTTTGTGGGATAATATGTGGAGCCTTGATTCTAATGTTTTCTATCAAGAATTCTAGATGAATTACTATATAGTCACAAAGAATTAGAGTTAATATTTGTTGGAATATTTCAATTACCACAATTCAATGTGTTCACCCATTTCTGAAATAGAAGTAAATATTCATCATAATTTGAACCAGGAAAATAAAAATAATTGCCAGGAATAATATACTGAATATACAAGAATATAATTCTTGTTAAGAAGAGGCCTTGACCCTGACCTTAGCTGTTCTGTCACTCTTCCAAACCCTCCTCACTATATTCTCCTTCACTGAGCTCCAGGTGTATCTCACACTGGATCATGGCCTGAGAGGAAAGAGGCAGCTGCTCTCATCCCCACTGTAGAGGGAGTGCGTTTTCACCAGTAAGAGATGTTCATCTAGATTGAAAAATCAGAGATCATGCACAAGTCAGGTGACTTGTTTTACTAATACTCTTTTTTTACACCCTCAATCCTAATGCTCCAAAAGGGGAAATTTTGTGAATATACATCATTATCTAAAAGAATTTTTCAAATGTATTAACAAGACTCTTTGTCAAAGTACACAGGTACTAAGAGCAGCAAATATGTAGCCTCTCTAGGCTGCTAAATTCTACCAAAATTCTACCTCTCATCCTATGCCAGTCTTACAGATCCAGTGCTACATTTGCTAGATGAGACAGCAGAACCAATGCTAAGCAGACCATAACATGCGCTTGGACCTTGATTTTGATCCCTTTCTTTCCCAGCTAATTAATTTCTCCATACGGTTTTAAAATTAGTCATTTGAGATAAGTAGATGTGTGCAATGATTTTGGTTTTGTCTTAATTTTTTCTACAATTCTGATTAGCTGGGCTAGGTGCAGAACCATAATTATATTACCACAGTATGAGAGAGAGAGAGAGAGAGAGAGAGAGAGAGAGAGAATGAATAGAATAGCAAAAGTTCAAAGCCAACCTAAGCTACATAAGACTCTATCTCAAAATCTTAAAATAAAAAAAAAATACTTGGAGTTCCATTTTATTTCTGAGTTGTAGTTACTGACCTGGATAAATCCTGGATTTTTCATATACATCATAAATTTTAGGTCTAGCTTTTAAAGATCCAGTATAGTAAAGGGACAGTATAGATACCTTTGCATTCAGTTAATAAACCTGAGGAGGGAATGTGGGACTCAAAGTTCATCTTGGCTCAGTATTAAGTCCTTGACATATTGGAATGCCTTTTTCAGACACAAGATTTGGGAAATGTGACTGCTTAGGTAGTAGTGTCCTTGCAATAACTTGTACTATGCAAAAGAGTAAGATGGTATTTAGTGGACATGAAGTTCTAGGAGATACATAGGTTATCACACTTTCCCTTTACAGGGAAGTTTGTGTCACTAAAAGATGACTGAAAGTGCCAGACAGTTGTTCTTTGGGTTTATATTACTTAGCATCACAGTTTGAAAAAAACTGGCCACCATGACTCATAGGGAGTAGCACTATTAGTGGGTGTGGCTTTGTTAGAATAGGCATGGCATTATCTGAAGTCTCAGAAGCTCAAGCCAGGCCTTGTGTCTCATAGTCCTCTTCCTACTGCCTGTAACAGACACAGAACTCTCTGATACCTCTCCAGCCATGTTTGTTTCTATGCCACCATGCTTCCCACCATGATGATAAGAAGCTCAACCTCTGAACTATAAAACAGTCCCAGTTAAATTTTTTTCTCTATAAGAGTTTCCATGGTCATGCTGCCTCTCCATAGCAATATAAACTCTATGACAGAAGTTAGTACCAAGGACTGAGGTATCGCTATAATAAGCCAAACCATGTTTTTTTTTTTTCCAGAGGATTGTGGACTTTGTGACTTGGGGTTGGGAAAGCAATGGAATGCTTGAAGAACTTAATGGGCTATACTAGTAGGAGCATGGAAAACAGTGGTGCTGAGAGTGATTTGAACTTTGAAGGCCTGGTTCAAGAGGCTTCAGTGGAAAAAGAATATCAGTATGTGACCTAGAGACCATGTGTGAGATATTTTGGTAAAGGATGCTTTTTGATATTGTACAAAATGTTTGCTAGAGGATAAAGAGAAGAGTGTTAGATTAATTGTGTTTGCAGAGAAAATTTCAGAGCAGTGTCTTAGGGTTCACATTTATAAAGATCTATAATGAAAAGGAGCAACTGAGCAAAGAAAAACAGAAAATGTACAGTTCAAGAAGAAAAGGGACACCAGGAAATGGAATTGAGCTAAATCCTGTGTTCAAGAAGATAACCAATTCATAGGAAAGACTATGTTAAATGAAATAAAGGGAGTTGTAATCTTAGGGCAAGATTCCACCTAGTTAAACTTCCAACTTGTGAAAAGAAATTTAAAAAAAAATAGGATCAAGTTTGGTGATACATGCATTCCTTTAATGCTAGCACTCAAGAGGTAGAGGCAAGCGGGTCTCTAAGTTCGAGGGCAGCCTAGTTTACAGATCAAGTTCAAGGATAGCCAAGTTTAGGCTGTGAAGGAAATCATCAAAAAAGGAAAACTGATAAACACATAAATGAATGAAAGGGGCCATGTTCTACCCCCAGTAAGCATCAGAACTTGGTAGCTTTGGCTGCATGGTTCTGGCTTTAGAATCAAGGATAGAAAAAAAAAGTATATGTAATCTCTCTCAGAGACTAAAGAAAGCCACTAATGCCAGGCATGTGTCAAAGGTGTTCCTGCATGAGGCTGAGAGAAGCCATTTTGTGAAACTGGAAAGATGAGCCCTGGGTTGCCTTGGAGACCTCACATATTGGATGTGTCAGAGCCATGGAATACCTGCTGGGGAAAGTTGCTAATAGAGCATGGAACCAGCCCAAGAGAAAGGACTGTGTTGTAGTCAACAAAAATGAAAGGAGTTGGAGAGCTGAAGAGCATTTTGACAACATACATGGAGATGAAGAGTTTTCCCAGATGGTTTTCAGTCTTGTTTTGGTTCAGTATTTCTTCACTACGTCCCCTTTTATCCCTTTTGAACAATGATGTATATTCTGTGCCATTGTATGTTGGAAGTATATGATTAATGTGGGAGTCCCCTCTGTGTGCTGCAATTACCATTAATGAATAAAAAAACTGCCTTAGCCTGTTGATAGGGCAGAACTTAGGTAGGCAGGGAGGACTGGAATCAATGCTGGGAGAAAGAAGGGCGGAGTCAGGGAGACACCATGGATCCCACTGGAGGTAGATGTGCTGAAACTTTGCTGGTAGGCCATGACTTCATGGTGATATACAGATTAATAGAAATGAGTAAACTTAAGATGCAAAAATTAGCCAATAAGAAGCTAGAACTAATGGGCCAAGCAGTGTTTTAATTTCTGTGTGGTTAATTCAGTTCTGGGTAGCCGGACGAACAAGTCTCCTCATCCAACAAATGATCTACCTTTCATTTTAATTTTACAAGGAGGATTGAAGTTAAGAGATTGTATAAGTATCAGAAGAGACTTTGAACTTTGGACTTTTAAGCAATGCAGATGCTGTGGTTGATCAGGAATAATTTTAAAGTTGAACTAAATGCATTTTGCATTATGATAATGGCTACAAGACTATGGGGGCCAGGGAGAGGAATGTAAAGATACCTAGTGACCTTGATGCAGTCTCAGTATGAGTACACACTGATGTTTTCACAATGATAAAAGCACCTAATAAAGTATTTCTCTGAATATGTCTCAGCACATGCTGGAGAAATGGATCAGTGGTTAAGAGCACTTGCTGCTCTTTTGGAGGTTTGGAATTCAGTTCTCAGCAGCCATCTTGAGCATCTCTGATCCTCTTATAATTCTGGTTCCAGGAAGTCCTTACAGCCTCTTCTGGCTTCCATGGGTGCCTGATATTGGACATTTATGAATACACACACACACACACACACACACACACACGTATGCACACATGTGCGCGTATGCACACACACATATACACACAAACAAAATTAATTTAAAAATCTGTCCTCCCCACTAAGAGACATGTGGCTATCTTTAGTGAGTACATATTATCACTCATTATGTTTCCCAAGATATCTTGTCTTTTTTTCTTTTTTGATATCTTGTCTTATAGTATTTTTTTCATTGTGTAGTAAAGATGTATCTTTCTATTTTAGTTTTCCGTTGGAATACAACAAAGCCAAATGTTTGTCTTGGAGTACTTGCTTGTGGTCACGTAGCAGACATGCATGGCTCTGTAGCAACCTCTTGACAGAGGTCTTTGTTGGCTTTCATGCAGGAATGATAATTTTGGTGGATGGAGAATTATAGGTTCAGAAGATTTCCTTTTCATGGAAAACTTCCGGCTGGAATCTTTCTCTCCATTATCATCTAATATTGTTGGAATGTTTGATGCTGACCCAATCTTTTCCTCCTTTGCTCCATAACTCCATTGTTTTCCTCGTGGGAGACTTACAGATAATACAAATTTCTGCCATAGACATGTTTTTCTTCTTGTTACATCATCCTGTCTTTTATCTTTATACCATCATAATTTTCTCATACTTTTTCTCTGAGTAATGGAAAATTTTGAGATTGGATTTTTGTGTCACTAATTTGTTTTCCTGCAACAACAGACTCTTCTTTATTGCTTCTACTACATTTTACTTTGATTTCTTTTAATATAATGGTAATCTTTTGATATTTGATGGGGATAGTAAAGTTAAAATCTTTAAAAACACTGACATATTTGAGATTTAAATTTACTCTGAATATCACTTTAGTGATAATGTGTGGTGCTCATACATGGTTTCAAACAGCAACATTTCTACACTTAACCTCAGCAGGTCACTCAAGTTGGTTTAGTATTGTTATTTAAGATGAATTGTTTCAGAATCTGGCTCTCCCTGTACATACATACTGTGTTTGTTACAAATAAACATAAGGGCCTCATTCACTTTTGACACCTTTTCTTTTTCTGTATTCTTGCCTGTTTCCATTTGTCGTTAAGTACTATGTGAACCACATTCAGATGGACGCTGCCACCCTAGGTTTATTCCGAGAACCCAGAGTTAGCTTGGTATCACCCACTTTTTCTACTCAATGTGATTTTCTTACTCAGTGTCCTATGTAGTAAATGAAAGACAAAATCGATGTGTCCCCAAATTTCAGTTAGATGAGGTGGCAATCACTAATTTGTATGATTTCCTTCACAGATCTCTCTTCAACTATCAAAAACCACAATTAAATGGAGCTCATATGTTCAACATCCTTGTTTAGTAGATTATAATCCAGACAGAGGGCAGGGAGGGAGAAGAGTCTGGTCCACAATTCCAAGTATGGCCCTTGTGAAGTGAGGTGCTCCCCTTTCCCAACAGTCCATTCCACCTTCTCATCCCTCTTAACCCTAAAGTGCTTGTTGTCTTCTTTCTTTGAAAAGTTCCACGTGGGATCTTTCCCTTTACACAGAAGGAAATAAGTTTGGCTATTTTTTATCTAGGTTAGCATTTATCTGTGTACAGCACTGGTGAACAATTTACTAATATGTCTTTCATTAATGCCAAGCCCCTTTCTGGTGTGTGTGTGTGTAAGTGTGTGCTTGTGTTTGTGTGTGTAAAATAATCTGACTTTATTCTTGCTTTTTTCTATGTTTAAATGAAGATATTCAAAACAAATTATACATGTGATTTCAATTATTATATTAATTCTGAAATCTATGTTTGTAGTGGTATTTCATTTGTATCTTAATGAATAAAGCTTGCCTGAAGATCAGAGAGTAAAAAAGCCACCCTAGTCAGCCTTACAGACTAGGCAGTAGTGACACACACCTTTAATCCCAGTAGCCACACTAGTTTGCCAAAGAAACTGGGCAGCAGTGGTACACACCTTTAATTCTAGCTCTAAAGAGGAATATAAAATTGGAGGAGACAGTTCTCAGTGTCTTTCTGAGGATTCCTGGAGGCAGGATCGCTATTTCAGACTGAGGTAGAGGTAAGAACCAGTTCCAGGCTGTTTTGCTTTTCTGACCCTCAAGTTGAACAACAATGTCTGTCTCAGGGCTTTTATTAATTGTGTTACAAATAGCGCTCAAACATCTGGCCAGAATTTCTACATAAAGCCTGAGAAAGCTTTAAGAAAAGTATTCTAGAGAGACAAGAGTCAAGCACAGCTTCTTGGTAACCATTTTTACTCAGGTAGGCTTTGTTTGCTTAAGAGAGGCTGCCTGACTCAGCATTAGCAGCAAAAACCACATGGTGACCCTTTAAAGAGGCTCTGGACCAAACCCTTAAATGGAGTTTCTAAGCAACAGGAATCAGGCTTCTTGGTTGCAGCATGGACTTAGAAACTCCACTGAGTTGTGGCAATAAACACGACTCCCATCAGTACCTCCAACATGAAGCTAGACTCTCAAAGCTAAGGAATGGAAGGAGTCAGCTGCCAAAGCTGCAGCTTTAATTCTAACCATATCTCTTAAGAGATTAAAGACTCCTATGGTCAGACAAAGATAGATTTAATTCCAGTAACCACAATGACATGCACCTTTAATCCCAGTACCCACAGTAGTTGCCATAGAAATCAGGTGGTGCATGCCTTTAATCATGGTGGTGCACACCTTTAATCCCAGGCCTAGAGAGGACTATAAATCCAGCGGAGACAGCACACAGTCTCATTCTGAGATTCCTGGAGGCAGGATCGCCATTTCAGACTGATGTTGAGGTAAGAGCCAGTAGCAGGCTGTTTTTCTTTTCAGATCTTCAGGTTAGACCCCAATTTCTGAGCCTGAGTTTTTACTAAGTATGCTTCAGAGAACTTCCATTAAAAAAATAGAGGAGTCAGGTGTGGTAGCACATACTTTTAATCCCAGCACTTGGGAGGCAGAGGCGCGTGGATCCATGTGAGTTCAAGAACAGCTTGGTCTACAGAGTAAGTTACAGGACAGGCAAAGATACACATAGAAACTCTGTCTCAATAAACCAAAAATTAAAAATAAAAATAAAAGAAATAGAGTAAAAAAAAACACATAAAGATGGGAAAATACACAGACTCTGAATATTGTATGTTTTATGTTGTGTTTGACATGTTTGTCTGCTGAGGAAGGAATAACAGCTGATAAAAGATGTTAGAGTATAAATGCAGCTGGATTGATCCAATTTATGTATTTTGAGCTTACATAAATTGACTTAAAAATTTAAGTCAAAAAATATGCTACTTTGGAGAAGAGGCTTTGCTTTTATTTCCACGGGAAATGAGAGGCTGTGGATTCATTCTTGGTTAAGAAAAATAAGATATGATGGAGGAAGACCCCCTGAAAAATCTCTAATGCGAACAGATGGTCCAGATGTCCAATGTTCCAGCGAACCTCTTTTGCAGTTTCTTCTGAGTTCTGCATCCAGAAAAATTTCAAGGCTACTGGTTGAGATGATCCAGCCTCACAGAATACTATAATCAGGACTTGACCATAACCTTAAATTTTCTTTGGGTCCCCATAAGAATACTATAACTACTAATCAGCAGGAAGTAGCCTAGAAAACTATGCTCACATTCACAAAAAATGGATCATTAATATTTGTCTTTATTTATTATTTTGGTTATAAGTTGTTATTGATAATGATCAGGGAAAAAAAGCTAAACTAAGAAGATTAGATTCAGGGTCTTGTTTTGAAAAGAACAAAAGGGGAAATGTTTTAGGATAATGCTCTTGTACACTGTAAACATTTGTCACTCATTGTCACTCATATTGGTTTAATAAAATTCTGATTAGTCAGTAGTCAGGTAGGAAGTATAGGCAGGACAACCAGACACAGAGAATTCTGGGAAGAGAAAAGGCAGAGATTCAGTCACTAGCCAGATACAGAAGAAACAAGATGGGAATGACTCACTGAGAACGGGTACCAAGCCATGTGACTAAACATAGAGAAAAATTATGGGTTAATTTAAGTTATAACAGCTAGTTGGTGGTAAGCCTGAGCAGATAGGCCAAGCAGTTTAGAACTAATGTGGGCCTCTCTGTGTTTCTTTGGGACTGAACTACTGTGGGACCAGGCAGGACAGAAACTTCCATCTATATATGTTTCTGTATTCATCTTAATATTCAAATATCATTATCTTTACACATGAATATTTTATTCCTTGATTCTTAAGAAAAAAGAAATACAAATATAAAAGATAGAAAAAGTAGAGAAGAGAGGGGCTGTCAAGTACCCAGAACAAAAGGCTCTGGAAATACCAAAATGGCAAATTTGTATGGGCCAACTTTTCTAAGTCATTATAGTTTGATAAAAGCAGTTAAACCACACCTGCACCATTAAACATTCTAGTGGAAAAGTTACAATAAAAATAAATATATATGGCTTATGTGCTTTCACTAATATAACCTCTTCAATCTATCCAATTCATCTGCCAAATTCACAACAAATGAAGTCAACCTATAACTTTGAGCAATCTTATGTTAAATTAGTTGTGGAAAACACCAAAATAGCTTTCAGGTTTTGTATGCTGAAGCATGTCAACTTATTAAAGTACTGTGGGACTCTCAGTAAGTTCAGGTTTCTGATATCATCTTTTGGATTGCAGAACTGCATTTGAAAACAAATGCAGCAATTCTAAGCACTCTTACTCAGTTTTAAGTGGCTGGTTGGCAAAACAGCCTTTGGAAGACAGATTGGAGTCCTGTAGCAGTTCACTGTGCAGGACAGACCCAAGTGCTCTGTCTACTCTATCTCCAGCTGTCCCCTTTTCACACATGGCTACCTGGCCTGGCCTCCAGAGCCCAGCTTGCATTCTTAGTCATCTGGTCTACCCTCTATTCATGTGTCTTTTCAAGAACTCCCATTTTAAACAGGCAGAACAAAGTAAATCCACTTTAAGTCTATTTGCCAGCAAACAATACCAACTATTAAAAAGTTAAGTTACAAATAATTTACGAAATTGTGTATTCCTATGAAGTACCATTAAAATGTGTATGAGAAAACATTTTATGATATACAAATATTTTTACAAGGTATGCAAGTAAATCTTACCTAGGGAAACATACAGTTTTTCTGTATTAACAAAGGATTGTTTCCAGGGTCACTGGGCCTCTAAATAAGATGGTATATGTGTTAGCATATAATCTACATCCTCCCATGGGCTTTAGATCATCTCTGGATTACTTATGTTTCATAATAAAATAAATAATATTCAAGTGGTCCAAATGAGAAGCAGAAGGAGGGAGAACGTGAGCAAGGAAGGCAGGATCAGAGGGAATCTTCATCCGAAGATGGATGGAGATAGAGACAGAGACCCACATTGGAGCACTGAACTGAGCCCCCAAGGTCCAAATGAGGAGCAGAAGGAGGAAGAACATGAACAAGGAAGTCAGGACCGCGAGGGGTGCGTTCACCCACTGATACAAAGGGACTGATCGAATGAGAGCTCACCAAGGCCAGCTGGACTGGGACTGAACGAGCATGTGATCAAACAGGATTCTCTGAATGTGGCTGACATGGGGGCTGACTGAGAAGCCATTGACAGTGGAACTAGGTCTTGTTTCATCTGCATGTACTGACTTTTTGGGATCCTAATCTGTTTGGATGCTCACCTTCCTAGACCTGGACGGAGGGGGGAGGAACTTGAACTTCCCACAGGGCAGGAAACCCTGACTGCTCTTAGGACTGGAGAGGGAGGAGGAGAGGGAGTGGAGGGAGTGGGAAGGTATTGGGAGGAGGGGAGGAAGTGGAAATTTTTATAAATAAATAAAAAAACATAGAAAAAATATTTTCAATTCATGGATCATTGAAGTCACTAATTCAGAACCCATACTACAAAGGGGTCACTAAAATAATGTGTCAATTGAGTAAAAGCAAATATGTTTTCAAAGAATGAGAGGGACTGAAATAGCTCAGTGGGTAAAGGTGCTTATCTTCAAGTCTAATGACCTGAACCCAAGCGATGGAAGGAGATAACAACTCCTAAATGTTGTTCTCTGACCTCCTCGTGAATCCTGTACCTAGTGCACAAAACACAGGTGTACCCAGGATCTCTCTCTCTCTCTCTCTCTCTGTCTCTCTCTGTCTCTCTCTGTGTCTCTCTCTCTCTCTCTCTCTCTCTCACACACACACACACACACATACATACACACACATATTTCTCAAAAGAAAAAAGAGAAAAATGCAAAGATGACATCATTTGCCCCAAGACAGTGACATAAAGACAGCACTCAAGTATCCCCTAATTCCCACAAACAATAATTTTTGAGGCAGCATTTTTATTTCTCACAACTCAGAAACTCCAAGTTTTCAGTAACTTGACACATTGGATGGACCACATCACCTTATCAAATTGTGACAGAGTCTGATTTCAACTAAAATAAAGTATATATGAAGGACGTAAAACCGGAGTGCCTCCATGAGGGGTAAAAAGTGGCTGCCATTTGCGTTTCTTTTCACAATGTCCTTATTTACAGACTGTTTCACTGTTCATTGATTTATGTGATAATTTTATATTAGAAAAATGCTTATGAAAAAGGAGAAATGAACAAACAAAAACCACTGTGCTTCTAATACTCTGAAGAAGTCAGAACACTACAAATACCATGGAGACAGGACACAGAGAAATCTTCAAAAATGGAAGGTTTTTCAGTGGGAAATTCAAAATATACTTTACACTCTTCGTCCACAGATGAAGGCAAATCATTTCCCTGAAATAATTATAAAATCAATACTATTATGCATTTCTCTACCCCTCATTTTATCTTGATGGATCTGCGATTAGGACTGGGAAAGAAGACACTAAGTTTAAAGGACGGGCTTGGAAGTTCAAAGCAGAAGGCCTCACGTAACTCCAGCAAAATCTGAAAACAGTTTGCAGCTTTTCCATCCAGCTGAGAATCATTCCTGCTAATCTCTCAGTTTTCTCCTCCTTTACAGGAGAGGCCACACCACCACTTTGGCCTTATCAACCTCCGCAGATGCTGCTCACTGTCTCTTCCTGCCAGTTTTGGCTCGGCATGGTGTCTCCTGGGCCCACTGACTGTCGGTTGCCATAACAACTTATGGCAAAAGAGGGAAGCCTGGCGAAGCAGTGGTTGGACCAGGTGGAGAGGAGGAGGTAGAACAGATAGCTGAGACACACGGAGTCCCTAGAAGGTTGGTGTGGAGGCAGGTAACTGAAGAAAGGTGGAGGAAGCTGGAGTCTGTCATGCAGATGAAGTGAAAGAGGAAGGAAGAAGGTGGAGAAACATGAAAGGAGAAAGAAAAAAAGTTAGAAAAACACCGTAGAGAAGCATAAGGAAAATGGAAAACAAAGAGATATTCAAGCAGCAGAAAAAAAATGTACCCTCAGATCCTATGAACGTAGTAAATTCATCTATCTCCTGCCCCATTTCTACTTGTACTGGGGCCAGTTTAAGATTAAACTAAAACAAAATGAGCTATCAGGGTACATTGATTTGCCAGACTTGGTTACTATAGTCTACTGGGTCAGGCCTTATTTAAATTAGTGAACTATGCTTAAAAATATCTAATTTGCCTTCTTCCCTGAACTGTTATAATGACTTCAATGAGTTGTTGAATATTCAAAAGCTTGGAAAGCGTTAAGGCAGCCTACAAATGTTGCAGCTCTCATCGTCCTGATTTCATCATTACCGACGTTAACATGTTTCTCTTCCACTCTCTCAGTCTCCTCTGCACTATCTTTGGAATATCACTTTTTTTTTTATCTTTTTCATTAATTTTAGTTGGACTCATTTGTTTTACTCGTAGGGGTAATTGAGATTTACTCCTCAAGTCTATAGCTAAAGGCTAGATACATTATTTGGCCATAGTCACTGCCACTATGAATGAAACACAATTGAAATCTAATTCAGTACAAATATTCTGATACATATATTCAATAAACAATCTCTTTATGTTGCAAGTTTTCGATTGGTTTCTTATTCTCTGGGATCTGGGATAAGCATGCAAATAGGTGTGTGTGTGTGTGTGTGTGTGTGTGTGTGTGTGTGTGTGTGTTTGTGTGTGTGTGTTTGTGTGTGTGTGAAATATATATGAAATTACAGTGTTTTAGCTGAGAGTAAATTTGGGATTAACTGTATGGTACTCAATTTCCTTTTATCTATTTTTTTTTGACACAGGGTTTCATTATGTAGTTAGGCCGGAGTAACCTTTACTTCTCAGCTGCCTAAGAACTGGGAGTCTAGGAGGAGGTGCTACTACACCCTATACAAGTATGTTGTTTAAAGTTGATCTTGCAATCTGTTATCTTGTGAGCTTGTATAAATGTAGATTCTGACTTTTAAAGTCTAGGGAGCACCCAATCTCTCCAGGATTTCCAGCATTGTTAAAAGGATGCTGGGATTTAGGTCCTTGAGCAACTGAGATTTTTCACAAGGCTTTCCAAAACTTTTGAGACACAAAACACTTTCTATAAAGTTTGCTTAGATACCTATAAGCATAGGTAAACCACGTGAAGTGCTGGGTATCTGGACAGAGCTCTTGCTGTCCTCCAACAGCCCATGGGAGTTTTGAAAATCTTTTTCTAAGCCTTCCATGGAAAATCTTAAAGTCTTCAGAACACATGAAATGCACAAACTAATCCAAACACTTCTTTTACTCCTAAAAATACTGAGACTTTGAAGAGTTTAGAGAGCAACAAACGTATTTGTAATGTTCCCTATTCATCCACATAAGCCCAAACATATATAGTTAACTCATTCACATAAGACAGTTGTATGCACCAGTGCTTCTGAGCAGCGGAACGCTGTGATGTTGCCAATCAAAAGATTAAGTCTAAGGGAATCTCCCTCTCGTTGTCCTCTCACTCATTCATTTTGGCAGGTAAACTGGGAGAAAATTACTTTGCTTTCCAAATCAAATATTTATTGCAGATGCCTCAGAGCTAAATGGGATGTCAGTCATTACAGTTTGGGAGCTATCACAGGTCAGTCATGAAAACCATAAGTGTCTGATTTTAGAACTATAACACACACACACACACACACACACACACACACACCTCAAAAAATAAAAACAAAAACAAGCAAACAGCAACAACAAAAACCTTCGTCCTAAAGAGAGGTAAAAAGCAAGTAAAACAAGTGGAGCGAAAAGAAACAAGTCAAAGGGAGGAAAGAATTGTTTAAGAAAACCTGAAAACTTCAAGGTGATGCGGGATCCATCGAGGGTACAGAGTAAAGCGCAGGTTCTAGGGGTCTGAGACAACCTCAACATCCTGCCACAGTACTTTAAAAAAATCTACAAACAAGTGTAGAGGACCGCAACCACATACTCCATTACAAGATGGCGCTGGCATCCGGTTTCACCGCCAGATGAACAAGGTAATGCACATGTGTTTGGTAACTTTCCACTGCTGCGTCCCCGCCTACTGCCGAGGCATCATCTGGGATAATGGGCAGCGGACCAATCCAAGAGTGACACGTCCGAAGCGAGGACTGTTTCATATATAAGGGCTGGGTTCCCCTCGTCCTGGGTCTCTGCCATGTAAGCTTATGCTCTCTCTCTCTCAAGAAGCATTAAAAGCTTTTCTGCAGGAGGATCCTAGTGTCCCACGTGGTTCTTGCGGGCGAGACGGTAGCGTGGGATAAATAAGTACATTAAAGTACATATTTTATCTCAAATTCCAGTAAAATAATATTGATTGATGATTGATTGATTGACTGGTGTGTGTGTGTGTGCACACTCATGTGCGCCTTCACCTGGCACCGCCCATGAGTGAAGGTCAGAGGACAGCTTGCAGGAGTTAGTTCTCTCCTTTCACAACGTTTGTTCCAGGACCTGACCCAGGTTGTCAAGTTGTCAGACATGGCGCTATCGTGCTGGCAAAACTTTAATATTATATAAATGACAACTGTATCTAAAAAAAAAAAACCCGTATGATCCTTTGCTTTATACCCTTAAGAGATACATAGAACAGACAGCCTATAAGGTACAAGTGAGCTATTAAGCTTCCAACTTAATAATACTTGTAAACTTCCAATTTCAAAATGAAGCTAGATCTAGGAAAATAACTCCTACCACACCGAAAGTCTTTTGACTGGTCCTGGAATAAAAAGAATGATGATGCTAGAGTTATGGAGGGCAGAAGAACCACAGACCTCTGTTCCTCCAGGAGGCTTTCCAAGTGAAGGCAGACACAGAGTATCAAATTTGAAACAAATACAATAGCTGCTAAGGAAGTAACAGATAAAATAATTACATTTATTTTCAGTAAGGACAGTGGACAGAAAGAAATCCCAACACATTTTAGGCTTGTTCATCTTCTTACAGTTTTCCGTTTTATTTAAATGATTTTTATTAAAATTCACTTTGCTTTCTTGTTGCTTTACTCGTATCTGTTCAAACTTCCTCTCTGCAAAACCAAGTTTTCCAAATTCGAAAATTATTTAGCCTTTTTTCCTTAGTGGTTAACTTACTCTTAAAATATCCTTAGATGACTAAATTCTGTTTAAATATATCTTTATCCCTTCAAAAATAAACTACATGAGCTTGAGAATTCCCTACATATACAAAATTAGAGATTTTACAAGCAATTATTCATATGCCAACCCTTAAGATTTTTTTCTGGTACATTTTGAAATTTTATATCCAGAATATTATCACTTTTAAAACATTTTAAGCTTACTTTGGACAAACAAACTATTTAAATCTTCTCTATTGATTTAAACTTCTTTCTATTTTAAAAGCATTATTTTGGGGGCTGAAGAGAAACATCAGCCATTAAAAGTGCTTGCTCATCTTCCAGAAGATTCCCAGAACCCATGTAAGGGTTGAGGACCCACAATCACAAATTGATTACTACAATAACTACAGCTCCAAGCCCATTTCTTGCCCTTACCCCCTTCAAACACACACAGTCTTTAAAAATTGAAGTATTTATTCTTTGACTAGTTTTAAGTACATGTTAATATATACTGCCCTCATTTTACAACACAATATAATCCCAACTTGTTTTAATTATTCATCACACTTTTAAAAATTACACATAGCCAGGGGTTGGGCAGATGGCTCAGGAGTTAGATGACTTGCTGAGCAATCATGAAGACTGAACTTGGGATCCCAGCATCAATGTAATAAACATGGTGTCTCAGAGATGACTGTACCTCCAGCTCTGAGGTACCAGACACCAACTCCTAGCCCCTTCACATGCTAACACTTGCACCTGTTACTCATCCACGCACACACATAAGTAAATAAACCCTTTAAAAACTACATGTAATTTTCGTTTGATTTGTACTTCAGTCAACAGGAACACTTTTCAAATATTAATTAAAAATTTTTGTTGATAAGAGGAATGATAGTGAAAACATTTTAGAGTCCTTTTATTTCCATTGTTCTGTCTCCTTCTCTCAAATGGGAGTGGCAGCTCGTCTAGCACACACATGAGCTTCATTATATTTCTGCCAAACACCTTGTTCTAATTTCTCTTCTGTATTTCTCTAATTGTGGAAATCTTGATTTAAGTTGAGCTTTTATCAATTGTAACCAAATTTTCCTGCCATTTTGATGCCTCAGTGGTTTCAGGACAAAATTTTCATCTTTATTGTGTTCTTGTACAAGTGGTTTTACTTGAGTTTTAGGTCCGGTTCTGTCTTCTGCATCCACCACCCATCAAGGAAATATTATCCCCATTATGTTTTCATAGTGAATTTTCCTACATTTTCTGTTTTATCTCTTTGAATCGTTGACTTCTTAGATTTGTCATTCATTCACAACCTCTATTTTGTTTTGAATTTGCTATAGGATGGCAGTGTGCTGATTCAATAGTGAGGTTCACACAGAGAACATACAAGGTTAACAGTGCCCACTGAACCTGCAATAAAATTTTCTTCTATAATTGTTACAGATTAGTTCTCCAATATCAGAGGGAGCATGACATCAATGATAGCCATCTCCTGGGAATGGGCATTTCCCTCACATCATGGAAGATAGCACTATAGTTTCTCAGAGATGTCAATTCGGTGCATCAACTTGTCTATGGTTCTCGTTTGCCTCCATCACCTATGGGAGAGTCCCTGAATCCTGGGAGGGGTTTCTGTTAATGAATCTCTTTTCACCAAGGTAAACTTTTCTAGTACTTCTGTTTACTTGTGGACTGACCAACTCTGGCTCTCTTAGACACAGTTAATTGTCTAATAAAAGTCCCTTAAAGAACCTAATATGAAGGAGTCATCCTCCTTGAACATTTTGCACTCTTTTCTTTTAGCTAATGTATCTTTTTAGTTATCTTAATGATAAAAAGACAAATGAGTGAGTTACATTGTGAGCAAATATTTTTATACTGAATTTCTTGCTTCTGTTATACCTTTTCTTTTGGTACACTTCTGGAATCATACTAATGAAATAATATTATTTTACTTAAAGTTTGTTACTACATTTTTGAAATCAATCAGGATCTAGAGTTCCCTAGACCGCAACTTCTTGAACCATGATATCATACAAATGAATGTAAGGGTCACAAAAAAATATTGACATGAATAAAAAGGTGTCTGAATGCAAAACTTCTATAAAGAAATTCATAAGAAAGAGGTTGATTCTCAGGTGTTTCTGGAAATGTTCACATGTGTTGTATCACATAACTTCACTGACACTTTGGTTTTAAGATACAACATGCACAACTTTCCAAAGCACATGCCATATGCCACCCAATGCCAGCAAGTGCTTGATGAAGTAGATCAGTTCATACCTCATAACAGTTTCTTATTAACTACAGGATTCTTAGCATAGATACAGCTTATTGCTTCTCTTAGTAAGTTCTGTCTGCATTCATACAGCAGATACCATATGCTGTGTGGCTTGAAAACAACAGGAATTTACTTCTGAACAATTTTGGATATTGGAATGTCCATGGTGATAGTACCACCAAATTTAGTAAAGGCCTCTGGTGCACAGAAGCCTGTCTGTTAGCATGTTCACTTTGAAGAGCAGCAAGGGAGCTCTCATCAGTCTCATTAGCAAAGCTATTAGGTTTCTACCTTTTAATTTTGAATTGATGTAAATAGTCAAGGCACAATATAGCACTTTAACCACACTGTATCCTGTTGTAAACATTTTATTTGCTATGAAACCAAGATGAAGCTTAAAAATCAATATGTGAGTCATACACAAATTATTTGAGGATATTTGGTTGTTTCTAGCAATTCTTGTAGATTTTTAAATTTTGCTTTGCTATCATAGGTTTGTCTAATGCAAACATGAAGCACATTCTCAAATGTGTTGAGATGTCAATACTAAGTATATATAGACGGCATTGCACTCACATTCTGAGTAAAAGCATTATCTCTACAACTCTACTAATAATTTAGTTCCAATTTTCCCATGTTTCTAAGCATCCTAAAGTAGATGAATGAGCAATGGAAACAGAACCTCTCTTGTTCTGCAAAGACTATCCTCCTTTTGAAAATATCTACATCCTTTAGTTACCCTTGATTTTAGCTGTATTTGCTCAGGCTTTTTGTTCATATTAGTGACATGAAAACAAATTTCTAAACTTTTTTCCAGGTCATATTTATAATTCTACTTTGTTTAATAATCTCTTCTTTCAAAATAAATGGAAAAATTCTCGTAACCTCTGACTGATTTGTTAATTATTATCCTGAGGCCAAGCTGTTGTGCTCTTGTTAGCATCATCCACAAGACTCCACAAAACAGGCCAAGGTACTGCTTCAAAGAGATGTGACAGACTTTGCTGACTCCCCATGGGAGGCCTTACCTTCTCTGAGGAGTGGATGGGATGTGGTGGGGGGAAGGTGGAGGAACCGGAAAAGGGGAGACTGGGATTAGTATGTAAGATAAAAAATTGTCTATATGTATATGGACAATTTATGTATGTATGTATGTATGTATGTATGTATGTATGTACATATAGAATATCCAAAGCAAATTTACCTGAAGATTTCAAATTATATGTATCAAAATTAAAATTAAAAAAGCATCTCATGAGGATTGGGGACTTTTGCCTATAATCCCAGCACTCAGGAAGTTGAGGCAAGATGACTGTCATGAGCTTGTTTTGAGCCAACATCTAAAATCATAGTCAAATGGTAACAATGCTGTTTGTCCTTGTCTCTTACTGTCTGTAGGAGTTCCCTGCAGGAATTTGTCAAATGCTACCATTTTTTTAACAGAATTATTGCAGCTTTACATTCTAATTACCACCCTTACTTAGATAAAAATGATATATAATTGCTGAATTATAAAACCATTCACCCAAGAGATTGAAGACTAGACACAAAACTCCAACATTTTATCATTTCTTGTGACCACTGGATCTTAAAGAGGATTTACCCCTTTCTGCATCTTATGAGAAACAGGGTCAGAAGAGCCAGATTTTGGACTTCTGGGAAAATGCAATGGCTAGATTGCTTTTTTCTATTTATCAGAAAATAAGGAAGGTTGCAAATTTATGTTCTGACAGCTCATTCAATGAATCCCCAGGGAAGGAGGTATGTGGGGGGTGGGGGTATGTGAAAATCTAAACGTCAAAGGAAAATAATAGGAGCATATCTCTATGCAATAAATAAGTGGCCCTACTTTGCATGCCAATCCTGACAGCTATTATTAGATGCTCGGGGTTAATTAGACAAAAACATATTTGGCTAATTTCCCTTCAAATTCACCATCAATGTCAACACATTTGGAGAATCCTAAAAGGCTGGGAATTTACAAGTCATAAACATTTAACAAAATAGCTAAGCTTCTTAAAATACTTTCCCCATCTGTGTTAAACCACAGAAAATCGAAACAGAACAGCATTATAGTCCTCAGCCTACATGAGTTGTTATTAATGATAGCAAGACTCTTCAGACTGAGTGCCTTATGTGTAGGGGGAGAAAACATCGCAGCATATACACAGCGTATACAGATTTCATACCAGATTGGCTATGAAAATAGCCCAGGGTCACTAGAGAGAAAGCAGGTAATAGCTCGCACGTAAGCAGTGACAACGTTTCACCAGGTCAGTGTGTGTGTGTGTGTGTGTGTGTGTGTGTGTGTGTGTGTGTGTGAGAGAGAGAGAGAGAGAGAGAGAGAGAGAAAGTATAAGACTATGTGTATGTGCATGTGAAGTATGAATCTAATTAGTCTTCACCATTAAAAACCCGGAGTCAGATAACAGGGGATAAAAGCTGGATGATCAGAGAAGAGCAGCAACCAGAAATTTCTTACCTCAACTAAATCTCAGACCAAACAGGGACTCCTGTCTCTATAAACCCTGAGACAGAATGTGGGGGGAATCCTGTCTCTACAAATCATCAGACTGAATGGAGGGGCATCAAATCCCCAGACTGAATGAGGCCAAGGTCCTGTCTCTTCCCTCCTTATACTCCTGGATCCATCTCCCTAGTGCTGGCGTTAAAAGGCATATGCGTCTGAAGTGCTGGGATCAAATGTTTGACCCACCACCACTGGGCTGTTTCTCTTTTAGACTAGTCGAATCCCAGGTAATCCAGGATGACCTTGAACTCCTGATCTTCCTGCTTCCTCCTGCCAAGTGCTGGGATTAAAGATGTGTGCTATCATTGCCTGACTTCCATGTTTAACTAGTCACTAGCTCTTCCCTCTGATCTCCAAGTAAGCTTTATTTTTCAGACCACAAACAAAATATCATACAATATTTCCCTCTTTCTGCCTAAAACTATCATAAAAAGGTAGTTTGGGGTTGGTAATACAAATTAGGATAGAAGGTGAATTAGGTACAACCCTTTGGACTCACCAAGATAGGATAGATAATGGTGTATTTCCTCTGAATTTGTCAAATGCAAATGGACTGAACATTGTTAATATAATTTGTGACTGTATATATTGTACGTAGCTACTGTACTTATTGTATATAGTTTTATGTTAGTTAAAACCTTCTGTGATTATTTAAACAAAACGAGGAAATTCTGTATGATATTTTGTTTTCATTCTGACAAATAAAGCTTACTTGGAGATCAGAAGCCAGAGCTAGCCACTAGTTAAACATAGAGCCCAGACAGTGATGGCACATTCCTTTAATTCCAACACTTGGGAGGAAGAAGCAAGAAGATGAGGAGTTCAAGGCCATCCTGGGCTACAGGAGATTGAATCAGTCTAATAAAGAAGCAGAACCAGGCAGTGGTGGCTCCTACCTATGATTCCAGCACTTGGGATCTCATGCCTTTGATTCCAGTACATGCCTTTAATGCCAGCACCAGTGAGGTGGAACCAGAAATATGAGGACGAGGGAGACAGGATTTTGGGACCATCCAGTCTAAGATTTTATAGAGATAAGATTTCCCCCATTTGGTCTGAAGATTTGTAGAGATAAGAAGTGTCTGAAGGCCACTGCTCTGCTTCTCTGATCTTCAAGCTTTCACCTCCTAATATCTGACTCTGGGTTTTTATTTAATAAAACTAGTTGGATCATACATCATGCATGTATACTGTGTGTTTGTTTGTCTTCCAAATCTTCGTCTTGACAATCACATATTTGATGTGGAATTCTCCTCTCTATACTGTGAATACCTTTGGTTAATAAAGAAACTGTCTTAGGCCTATGCATGGAATAGAGGTAGGTGGGGGAAACTAAACTGAATGCTGGGAGAAAGGAGGCAGAGGAGGAGAAGCCATGTAGCCCCACTGGAGACAGACGCCAGAACTTTACCCAGTAAACCACTGCCACATGGTGATACACAGAGAAGGATTAAATTAATATGTAAGAGTTAGCCACTAAGAAGCGAGAGCTAATGGGTCAAGCAGTGATTTAATTAATACAGCTTCTATGTGGATATTTCAGATCTGAGTTGACGGGCAGCTGGGAAACAAACTAGTGGCCTCCCTTCAACACACATCAATAAGATTTTATATAGTATGGCTTTCCCAATTTCTCTCAATCCTTCTCGACTGAAGTTAAACTTTGTAATATGTCTTCTTTGCATTCACCAGCTCTTTCCATAGTTGGAGACTTCGCCTGTGCCTGAAACACTGCTGTGTTAACTACCCACTTCTCATATTTAATTTCTAGTGCCTTCTTAAACACTACTGTTTTAAAGACATTTTCTGTTGCTAAGCTTTCATAGAAGTTAGTCTCCGTCACAGCACTAAATTTTGTTTATATTACATTTTCGATAATTTCTGAGATGTAGCAAGTGTATGTACATGTATAGACTATATTATGTGCTTATATATGTGAACATACACTCTCTCATGCACATATGCATATTTCTTTTCTTGTGGTAAAGGCACTTAGCATGAGATATGTGCTCTTCACGGATTTTAAATCTTTCACTCAAAGCCTAGGCCCGGTTAACGAAAATCATCAATCTATTTTCTTCACCAGAGCTCACTATCATGACTCCTGGTATAGAACAGACACTTATACAATACATGGAGACACACCCATTTAATCTTAGCACTTGAGATGTAGAGGGGAACGTATTTCTGTGACTACAAGGACAGCTTGTTCTGCATGGTAAGTTTGAGGCCAGTCAGGTTTACAAAATGAGACTCTGTCAAAGAAAACATTTAATTATTCAGTAAAGATCTATCCACTGCATCAATCTATAAGAAACAAATGGAAAATAAAAGGAATTAATAGGTAACTCTGTAATAATTTTCATCTAAACCAGCATAAATTGTCATGTCAGTTCCAGTGAAATCACGCCAGAGAGATTTTTCTATGGAAAACTCTAACAGTTTATTATTATGATTTCGGGGAATTTTCTTTCATTTTAAACATGATTTTTAAAGCCAGGAAAGCAAAAATTGCCAATGCATACGTAAACAGTCACTGTTAAAAGAAAGACAAATAATCACTAGGTTTTCATCTAGCACTGGGACCGTGTGAAATTTCACCTATCCATATTATCATGTCAATTAGTGGTGTCATTGTTCAAGTCTTGTTTAGGCAACCATGTTGTTGAGATTTTATGGGTGTGGCTTTCATGATGTACCTGACACAGGTAGTTAATAACTTAGAGAGGGAGAATTAGTCTTCCTCAGGTATGAGCATTCAAATTGTTATTCAATAGCAAGTGGCTTTCCCTAAGACATGTATACATGTAAACAAAGCTATATTTATTTAAAGAATAAGGGACCATGAATTTGGGAGGGAGTGGGGGAAAGCATGAGAGCAGTTGGAGAGAAGACATGGAGGGAAGAAGTGATGTTTAGATTAACTATCTTAATCTAAAATTTAAAAAATGTTGAAAGAAAGTATTTGGTGGCTAGAGAGTTGAAGTACTAGGTATTAGAAGATGATGCATTTTTTTAAAACTTTCCATGGGAAGAAACATCTGATTTTACAGCTCAGAAGACATCACACACCATTGCTTGTATCAGATCTCTCCAGGCATTTCACTACCTGCTTCCAGGAACCTTAGCTTCCTAATCCTTATCCAGAGGTCATTTCAGAGTAGTAGGGAATTTTCTCATTCCAGACACATTCAGAACCAGATGCCAACTCCTTCCTTTCGGTGCCCCAACTTTTAGTCCCCGTCATCAAATTTCTCAAGGACAATGTTTAACTATGATGAAATTTGTATCTGTAAATATATTTTTGTTGTTCCCTTTTAAACCATCACCTGCACAGTAAAGAACATCCTTCACCCTACAGGCCTAGAAACTCCTTCAATCCCATTACAAGACTTTTCATTCCCCTACTGTACCTGAAAGGACCCCGAGAGAAAGTCTGGGCTTTGGTGCACAGAGCTGCTTTGTAAATACTGATGATCTTATCGTATCTTACATTTAATTTCTAGTCTATTATTTCTTTTTGATTCCTCACCAGTTATCGTCTTCCACAGCTCAACACTTCCTTCCTATATCATTTCTGTGCTTGAATCACAATCTTCTTTTCTGCCTTTTCTCTCATCACGAGTGAGTTACACATGACAGTGGGTACACTGACTCATCACTACTCATCCCTTCCACTTATCCGACCCTCAGTTCCAACAACTCTTAGCCTCCTAAGAGTACAGTCATATCCTGGACCAACACCTCCACAATCCCACTGGGTCTCTTTCCTGGCATTTCCAGCAACTGTAAAGCACCCACTGTGGGTACTGGAAATCAAATCTCGGCCCTGTAGGAGCAGCAAAAGCTCGACTGCCTATCATAGATCATCCAATCAATATTCTCTTTTTCCTGAGTTGTAATTTTGTTTTTAGTAAGCTTCGTTTCTACTCATCTGCTTTGTATTTTTCATTCTGTTGTTAATTTAAAAATAATAATTGTATGTATTTGTGAGTATTATAAAATGTTTCCACCTCTGTGTGTCGTGGAATAATAAAATACGGTAAGTGAAAATATCCACCATGTTAACTATTTGTCAAGTCTTTGTGATGAGAATGTTTAAAATTCACTTTTTTAGTGCATGTACATGGTAACTAACTACAGCTGTATTGTTAGGTGACAGAACGCCAGTACTTACTCTCCCATGTAACTTTAACTTATACCAAGTAGTATCAGAGAGACATACACTATTTGATATCAATGGTACATGAAAAGACTGAAATCATCAATGTAAGCAGAAGAATGACAATTTTTCTTAGCGTTCTTGTGACCCCTGTCAGGAATTCCATCTGTTGGATCCGGTTAATCACTTCATTGTTGTATTAGACTAAGAATGACCTTGTTTTTTCCAACAAAGTTTTGTGATGCCTCCCAAAGGATACATCTCAATATCAGTCTAAGGTGTTCACTCCTAGTGCAGCTCCAAAGCCAAGTTCCAGAGAAAATAAGAATTTTTCCTTCTAATTCTAATATTTTGAATCATCTTTGTCATTAAGAACTCAAAGTAATATTTTGAGCCTGAAAGTTTCTCAGTTGTTTCATGAGATAATTCTTTTTAACTCCTTATCTACCCAAATCTCTCCAGGAAATATTTCTTGCTACTCAAGCAAATATCAACCACATATACAAACTACATTAACTCTTAAATAAATTTGTTAGCATCCTGTGACTCATCTGTATAATTTTCAAAATAGCTACCACTAGTCCCAAAAGGACCACAGATAAACATGTTTTATACTGTGTCTAGATAGTAATATGGCATTGCTCTCTTTCTGGGAAATTCTCTGTCTCTGTCTCTCTCACATGCACAAGTACGTACTCATACTAACATTCACACACACACACACACACCATGTTTCATGTTGATCTTTAACTGTCTATTTGATATTTCTATTTCACTGGATATTAGCCATTGAGTAATTGCTCTCTCAGGTGTTAGTTTTCCCATCCTGTGAGCAGAAGTAATTCATGAATAAACACAGATTTGTTTAGCTTCTGGTTACAGCAATTATAAATTTTTATGTGTAAAGCGGGGCTTCAACTGTAAGTTTTAATAGGTACTCTAGGTAGTTTTAACCTACTGTACAAAATAAAAGGCTTGTTTGGGTATTTTATGTATTTATCCATGGGCCTGAGTGTATGGATTGACTCCATGTCCAGTGCCTGAAGAGGTTATGAAAAGGCATCAGATCCCCTGGATTGGAGTTGCAGGTAACAGTGAGCCATCCAATACGAGTGCTAAGAATCAAATTCTGGTCCTGTAAGAAAAGCAAATGTTCTGGACTACTGAATCATTACTCCAGTCCCAATATCCACCTTTTAGGACTTCTTGCTATATGAGGGATGGTGTATGGAAATAGAGGAATAATTTCAGTTGGGAGCCATGGCACAAATGCCTTACTAAGCGTTCTACTGATGTGAAGAGACACAATGACCATGGCAACTCTTATAAAAGAAAGCATTTATTGGAGCTTGCTTACAGTTTAAGAGGTTTAGTCCATTTCATCATGGCAGGGAACATAGCAGCAGACAGGCAGACATGGTACTGGAGTAGTAACAGAGAGTGCTACATGGGTCTACAGCCTGCAGAAGGAGAGAGATACGGGGCCTGCCTTGAACTTTTGAAACCCCCAAGTCCACCCTGCTAGTGACACTCTTCCTTCAACAAGGTCATATTTCCTAAATCCTCCCAAGTACTGATGATGACCACTTCCTGCTGACTAAGCATTTAAAAATATATGAGCCTGTGGAGACCATTCTTATTCAAGCCATCACACCAACCATGGACTTGTTTCTTATGACATGTGCTGCTGTCAAAAAATCTTCTAGAAGAAATAGCAGTTTCCTTACATTCTTTAGAAGACTGCATTTCGAGTACCACCTCTGACCCAGATACAACTTAAGAGATTTAGCTGAGCCCATCACAATTCTCTCTTTGTATGATTTAGTGTGGCAGGACTTTTTTTTTTTGATGTTTAAATTCCTATGCACAGTTTAAACAGGTATGTATTTATGTGAACAATTAAAATAATAATGAAATCACAGCAATGAAATAATTCATTTTACAGACTCTCAAAATCTGGATGGGGAAATGAGAATTTCATGTGTTAAAAAATTTTTCAAACTCTTACTATATACAAAAATCAATAAAATGGGTCACATTAAACTTTTAGAAAAATATAATGGAAGCATCCAAGATATCAGTGTGGTTATTATATTAGATTCCCCAAATCATAAGCAACAAAAGCAAAACTAGATCTATAAGATCATACCAAACTAAGAAATTTCTACTCAATAATCAACCACGATTAGAACTGGAGAAGATATTTGAAAATGGTTCACCTGGGGCGGCATTAATAATGTCCAGAATTTCCCTTGTATCAGTGGGTGATAGCACCCCTCGCGGTCCTGATTTCCTTTTTCATGTTCTTCCTCCTTCTGCTCCTCATTTGGACCTTGGGGGGCTCAGTCCGGTGCTCCAATGTCGGTCTCTATTTGTATCGCCATCCATCGTCGGGTGAAGGTTCCCTCTGGTCTTGCCTTCTTTGCTCACGTTCTCTTTCTGTCTGCTTCTCGTTTGGACCTAGGGAGTTAAGTCCAGTGTTCCAATGTGGGTCTCTGTCTCTATCTCCATCCATCGCCAGATGAAGGTTCTATGGTGATAAGCAAAATATTCATCAGTATGGTTATGGGCCAAGGCCGATTCAGGCACCCTCTCCTCTGTCCAGAGAACAATTTGGGGATCTCTCCTTGGACCTGGGATTCCCATTTATAATCAAGTCTCTTGTAAACCCTAAAATGACTCCCTTAGTTGAGATATATTCTTCCCTGATCCCATATCTATCCTTCCTCCCTCCCCACATCCCAGTCCCCCAAGCTTTCCCCATTCCTCCCCTACTGCCTTCTCTCTAACTCTCTCCCCTTCCAACAACCCTCCCACTCCCCCATGCACCCGAGGTTACCTGGGACTCTTGTCTATTTCCAATCTAATGAAAGTTCACCAAGGCCAGTTGGACTGGAACTGAACGAGCATGTGATCCAACCAGATTCTCTGAATGTGGCTGGCCCGGAGTCTTTCTGAAAAGCCATTGACAATGACACTGGGACTTGTTTCCTCTACATATACTGGATTTTGGGATCCAGTCTGTTTGGATACTCACCTTCCTGGACCTGAAGGGAGGGGGGAGGAACTTGAACTTCCTACAGGACAGGAAACCCTGACTGCTCTTAGGGATGGAGAGGGAGGAGGAGAGGGAGTGGGAGGGTGTTGGGAGGAGGGGCGGAAATGGAAACTTTTATAATTTAATAAACTTTGAAAAAAATAATGTCCAGAATTTGTCAGGAATTTGCATAAAATACAACAGAAATAGAACACATAATTTGATTACAAATGACAAGTGCTGTAAATAGACATTCCCCCAAAGGATACGTAAGTAGTCAACAAGTACGTGAAGAGATGTTCAGCATCCCCAGTCATTATGGAGATGTAAATCCAACAAATAGAGTATGTCACTGCAGTCAGAAATCAAGCAAAAATAAATGCTGCTGAAGATGTGAAGAAAGTGGAGCAGTGACAGAACTAGTGTGACTGAAAGCTGAAACATACATTCTAGGAAGCAGCATGCAGCACCTGCCTCTATCTCATAATGGTCCTATCCTTTAGGAAGGCAATCCTAAGCTAAGTATACAACTAAAGGAATTGAATCCAATATCTCAAAGATACATGTTGTTTCATATTTATGACACCTCCATTTACCAATAATCCAGACACAAAGCTTATTGGAATGCCTATCCATTGGCAGATGAACTAAAGAAAACACAGAGTGTTAATGTGTGTGTGTGTGTGTGTGTGTGTGTGTGTGTATTCTGTATTACTTAGTGATAAATCACAATTTTATCATTTGCAGCAGTATGGATAAAACTAAACCGTATCTGGCTAAGTGAAAATACTAAATGATGGCAAACACTTATGGAGGATTTAAAAACATTAATTTCACTGAAGTAGAGAGAAGAGCATTCATCAGAGATTAAGAAATATAAGCAGATAGGACACAAAGACAACAGAAACAAAAATAGAGTCACACAGTCTAAGGCTCTATGGCCTACAGTTGTGACTATAATTCACAAAATTTATTTGTAAAGTTCCTGCATGCATTTAATGCATTCTGCTCAAATCCACCTTCTTGTTCTTATTCTCTATTTCTTCCATATCCCTGTAAACATTTGATTCCAACGCTCTGTGTTGTTTTGAGAAAAAATACATGTCTTTATTAGTTTTTTGAGACTTCAATAAAATATATTTTATTATAGTTATCTATAATAAACTCCTTCTTGAGTCATTCCCACTTCCTTAACCAACCAATGTTATGTCCTTTTTAAAAAACAATTAACCCTTATAAATGAACTTATGTTGCCCAAAATAATATTGGATTGTTGTCTTCTGGTAGCGAGTACTCAACATCTCTATCTATCTGTCTGTCTGTCTGTCTGTCTGTCTGTCTGTCTGTCTTTCTGTCTATCTATCTTTCTTTCTATCTATCTATCTATCTATCTATCTATCTATCTATCTATCTATCTATCTATCTATCTATCTATCTATCTATCTTTTAATCCACTGCTTGTTGCCTGTACCTGCAAGGGTGTAGGACTACCTACTGGAGCGTGGGACTGCATGAGCCTCTCTCCAACAAATGCTGTGATCTGGGTTGGCTTGATTTAGTGTAGGTTTTGTTTAAACAAACAATGAGAGATCATGCATGCAAAAGAGACTGTCATGCCTGGCAAATATTGTTTTACTAGTGGTGTCTACTCCTTCTGATTCTTACAATCTTCCAGTCCCAATTTATAAGATTATACCTAAGCTTTAGAAGGAAGTAGTGTGATAATAGCTGTCCCTTTTAATTCTGAACACTTCACAGTCTCTTAAATCTCTGCAAGTTGAGCACTCATGAGTTTCTGCTTTAATATAAAATGAGTTAACTGTATTTCTCAACTGTCATCGTCTCTGATGAAAATTGGGAAATGCTGTTAATCTATGAGTTTAACAGAACTCGGAGGATATTTATTACTATTTCCATTTAGTAGAATAAATATATACATTAAATATCAACTGAAAAATAGAACAAGTGTGGAGGGCTCAGGTAGAAACATGCTCTCCATGCAAGCATGAAGACCCAAGTTGAATCATCAGAACCCACATATAGTGATACAAATGCATATATCTTGGGCTCACTAACCATCTAGTCTAGGCTACTTGGAAAGTCACAGGCCAATGAGACATCCTTTCTCAAACACACACACACACACACACACACACACACACACACACACACACACATACACACTGTAGACACACTTGAAGAATGAAGCCTGAAATTTTCTTCTGGTCTTCACACACAGGTGGAGAGCTGACACACATGCATGTGTATCTGCATAGATACACATACACAATACACACATATACATACACATATGTACACATAACACACACCTACACACATGCACATATGTACACAAAACACACACATACACAGACATACATATACACATGCACACACATACACTCACAGATACACTCACACAATCATACACATTCATACACACATATATATGCACACATACACATACATACACAAACTTACACAAACACACAAATTAACATTCACACAACACTCACAGATTGGAAAAAAATGAAAATAATTAGAATCTTTTTTTCTGGCTGATAGTATTCTTCCTTCGGAAGCATTAATCTGTGGTGTACTGATGGGGTACTTATAATGCTATCCAGGATAGACAGAATGCTAACCTGTTGCAACAGTCATAGGGAGTTCATCAAACTTTTCAGATTCCGAAAAATCCCTCTAATACAGTGGTTCTCAATTTGTGGGTCATAACCCCTTGGGAAAAACCCGTCTCCAAAAATATTGATGTTACGATTCATCACAGTAGCAAAATTAGTTAGGAAATAGCAATGAAAATAATTTTATGGTTGGAGGGTCATCACAACATGAGGAACTGTATTGAAGGGTCACAGTAATAGAAATCTTGGGAGCCACTGCTCCAAGTGAATCAAATAGATGCTGTCAGTCAGGCTCCCTTCATCACCACGTACTCAATGGCTCCAGTGTCCACACCAGTCCCTTGCAGCAAAGTATCTGCCTCAAGGCACTAATCAGAATCATTGAGAGAACTTCTATGTACCACTTAAGTTCATCCCTGAGTTTAATCAAAGCCTGATGAGGGTAGAAAAGAGTAAATGCAGTTGCTGTTTTAGGAAACTCTTCCAAGAAATGCTTTTTAATAGGGAATTCAGAGGAAAAGGCTGAGTGGCTGGCTGTCTTCAGTTTTCAGTAAGACAGAGCTCTGAAAGTCTCCCCTTGATTTGAATTTTCTTTTCCCTTTAAAGAAAAGCCCACCCCCAATTCCATATTATATTATTGTAAAATATGATGCTGCATATCTATAGCCTTTTAAAATCTTCATAACTTCATGATCTAGGTTCATTTTTGACAGTTTTCATTCCATTCCATTTTTTTAAACAGTGAAACATCTGTCGTGTTTACAGCAATTCTGTACCCTGCCATTAATGATCCAAACTAGTAGTTCTGCTAAGCAAGTGTGCTGATGAGAGAGTATTGACTTGTGGAAAATTTTCACATTTAGATGAACTTAGAATTACCAGATTTCCCCAACGGCTGCGTGGCTCGCATACATAGCTACCATCAAATGAGGCCATCCCTCTCCTCTTATACCTGCTAGTTATCCAACATCCCTCTGATATGAATCATGTACTGTGGGCTTTTAATGTGTATAGTTCTCATCCTTGTAATTTTCTAAATCATGTTACTAATTCCAAGTTTCATAAACTGTACTTCCAATGTATCATTTCTATTTGCTTGGTCTGTGTTAATTTTATTAGAAATTAGGTAAGCTTTGTCAGATACACCCCTTTATCTCCTTATTTTGTGTGTATTTAGATGCTTTTATTTGTTTTTTTTTAAATCTACAAAGACATTTATCTACATTCTCTAGCACTGTGAGGCAGCTTTTAATTTCTCTATCAAAATACATGAGATCAATAACTAACAAGAAGGTTTTTTTTTTGACTCGGTTTCCAAGGCTATATAGTCTATGATGTTTGACTGTATGACTTTTAGGTCTATGGGAATAAGTGGGAAACCAAGTTGTTTACCTTTCTATGAGCAAGAAGCAAAAGGTAGAGAAAGGGAGGGACCAAGGCCCAATATGCCCTTCACTCTGTGCCTTTCATGAGAAGACTTCCTCTCATAAGGAACCTACTATTTTAAAGATTCATTAGCATTGTCAAAGGCTGGTGACCAATCATTTGATAAAGAGTCTTCTGAGGGACTCTTATTCTTAAAACCTAACAAGCAAGCACATTGGTTTGCCTACAATTTAAAGATTTAATTTCCCTGTCCTTTTAGATCTTTCAAGAGTAGCCAAGCTTGCTTTACTCTATAATATAACAAGATTATCACTTGTTTCTTACATGTTTTCAAAGGCTCTCAGTAAGAAATCTATCTCATTTCTACTGAATTATATGCTATCTACTTTACAAGTCTTTCCTTGTGCACAACTTATTTAACTGAGTTGGCCTTTCCTGTGTCAACCTCACACTGTATATGAAACGTGGCTTTAGTTTTCATTCCCTGATAAAGCAAATAACTTGTATTTATTCCCTAATTTCAGAATTGGTTTAGCTAGTTGTGATTCTGTGGTTAGCCATGTTAATTTACAGAACTTATTGCCCTTAAGCGAACCTACTAGCATTTTCAGACACATTCCTGTGGATTCAGAAGGCAAGTGGTATTAACTCATGCCTCTAGTGTGCATAGCACTCTCCATTTGTACATTCCTCTGTCGTTGGATTACTTCCAAAGATCTTATGGTGTGCTGTTGACAAGAGGAAGCCATAGAGTAGATACAGGATAGTCTTCCTTTTCTGACCACTTTGGACTTCCAAAAGACTTCTTTGTCACTTCGGAGTCATTCTGCTTGTCGAATGATCGCATAATCTGTGACTAATCAAAGTTTACAACACTCCTTCTGATTTTAGTCTGATTTCCTTTTTCTCATCTTGTGGTATTGTTTGGGATATTTTGAATGAGCACAATGGTGGTAGGCATCTGTCTGCCATCGACAATTATAAAGAAGATTCAGCCAGACCCTCAGATTAAGCTAATTTGTTAATCCAAAGGATTAGTAGAAGGATTTATTGACTTGAAGATTTATTACAGTTTTTCAGTTTTATTATAAGTATACATTGGGTTTTACCAAGCTTTTCCATAAGTTTTTAAGATAATCCCTTATTTTATGATGCATCAGTGTTGAAGGTGACACGGAACAATTTTCTCATGATCGACTCTATTTAACCCATTACAGAGAGTTTAATAATGATTTATTACAGCATAACATTAGATTTTAGAGACTTAGATTTATATAATAATTGGCAATAACTTTAATGATGAAATATTGTTTACTAATATTAATCTTTTTGCTGGTATCAAAGTTATAAAAGGTATATGAAATAAATTGGAGAAATTTTCCTATTTATGGTATTTTCTTTATTTCATTTATTTATTTATTTTTACAACCCAACCACAGTTTCTTCACCCTCCTCTTTTCCAGTCCCCCCCACACCTCCCCTCTCTTGCTTTCCCATCCACTTCTCCTCTGTTTCTATTCGGAAAGGGGCAGTCTTGCATGGGTAGCAAGAAAGCATAGTATATGAAATTGCTATAAGACTAAGTACCCCCTCTTGTATTAATTCTGCTCAAGGTATGAGGAATTGGTTCCCAAGAGCCAGGCAATGCATTAGAGATAGTTCCTGGTCCCATTGTTAGGAACCCCACAAGTATCCAAGCTACTCAACTGTCACATATATGTAGGGGGCCTAGGTCAGCTCCATGTAGGCTCCCTGGTTATCAGTTCAGACTCTTTGAGTTCCTATTAGCAATGTTAGTTGTTTCTGTGGATTTTCTTGTGATGTGCTGACCCCTTTGGCTCCTACAACCCTTCCTTTATCTCTCTTCAGCAGACTTACCTGAGCTCAGCCAAATGTTTGGTTGTGGGTCTCTGCATCTGTTTTCACCAGTTACTAGTTGAAGACCTTCTAATGACAGTTGGGGTAATCACCAATCTGGTCACAGGAGATGCCAGGTCAGGATAAGTACCCACTATATTGCGGAGTCTTAGCTAGTGTCATTCCTGTAGATTTGTATGCTATTTTTAATCAACTTTTATGATATAAAGATTTATTCTATCCTTGAAATTGCAAAAGAAAACATATTAAACACTACTTGTTTTTCTTGGAAACAAAGATTGAATTTTACTTTAATTTATTTAATGAGCTTTCTGTTTTAGTGTGTCATTTAAACAATTTATAGCAGAAAAAAATTTAAAAAATTTTAAAAAATATGTTGATATAGTTATATATTCTCATTTTTAAATTGTGGAGTAGTTTTCAATATTTTATTTATTTATCAGTTTTTATCTTTTGTCTTATTATTAGTTTATATTTTTAAATATGTTTTGCATGCATGTATACACAGGCACACGTGTATGTGATAGTGATACACATGTGGCATCATAAGACCGCTTTATAGAGTTAGTTCTATCTTTCCACCCTTCACACTCAGATTACCAGGCCTACACAACAAACACTTTTACACATTGAGCCATTTACCTGGCCCTTCCTACTTTTTAATATGTCTGCCATTTCTCTTTCAAGTTATTCCTTTCATATAAATGTTGCTTAATTAATTTCTATCATTTTCATTGCCATTAGTTTTTCTATTATCCTTTGCAAAATGATTTCCTCATATCTGGGATTACACTAAACACTGAAACCTTTTTTTTTTAGTTGAGTTGAAACACTTATTTGCTTTCTACTTCTGTATCCTTTTATAAATGCATTTAGTATCTTCAGATTTATATGCCTCATTCCCTATTTTTCAGACATTCTGGTACGGTTTACCATTCAGTACAAAGAATTCTGTTATTTTCTAGAGTTTCATCAACACAAATGTTACTTGCAAACTGTTTTGTTTTCATTCTACTGTTGCTTGTAGATTTCTCCATTTCAGGTAAGAAAACAATCTGCGCATGGGGACTTCTTTGTAATTTGGTGAGTATGTATATTTGGGTGACAATGAGGGCCCTATTTTCAAACATAATGTGAACCTCTATTTGTTGGATATAAATTTGTCTATGTGTCAGTAAAATATATTTTATCATTTATTAACCCTAAACATATGACATTGCTTGCCAACAGCCTACTCAGTTAGATGGTAGGGGGATAATTTCAAATGCACCCACAAGTGCATCCCACCAGGGGGTCTCATTACTACTGGGCCCTGAAGATTTCCTTCCTAGGCTACTAGCTTATACTTTCTTGGACCTCACCTTCTCTTTTACAGGGTTCTCCCAACATGTAATGTTTTAATGGCATATACACATAGGTACCTACCTCTGGGTAGGTAGAAAAGGTATGGAGTATTACATTAACTCACTACCTTACATGCACTATACTATTCCTAGGTATACCAGATGCAATATTTCTTCATATTGAAAGTCTGCAATATTTTTCAACTACAGATAATTTTGATTATTTGTCTATTAAAAATAGTATTTTTTTTACAAAAACAAAAAGTCTCCTAATCATCCCTACAAACCAATGTGTGTGAGAAGGCTTATGAAAATTTCAAGCTATATATGGTAACTTTGGGAGGCAATATATGATAAGGTATATTTATTTATATATCTATTTAGGATTTTTTGTGTGTGTGCATGCATACAGATGTGTGTGCAGCATGTGTGTGCACAGTGTGTGCAGTGTGTGTGCAGTATCTCTGTGTGTGTACAGTCTCTGTGTGTGTGTGCAATGTGTGTGCAGTGTGTGTGTGTATGTGTGTGTGTGTGTGTAGTCTCTCTCTGTGTCTGTGTGTATGTGTGTGCAGTGTGTATGCAGTGTGTGTTTGTGCACAGTATGCATGTACATAGGTGCGTTGACCTGGGAGGAGCCATGTAAAGGACAGAGACTAATTTCTATGTACTCTTTAATCACTTCCTCACTTTATCATTTGAGACAGTGTTTCTCACTCAACCTAGAACATTGTTTAGGCAAGAAAGATTGGCCAACAACCTCTATACTGTAATTGCAAGCACACACTATCCTGCCTGGCTGTTATATGGATGGTACCAATCCAAACTGAGGTTCTCATGCTTACACAGTTAGCACTTTACTTTCTGAGTCCTCTGTCTAGACCCTCCAGGTTGTACTTAAATATTTTTGCTAATAATGATAGTTTATTAAGCTATGAGGAATAGTTCTTTTATTTTTAACCTCACTTATTCATCTTTAAATTCTAATAAAAGCTGCATACTTATGTTATATAAATGTATTAGTAGTTACAACCAGAGTGAACTTACTGCTGTAGTGACACCGGATAACCGATATCATATCCATCCTTTGACACAGTGAAACTTTCGTCTCTGCTTCTGTCTGGGTAGTGGTATTACATATGTACATTAATAATTAACATTATGATTAAGGCTTTCTACATGTGTTTATACAAAGAAATAGTACTAGAAATTTGTATTGTTTTCTTTTAAAAACAAAAGGGGGAGTTGGTTGTCTATTAGAAAACCCTAATAAGATTTAAATGATATAAGGGAGAAATAATAAATCTATCTGTACATTTGGACCATGTGAAGTTTTCAATATTTAAATAATTTTGATCTTCAAAAAAAGAAATTTCATATGATTCTACCTCTGTGAATCTTAGAGTGAACAGTCTTTCATTTTTGATCTAATCAACATTTTACTTGTGGGGAGTGAATATTAATATATTAGTAATGGTTTTAATTAAACAAGGAGGAATAGTCAATTTAGCTCACAAATTGAGAATATACATTTGGAATTACATGTAGGTGTAGACTCAAAAAACAACTATTGAAAAATATTTAAAAGATAAAGAATATCATTGTTTTCTATTTTGGAAGTTATAAACAATAAAGAAAAAAATATTTCAACTCTTTTATTTCTCATAGTCATTTGCGTTTTCCTTGGGGTCAAGTACATGAGAAAAGCAAAACAAAATGAAACACTGAACCAAGAAAGCATGGGAAAGATCATTTTCTGGGTGAGTGCTTCCCTGCTTGACCACCAAAGCAGTAGAGCTTCCATGAGATCAGAAAATTAAAAGTAAGAAAAAACAATGAGTCACAATGTTGCACACCCCCTTGCAAGGATAGACATTTGATCAAGGATTCAGAAAATCACTACAACACATATGTGTGTATACAGTCATCTTGAGATTTTGTAGTTCTTAAGTTAAGCATGAATTGCATTTATTTTTTGTGAGGTTATAATATCATTTCTTTTAAGGCTGCATAAGGTGTTTTTTTCTTATTTTAAAAAACCCTGTATGATAGAAGTTGAAAGATTTGGTACTGTAGAGCTGATTGAGTTGGAGGTATTTCTGTTTTGACAACATTAAGAACTAAAATTGAATCTTCAAATCTACACCATAGCTGGGCACAATGGTCTGGGTCATGTTGGGGTCACAATAACCCCAACTTTGAAGGGGTGACTGCAGAACGATTGCTAAAGCCCATCAATCAGTCAGCCTATGTAGATAGAAGTTTCTATCCCACTAGCAAGTCCAAAATAGACACATTGATGCTTACATTAATTACATTGCTCTGCCAATAAGTCAGGCTTATTATTAACTAGCTCTTACATTTGAAGTTTAACCATGTTCCTTATTTACACTCTGCTACATGGCAGTACCTTTATTAGCGTGGCACATTCATCTCCTGTTTCTTCTGTGTCTGGTTGGCAGACTTCACCCTTCTTCCTCCCAGTATTCCTCTAGTCTGGCTCTGCTGCCTAATCGTTTTCTGTTCAGCTACTGGGATTTTTATTAAACGAATCACAGTGACATATATTCACACAGTGTAAAGGAATATTCCACAATAAGCCTAACTGAACCAACGAGCACCAGGTTAAATGAGAGACTACAACTAAAAATATGGTCAAGAACAGTAGAGAAATACACTCAGTGTTGACCTCTGGCCTCCACATGCACCTGTACGTATGTGTGTACACCCTCACAAAAATGGAGACACCCCACACAAGCACATATCCATGCACACACACAGAGAAGAAACTTGTAGATTTATAACAATGAATTTTCTTTGTGTAAAGTTCTATAGGCCTTATGGAGAACACATAATTTCGTATAAAGGACTTTTCACTATTTTTCCATTTATACTTATTTTTGTACATTTTATATCTTTAAGGTTGTTGTATTAATTAGTAGCATTGTCATTTTGTTCTTTTGTACCTTCTCTCATTTTTTTCTTTTCTTGACATATTTGTACTTACCTATGGGGTAGAGAATGATAACTCAAAAGTGAGAGTAAGGCATCATGATTATAGAAGTAATTAGCATATCCAGCTCAAATAGTCCCAGGTCTGTGTAGTGAGAACCTGCTTTGCTTTTCCTCCAGTTGGCTTTTGGAGTGTATTATAAAGTATTATGCCATAGCTACCTTACTTTGCAACAGAATATTAAAATTAATTTCTCCAACTAATTGTATTCTGAAACAAACTCTCCAACTGCTATGCACATTGTTAGGCAGCCTTCCATACTCCAATACCTTAATTCTTTTGACTTCCACAATACCAGCTGATTCATTTTTTATAAATCAGAACATGTAGCATTTATCCTTCTGTGCCTGGCTTACTTCGCTTAACATGATGCCTTCCAATTTCATTCTTTTTTCAGTAAATGACAATTTTTTTTCTTTTCTTATGACTCAATAGTATTAAAGTGAAATTTTAAGAATTAAAATTACAGAAACCATACTGTTCAGGTCAATTTTTAAAAAAAATTACATTTGTGTTAACATCACATATGGCATATAGTAGACAATTTGTGGGAATTGCTGCCCCAAGTTACATTTCCCTGCCCCCATTTGAGATGCTTATCTGCAAAGAAAACATAACTTCCCTCTGCTCCTGGAGTTGGGTAAGGAAGTTTGAGTGCACGTGATCATTCCTTGATCCCCGCTGGGGTCAGGTAACAGTCCCAGCTTGGGTCAGGTAACAGTCCCTTCGCAGCCCACTCCCCTTTTGGTGCCGTGGTATAGAAGCTAGCCCCAGCAGAACAATAAACAAGCTGAAGCTGTTCCACCTCAACCTCGTGCTCTATGGATTCATTCAACCTGGATGCCCTCCACCGAGACTCGTGCAGACTTGTGGTTCCAGCCCGTGCAGATGCGGGAACAATTTTGAAAGGCAAAATATTATAAAAAATATATAGAGGTAAAGACCAGTTCAGGCACCCTTTCTACTATTGCTAGGAGTCTTAGATGGGGTCATCCTTGTGAATTTTTGGGAATTTCCCTGGCAACTGGTTTCATCCTAAGTCCATAATGGCTCTCTCTATCAAGGTATCTCTTTCATTCCTCTCCCTCTCTGTCCAACCCCCAAAATCCCATTCCCTCATATTCTCATCTAACTTCCACTCCTTTTTCATAGACCCCACCCCCAGTTTATCCAGGAGATCTCATTCCCTATGATAGGATGCTGCACTCAGTTCCATCCCAATTTAATGTTACAAACTTTGTAGACTCACCATCAGGGATACCTTCACTCCTTGGGAGGAGGGACAGGAGATGGATTGAGGTGGGAGGTACAAGAAAGAGTGGAAGTAGAGGTGGGAGGGATAAGTGTGGTTGGAATATAAAATGAAATAAAACTTAATTAGTTAATTAAAATAAGAACTGCAAACATCCAAATTTCCTTATGAAAATATATTACAAATGGACTTCCTGATTGTACAATTTCTCAAGTTATTAGAGGTAGATTTGTTTTAGAAACTTCCACTATAGTTGCCTTGTTCTTACCTGTATTATGTGGGAGTCCCCTCTGTATGCTGTGATTACCAACAACGAATAAAGAAACTGCTTTAGATCTATAGCAGGGCAGAACTTAGCTAGGCAGGGAAAACTAAACTGAATGCTGGGAGAAAGGAGGTGGAGTCAAGGAGAAGCCATGGAGCCGCTGCCAGAGACAGATATGCTGAAACCTTGGTGGTAGGTCAAGGTAAAATATAAAATAATGGAAATGTGTTAAATTAAGATGTAAGAGTTAGCCAATAAGAATTTAGAACTAATGGTCCAAACAGTGTTTTAGATAATATAGTTTCTGTGTGATTATTTCAGGTCTGAGCTGTCGGGCAGCTGGAAAACAAAAAAGCAGCCTTCTTACAACACCTGTGACTGTGTGACTTCCTGTCCTTCGAAATCTGAGACTCTGAATTCATGTCATGGATGTTTTTCTTGATCTGTCTTAAAGTCCTGTCTTAAAAAAGCTCTTCCTAAATCTTCTCTAAATAGATTTCTTGTTACATTCACCATTATGTTAATTACTCGGCATTATTCCTGAGAAGCAAGTCATATTATTTTTAGTATGTAAATTCTTCCTCATGTCTACACATTTTTATTATTGAACAGACATTTTTAATATTGTATTGTATGTTACCCTCTTCTGGAAATCCCCTTTTAGGGTTTGAGTATGAACTACTCCATAGATATTATGTTAGAACAGTTAGGACCCAGAGAGTGATTCTGTTTGTAGAAGTTATGAAGCTGTAGAAAGTGGGCCTCGCTAGAAGGAGTGGGTAACTGAGATTGTCTTTGAGGTTTTGATTAATAGCTTAATTCCCAAACTTGTCTACCTCAGGTTCCTTTCCCTTAAAGACATGAGACCATAAAAGTTTCAGCTGCAGACTCCCAACACCATGGAACCACCTGCCAGCATGCTTCCCTGCCATGATGGACAGTACCCCTTCAAACTGTGAACCAGTAAAAATACTTCTTCCTTCAAAGTACTTCCTGTGAGGTATTTGTTTACAGAAATGTGAAAAATAATATTACTTGTTTGTTTGGGGGGTTTTGTTATTTTTCTTTTTTCGACATGGTTTCTTTGTGTACCTTTGGCTGTCATAAAACAAGTTCTGTAGACCAGGCTGACTTTGAAGTCATAGAGATTCACCTGCCTCTGCCTTTCCACTTAGCAAAAGCTTTTAAAGATATAAATATTTATAAATAGTTTATATTAATTTCTCAGTGATTTAGAACTATACCATTTTAAACTATATTCCCATGGAAATAAGTTCTCAATGGAGGACTAGTAACCCAGACCAGAGATAGACACACACACACACACACACACACACACACACACGGGGGGGGGAAGAAGAGGAAGAAGAGAAAGAGAAGAAGAAGAAGAAGGAGGAGGAGGAGGAGGAGGAGGAGGAGGAGGAGGAGGAGGAGGAGGAGAAGAAGAAGAAGAAGAAGAAGAAGAAGAAGAAGAAGAAGAAGAAGAAGAAGAAGAAGAAGAAGAAGAAGAAGAAGAAGAAGGTAAAATGAGCTTGAAGCTACATTATCATTTCTCCTCTACATCTCCATTGTTAGGATGTAACTATATGCTGATTTAGTATGGACTTGTAGCTCTATCATTTGCAGCAATCCTGGCTTTGGCAAAATATTTCATGTTTTATATTTCAGTCTCATTACTTGCAAAATGAAGAGGTACAAATTAAATTAAGCAGCACGCCTAAACTATTAGTACAACTTAGAGCCAGCACTACCTCCTGTTTGCTTTGTTGTAGTCAGTACCCTTAGCTCTAAGAACTGTAGTTCTGATTATATAAATGACTCACAGCCAAAATGTTCATCTTCCTGTCTCCACGTTTATCCTAACAATCACATATTCATCTATGAGTGGGGTACTTATTGCTTAGTGGAACCACACAGTTCAAACATGTGTTTCCTAAAGCTAAAGGTTATAGCACAAGACAGTGAGAAAGTTAAAAACAAAGACTACATCCATTGTCTCTATATCCCCAGTGATTTACATAGCATCTGGGAATGGTACCCTTGTGAAATAATAGATGAACTGAAAATACATTATCAATTGTGACCATAAGAGTAAAAGTTGGTGTTTAAATTGATATCTTAGATTTATAATGCTGTCTCCCTCTGACAAAATAAAACATCCTATTAAACTCTGCCAACAACATATTGTATGTGTTTCATATAGTTTTAATTGTAAAATTGTTCCCACTTAGGACACAAAAGGTATTTATTAAATACTACTATGAGCCAGGCAGAATGCCCAGTGTTGCGGTAATTATATAAAAGGAAAGACCCAGTTCTAATTTTCTATCCCCATCTCCTCTCAAGTGTATCTGGGACTCCTCAAGTAGAGAATTCATGCCTCTTTCGCCTACAGCCTCACTCTTTATTCTTCATGCTAGTTGCATGCTTACTGAGGACAATTCAGAAATCACATATTCAACCATCTTAGTATTGTTTCCTCTTTCTTTCCTCTGGAAAGCAACAGCTTCTCAATAATTACACAACCTCTCTAAATAATAGGACTATGAGTACACCACCTACCTTCTTATTCCAAACAGACGTGTAATTTTTTAAGCATTTACTTATTTATATGGTGTGTTTAGTTGTATAAATACAATTTTATACTGAGATTCTACTGTCATCTTCCTTAGAACTTCATGACACTCTTTAGCTTTCTTTTTCGGTTGACTGACATGTCTTTCTCTGTCTCTGCCTCTTTCTCTCTGTGTCTCTCTTTGCTTGAGTTTGTGGTGTGTATGTGGGGGGCTGGGTGTGGGGGTGTGTATGTGATGTTTGTGTGTGTTAAAAGAAAATTTTCTTCCCAGAAACTTCATGCTGTCAACAGTCTTCCTGTGTTCTTCTCAGTGGAATTGCATGAGTTTGGATTTATGAGGACATTTTCTTTTTCTCCTTCCTGGTCACTGAAAGACTGCAGAAGATCCAGCAGAGCAAAGAGTCTGACGTCAGTTTCCACCATTTCCCCATGGGTTAATATTATAGCCTAAAGACAGTTACTATTCTTTCAGAATCTTTGTATTTGTCATCTGAAAAAAAAGGTTTAAAAATACTCAATGAGAAGATGGTTATAGACTGCCTGGGGAAGTCTGACAAATGTTAGCTCTTCATCCCAATTTATTGGCTAGAGTAGAGGCCAAAGTAGGTCATTACCCTTTGGATTCCTGTTTTTTTGAATAATAAGTAATCTTTGTAGGTAAATGAAGAGAATATCAAGTACTCATAACTTAAAGGACATTACTGAGCACAGACTAACCCCACTAGAAAAGGCATTATTCTGGAATTGGAGGGGACCCTGTGTGAAACTGGGGAGGTTTTGAGTACTGAAGCGTGAGTAGCAGAGTTATGATCTACAGTTGTAAAATATCAGTTCTGTCTTTCTCCCTTCCCACAAGCAGTTTCTAGTGTCTCACTGCAACATTATCTTTCTCTCCTGTTTGTCAGTATTTTTTCTTATATACAGTTTATCAAGGCACTTTTACTGTGCAATCCTGTTTGTGTACCATACTATTTCTTTTAAAATATATTGTCTATTTTTCCCATTTTATTATACATTCAAGTCATCCTACTAAGTCTTAGTAATATCCATAATATGAATTTTACTTGTATAAAATAGAATATATTAATGAAGTGCTGGATATTCCTTTGGAAGCTCAAAATGAGCATTTACCTCATGGGGAGTTAAAGTTATACAGAGTTATATGGCATTATGACAAATGAATCAAAAATGCACTTAAGGAGTATGAAATCAATATTAAAGGTCAAGACACTAAAATGACTGGATCTACGTTTGAATGTATACACCAATCCATGTTATAGAAACAAATTCCCAATGCAATACTATTGCTACATGGAACCTATGATATTGACTAGGTCGCAAAAGTCCTGCCCCTGCCAATGGATGAATGTTGCTACTGTGGGAATGGATTTGATATAACTAGAGTTTATTGGTCACTTAAAAACAAGTTTGGGTTTCGGTTATTTTCTCTCATCCAGGTGTTCTGCTGCCCTTCTGACTTCCACCATCAGTGATGCAGTGAGAAGGGCTCTCACCAGACACATCATGTTCCTGTTATTCACAAATTCCAGACAATGAGGAAAAGGAACAAAAATCCATTATTTGCTATTACTCCTCTATGGGTCCATTATCAGATAACACTAAGACAAATGGAGACGTGTAGGTAAAGTAATAATCTGAATAGAAGACTGAACAGATAGATTTGCCAGACTAAAAGAAGGAAATGGGGATGAGCGACTAGTATCCCACAAGCCGGGGACAGAGACTATGACATCTGAAGGAACTTAGGAACACAAAAAGCAAAATAAGTCAAGAACAGTGGTCATATAAAACACTTTCTGGGGTAGCCACTTACTATTCCTCTCAGTTGAGTCTACTTATTTATAACACAGCCTTGTTCCAGTGTGATTGAAGTGATCGATGGTACGTGGGGCTATTTCTCTTCCTAGCATTTCTGTGGACTACCTGGCAATATCCCATTCTACATCCTAGGTTTTAATTCACCTTTCTTCACTAATTTCCAATTTATTGCCCACTTGATCAATCTGGGAAACCTCCAGCCACACATAGCTCTTTTCTTTCAAGTTGATGTGAGCGAGAGATGTAGCACAGTTGTTAAGAAAGTGAACGCAATGGCAGTTACTTCTTGTATTCGTATCAATTGATTGCCCAGGTAGTAAAACTAGGACTCACAGTTCTTCTTCTCATCTAAAGCATTTTGTAATATTTTGAATATCCTTAATGGAGTCTGTAACAAAGTGAAAAATAGCAGCGTGGTAAATGGTCTGAAGATTACTTTTCTGCTAAAATCCATTCTGGGCCTTGTTCTGTGATATTTGAGAAGGGAAAGCTGGGAAAATGAATGCATGTGTTGAGAGAGTTACGGGACTGAGGCGTTGACCATACAGGTGTCTACTCTAACCAGTAAAGTCTAATGACCTGCAAGATTCTCAAGACTTATCTCACTTCTCTCCAGTTTCGGATAACTCCCTGAGACTACAATATCCTCGAGACACACCAGATTTCCAGTAACCTGTCATTGACCATCTTCCCTCTCTGTTCTCTGTTATAATCCTTGCGTTGTTATTCATATCAGATACTGAACATTTGTTTTCCTTTCCATTAAGAAAAAAATATCATTTTATAAAACACATTATATTATTGCCTTCTTTCCTCTTAATGGTGGGGACTGCTTCTCTGTGCAAAAGTATGAGAGACCAGATCTGGTGAAATGATTCATCCCTGGGCAAGTCAGCCTGTTTAACTCTGCAGTGGTGGAAGAAAATCAAGATCTACTTTTTGCTCTAGTCTCGATATGTGATTAACAGCTGCCTTGCCTTGAGGCATTACATGAACTTCTGTGGCACTACTAAAGTCAAGGTTCTGAGTTACATGTGGATCTTAAAAGTCAGAATCCTAGAAAATCCTGTAAAACGCCAAATGGGTAGAGCCAGGCAGGATGCCCAAAGTTGAACAAAGATCTATTTCAGTTTTTCAACTTTTGGGAAACCTGCCTTTTTCATATTCACTTCCACAAGGGGGATCATTTTTTGCCTATAGGACAATGGACTGAGCCCAGGATGTCAAAAATCCCACAAGGCAGAGGGAATCACCCTTCTCCACCACCCAGAAACCAGAAACTGGAAGCCTTGGGGAATTTTCAGCCACTCTTGTAGAGTAAGGAGAACCAAGAGGTGGGGAGCTAGGGAGCAAAGCTGGCAAGGGGTGACAAAGAGCACATGGGCCACCATTGTTTTCTGTCTTGGTGCACTGGAGCTAGGAGAAGTCGGGGTTCACCCAGACCATGTCTTCTGCCTTTCAGAGAAAATTTCCCTGGGTTCAGATTCTTTGGTGACAGTTGTCACGTCAAGTCTCCAGATAAGTGTTGTCAGCTGAAGTTTGAGTGAAAAGAGACATCATGGGTCTGAACTGCCTGGGACACACATTCTCTTATCTTTCTTGGGACCGACTGTGTGAATCTCTGTTGTACATGCAGAAAGCAATCAGCTCTAAGCCTTACAACAAGTGCTAGTCCCCATCCTGTTCCTGTTATGGTCCAAGAGGACATGGAAAAAAAATCATTCTATCTTCTTCTGGTCCCTTCAGGAAGCTCTGCCATCATCCCGGATTTCAATGGTGGGCAGATGTACAATGGCAGTCACGGGACAACGTTGACAGGAAGACCACCCAATAGTTGAACTCAACAGCTGGCAATGCACTGATCTCTGTTTTCCTCTTCAAAAGCCCTTCCAAGGCCCATGAGTACCCGTGGCTGAGAACTCAGTGCTTCCCGGTCAACACCTGCTGTACACACAATGAGAGATACTCAAGATGAGTTGTAGACATTCCGGTGACTGAAGGACTAACTTACACTGCAAGTTCAACGTGTCTAAGCGGCCAAAATAAACAGCAGAATTAACTCAGGAAACAAATCGCTCAGCGAAATGCACCTCTCCTAGCTTCCCTTGAAATTCTTCACTTATACTCCAAGAGAAATGCAAGTGTCCGAGCAGAATCACATTCTGACACATTCGCTTTTTTTGTATATCTCTTTCTAGGCATTTGGGCCCTGTATGTACTAAGGAAAAAGAGGCCATGTTGTGGGTCTGTCTTACATCCTATTTTCTCTGTCTTCTTTCATTTTGTTTGCTTATGTGTGACCAAGGGAGGCACAGATGTGTGTGCCCATAACTGAATGATTCACCTGTTAAAGATGCTAGAATTACAGCTTTTGAAGGACCAATTATTTGTTGTGGTTAGGACTTGGCTTTAGTCGGGTGTTGAGAAACTAGATAAATATTCCAGCAAAGCCTGTATTTTGAAATTCTGCTCCTGGGATTAGAAAGAAAGCTTTGTTTGCACTGGTGGAAACCAAAATGCAGAGAAGCCCGTAATGTACCTGCCGCTGCCTGTTGATTCCCCGCCCCTCATTCTTCCTCCGTCAAAGGCCTCAGATGGGCCTTTCTGCTCACTAACTCACTTGACCTTGTCAAACAGTATGTGAACACAAAGAAAAACATCACCAACCAGTCTTTGAACATGCAGGAATTGCTTGCTGATATTCAGTACCTCATGTGGTTCTCTAAAGACAAATTTGAAAACGAATTTCTGATCCTGTTCGGTTCTTTATTTTAAGATTTCTCAGTGTCATCATCAGTGTTATTTATACTTCTTAATCCAAAGGTCTCAGCTGACTTAGAAAATGAATAGAAGGTATAGCAAGTAGGAATTCTCAGAAAAAAATAAAACTTGCATTTTTCACAGATGAGAAACTTGACTCTGTTTAGACATCTTTAGTAATTTAAAAAGCACACCCCACTGGTTGAAAAAAATAATTTAATGATGGCCTCAAGCATATTGGGACAACATTGGGACATGAAGCAAGTTTTAGAATTTCGAAAGAGCTCTTGATTTTTTATTTTTGTTTTTAAAAGTTTTTGTTTTATTAAATGCTCCCTGTCCTATACCCCATTCCACCTCATTTTTAGAATGTTCTCTTGCAGTGACAGCAGTACACTTACATATGGCCAAAGGGCTCCCAAAATATTCCACTGGGGCCTTCAGGAGCTTAATTTGTGGCATAAATCTCCTCTGCTCTCAGACCCCAAAGGCAGTCGAGTCATGCTGGAGGGCAGTGAGACTAGCTATAAGTTAGCTTTTATAGCACTTCACAAGACTCCAAGACAATGGTTTCCACTGAAATTCAGATGAAGCTGTTAGCTCTTCATGAGACCCCATCTGTGTTTCTGTTAATCTTGGTAATAGGCTCAAATCCTTTCACACTCAGAAGCTTTGTCTGCTTCTGTAACAGGGTGATGGGGGATGGAACAAATTACTAGCGTATTGTTTTCTAGTACCCTCTCTCACATTACAAAATCTTGTGGGACCTTGTGGGTGGGATTTGTAAAAAGGGCAAATTAAAAATTGCTCAAAGAGATTTGAACATCGACATTGAGTTTTCTATTAATGCACACTTTTCTAGAAATAACAGTGGTGTGCTACATACCCCCCCTCTCTCTCTGTGTGTGTGTGTGTGTGTGTGTGTGTGTGTGTGTATGTGTATGTGTGTGATATAAAGGATTCTTTAAGTAAACTTATACATAAAAATCATTTTTAGAATTGTTTCATTATATGCATTTTAAAATAGTGTGAACCTTACAGAAACCAAAATCTATCTTTATATAGCACAGTGCTAGAGTTTACAAACTCTCACGTAGCCACCCAAAAATCAAGATATAAAGTATTTCTATCACTGTACCACGTTCTTTGCATTCCATAGCCAGAATCAGTTCTCTCACCACAGATACCAGGAACTACAGATCTGATTTCTGCCCCACAGTTTTGCCCTTTCTAAGCCGGAGAAAAGAATAACAGCCTTTTATGGCCTGCATTCTTTCATTTAACAGGATGATTTTGAGGTTCACCCATGCTGCTGCCTCCTGCCAGCAGTGTGTTCTCTAATTACTTTGGAGTATCATACTAATGGATATATGTACTACACAGTTGCTATAGTTTCAGGTTGTAGATTTTAGAAGCTGCTTTAAGTGTTCATATTTCCATTTTCCCGTAAAAAAATGTTTAGAAATGAAATCTGTGGCTGTGTGCTTATGTTGAACATCAGAATAAATTGTTCAGCTTCTCTAACAGGGCCAAGCCACTGTTGCATTCCCAGCTGCAAGTCTAAGCAGTCCAACTCCTCTGAAATTTAGAGTCTAAAACTTTATCTGTATTTGCTCAGGTTTTTCTCTTGTGCTTTTATTTTCCTTTGTCATCCTTTGTAACATCTTAGTAACATTCTTAGTGACATCTTGCTGTGATTTTATTTAGAATTAGTGTAATGACTCATAAAGCTTTATTTATGTATCTGTATGTATAGTGACCTGTCTTATGTATTTAAGGCAAAAGTTACACGGCAAGCACTGTCTTATTAAATGGGGAAAAAACCAACTACATCTCGAAGGACTGAGATATAGTAGGAGAAGTGAGAGCTTTTGAACCAGGCAGATGAAACCTGACTTGCATGGTTTTGGACCTTAACTTATTCGTTATAGTAATAATAGCAACCCCATATAATATCAGAGAAATGCATAAAATACCTAAGGCAGGTACCCAAATTATAAAAGCCTTCTTTCATCCAAGGCATTGCTATTCTTCCAATATAAGTTTTCTATAGAAATATCCATCTCTATGGAGTCTAGTGTCTTCAGTTTCACAAACCAAGAACTCCATGTCTTAACTCCAATTAGGAGAAGAGATATTGAGAGTCTGGAGGGAGAAAAATGTTATGGTGACAGTTTTCTTTCCCAGAATGGATTATTTGGCTTATATCTTCACTACTGCACTTCTTTGTAATTACATGGGAAACCTGGTGTTCCTCTCAGCAACTGGCATGCTTCACAGGCAAGAGGACTGTAGGTTATTTGCTCTGTCACCCTGTGTGTGAGTCCTGTAGCGGTGTCCCTGTGATGTTCCTCTGTGATATGAGGATTGGGGGAAGTGAGCAAAGGTTTGCCACGGGCTTAGGAAAACCTGTGTTTGGACTTTTGGTGGTGAAGATGTAGTCTCAGAATAGCATTTTTTTGTTCTTGTTGTTCGAGACAGGGTTTCTCTGTGGAGCTTTGGTGCCTGTCGTATAAAGCACTTTGTTGATCAGGCTAGCTTTGAACTCACAGAGATCTTCCTGCCTCTGCCTCCAAGTGCTGAGATTAAAGGTGTACACCATCACTGCCTGACTAGAATAGCATTTCTTTTTCTTTTCTTTTCTTTTTCACTTGGTTGGCAGATTAATTCTTTTTTAATATAGTTTTTTATTAATTTTATTGAGCTATATTTTTCTCTGCAGAGAAAAATAGAATAGCATTTCTGTAACTAGTATTTAGTTACTTAGCTGGGCAATTCAGTTTAAGAATTCCATTAATCTGTGGGAGAATGCATGTTTCTTTCTCCTTGCTGGAGCTAAGAGTGCACCTTTCTGCTGCCTCAACCCAAGAATCTCGAGGATTCCATGAAACCCTGTCCCAGCATGAAGTTAACTCAAATGTCAACCCTGTGCAAAAGGAGCTTGCACTGTACTGCTATAGTTCAACTTACGGATTATCACTGACATACCATGTAGTCCAAGAACCCTTTCAGCCTAGTACATGTTTCCTGTATCTTATAAATTTTTCAATGTAATATAAAATGCTGATTCAAAATTCTAAAGACTATCTCCAATTTACTTCATTTTGTGAGAGCAAGGCTAACATTTTAAATATATTAAAATTGTTCCCAATGGGTTTCTCTTATAGATACTTCAAAATCAAAAATCCCAAATCAAATTAATTACTTTTGTTATCTGATCCTCCTCCCAGGGTCTTCTGAGGATTAGTGAATAATAGCATTTCATCGAGAAAAGATAAGGCACACTCGAGCATACACATATGAACACACACACATTTTAAGAAAGATTTAAATTCAGTGTGGCTTTCTAATGACCCTGTGATAAATGGTTGTGGGAACTGAAGAGATTTCTAGCATTAGTAATTTCAATTTGAAATGTATATCATTGATTGATTGAAAATGACATGCAATTTGATAACGAATGTGCAATCTAACTTAAAAGCATCACTTGAGGGGCCTTTTTGAGTTGAAACTAAGATGAGAGCTAAATTTGTTCTGCACTGATTATGGGCAGGCATACTACCACAGATTTATCCCTGGAGAAATGGTGGCCATCTCGATGCCCTTTTCGCAAGAGTTCATTGCTAGCCAAAGGTGGGGATGAACTTACACAGGGACCAGGAGAAGTTTCTAATGTAAATGTGTTGAGGTTACTACTACCTCTGTTTAGAATTTCTACACCAGTAGGTATTTTGTAGAAGATTTTGGATAATCACTATCTGATTCGAGGGCAAGAGATAAAAATCAATACTTTCTGTTTGTCATAGTCTTCCTCAACAGAAAGAATAATAAACAGGAATCTGATTGCAAAAGACAAGCATGCTGGTGCCTCCATTACTCATTGTGGAAAGTTGGTATGTGTGGAACACATGATTGAATCCTGAAGCCTCCTGTGACCCAGTGAAGCTAGAATAATAGGTATTTTATGCAGTAGTGGCTTAGCCATATGTATTTTATAAGTATAAATTAATGAGAGAAATTAATAATTATGTGCAGAATTTATAGTCAAAGAGATAGTTGAAAAAACTCACTTAGGGCAGGATATTTATCCATGCTTCAATTGAGTACCCCATTACTGGAATTATGTAGTATCTAGGGTTGTTATAAAGATAGGATAAGTTAACACTTGTGAAGATCTTGGAATAATATCTGGAATGCATAATACTACTGAAGTGCTTATTAAAGGAAAGAAATTCTCGGGAGGCCACAGGCACAGCAAAGCTGACCAAGAATATCAGTGCAATTCTGTCAGAAACCACATACCATCGTCATGCCTCCCCTGTGTGTGTGGCCTGAAGTTGGACACCATCCCACCATATTAGCTTCAGAGATAACTATCAGAGATTTTCTCATTCCTTTTCACTAAAACTAAATACTACTTTTCTATTTTTAAAAAGTTGTAAAGATCCCTCCTAGTAATCATGAAGAAGTGGCAATGCAGAGAAAATAGACAGCATTAGCAAACTCAAGCCCAGTGCTTCCCTTTAGTTTCTTTGACTCTCTGAAAAGGGCCAGTACATCCCTAGATAGAGTTTGCCTTTGTAAGAAGGCAGTCTGGTTTGTGTATCTGGTGATGACTACAGACCGCTGTAAAATGTAAAATTGTAAAATGGAAGAGGATACATTTTACACCTGAAACTCAAACAAAACACTACTTTCCAAAATCTGAGCACCTTACCATAATCGCAGGGAAGCCTCTTCCATAGCTTACTTACCTGTGGGTCATCTGAGGGAACAGCTGTGTCTGCTCTATGACCACAAATCTGAAATGAATCCAAATGGCAGGCAATACTGACAGCAGTGCCTATGCGATTTTCTTCAGCTCTCCACTGGACACATCTCTATTGCTATTTTAAACCCAATTTCTAAAGTTTGAGAGACTGATTTCTCATCCCACACTGTTAGAAACATGCATTCTGGGACTGAGTCAGATACTGTCCGAGTATCACCTGAATGAACCCTCAGGAGAGTCTCGGGAGTTGAGTTCTAAGTAGCAATACACACTTCCCTAACACAAAAGACTGTTTGTGTAGGTCATTAAAATAGATTTGATCGCTTTAGAACCGTCTTAATAGACTAAGTTGCTGGGAGAGGCAGCTAAAGAAATCAATTTTATATGTGATATTTAGTTTTCAACCACCATGGCAAAAATACCCAAAGTAAATTAATTTATAGGGAAGAAAGATGTATTTGGTTCACACTTCAGAGATTTTAGTCTGTGTTCACTTGGCCTGTTGCCTCTTGGCTTGTGGCAGCAGCATGGTGCATCACGGTAGGATTGTGTACCCAGAAGACCAACTCACCTCTCAGCAGTCTCGAAATAAAGAAGGAGCAGAAGGGGCCAGGATCTCAAGATTCCCCTCAATGTACATTTCTCCTCAAAAATCTCCTCCTTCAACTGGGCCCCACTTCCATAATGCTACATTACATCCCAACAGTGCCCCTAGCTGAGAAACAAGCCTTTAATCCATAGGGCTCCAGGGGACATTCCAGATCCAAATCATTTTTTACAGTGTTATTTCTTGTACCTGTAGTTCTCACCTACAGACACCACAAACCATATTCATCTCAGAATTTCGCAACAGGTCACTCCTTTCTAAGAGAAGAAGTGAAGGGGTAAAAGATGTATCACATAGAATGTTTGGCTTAAATAAATTCCAGTTGAACTATGTGTAGGTATTTTAATAAAAGTCCTTGATAAGTTTAGAATTACATCTATTTTTCAGAGTCCCCAAAGAAATGGTGGAAGGTAGACCTTCTCTCCACTGCCTTCCTTATTTTGCAACTAACATATAGTCATGAAGATTCTGTATTATTCTTTTTAAAGTTTATACTGGCTCAACATTCTAGGTACTTACAAGTGAAAAGAGTTTTCTAGGCATTTGCAACTGATTTGGGGGGTGGAGGGTTAAGTTGGATTACATGAAGTCATACTGAAACTTTTTTCCTTAGGATTCTTATGAGACTTGGACCAGGGATGAAGCTCTCTTGGTAGAGTCCCTATTGAATAGGCATGGTACACTTGGGTGGATCTCCAGTATCCAAGAAACTGGTATTCCTGTAATCCTAGTAAGGACCAAGGACCAGGCTCTCAGGGTAATGCTCATCTACACAGGGAGCCAGCAGCAAATCTGGGATACACAACTGTCTCAAGAACAGATGCATGTTTGTGAAATTCACCTTCGATTGTGCCTTTACAACAGCACAAGCTGCCGGCCTGCAAGCTTTCTTTGGATCATGAGGTCAATGATGTAGTTCCATTATCACAAACCTTGGATAAACAGGCATAGATGATGGACATTTGGCTTGGGAATTTGCAACTTCTTTTCCTGTCTCGAGACTTGGTACAGCTGACGTGCCTTCTGGCCTGGAGGACACCTATGCTCTCCATCCCCCTCCCTCACCCTGGCCTATTTATACTTGCAGCCTTAGGAAATGTCTGATTTTAGTTTTCATCTTGTATGAATTTAGGTCTAGCTGTTACTCATATTGTGGAGGCAAAATTGATTGATTGGTCTCCTACTTAAAGTATTTCAGGCATCCCTGAAGGTGGGAGAGGGGGCAGAGGGACTTCCCAGTGACCCAGGGATGAGGCCAGCATGGAAGACAGGAGTGTGTGTGGTTCAAGGTCAAGGAAGAATCTGAACTGAATGATCAAACAGGAGTGAGTTCAGAAGATTTGATTTTTTACAGGCTATTTGGACGTTATAACTGGCAGGTTGAATGTCAGTTTGTATTGATCTCCTAATTTATACAAGGCAAACTGTTTGTCAAATTAATGAGCATTTCTGAGATTTCAAAGTCCATTTGCTCATTTCCGGCCTCCTATCCTTGGACTTTCAAGGAGCAACTTTATACTGCATGTGTGTAAGCAGGAGAAAAATTAGTGATTAGAGGAGAAAAAACATAAACCACCTCTAGGAACATGTTGATTAATTTATCTGCGTAATTTCAGTGCAACCAAACAAACTGCATAGTCTGTATCTTCAAACATTTTCTACAAGAAAATACTGGTTTGCCACATTAAAAATCAGTGTCTAATCCTAGTATAATCCTATTAATCCTTTAACTACTGTAGCATTAGTTTGAAAGTTTCCTAAGCTAAGCATAACTGATTTTTTCTGCCTCGTCTCCACACACATGATTTAGATAGACATACAGATTTATTTGAGCCCCCTGCCTCATACATGACCCAGATTGACATAAATTCAGATAGTGGTTTGCAAGGCAGCCAGGGCATGTGGAGATCTTCTAATTAAGCAGGATTCATATGAAGCACAGGGTGACCATTATTCATCTTCCCGTAGCTTCAAATCTTCCTTAAGAGGATGGTGGGAAAGTGAGATGCGCTAGGATAACGTTCAACGGCACATACATATAAAAGTGCCTAAATGAAACCCATTACAATGTATACTAACTTAAAATTAATAAAATAATTCAACAAGAAAACGTTCATACTTTACATGGTAAAAAATTTCAAAATTACAAAAAATACTCAACCCTAACTTTTAAAAAGATAGTCACACCCGTGAAGTAAATTGTTCTTTTATAAGGTTGTTTACAACTTTATTTCAAGTCTTGCACAAAATGTTTTAGTCTACTCCTAACGAATATTTGGAGATACACATCCAAGAATTATCTTACAAATTACACCAGAACGTTCTATACAAATGACTATCTCATGAGTTTTCTGCGCTTGAGAGACTTGACTCATTTGAACATCCTGCACGCATTAACATTGGGTCCAAATCAAAACTTTCCCTATTCTTACTTTCCTTGACTCTACCTGATATCTGGCCCTACGTCCCAGAGTAACTTCTCTCTTAGCTGTGCTCTACTCTTGGTGAGGAGGCTCAGCTCAAACACCAGCCCACCATTTATTAATTTAAACACCATCGGGTACATTCATCCAACTAAGTGGAAGCGTTAATACACAGATTTCAAAGAGAATTTTGATGGCTAATTCTTAAGGAGTTAAGCCTGTGATCTGTCAGAGGGACCCAATTTCTTGTATTTTACAACTGCATTGTTCCTCTTGTCCCTTCCCTCTGCTTCCCTTCCCTCTGTTTCTCTTCCCTTTGCTTCCCTCCCCTTTTCTTCCCTTGCCTTCCCTTTCCTTCTCTTCTCTTCTCTTCCTTTCCCTTCCTTTCTCTTACTTTACCTTACTTTGCCCTTGTCTCTCCTCCCTCCCCTCCCCTACTCTTGTCTTCTCTTCTCTTTATAGTCTCCTCCCCGACTCCATCTCCTTTCTGTTTCCCAATGTGTGACTGTGCCTATAGACACACAATGCAGAACAACATGAAGCTGTGCACCTTTTTAGTGCACAAAAGGGAAAGGAGACAAACCTTTACCCTCTCCTGCTTTCACAGATGGAATTCTGTATCCATTTGCACTGATCACTGTCATTTCCATAACTGGGTGCACTAACATTTGATCCTGGACTTCCCTTTCTTGGAAATATAGGCATGCTTTATCTAATTAGTATAGCCATTTACCATTAGTTTACCACTAGATCAAAGCACCAGGGAACAGATATACATCCTCATTGACTACCAATTCTCCCAGTACGACATCCCCAGGATTGGCGCAATTGATGGGAGCCTATGGGACCAGGTTAAGGTACTTTAAGGTAACATTGTGAGCTATGAGGGACTCAGTACTCACAACAGCTTAGGAAAATATATTGTGTGTTTGTTATTAACAGACAAACTAAAGTCAGGGAACTCTTCAATAAAACTAATTAACGCTGTTTTGATTCCACCTACAAATGTCACTGGCATCACATTTGTAGTCAGCTTAAGAAAATGTAGTCATTCCAAGCACAGGAAAAGAAAATAAAGTACTTGTGAAATAAATAGCAAGGATTTCAGTTAGGGGTAAGATTCTTGAAAACATTTACTGAAGAACAATAATGTTGCATAGGTTATCATGATGCCTTTAAACAGTTATGAACCTATTGACTTCAAAGACTATTCTGGGAGTGTCTTGCTGAGCTCTTCAGCCATAGAACTACTCAAGATGGTTTCACTTTCTGTCATTTGCCGAATGCATTTGAGACCAGGGATCCTTCAGCTTCCTCCAGGAAAGCAGCATGAGGCAGTGAGTCATGCCTTCATTTCACTGAGTAACAACTGATCTGGCACTGCAGAGGCTGGAACCCGTTACTCCTCCCTGCCCACCACAGAAAATAGCAAGGAGAAGGTGAATGGCCACATGAATGCCAAGGAAAGATGGTTCAACAGCCCAGGGAAAGGGCTGGAGCTGGGCACATTTATTTCTTGGGTGAGTTCAGAGTGTGCTCGTGATTTATCAGGGAGTAGATCTGATTTAAATATGTGAGCATTGCTACCCACTGATAATACTACTTGCCATCCCCAGGGACGTGAGCATATTCCAGGCAGCTCATGCCTTGTGTGTCTAACTACATAAAAACTACTATTACATGCAAAACTTGAAACGCTTCCTGCCAGGGGATCTTGTTCTGGTTTGCATGACTGACCTCTGAATGTCTCATGACAGCCCTGGCAGCTTTTATCTTTTGTGGATCATAGCCTGCTTGAGAAACTGAGGAGCTCCACAGAAATGTGTACATAATTCATACGTGGCTGTGCTGACAGTCACAGGAAGCAAGAAGACCCCTTGATGCCCATCATAGATGACTGAGTCACCTCTTATCACTGACATTACATGAAAGAGCAAACTCTAGCCTGATACGAGGCTTTGGGTTTTCTTTCTTTCGTTCCCCCCACCCCTCCTTTTAGAAACAGCACTGCCAAGAGCAGGGACTTTCACATATACAGTAAAAAAATGTACAGTATCATCAATGCAAAGTTGGACAGGTGCCAGTCCCCTCCCCCTCCCCACCCTGAAGCATCTTCATTTGAATTTAAAGGGGTGGATGAGTGACAGCGAGGCTCTGTTCTCCTTCTGACAGGGCTTTGGCAGATCATTGGTTGTCATCAAACCTATTCCATATCTTGCTCCCTGCCAGGAATTCCACCTACATGCCTGATGGCAATTAGTCCCTTGTAGGTGCTAATGAATAAAGCGCAGCACGTTGACTTCGCAAGGATAAAAAAGCCCACGATCCAGATCCAGAGAGTCACTCCAAGAATCATTCCCCCCCCCACCCGCACCCCAGGCTCCTGTCAAGAGAGCTCTCATTTTGTCCAGCCACAAGCTGGAGTCCCTGCCCCCATTTTGTGCACATGGGCAAGGGAGATAGAAAGCTATCAGATGAGGACACAGCTAAGCAGAAGTTGAGAGTTTTTTGTTTTTTTTTTAATTTTGTAACGTGAAATTGTGTCTCTCTTTTAAATGCCCCATTTAAGTTGTAGTTCAAGACAATGTCGGTTTGGGATATTCTGGGTTAGAACATTAGAGCTGAATCTGCTAACTCAAGTGTTTTTTGAAAGAAACCAGTAGTGGCCTCCTCTGGAAGCATTCTGCATTGAGAGGGTGCGGGTCAATTACCAGTGGTTGCTGAGAATCCTAAGTCTTGAAAAGTGTAAATTCCCTAACCCTGTTTCTAGAGGTTCCTGGGCAGGAGGCCTAAAACAGGACCTAAATATCAAGATGCTTTTAAAATTTGCCCCAGATGAAAAGGCTACTGATTCGGGTGCTGCTCTTCTGGTTGGCTGAGCTCTGTCCAGTTAAAAATCCCCAGGACTATGTGTGAAGTAGAAGGTTCCCGAAGCTTGTGCTCACTATTCATTTTATACACTGGGTTTTAAGGTTTATTTTTAAAAGGAAAACCTGAACCTGACCACCCATTAGAGATGAGTAAATGTTTGAAAGATACTTTTCAAATTGAAGCTATACGCACTTTTTACACTTTTTCTTGTACATAATAAAATGTCAGAATGAAACTTATCATTATATACAATCGGCATATTTGAATAAAATGTGAAAAATAACCTATATGTGTATTATAATTCCCAAATTTTACATCTTAACCAAAATGAACATGTATTTTAATAATAATAAAAATACAGCGAATTTTACTTTTCTTGATATTTTTAAATTTCAAGAGAAAAATGTTTTGTCCTAGAGGAAACTATACATCAACCTACTTGGGTTTCTTTAAGTCCTATGTGTTTTTCTACATTTACTTAAGAACATTTCTTGGAAAGGGGGTTCATGAGCCCTTTCAGACTGTCCCTGTCACAGTACAAAGGGTAACAGACATTGGGAACCCCCGACTCCTAGGAACAGCTGATTGCTCATGCTTTTTCAGGCACACAATCATTACCTGTCTAACTCTCAAAGCACATTACCAGACAACTACACCTTGAGGCCTGGGAGCAGCCTGGTCTCCTGAGAAGGTAACAACCCAAGGAAAATGGCAAGAAAGAGAATTTTCTTATGGTTTACAGACTCCAAAGATGAAGATAGTTTGAATACAATGCCTTAAAACTTTTAAACTCCAATTTTATTAGGAAGAGATTTAATAATCTGAACTCCCAAAGTTTGCCCTTTTTGAGCCAATACTCAATAGGTTAAAAAACAAAATGTGGTTCCACAATATAGCAGTGAAGCAAGCAAGAATGGGAGTTCTGCTCGTGCAGCACTGCAGACATCCCTGCTGAACTGCACAAAACATCGCTGCTACCCAGCCAGGGTCGGGGCTTGGCAAGAAAGGAAGCTGAAGGCATGTCTTCCCATTCCAGAGCCAGAGCCTTTGGAGGGAGAACTGTGGTGTGCTGCAGGCACACGGCGAGGGATGCTGTACTGCTGAAACAGGAAGGTTGGTTTGAGAAAACCGTTTAACCCACATTAGGGAGAAAAGGAAAACAGATCATTTTTAATTGGCTGGAGAATTATATTTCAGGACTTAAATTTACATCAGCTTTTTAAAGATATAATCTAGTGAGCATTATTTCTACTATATTGGTAAGAAATTAATCCTGGAATGTTATTCCTAATGTTAGACTCTAAAGTATTTGATTTTTTTTAAAACTGACTTAATCAGACAATAGACACTGTCTGCATTTAAATATGATCCCATCCGAGCAGGCAAATTAAGAACAGTAAGTAGAACAGGATTGGGAAATTCCTATCACATCCTCTCCTCCCATACCTGTGGCAGATGTAAACTGATGTCTGCACTGCTTCCTTCCCAGCCCAGAAAGCTGTTGAACGTTTCAGGAAATCACACAGATCAACTGGAGCCAGTACAGAGGCAGCACCTGGAGCCCCAGGGAGGCCAGGTGCAGGGAACAGAGTCCGGTTGTGCAAGAGGCAGGCAGGGACTGGCTGAAAGAGATCTCCCTGCTCCCTGATCTCTCAGCTTCCTCCCCAGGCTTGATGGATTGAGGGGCGATTCTGTAGGAACGCCTTGTGGCCTTTCCAAGATCACATGACTATCTGAGCAAATGCTATGCTCTGATAAGCTTCCTACAGAATCATTTACAGGTGCCACATTCCAAAGAATTAGCTTGCTGTAACACAAAGGATTTAAGTCCTGGAGGAAGCAGTGACTTATTTCTTGACTAAAGGTTAAAGCATGTTTCTTCCTTATATTTTTTTATTTATTTATTTTTCCCTTTGGCAGAGCATCCCACATCCCTTTGTGGGTAGCTGCCTCCTCTGCATATGTGTAAACCAGCTGTCCTTTGGAATGACACAGGCCCCCACAATGTCATGGGACGAGACATGTGGGAGTTGACTGAGAACCTTAAACAGCTACAGGAGGTGGGGCTACTAGCATTTGTAGGCCAGGTAGTACTCTGCCCGGGTCCCACGCCAAAAGGCCAAGGCCTTTGACCTGGACTATCACGTTTCAGTATGCAAGCCAAGGATTGTGGAGGCCTAATATAGGCAGGGAGTCAATCAGGATAACTTAAGAGGGGGAAAAAAAAAGACTCTGCCTTTGCTCGAGTTCTCCAGATTGGCTCTCCAGATGGCCCTCTCTTCTCTGGTAAATTATGCAACAAGCTGCTTCAGCCGAGTTTTGCAGACCTGGATGATCTTGAACTGATTTCAACAAACAGGCGGACTCACGGGGTTGCAGGGCTTTCTCCTGGTCCTTTCAGTCAAGGAGGAAGACTGTGGAAGGAAAAACCAGGTAGTTCTCGAGGCTGGTCATGGAAAGAGTGCAATAGTCGTACACAAAACTGCCTTGCTTTATGTCTGTCTTTATAAGACAAATGGTTTTGAAGAAGCTGGGAGGCTGTCTTATCAGGAAAGGTTAGGGGTGCATCATCATTTGCCCTCACAGGAGAGTTCTGACATACACATTCCCACTAACCAAGTGACATTCATTCTCCAATGGCAGGCTAGCATTCCAAGTGCATAGAGTTGCATTTCAGCATAAAGAGACATGAAGGCCCCACTCTCTCTGCTATTAACATTTCCTGGAGCCAGAATCAATAGTGCATGCAAATGAGTTTCTGATTATTTCTTTGATTTGCAGAATGTCTCCTCCCACTACACTCTCAGAGATGATGTGGAATGGATTAGGTCTCTAGGCCTGGAGCTGCTCTTAGCACCGTGGGAACTTGGGTGAGAATGGTAGGACCACCCTGTCCCTCCCCAACTCCAAGGAGGATCAGAGTCCAAAGAGATCCTCTGTCCCTGCAGAAATCAGGCTCTAGGGATTGATTTGCCATGGAAGGAGAAGGGAACAGGAGGCAGAATCAATAGGCCAGGTGGCAGGGGGAGCAGATGGGCCTTGGCTGAGCCCAAAGCTACAAAAGGAAGAGTTGAAGGAATGGGGAACAACCCACTAAGAAATGCAATTTGGCAACTAAACACAGAAAAGAAACAAATAGGAGTTTATGGTGGCAAATTCATTTCTTGAGATGTTAAAAGTGTGCAAATGAGCAAATTCAGTCATTCATTTAGCTCAAGCCTGCAAAGTACCTTTCCGTCCTTGCACGTGTTCTGGAATACAAACGGGAGCAAGATGTGCTTCCGGTTCATAGTCTAGTACACGGTAAGTCTGTAGAGCAGAGTGCAGGTAGAGTAAGGCAAGTCATCTCGCAGAGAAACACTTGAAAAGGGGCCAATGCAGCAGGGCTGATTGGTGAAAGTTACGGGACAGCCATTAGAAGAGGAGTGGCTTCGATCAGATCGGAAACACATGGCCAGAGCTCGTCCTGTGTCAGCAGATGAGTGAAGATGGCTGCATGGACAAAACATAGATGGAAAAGCCTGTCTGCTTGTATGACCACAGTATTTCCCAGTCAGCTCAGTGCTGAGAACAGGTTGTGGAACAGAAACTGCTTACCGACTTCCAGAATATGAATTTTAAAAAATGCCTTACATGCCATGCTAAGAACTTGGGTTTTCCTTTGGAAAACAGTACATTGGAAAGAGCAGAGAAGAGGAAGTAGAATGGGAAGGTAGGCTGGGAAAGGATCTCTAATTGTGGAAATTCTGGTTCTTAAGCTAGGTCTTCTCTAGGTTCACAAATTAGTTCACATGCTGAGGCCAGATAGAACCCCAGATGAGAACGGCTGATTTGGTTGTTAGTTATACCTCTGAAAAATGTCATTGTAACCTAACAGATAGAACCCCAGATGTGGACAGCTGATTTGGTTGTTAGTTATACCTCTGGAAAATGTCACTGTAACCTAACAGTGTGAGTAATTGTTATGCACTCATTCATTACTTCCAAACTCTTGTATGCGATCCTCTGGGAAGACAACCTGGAAGTCAAGCTGGCACTGTGAAATGATGAGAGACATTACAGCCTTGTTCTCTGACCTATTGGAGCTCTTGGAGAAAAGGAAAAACAATAACCACGTAAATAAATCATAACCAGAAATTTTACTATACCAAATTAAATGCTAGAAAGCTAAAATAGAAAATAACAAGGATAGAGCAAGAGGAATATTTTTATGTGGTATTGAGCAACAGTCTCTGGGAGAGGGTAAGGTCTGAAGGAGTTCGGGCAGGGGCTTGGTGAGTGAGACAATATTAGAGGAACAAGGGCCAAAGTACACATTGTCTTGGGATCACCCTGATGGATAAGTCTGTCTTTTTACATAGACTGAAAGCCATTAAATAGGATGATTTAAGGTTTTCAAAGATGACTCTCACAATTGTGTGAGTGGGTAAGAGGAAGGAAAGGTAAGCTTGAAAGGACTGGAGAGAAGGCATGGCTCAGGGAAGAGTGTTGTCCTAGGAGATTATCATGACGAGGACGAAATCAGATGAGAATGCATGTTTCTGGGAAGCTGGTTTGTTCCAGAGTGGTGAGGAAACAGTCTTCTTTGACTGGAGGAAAAGAGGGTTGCTCTGTGCAGCTCCTGCCAGGGAAAGAGTGAAGAGACATATGGAAAATGAAGTGACCTAGAGGATAAAACACCCTATTTCTGCCTCCGGTTCCCACAGTATCTTAGCACTGTCTTCCACGACCAAAACTACCAGAAAATAGGTAACATTGAACCTGGAGCTAGAGCTGTCAGAGAAGATACAAGATGATAACGCTATCCTAACCCACAAAAAGCAGGGTTGTAGACACTTGTGTTTTAAGGTTTTTTGACATACTATTTATAATGCGTGGGATGTGGAGAGTTGGCAGAAAAAGATATATCAAGAGTTACCTCTAAGTTTCTAATTGGAGAAACTGTAGATAAGTGTCATATACAAAAGAGAGGACACTGAGTTAGAGTAAATTTGGTGAGTAAGAATTCACGGGTTGAGTTCAGGAAGGGGCCAGTGTAAGGTCTTGCTTCTGTGTGCATCCCGGGAGCTGTTTGAATGTTGCTGCTTCATTTGCAGGTCTTCAATTTGAAAGAAAAATCTTCTGATTTAGGGAGTTTCTGACATCAGTTTTGTTTGCAATCCTGAAGATCAGTGAAGTCACCTAAAAGGAGAATTTGGAATAAAGAGAATACTTAAATCTCATCCCTGTGTTATAATCTGGACCTTCCGGTTTCATTATAGATTTCTTTTAGTTTTGACCATTTCATTATATATAGTGAACTATCATATCTACCTCCCCTTTCCTCCACTATTTTTCCCACATCCCTTTCTCTAATATCTGCCTTCTAGATTCATGATTTTTTGATAACCCACTAAGTGAAGTTAGTGCTACCAATATGTATGTGAGTATAGGCCTCTCCGCTGGGGCCCTGGAAAGAAACCTGTTGGGACACCCTCAAAAAAAAGATTCATTATTCCTCACCAGCAGCCATCAAGTATCAATAGTTCTTCATTAAGTGCTTGGGTCTGGAAAATACCCTCACTCCATTTACCTTGGTTTTAAATGATTCTCCCCAAATCCCCAAAGAGCGAACCAGTAGCTTATGGTGCTACTGGGACATGTTGCTATTTTATAAGAGATGAGGGTTACTGTAGGAAGTTGCTTCACTAGAAAGGCTGACTTAAAGGAGATCAGTCTTCCCCCTTCTCCACTTGCTTCTCAACCACGATGAGAAGAATATGTCTTCTCCACCACACATTTCTGCATGACATACTATGGTACCATAGGCTCTAAAGCAACAGGGCCCATCCATCCTGAACTAAGACCTCCGAAAATATGATCCAATACACTCCTTTCTTTAAAGTGTGATTTTTTTCCAGAAATGTCACAGTGGTAAGAAACTAGACATCATCATCATAATCCGATCAAACTCAACACTCAGAAGGCAAACAAAGTAAGAGGAATTGAAACAAAAATGAAGGGACCCATATAACCCAAGCAAATAAATATTCAAAAAAATGTCCCACTCATTAACAACAGCAATTCACTATTCAGTCACAACTTTTCTTCTGGTTCTGAATTTTTGACTGAGGTGTCTGTAGACACTGGCACCAATGCCCGTAACTATTACCCATACACTACTCTGGATGTTGCTTTCATGCCCTCTTCCACAACTATTTGCATAAAAGCAATTAAAAACTTGCATGTTTCTAAATATAATGGCCAATTTCCATTAAATTGATCCACCAGTAGGTTTGTTACTTCAATCAAGAGAATGAACAAAGGTGCTATTAATAATCATTTAAAGCAGTTAGTGAAATTGAACAATATCATAAGAAAATGACCTGCAGTCTGTGTCATTACTAGATACAAGTACTAGGTCTTCTCTACTTGACCTTTATGAAGCCATATCTGATTTTGTTCCCTTGACAATGCCAGTTGTTCCTGTATATTCTCTCCATTGGCTTAACTAACAGACTTTGGACTATCTAGGGCTCAATGTTCTCTTGTTTTATGAACCCAGCTTTTTAATGATTGTATCCAGTTGCATGATCTTTGAAATTATCCATACACTGATTGGAAAAATAGATCTCTCTGTTTGTAAGCTCTTCTCAAATTCAAATATTCACTATTGCACCATTTCTGTAATCAAAGGTCTAATCATCTTCCCCAAACATGGTTACAGCTCAGTTAATACATTTTCATCCTCTGTAAATTATAAAACTCAGAGTCAGGGTATTTTCCTTACTCAGCCCATAAATGCTATCATCTGCACCTCAAGATAATTTTACAATATAGATGCTCCTTATTCCATTTTCAAAACTACCCTGGATCAATGACTGACAACTTAAACTACCTTCTTGCTTATATTACTGTAATTCACGTAATCTCCTCAGTTTTAAACCAATGTGATTCTGTGAGATGCAGTAGATTTTCCTCATACATAGACTCTGATGTTTTCATAGATGTCTACTTTTAAGAAACACAAACTTATAAAAAAAAACAAACTAGTAAGTTCCTAATTTTCTCATCACTCAGATCACATCCCGCAACCTTTTCTTCCTCTACCGCCATCACGTAAAGCTCACTTGCTAGTCCTCAAATGACTCAGGGATGTTCCAAACACTGAACACATGTTCCAGCTGTTCCTTTTACTTGGATTCACCCAAGGGCTCCTTCTTTGACCTTTGTCATTCGAATGTCAAGTAAGGTCTTCCCAATCTCTCTTCTCAAAAGGGAACCCTTCACGTGCCTGCATGGCTTTTATATCGTCCTAACATACAACACCATCTTCTACCCTATACAAGTTGTGTGATGTCATCTTTCCTATATTGAACTGCAAGTTCCAAGAGGTCAAAATCTTTTGTTAATGTTGTTTCCTGTACAGCTCAGGTCTCAGAGCTGTTACTGTCACAGAGTAGACACTGTGTGGATATTTGTTGAATAAATGATTAGTGAGTAGCTCATAAAAAGATAAAGAAAACCATGAGAGAATTTTTCTTTCAAAATCCAATAGATGAGATTGGGCGATATGGCCATAGACATGCTGAGGTTCATGATACATGGTGATGTCTGAAACCATGTGGATGTTTTGATCTAATGTGTTGCCAGAATCCATGGGGAAGTTCATGATCTATGGTGATATTTTATATGTGTTTTAATAAACAAAGCTTGGCTGAAGATTAGAGTGCAAAACTAGCCACACTAGTTAACCATACAGGCCAGGCAGTGGTGGCATATACCTTTAATCCCAGCAGCCACACTGGTTAGATAGAGAGGCCGGGAGGTGGTGGTGCCTTTAATTCCAGCACTAGAGAGGAATATAAGACGGGAGGAGACTGGAGCTCAGGTCTCAGTCTGCAGTCTGAGGTTTGGAGGAGAGCACTGCAGTCTGCAATCATGTTGAGGATAGGATCACACCTTTGTCTGAGCCTTGGTAGAGTAAGGACACCCTAGTAGCTTGGCTGCTTTGCTTTTCTGATCTTCATCTTGAATCCCAACATCTGTCTCTATTTTTATTATTCATGCTACAATTATCTGTGCTCACATTGACTGTAAAGGGCAAGGAAGTTACTTTTGCAGTGGTAACTATGACTGCAGATTCACAGTTGAGAAAGAACTATATAGAAGCTTATGTGACAACCGCTACTCCCACCCCACCCCTCAAAAGTAACAGCCTAGACAGAAAACCATCAAAGGGAACTCATAAAAATTGTGATAAGAATGCTGAAATGTAACTCTCAACGACTGATATCTTCTGGTGGAAATGTCGGTAGGGAAGGACTCAGTTTCTTTAAGGGGTTGATCACTGGGAGTTTGGCCATGCTCCAGTGAGTATATGGGCAACAAAAATTGGACTATTTTTTCTTATTTTTCTTTCTTCTTGGAGGGGAGTTCACAAGGGAGTGGGGAGAACATAGAATGACTGGAAAGTACATGTCTTTGGAGAGGAATGATGTGAAATTCCAAAATAATCAATAAAAATATTATGTTATAAAAGAAATCCAATAGACATGGTATTTCCCAAAAGGTGAGTTTAAGCAATAGTATTGTTACTGTTCAGACATCCTACGGAAAGATTTGGCATTGTGGAAGATGCTATCTCACCATGAGAAATTTGAATTAAATTACAATGAAAGACAAACATTAGCTTCAGGAAAACACGAGCTGAAGGGAGGGCAAGTTTGACAGGATATGATACAGGAAGCACGTTAGTATGCATACCAAGCGCCATGACAGTGACCGATAGAATGAGGAGAGCAGGCTGAAACAGAGACCCAGCTGTGCCACTGTCAGCTTGCCTAGACAACCTCCATACTTCGTTTGATTCTTATGACTCAGTCCACTATCCAACCATAAAATCTTAACTATTCAGGCTCTAAAGATCATCTTGCTCCCATTCTTTCCTTATGTTATCAAAGTACAAATAGTTATTATTAACTATCAATAAATTAAGAGTTTTCTTATTGTCAGTAATTCAATGGCTCTCAAGTTCACCACAAGGGACCTCAAAATTCCCCCAGGAAAGGAAAATAGGACACGATGACAAGATGACAAGAACACCAAGTATTTAAGGTGTATGAACTTGAAGCCCAACCCTTACCAACACCAGTAATCAGTGGCATGGCAAAATAATGTCAGAACACATAGGTGCAATATTCAGATTTCCAGGTGACAGCTATTCTCAGCATGTGGAAATGATCCCATGAGCTAGGGAAAGGCATTCAAGTAAACACATGGGCACACTAAATATAGGTTCTATACTTAGACATAGATAAACTGACAAAGGCAAAGATGAGTGCTATTGATATTAGCTAAAGGGTTGGAGGCATTTGCTACAGAAATGAAAAGTTAACACATTATGTATAGGTATTTTATGCTTTCAAGGATTAGAATGTAGAACTGGTACCCATAATTCCCCGACCTTAAAACTTTATTTTTTTCTTTATTCCTTTTATTTATCATCTATTTATTCTGTGCTTCTGTATGCATGTGTGCACACATGTGCCTTGGGATGTGTGTGAAAGTCAGAGGATAGTTTGCTGGAGTGTGCTCCAGGGATCTGACTCATGTTTTCATGTTGGTAGCAAGGATCTTGATGGCCCAATGATTTGGTTTGTGATCTGTGGGCAAATAGAATGGTACTGTCAATCACCTTGCCACATTCCTTGTACCGATAATGTCTGCTTGGACATTCTATACATGCCTACCTATTAGTGCCTGTATGCATCAAGTACCACAGATGAAAAGGAAATGTCTCAACTCTTGAGATGATTGTTCGGTGTTTGGTATAACATTTTTAAACTGTGAAAGGTGTGGAACCTGAATATGGTTTCAGTGAAACAATAGACTTCACCAACTTCTTCTACTTTGTTTGCCATGATGCTCTAATTCCAAATCTTAAAAAAAAATTTGAAATGTTTTAAAGCTGATACCAGAACTATTGGCTTTTGTATTAGATGTAAAATGAGTGGGTTTAAAATCATAGTTTTCAACTGAAGAAAAATTTCCCATTCAGGGGACATTTGGGATGACTTAAGTCTGATAATCGCCACTGGGTATAGGTAGTGGGTTCCTGGTACCTAGTGAACAAAAGCAGAAATGCTGAAACTATTGATACTTGTGCTTGCTTTTATTTTAAAGGAAATATCAAGGGAAGTCCTTAATGAACATTTGTGTGAGAACAGGATTACTGCCTGGTGAGAGGCAGGGATCAAGGTGTACTCAAATGCAAGAGGTCAGCTTGCTAGCACAGGCAGTAGTCCTTGAGTATCAGACCAGCCCAGCACTCCACAGAGCTCATAAGGAGACCCCTTAAAAATGCAGTTGAGTCCATAATCCCAAAACTATCACATTAGTTTTATCAATCTTGATAAACTGCTGTTCTCACTTAGCCTTAATTTCCTCCTCTATAAAGAAAGAATGATTGCATCCAGATCAAAGTTATTGTGTGGTTTACTTAAAAGCTAGTTTCTAGAACACAAATTTAATACTCATTTATTTTCAAATAAATTTACTGTTCTGCCCTGTAGAATGTCAGAGCAGTCAGAAATAGTGACTGAGAGATCATGATTGTTTGAGATTTATTACCAAATACTGATTCCTTGATATTCTTAACCAGTATGAAAGAATTTACACGATAATATTTATTTGAAAAAAGAACTATAAAAGTGAGTTATTGCAAAATCCACTATTTGTAGGACTAGCCAGTTAGGCAAATAATCCATGTAAGTTGTTATAACTGATAACTTCTTGCTACCCAAAATGTAGGCACGTGTCTGACTGCTGTCAAGACTGTGTGTTGTGGACACAGGATATAGAAAAGGGTGCTATCATCTGTAGACTAGCATACAAATTTCTGCTGGGAAATGCTTTCTCCACTTTACCCTCAGGATTCATATTCCCTTCACCTGCCATCACTGTTCCTTGGAAAAAAGCTTTATCCATGGAGAAGATATGTTTATGTCCTTCCCCATAACTGTTTACCCTTGAGTGGAAAAGTTAAGGGTCTTTCTCAAAATTCTACTAACAAATCCCCTTCTTGGGAGTTTTGAGCGTGGGATCAGAAAGAGAAAAGTCAAACCCTTATTGTTTCTCATGATAAATTTTAAGCAACCAAGCCTGCGTGCTAGGGATTTGTTAATTGACAGTGCTTAGCATCAACAAAGCTGTGTGTTTGATTGGCTCTCTACCTAGTTGTTTAATAAGCTACTGTTTGTAGATGGATTCTTTTTCCCTGTATAAATATTCTCCCCTATAGATTGAGAAGGGTGCCTTGTCAGTCCTTTATCAGCTGTGTTCTAAGCACAAAAATATGGTATTTTCTATGCATACAAATTTGAGATGTTGCACCATTGTGTATCATCCCCCCATTAAAGTAGGCTATACCAGTGAAACCGTGATACCTATGTTAGAACATTCAAGAACTACGTGGATGAGCAAAACATTCTGCAAATGAATACTGCATTATTTCTGGAGCAATTTTTCCTCATAGAAAAAAGAAAAAGAAAAGCCATGATGGGTGATAAGGCTCCCCTGATTACTTGCAAAAGCTGACCATGCAGAACTTCCTTTAAAGACATTAAGCACGTATCATTGGATGTTTACTATCAAGCCAGGATTCTTGAAAGATTAGGTAGAATCACTTCCCTGTCTAATCTATCAACAGCATCAGATAGAAGCTCAGACTATAAGAATAGTTTTTCCTCATATTCACACATTTTTAACAACCAAATATTTCTTTGTTTTTTCACATGTAACTCCAGAGAAAATACAACTGCCTTTATAATGTTACATACAGAAGGCTCTGCAAATTGTATATGTATATTAACACATATGATACATGATTGTATACATGTGTTTTATAATGAGAAATGATAACCACATGTAAAAATATGTTCTGCCTTTGGCAAATATTAGGCTATGCTCTTTATACCGGTGAATTTGCTTGTTGCTGCTCTTGCTAGAAATGCTTATTGACTGCAGAGATTTCCTCCTGCTTCCCTCATTTTGCCTTTCTAGGCAAGCAATAAGCAGTGAACTGAGGAAAGATGGTTTCAAAACATAAAACCTGTTCCTTGTGTAGATAAGGCTTAAAGAATATAAACAGATGGATTTCTCCCACAGGACAGGTCATCATAGCATCGGGGGAAAATGAGTTGGCTGCTGAGTTAAGAAGCAATGAAATCATTGCTATGCACATAATTAAAATGTGATATTTCAAGAGGAGTGAATCCAAGCAGAAGAAAAGAAAAATTACAGCTAATACACACTGTGGTTGTGGCTTTGAATTAATGTGTGCCTGGATGCAGAAGAAGCTAAGTAAACCAATACCAGTTATCAAAATGTAGATAAATGGCAGTATCTCTAATTTAAAGACTTTAATTTCAGCCTCTGTTTCAATGGTAATATTATTTATTTATTTATTTATTTATTTATTTATTTATTTATTGATGAGTTCATTTGACATATGCCCTTTATCACCAGCTAGATTTAAGATACACAGAAGAGCATTGCATACACTACCCCATGCCTAGAAGGAGCTCTGGTTAGAGTGTAATGAAACTGTCAACGCAAAAGACCTAGTCTGAATCATACCTTGCCTGTCTTGCAGGGACAGCTTTTGAATCTATATCCAAACTACTTAGTGGACCAGTTCAGGAAAGAAGCTGTCCTTGTCATGACTATTATTCAACTTCTTCCAAGGTAGAAGTTGAGTCTAGATAAAGAGAATGCTATAGAATTTCGAACAATGGACACTGTCCTCTTTCTGTCCAGGAAGCTGCCTAGTGAAAAGAAAACAGCAGATGCACAAGCAACTGTCATCTTGGGTAAAAGAGATCCTTTTCTTGGGACCATATCAGTTTCATGTTTACAGTTCCTCTGAGACTATATCTATATGATGACAGGCTTTCTGGTGAAAACTGAGAAATTCAGTTGCAAATGTGAATGCTACAAAATGTGTGGCTATTTGGCAACAGGCAGATCAAACATCTGGATCCTTGACTCAGTTTTTCCATTTTCACCCAATATTTTCATATCGTGCAAAACACCAATTAAAAAAAGAAGCCAATCTGGTGTTTTGGCTTTCCTACTAGCCAGTTTGTATCTCAAATGGTTAGCCCAATTGATTGTGCTGCTTTGAATGGCCAAAATGAACAGATCAACATGAAAATAGTTGCTGGGGTGGCTGTTCTGATCTTTTTCAATCAATATGGTGGAGTTATATACTCTATCTCATAAGTGCTGTGCAAATGCAAATAATTTCTGATATCTCAGAATTCAGTAAAACATGGAGGAGTAGATGATTGCAATTTTTCTTCTTTCCAGATAAAGACAGAGATACCCAAATCCAGGTGATTTCCTTGGGAAATCTCAAGAAGTTGATGTCCATTTTCTATTGTAACGTGGTGTTTCTTTCTCAGTGGTACATCAAAATCACCGAATGAAACAAAACTACACATTCATATTTACAGAGACCAGTTACTGCAGTTTACTTTTGAGAATCCACACTAAGGGAATACTTCAAGACTTCAGTGTTCTGTTTGTGTGATTCCCTCCTAATCTACAAGGAGATGTAGATTCGATTAAAAACTGAAAAGAAACTAAGAGAAGTGCTACCAAAATTTAGCTTTATTGTATGTTACAGCAGTTTACAAGTATTCTAATTCTGGAGAAAAACCACATCTTGGGAGGATATCAACCAATGTTAAGAAAACAACTGCAGTTCATTTTAGGAAATGAAAGGGTATATAAGTCAGAATATGAAATAGTGATGTTTTGATACATTGTTTTCCAAAAACTCACTTAAGCAAAAGATGTAGTTTTAAGAGGTAGAAGCCATAGTGAAGAAACAGATTGAATTTTGGAAATATTAAGTGACCTAATACTGATTTAACTAGAAACATAGCTGTTTATCTGAATAAACCAATTTTCCATAAGATTCTTTCTCTTATAGAACACTGAAGTCCACAGATATACCTATGAACAGCACTGGAGACCCACATTGTGGGTTCCAAATGATGAAGATGCTACCGCAGCTTTCAGGGATGATACATTTTTACTCTGGCAATGAGTTTGATGCTATGGGGAGATTAAAAAAGAAAAAAAAAATACTAAGTCAAAGAATAAAATTGAAATAATATTTAAGGAAAATTATTTTTTTCCTTGTATTTTTAAATGTTGCAGCTTTCAAAATAACCCAGCATACAGTACCCCTCAGACTGACTGACTCATCGCCGTGTCCACACACTTTCTTTAAAAACAGAAAAATCATTTTTGAAAATGATCAAAACATAACATTTTGCTGGAACAGATGCCTTGCCTGTGCTCTGTGCCACATTTTTGTAGTATTTAAAATGAACGTTTCAGTTTTAAACACCGAGTGACTAATCATGGTTGGGAGGGGAGGGCGGGCATGATGGAGGCAAAGTCAGGCTCCCCCTCTAACACGTGTAGAAGCGCCAGGCCGCCTCGGGCTCGTGTACGCCTAGTACTTTTCCCTGGGCTGTCTTTCCCAAGACTGTCTGGAGGTCAAGGGATGATGCTAATTTTTAATATTTGATACTGATGAATCCTTAGAAGGATATAGTCTTCGTTTTATTTTTGTACCTCTTACTGTATCCAAAGCTTCCTTTTAAATGTCCTCAAAATATCTATGTAAGTTACATTCTATGTCACAACGTACATAGTGTCTTCATTTATGCATCCTCTCAGCATTAAGCATGAATGGCACCTTCTCTTAAAGCTAGACTCATTTGGAAGGTAAGGTATTTAGTGAACTCAAAGCATACAAATTCGCAGTCTAAAAGTACTAGGCATCATTCTTCTTGTTGTTATGGTTTCCATATACTTTGACCTAATGATGGATGGGATAGTTTGGTGATACCTTTGGGAGATCAACTAGTAGAGATGACTTCTCTACTCATCACCAGGAACAAACATTGGGGGCTTTGCTCTCTAGCATTCTGTTGATTGTGTGCTGCAGGTAGCTGAGGTGACAAGAACAGTGGCTTGTCCTCTGCCTGCCTCACTTCCAACTCTGTTGCTTTCTGAATACTGAATGAAGACTGAGAGAACACTCGGTAAGTTATTTTCAATGGAAAAAGTTCTATAGGTCATGAAAACTTACTAGGGTATTGTAGACTTCCTCCTAATTTATAATGGCTATCAGTATTATTAATCAGTGTCAAGCTGTATATAGCATGAGAAAAATTTTGGTTTTATTAAAAAGAAAACATTGGTTCATTCTATTCTTGACATGCATGCAGACTTTTTACAAGCTCTGAATACTTGAATTTCTTTTGAGTCAGTGAAGTCTGCACATTCTTCGTCTTTCCAGCCTCAATGGAAAATGTGGGACGCATGAAGAGCTGTTGTTAGACAAATATATTCCTGCTTTGAAATGTTTGCTTTGTGTAAGGCAGTTGGACAGAATCTATGATTTGCCATTATAATGACACGTCAGCAACCCAAAGTTTTGTAATAGTTATTCAAACTAATTAATGATGTAATTAACAGTGTTAATGTAGACAAAAGTGAGGCCAGGACTGACATTTCATGATCCACAGTGTTTTATTTTATGGGGAAATACGGCTGTTTCACCTCCCTCTCTGAAGGGTAGGTCTAACATCAGTGTTTAGCAAAGGCTCAATCACATATCACGTAATGGTTATTTTTTGTCCAGAAATGAGTCATAGTTCACACCTTCAGAAAAGGATAGGGAATGTATAGAAGGCTCTAGCAGGTGTGGAAATTCAAAGGGCGCAGGGATATGCATTCCTGTGTCTTTAGATCATCTCATTTATCATTATTCTGGAAAGTACCATTTAGTGGAGTTCTACATTACCTAAGCCATTCTTTGTCCCTCCCTATTGGATGACACTACCAGTGGAGGCAGAGTTTTATTTCATGATAGAGCATAGGAATAGAAAAACAGACAAAACAGTCTAGACAAGCAGAAACTGGTTAATTCTATTGTGCCCACAGTCATTCTAAAATGTTAGACATCTAATACATTATTAGAAACAAATTGTAATTTTGCTCTTATTCGTTTTCATCATAGAAAAGATATAAGAAACTTGCTTGGGTTTTGTGGATGAGGAAGTCAGAAGAAACGAAACTGCCTATCTCTTCTGGGATCTGCTCTTTCTCAGTGTTACTGAGAGTTATCAGTACAAAGCAATTGCCTTACCAAAGTGAGGAGGGGGAACGTTGTTAAATTGGGTCATATGAAATCATATGCAGGAATATTTTAAATAGTTCAGGATATTTTGTGAAATAACGTTGGTACTGAAAATCCTTATAATATTTTCTTCTAATTGACTATGCACATCTACACTAACTTCTCTAAGAGGAATTAAATATTGGGGTCTTGAGAAATTATAGATTAGCATCAGGGAGAAAGTTAAATACTTTAAACAGTTGCCATGGGACAAGAAGGGCCTAAAACATCTTATGCATGGTAAAATCAGAATAGAAAATTTTCATCATGAGAATTTAGAAAGGTGGGTTTTCTAGTAATGTGGAATGCAGTACAGAAAAGTTAGAGTTGGGGGTGCATCCCAGAGTTTGCTACAACAGTGTACTTAGAAAGTGAAAAAGAAATCTTTAAAATGAAATTTTTTGGCACACGGATATTTTGTTATTGACTCAATAATGACTTGACATAATTTACCTTTCTCTTTCAACAGACATAGATTTTAGTGACAGCAGTTCCTCAAATCACATCCCCCCACCACCACCCCGAAATTAAAGTTTTAGAATCATTTAGGATGCTATAAGGAGCACCACAGAGTATCTTAATGCACCTCATAAATAATGACAAAGCATTTAGGCATTGGTAGACCTCAAAGTGCCCCTTATGTTAGAGCAAATCAGCTATGACCCATGGAGCTTTAACCTGGGGACATCTGTAAGTGTTGAGGAGGAGATAAGGAGGTCGTGCTTGCATTTGGACTACTGATGCCAATAAAGTAGAAAATGCTCTCATTGCAGCATTTCTTAGAGTCTTTAATACTCCAGTATCCTTGTGAACAGACACGGTGGAACTCTAGAAGAGGGTATTGCTAGCAGGATTTGATCATGGCCTTCTGCATTTAGGTAGCATCTCTTGGAAAGGATGATGTATGCCAATTATAATGTGATTCAGAGCTGGATAAAATATACTATGAAGGTGTATGTATATATAATTTCATTCCAATGAAATGGATTTCGTAACTGTTAAGGATTCATGCTATTCCTTCCCTAACTGTCTTTGGCTTTAAAGCTTGTCAGAATTCTACTCGTTAAATCCATCAGCTCTTCTTTAGAGGGAGTGCTGAGGACAGCTTCGCTGGAGTGGCTCACCCACACACAGCCCCCAAGTCAGGCTGTTCATCATCTGAGTGTTTTTCTTCCAGCGCACAAAGAAGCTATTTTCTCCTGGGTAGGGGCTTCCCCTGACCTCCCACCCACCTCTGTTAGGCAGAAAGTCATCCCCAAAGAAATGTGTCATTCTTGGAACAGAACATCCCTTAGTGAAGACTCACTGAATAATCATTCAGCACGAAGCATAAATCTACCCCGAGGGTCGGAAAAACCCACAGTTAAAGAGCAGAGTGGGTAAAGCCTTGCATTCCTGGATATTAAAATAGACACAAGCACAGAAGAGGATGTGCTGCAGTGAAAGAGAGGGAATTCTCCAAAACTCAAGCAGGAAACTGGTCCATAAACTCGCAGCTGACTCATGATTAACTCTTTAGTCACTCGAAGCCTTCATCATTCCCTCTTACTTAGGACAGTCTGGTGGCTGATCTGCTCTGAGCCATTTCCTGTTGGCTTCGTCAAGCTGCTGGTAAACACAAACTCTCTTTCCCTCCTAGCTTCCTTTCCCTACCCTCTTCCCTTATGTGGTTGACCCTGCAGAAGACATTAGGCAAAGAACCATGGGAACGCTGAATTCTCTCGTGAGTCATAACAGCCTACCTGCAGACACAGAGGCCTGGTCCAGGGAGGAGAGCTGGCAGCAGACAAGCTCTATAGGGTTGGAACTGAGCACAGAGCTGTCCTTGCTGCAGAGGCTGGCGGGGAAGTTTCTGCTGGGTGGGCTAGGCACAGGTCCAACAGTGATCAACATGTTCTCGTCACGATTCAGGCAGCCGCCTGGCACTAGGGGGAATCCAAGCTGGATCCACCCAACAGGTGGGCAGAGAATTGCTCAGAAAATCAGCCTGACTAGGGACTTGCTTATCTAAAAGGCAGAATATGCAAATGGGTAAGGACACAGGCTTCTGGTCTTATGCCCACTCCATTTAGCTGGGAGTTTGTGGACAAGTTACTTATACAGATAATGTTAAAAAGACTTTTAAAGGAGGTATTGGAATAAGAATTCTCTCAGACACGTTTAGCAATTACTATATGTCAAATGATTTTTTTTTGAAAAAAGATAATCCAGTAGGATAGATTTGATCCTTATATCTGCATTTCGTAAATGAGGAAACTGATTCTCAGGCCACCAACTAGTGATGATAAATCCTGACCTGACTTCATTGGCCTACACCGTAGCTATATGTTAATTCGAAAACTCTAGTCATTCCCTCAATGTTGATGCTGCCATGGTTGTGGCTGTTGAAGCAATGGTAATTACTAGTAGTAAAGGATTATATAAGGTTTTTAAGTTCTGGTTATTGATAACAACCCTGTTTCTTAGAGGACAGTGCTAGATTAGAGAAAGGTGAAGGTCTTCTCACTTAAGGCCCAGCTGAGGTTTTCCTTGATGCACTAGAGAAGGCACCAAAATCCATCAGTCCTCCAGGCCACAGCTCGCAGAAAACAGAGCAGAACCATCCGTGGAATTCTGACTTCAAAGGGAAGCTCCTTGCAAATTTAGAGATAACAATGGAGGGGCCCAGAGATGAGGTCTTAATTGGTAACTCTGGATTATTATCCTCCTCAAGGCTGAAAATCAGGAGAAACTGTGACCTCATGGTACATGCAAGATGCTTGAGTCTCAAGATTACTGAGAAGCTTCGGAAATGTGGGCGAGGACAGAAATGACCTCTGATCAAGAGTTGCAGCTGGATCGACAGGGAAGAGATTACTGGGATTCTGTTGATGAAATGCAATCAACTACACTGAAACTACAATTCCTTCCAGGTTACTTATTTGGTAATGTTATAGTATTTATGCTATGGAGTCTAGAGTGCAATGATATCTGGTAGCAAAGTGTGACACAGTGCAAAATGTGTAGTATGTATGGTAAGGGCCGGTGAAGTTTGCTGTAGTGTCATACAATAGCGAATAGAGTGCTAAAAGATAGGCAAGAATGAGGGCAAAAGGTTAGTTAGTTACTGCTGTGTTATGTGTTGCAGTGTAGTTTGCGGCAGTGTAGTCTAGTGCAATGCAGAAAAAAAATCTATTGAGCTAGAAGTAAGGACAATTGAATTCTCATCCTCTCTGTGCCATTAATAAGCTGTATAGCCTTGGATAAATCACTCAGCGTTTTTTGGCTGCATTTTCCTTTAGTATGTAAAATGAGGGGGTTGGAAAAGATGATCTTGAAGGTCAATTCTGAGACATCCCACAGCTTGGTCTTACTCATGAGATCTCTAAAAATTTATACTTTCTGCCAAGATTTAGAGGTTCCTTATACAGACTTTCCCCAAGTTTAGAATGCCAGATAATGTTCCTGGAAGAGGAGAAGAAGGAAAAAGCCCATAAATAGATTTCAGTACCAATCCAACATCGAGAATTAAATTAAACGAAAGGTTAACTTATTGCAATACTATCCTAGTCATAATTCTTTGTTAAATGGAGGGTATTCTAAGCCAGAATTCTGGGAGGTCTGGGTAGCTTCAGTCCAGTTCCAGAAAACTTACTTTGTTAGACCCTGGTGGAGGTACAACTGCAGTACCTGGAAAGTAAGCAATGCACATGGTCAAAAGCACTGGACCAGAAGAGCACACTGACACAGACCTCCGTGGTTGCCTGCCTGGGAATCAAAAATGATGTCTGCTGGAAGAGTGTGTACTGGTCAATATTTTCAAGTTCACTCTTAATTGCTTCACTTAATAATAATTGTAGCAAAGTTTTAAAGGTAAATTACACTAAAAACACTTATGAAAAGCATAGAGATTTCTTGCAAATCATAATTCTTGTTAAGTGAAGGATATTCTTAGCCAGAATCGTTGGAGGTCTGAATTGCTGCAGAATACATCCAGAAGGGTTGCTCTGTTATACCCTGATGGAGGCACTTTCACCCTCGTTGGACTCTTAATGTTCTTCCCTTTGCTTTCAGCATTTATGACTCTTCATATTTTTCATGTTTCAGACCACTATCTGATGATTTCCTGCACTGGTGGACGATGTTTTGACTCTCCAAAAGCAACCTTTCCTTCATGTATTGTCTCCCATGCTCACACATTGTTGTAATCTTGAGGCTGAATCACTGTTGAGGGATAAAATTGTTTTGCCAATGAAACCTTATTCACAGTTTAAGGACTATATGTGCAATGATTCTGTCTCTCCCTCCTTTCATTTTACTAAATTTGATGCACACCATTTTTGATTACTTAGTTTTCTTTATTGGCATTCCTATATTTTCAGATTTCTTCCAAAAGGTTATCAGATTAATTTTCAGAAGATAAAGCCATAGTCCTTTAATTCCTTTGTAGTTTCTTGTTTTGTTTTGGTTGTTTGTCTTTTGACCCAGCTTTAAACTTGTCCTGTAACTGTCATCTTGGAATTTTCCTCAGTTGAGTATCCTTAAAATTCCCTTTGTTTACATCATTGTTTGGCTTCCCCCATCTCCTAGATTTCTCCCTAATGATGCACTTCTTTGTTTCGAAGCACCAACTCATTTACCCATTACGCAAGATGAAAAACATGCCATTGAACTAAATTATGGAAATAACATAATTCAACATGCCTGACTTTTTTTGAATCACAGTGTTTGAGTCTGAACTGTCTTTGTCTATGACATTATATCATACTGGAAATTCCCTTGTTCATTATTGTCCTTTCTCTTAATCCTCTGTTCTTCAACTTTGGAAACTGAAATCTCTTCTGTGGGTGTAAGGTGACTAATCACTTCCTCACATGTGTTGGAATGGCACAATAGCAAAAATAGTGCTTGTTTGCAACTATTCTCAGTTTTATCCTGACAAATTATTGATAGTTTAGCTAGATATAGAATTGTAGCATGGAAGTCTTTTTGCAAAGAAAATTTAAAGAAGTTCCATTAAAGAAAACTTAGAGAAAATCCATTGGCTTCTTGCTTTCAGTTTGATCTTAAAACGTTGGATTTCATCTTGACACTTGGAAGAAGATATGTATACATACAATAAATATTAATGGATTATTGTGCTTTAATTGTGTTTAATAATTTAATTAGTTATACATACATATATGTGGATGTATACACTGTTTTATCATTCTGGAAGTTTTAAAAAATTATTTTGCTATCTTTAGCATTCTGGTATTTCCCGGTGGTGTTTCTTTGTACGGATTTAATTTTTTCTCCTATTTTATATTCTGGAAGAATTTCTGGATGCAAATATTTCCAATGAAAAAGTTATTCCATTATTTTTATCAGTCAACTTTAAATTTTTCCCCTTGTAGATGAAAGGAATTCTGCTATTGGGCCTTCTGGGTCTTTTCCTTTACTCTCTTAAATCATTTTTATCTCTGTTTCCATCTCTTCTCTCTTTTTTTCTTAGCAGAGTTCTTTTGCTTCATTTTCTAGCTCAAAACTGAATTTTCCTTTTACATTATGTATAGCATTTAAAATTCCAAGAACTGGATTTCCTTTGGGGAGCAGTCTGGGGGTGGGTTTTCCCTTCCATTTCAAAAATCTTTTTCATGTATTATAGTGTTTTGTCACGAAGACTGTTTTCTTATTCCAATTATTCTTATATTCTTGAAATTAAACCATGCTTATAAAAGATTAAAAATTAAGTAAGTAGCCTATTTCTTTCTCTTTGTATAGTGTCTCCCTTCTTGTTCAGAACGTACACTAGTAATGTGGCACTTTTCTGATGTCTTTGTGCCCCATTTGCCTGTCTTTGGATGGATTTAGATGTCTGTATATTGATAAATTGATTGAAACAATATCAGAGCATCAAAAAAAACTTACCATGTGTTTCCTTATAGAAACAATCAGTTGGTTTCTCTAATTCAACAACAGAATAACATTACAGCATATGAGTATTGGAGAATAATGAGAATTAACTGTATATAAACATGTAGCTTTCATATAAAGCCGTTGTATATGTTCTATGTGTATATGTATGAAACCAATGTATATATACTATATATACATATTATGCTTTTCTTCTTCAATAACCTGTGTCTTTCAATTTGTGTTTATTTATACTATACATGTTAAGTATTGCCATCAGTTTTCTAATAACCTCATGGTTTTATTCACAATAAACAAAAAAATTTAAGATACTTATTATGTTCTTAGAGTATAAATGTCCCCATATTGACTTAAAGGTTTACTATCACTGCAATTATTATTATTTTATTTCTAATATTTATTCACAAAGTTAATATTTCTTTTTGTCTCTGAATCCATATACATTTTACAAAAAAACAGTACACATACATTTTAATGCAGCATTGACCACAGAGTTAATATCTTAATGGTGAGAGGGTATGATCAAAATACACTTCATGAACTTCTCAAAAATTTACATGATATTTATTAAAATATACATTTTTAAAGAAAGTAAAGTTTTCAGTTGTCATTGTAATAGTCATTCCAATATTGGCCCAGTAAGCATGAGGCAGGTAAGTCATTATTATAGGTTGTGGACTTCACATCTAGGTAGGATGTTGATGGTTTTTGTCTCCCAGCAACTATCACAAAACTTCCCAGCACTGTGAAACTACCCAACAAGGAGGCAACTTCAGGCCTCTTGCAAGGTATTTTATCTCTGTCCTACAGACAAAATATGTAATGTCTTGATCATTAAGGTCTTCAAGTTTCTTTCTTGTGAATATCCAAGAGTATTGGCAATGATCTGTAATGTTAGGGGTCCTCTAGGACCTCATTGATCAATAATTATAGAGAGAAACCCATGCCTAATTCTGAAATTTTTGTTTAATAGCCTATGACTCCTAGGAATAGCAGCATTCATCCATGTATCATACCTTTAATCATTTGATGATGATGGTGGTGTTGATAGTGGTAATTTTAATAGACTTAGAAAATAGAGGTCTCTACAGGATTCTTTCATACTCCTTTGTTTTTGTTGATTTCCCTTTCCTTTACTGTCTACATTCTTCCATCACCATCCCATCTTAAACTTTTTTCAACTCAGGATTTTAAAATTTCAGGTGTTCTATTATCTCCCTCCCATAAGACTTCATCTGTTTTTTCCAATGTAATGTACCATTTCTAGCTTAATGATTTACAAGCACTATACATTAAATATGTTAATTTAAAAATTCCTAGCTAGAATTCACATATGATTGAGAACATACAGCGTCATCTACCTACATCTGGGTTATATCACAGTATAACTTTTCTAGTTTCTTCTGTTTTCCTGTAAATTTCATTTTTTAATAAGTGAATAAAATATCTCTGTGTATATGAACAAGTGTATTAGTCATTCAGAAGGTGATGAACATCTAGGCTGGCTACGCTTCCTGCCTATTGTAAACAAAGCAGCAACAGACCTGACTGGGCATGTGTCTCCCCAAGTCGGATCTAGAGGCCTTTGGGAATATATCCAGGTATGGTATAGTGGAGTCATATGGCAATATATTTTTAGCTTTTGGTGAATGATCCACAGTGATTTCCAAGTGGGTCCACCAATTTACAACTCTACCAACAGGATGAATAAATGTTCCTTTTCTTCAAAACTTCACCAGAATTTACTGTCATTTTCTTGGTGAGCTGTTATGACAGAGGTAAAATATAATCACAAAGTAGTTTTAATTTGTATTTCTCTAATGGCTGAGGAAACTGAACACTTTTTTATTGATCTGATTAAGCTATACATTTATCTCTGATCCCCTCCCTTCCTCTCCCTTTCTCTTCAACCCTCTCCCATGGTCCCCATGCTCCCAATTTACTCAGGAGATCTTGTATTTTACTATTTCCCATGTAGATTAGATTGATAAATATCACTCCATGTTCCTGAAGGTTATTCAGTGCTCCCGGGGTTTGCTCCATTTCTGTTTCAGGTTTGCTCTGACCTAAGTTACTGGCTCCAACCTGTTTCTGCTCTGTAGAGCTCGTCGTCTCGGGGCTGCTCCAGCCCAGGTTGCTGGCTCAGTCTTGCCTCTGCAAATGTCCCTGGTCTGGATATGCTTCAGCTCCCGTGGAGCTTGCCAACTCAGGCCTGCTCAGGCCTAGGTCACTGGCCTAGTCCTACTTCTGCAAATGACCCTTGTCTGGTTCCACTCCTGCTTCCGTGAAGTTCACTGTCCCAGGCCCGCTTGGCCCAGGTAACTGGCTCAGTTCTCCTCCTGTGTAGTTTGTTGTCTCAGGCCTGCCCCAGCCTAGGTCTCTGGCTCGGTTCTGTTTCCATAAATGTCCCTAGTCTGGATCTGCTCCCACTCACATGGAGTTCGTCATCCCAAGCCTGCTCTGACCCAGGTCGCTGGCTCAGTCCTGCTCCTGTGGAGTTTGCCTAAAACTGAACACATTTTTATTGATCTGATTAAGCTATACATTTATCTCTGCTCCCATCTCTTCCTCTCCCTTTCCCTTCAACCCTCTCCCATGATCCCCATGTTCCCAATTTATTCAGGAGATCTTGTCTTTTACTATTTCCCATGTAGATTAGATCGATAAATGTCACTCCATGTTCCTGGAGGTTATTCAGTTATTCATTAGGTATTTTATTTGTTAAATTTCGTACATTTTATTGAGCTGCCTTGTGTTCTTGATGTGTAGATTCTTAGTCTAAATTTTCAATCCTCTTTCAGATTACAGCTAATAAAGATTTTCTACCTTTATGTATGCTATCTCTTTACAAACTCTTTGCTAAACAGAGCTTTATCCAAGTCTTGGAAGCTTCCATTTTAGCTACAGAATATTTTGCTTTCTTTTATGTGAATAATGGCACTAGGGTTTTGGCAGTAATTATGTCAATGAATCTGTAGATCGCATTTGGGGGATGGCCATTTTCACAATAATATCTCTACTAATCAATGAGCATGGGAATTGTTTTCACTGTTTATGAACTTGATTTCATTAGACTCTTTTTGATTTTTTAATGTACATCTTGTTTGCCTGTTTTTCTTCTTTGGGTAGGTTAGTTACAAAGTATTTTAATTTTTGAAGCTATTATGAATGTGATTCTGGTTCCCTTCTCAGTATGTCTATCACTGGTATGTATAAAGAAATACTAGTATTTTCTCTGACTTTCTTTAATCTGCTACTTTTCAAAAGTATATATGAGCAATGAGCTTATTTTAGGTACTTTATTCATAGAATTATATAATCTATAAATAGGGATATTTTGAGTTCTTTCTTTCCTTTCTTATTTTTACCCTTTAGCTTACTTTTCTTGCTTTATTGGTCTACCTAAGACCTCAAACATTATGTTGAAAAGAGGAAAAGAGAGCTAGCACATTTATGTTCTTCCCAATCTTATTAGCAACACTTTGCTTTTGTTTTCAGTTTTTCACATAGCATGTTGTTAGTTATAGGCATGATATAAACATACAGTATTTTTTTGTAGTATTTTCCATCCATCCCTAATCTTTTAGGTTCTTCTTTCATAAAGAAATATTAAGTTTTGAGGGCTTTTTTTCTGTATCTATTGAGATGGCCACATGATTTCTTAGAATCTTTTTTACAGTAATTAATGACTTTTTAAATTTTAGATATGTTGAACCATGTCTGCATCACTGGAATGAAGTCAATTTAATAATGGAATGGCAAATGATATTTTTGATGTGACCTTGGATTCAGTTTACAAGTATATTTCTGAGAATTTTTCTTTTGTTCATCAGGAAGAATGCTCTAAAATTTTTTCTGTTGTTTTTCTCATTCATATGGTTCTCAATTCATTTTGCTTTCTCTGTATATTTAGTACTTTAATTGTAAACTAGCATGAGCATTTCCTTTCTAGGCTTTCCTGTTTGGTATTCTATATGTCTCTTATTTTGGGAATAGCATCTCTTTACATTTTATAACTTTTCTTCTATGGTTTTATTTTTATTTTTTCCTGTAATTTTGACATTAAAATCTTTGTCCTTCTGTATAGCAAAATCTCATAAATTTTGTCTTTTCCTCGTTCCCAAAATATATTGCATGCTTTGACCATGATTTTTAAAGTTTATTATTGACATTGGTTAAATTATCTAGTTCTTCTACCATGATCCCTGATATTCTGTCATCAACATGCTCCAGTCAATTGACAAGGTTTTCTATTAAATTGTTTATTAACTTACTGAATTTCTCATTCCACCACTTTTACTTTGGCTTTTTTTCAAGTATGTCTTTCTATACTGAATTCTGTTTTCATATCTTGAATTGACTTCTTCATTTCACTCAATTGTTTCTGTTGTCTCAGAAATCATTCAAAAGTTTATTCATGTCTTTGTCTTTTTTAAATCATATTTATAATAGTAAATTTTTTTCTTTGTCCAGAATTTCTTTTAAAGTGCTCTCATTGGAGGCTGATAATTTCTAGAGAAATAATGTTTACAAGACTTTCAGGTTACATATGTTTTTTGTCTAAGCATCAACATATCTGGGTTAGATTATTGATTAAGTATTTGGTATCAATGTTGTTGTAGATGGTGATGATAGTTTAAGCAGATTATCTTTCAGTGAAGATATTTGTAGAGTTTTTCAGGGACAGACTGCATTGCAATGGAATTAAAATGGCAGTTTTCTATTTTGAAAAAGTATTCAGAGCACTTGTTCCCTCACTGACCATCTTGTCTGAGTATTGTCTAAGCATCAATCACTATCATCAGTAAATTCAACATGAAAATAGAGTTAGCAAAAGTTAACTGCAATATAAATACTTATTACTAAGGTACACTGATAGCACTGTACATAATTTGTTATTGTGGTTGTAGGTGGAGATTAACAGAAGAAAATGTCCACATTGGGAATAGCAATGGTTATTAAGTTTCTAGAAAGAATGTAGAAAAGAGAAGAAGGGCGCTAATGTAAAGAAATGAGAAGCCAATAAACAGTGGGAGTAGGTTATTTGTGTTTAAGGTAGAATGGAAGGAAATAAAGATTGGCATTCAGATGTCACATAACAGTCTCATCTCTCTTGAGACTAAGTAATAAACTTCCTGTACCCTAGAGCAATCTTTGTTCTTTTGGAGAGGTAAAAGAAATAAGAAAAGCTATTCCAATATTTAGAAGGAAAAAAAGGAAGAAAAGCCAACTAACCAACCAACCAGCCAAAGAAACAAACAAATAAAAAAACAGAAAAGAGGAGAAATAATGTAAGTAGAAATAGTGGGAGACAAGCTACTTGCTACAGACAGGTGAATGAGATATTGCTAGGGTCTACACTAGAAGATTGATCACACAGAAGTGTGAGGACAAGGACCAGAGTCTCCCCACACAGTTGGATTCACAGAGATGTGATGAGGGTAGAGTCTTGTCTAACAATCTGCCCTCTCTGTAGGGTTTCAGTTAGGTACGGAAGTCTCAGCATGAAAATTAACCTCATGAGATGGTCTTTCTTTTTTATGTTTTTGATAGATTGCTTAATTAGAAGAAAAATTATTTCCCCAAAGAATTAATCTTTTCAGCTACATAAATACAGAGAAACACTTTTATCTAAAGACTTTCATTTAATTTTAATTTTTAGAAAGAATAAAAAAAAGATAAATTTTTGGAAGGTCTATATTTCTGTGAGTAGCCATATCCCATCTAGATAAGACAGCATTAACTAGATTCAATGAGTTTTTTTTTTAAAGAAAAAAGAAGACATACCAATGGTACACACCTTTAATCCCAGCACTTTTGGAGCAGAGGCAAATAAATCTCTGAGTTGAGGCCAGGCTGGACTACAGAGTGAGTTCTAGGACAATCAGGGCTTCACAGAGAAACCATGTCGTAGAAAAAAAGGAACCATTTTATGCATGGTCAGTATGATTTGAATACATAAATGAAATACGCAAAGGTTAAATAAGATATATGTAATTTTAAGTAATGAGAATTTTCATTGAAAAAATATGAAAAATGGTCAATGAGCTTTATGTTTAATGATCTTAAATGGGCTAAAGTATCCAAATGATTTTAGTGGAATACAGTTTAGTTATTCACTATTACACCTAAAAATAAAGGCCACTGTCTAAACATTCATCTTACATGTGGTAATTGATCTTCATTATCAACTTGAAAAGATTATAATGACTTAGGGAACACACCTTTGTGCATATGTGTGAGTGTGTTCTCAGAGAAGTATAACTACGAAGAGAAGATCCACTCTGAAATGGATAACATCACTCTATCCATGAGGCGTTCTCTCCAAAGCACTGAGTATCCAGACCGAATGAGAGGAAAAAGGAAATGCAGACGAGACCAGGACAGTTTCTGTACTTCGTGATCCATCAAGATGTAAGCAAGCAGCCTTCACTTCTGACAGCACAGCCAAGAGCCACTCTAACCTTCATGCCTTCTTCATCATAATGACCTATTTCCTCAGACAATGAGCCCACCCTATGTTTTTTGTCAGCTATTTAGTCACAGCAAAAAGAAAAGTCACCAATCCTTTATATAATAAGAATAAAGAAACTAATATGAAATGCAGTAAAATAAAACTATTTAGTATAATAAAATTGGTTTATAATATATATCATACAATATAATGTAATGTAATATATACAGCATACAATATAATATAATAATTATAATAGCATAAAATTATTTACAAAAATATACTGAGCTGGATTTATAGGGTTGTGAGTGATGCTTATGTTTATGGTGTTATTTATAAATATAAACATACATTAATTGTCATACATTTAGTAAACTTTTTACAATAAGAGGTGTTTATTCATTAAAGCAGAAAGGTCCAGTGATAATCTATATTCTTTGTTCTTATATTTATGTGGGTTCTAGAGGTATCCAGAGTTAGTTTGACCAATAATTGTGTTTTGTCCTCTCTCAAGGGATTTTAATATATTTAGGCATTTTATTAGTAAAACTGGAATATAATTAGATAAACTACTTGTGGGCCATACTACAACTGGGACTCTTAATGAAATGACATAAACGTGAATGATTAGGCTAATAGCTAGTTGATGTCTCCAACACTGTCAGTCAGTCAGCTTCTTCTGGAAGCCAAATAATTGAGAGGTACTTATAAATGCAATTAGAGGTGTCAAAAAACTATAGTAATGCTGAGAATTTGGTTGTGTGGAAGTTTGCAAATGTTACCTAGAAACAAGTCCTCAGTTGTTTTCTGCCTGCATTCTCTCCTGTCACTTTACCACTAAGTTCCTGGGGATTTTCCTTTGGTTACTTAATCTATATTCATCAGTGGTTTCAAGTCTTACTTTTGCACTGAGACTCAAATTTATAATCCAATTTTTCAGGATTTAATTTTCAACTCTACATTTCCTGTCATTTGTCATATTCCAACTTAAAGTCTCTGCTGCTACATGCCCAAGGTCATATAATTCCCCATGCAAATTAATCAATCTCCAGTAGCCAAGTTACCTGGTTTAGACATCCTGGCAACTATTTTTAGCCATTCTCTACTTTCACCTTTCCTAAACCAGTCCCCCTTACCTGGCCAACATAAATATATATAACATATATAAATATATATGTCCTCAACATAAATTGAGGACAATGCTCTCATCTTTGTCCTGTAACTTTAATAATCTCTGTCTTTTTTGGTCATTAAGTAGCACATATAAGGAAGTCTTTGCAACTATTAAGAGAACAAGAATTTTGTTCTTTGAAGTAGCCAAATATCACTGAGTTTCTAGTTCTTCAAATTAAACAAGGTCAAGCTGTTCCCTGGAGTTCTTATACTTTCTAAATTTGTCTTTGATATCCACACCAGTAAGTACTGACCATTGCTCATCCTGACACTAACTTCTACTGTGTTACTTTTCCTCAGTTAATGACTCCATTAGTGTATTAAAGGAGGGAAAGTGGGTTGGTAGACACGCTGACCCTGCTTTCCACCTTGACATGTGACAGATATTGCTTGCCTGAAAAATACAAGAATATTGGAAAAATCCTTACAGATTTTGGGGATTTCCCATGCTATTTACTCATATGTGAAAACTAAGGCCTTTTTAAAAGTCATTTTCTTACCATGAGTTTTAGAGCAGAGTAAGTGTTGGTGGCATTAATAGAATCCTACTACAGCAATATATTCCTAGGGAGGAAATAGCCAGTTAAACCAGCTTTATCAAAGGTAAGCCTCAGACTAATTTTGCATTTTGTCTTGTTTCCTAAAACATAACAGGTCCTTAAAAAGAGTCAAAAAACTCTCACTCCTGAAAAATAACTGGAGACATGAGACTCTAGAGCATATCAAGTGGGAAAGGGGTGGCAACATTATATCCTATCTCTGATCTACAGTTCTTGACCCATTCATCAAAATGCAGACAGAACTCACAAAGAAAATAGTGAAAGACCAGTATCTCCAAACCTTCTTCAAATAAAGATCAGAACCAGATCACAATATGCAAGAAGGAGTTACGATCTTTGGAAAGTATTACAGTTCTCTGCCATGCTGGTGAGTCACTCCCAAACTTTAGAGGATATGTTGGGTGGTAGGACAGAGAGTGGGCTGTTGCTATCTACTCTGCTTTCAAGTATGGAGCCATATGGACAGTTTGAGTTTGCTCCTGGAATGTGGGCCTATCTTGGATCAGAGGCTTATTCATGTCTCAGAAGGTTTGATGTGGTCTGTGGCAGGACAGAGAGAATAGAGTACTGCATTTAGGAAGTAATTACTTTTTCATCCATGATGAGGCTAGGGGGAGGGAGTCCTTTCCCATGGATTATACAGAAGAAAATATCTAGAGCTGTTTAAGTCTAGCTCAAGAATGGGGGTGCTTTGACGAAAGGGAACCCATCAGAAGAAACTGGACATGGAAAAGACCATCTGAGAAGAGTAAGTGGGAAAGGACCAGCTGGCTATAGCACACTGGTGAAATCAAAACTTGGGGAGAAGATGAAAAGCTAAACATACCTTTTCCCAGATGGTGGGTACCTTCCCAAATTAGACCTTGACTAAGAAGAAATGGAGTAATCTACCCTTGGATTGAAAATTCAAATTATATGTATTATCTGCATTTAGACATGCTACTTTATCAACTGACAGATTTCCAATTTAAAGTGTTTTTAGAGCTGCCTATCTGAGACCTAAGTTTGAGGAGAAAAACGTTAATAATTAGAAAAGCAATCCACTGCTGCCACATATCCAAAAAAGGACAGAGACAAAGCAAAGTGGGTTTTGTCTACATTTCTGGTTTTGTCTCAATTTTGGTCATAGTTTTCACATATTGATTTTCATTGAGATTATTGTATTCATTTCAATGAGTTTTTATCAAATATTTACTAGAAACATTATTATAAATGAATAAACAGAGGAGACAGTTTGAAATAACAAAATTTGGCTTTGAATGTCAGCTCTTCTTTTTCTAACTTCTTAGTTTTATAGCAAGGAACTTAAGTTCTATGACTCTGGGTTCCCATGCTGACTGAAAACAGTTCAAGCCTCTTCGGAGTGTTACATGCAATAATAGAAGAGTCAGCAGCTCTGGTGATTGTCTGTAAAGAGTACAGCAAATGGCTTCTCTCTGGGTAGATTTTTAAAGAGTTTTTAAAAGCAAGAGCTGTGTTTGTATTAGGGTATCATTTCTTTACAATTTTGAACAAGTTCCTTCTTGTCTTCAGAGGAATTACTTTTTAAATGCACCCTAGAGGCAGTCTGTGGGCTGGTCTCCGCCATCACACAAAGACATACCTAAAATTGCAGTACTCATCAGTTGCAGGAATGCCGGTTAGCCACAATGACACACACCTCTAAAGCAGATAGTCAAGAAGAAAATTTAGAAAGTACCTTTATAAATGGATGTCTTATAATAATGACTACACCTTGAGTATGGACCAAAATAGTCTGATCTTGCACCTTTTTGGCATCCAAAGAATGTAGACTCAGCATTTCCTAACCTCAAGTGGCTTTTTCCAAGCTGTTCAAAGCCCTCTTTGGTAAAATGCTACTTGTATTTTGGTGAAGGATAAGCCTTGAGTATCTGCTGATTTTCTTCCACATTTAAGAGCCTGGGGAATGACGTGGTAGACATTAACATGACTAACACAGGTTCTCCATCCTAATGGAACTAGACGGTTAGTGGGATGAACACAGCATGGATGAGCACAGAAAAAAAAAACCCAGATATTAAACTCTATCCTCTTAAAGGGAGTGGGGGTATGACAGTGAGGCAGGAAGCAAGATACCACAGAAGTTCTAAAAAGATCAGGCACTCCTGATTAAAACCTGTCACCTTAGCCTTCCACCTCAGGCCTTGTAATTATACGGTCTTCTGACCCCCTTCCCACTTCATGTGCTGTGTGCTGCAGATGACATCATTCTTGGCACCATTCACCACAAGAGGATGCTGGACTTTCTCTGACCTGACTGAATGCTTTGTAGATCTCAAGTCCATTTTTCATTCCCTGCCATCTTCATACACTTTTTATCAAAATGTGACAAGAAGCTTTGAGCACAATTTATATGTACTTCATTAATTTCTTATAGAGGCCTATAGTGATTTCCTTCCACTTACCTTCATTCAGTCTATTTCTGACTCCTTGTCCTTTCTTTAAACTGTTTATTCGCAAGCTGTGCTAGAGACAAGGGAATTTATTTTTCCAGTCCTAATGTAACTAAGCTTTGCTTAGTTTCTTCTTCTAGAACTTTAACCTCATCCTCATTATTTGACATTTCTTCACGTGGGATTTCATTAACTGGTAATCAGGGTATGTTTCCATTTGTCTTTTCATATCACTCTAAATTTCATCACTGGTCTCTTATGTGGAGAACCAATTGTCCGCTTTCATCACCTCCCTACAGATATCCTTAAAAGTATTCAGAAAGAGTCCAGTTTTAAATGTTTCTTTTCTTTCTGACAATCATCTTCCATCTTTCCCTCTAGAAGAAGTCAACAGAAAGTTTAACTCTCTCCAAAGGCAAGACACTGCACATGTGCACCTTTAGCAACAGGCAGACCTCTCGTCAGATGCACTTGTAAACTCCAAGTTCCATTCTTATAGACTGCAAGATTAAACGGACGGTTGTTGAGTGTCATTTTATGAGGTTCATCAACATGAACCTCAACATGAACATCAACATCAACATGGGGGTTCTCCTCCCATGTATATTTTATGAGGAGTAGCTATTCAATAATTTATTCATAGTTCTCCATTGGCCTTAATTTGCATCAGAGTAAATACAACATTTGGATTGGGGAAAGCCCTGACACTTCCTATCTCCATCACCTCTCACCTCCCTGCAGTGTTTCCCTCAGCTACATTCTTGAGAGTGTGGCTTCCTTAAGACCGTACTCCACATGCTGCCATGGCTACCTACTCCCAGTCATTCTTTCCAAATGTCTAACTGGTTACTTCACCAAACTTCAGTGATGGACTCTGAAGTTCAGGCCTTAGCTTAATTTTATTTTAACTTTTGTGGGTGTGTGTGTCTCTGTGTGGTATGTGTGTATGTGTGTGTGTGTGCATGGCATATGTGTATGTGTGTGGGGATGGTATGTGTCTGTGGTGTCCGTGTGTGGTGTGTGTGTATATATGTGTGTGCACGTATATTTCTGTGTAATATGGAGTTGATGGATGTGTCTCTCTGTGGTATGTGTGTGGGCTGGTGTGTGTGTGCATGTGTGTGTGTGTGTGTATGTGTGCCTGCAGAGGTGAAAAAGATTAAAATATTTCCTGTAACTGGAAATATAGGATGTTGTAAGCTACCTGAGGTGGGTGCTAGGAATTGAACTTGGGTCCTTGCCAGAGCAGCAAGTACTCCTAATGTTGAGCCCATTCTCTAGTTCCCATATTTTCTATTGGGAGTCCTCCTGTAATAATTTCCATCTGATAACATAATTTCAAATACCATCTATATGTGGATGTCTTTAAATTACTATCTGAATTGTAGATTTATAACACCATGAATATGAGCTACTTTGATGAAACCTAAAAGATCTATTTAATACACATTGAAGCTCTAGTGAAGAGGCAAGCTGCATACAGATAACCTTGACTTGTAAGTAATTTGATGTGCATTACATTCCTAAACAGAACTTAGTGAAAAATTGTATTATTAATATGAATAAAGAAATCCATGGCTGTTCAGTTATCCAGGAACTACCTTTAAAAGAAAGCCACTAGCCTCCATTAGCTGAAACAGCCTAAGGAAATAATACTGGGTCTTGGGCCAGCATGTAAAACTGAGGCTACCTAAACAAAGAATCCAAGCTCAAAGCAGAGAAAAAGTTTAAAAGTGCTATCCCACACAAACCAAGAGCTTCTCACACAAACTCTCATTTCAACTTCTGATGCCTTGCTAGAATTTTACATTTCCCAAATTTTACAAAAAGTCCCAGGACTAATAACATCCATAGTATGAGAAGTTACAAAAAAGAAGGATAAAGAAAAAATATGAGGGATGAAAGAAACAAAGGGAAAGCAACCAGCATTATTAGTCTAGAAGTCCAAGTGGTAAACTAGTGTAATTTTCAGATCTTATCATCATCTCAACTAACTATAGATAATTTTCCCTATTAAAGATTAAAGCAAAAAAAAAGATTAAAGCAGACATCTTCCATATGTAAGACTTAGTTCCAAATACTGAGGCTTCTGGTCTCTGGCCTGTCCCAGACAGAACATAGGAGCTATTGAAGCATTCTCCAAAGAAACTGAGACTTCAAGTCATCAGTTCTTAGATCTGCTCGACCTCAGAGGTCATACATAGAGCAAAACCTCCAAACCTGCAGAGAAAAGTAAGAAGACATGGAGACTCTCACTTTACCACAGGAGAAACCATAAACAGAGTTCTCTACATGAATCAATGCTGGAGTATGAAATAGGAACTCTTATTGAAGAGTTGATGGGGACTCAGTGCAAACTCTTGAAAGGCTCCAGTATAAAACAAAACAAATAAACAAAAAATCACCTTGCCTATTTACAAAGATATACATTACATCTGCTCTCTCCAGAAACCACAGTAGCAAGAAGATAGTGACGATTAATATAGAAACTATAGGCTATTTAATGAACATATCAGTAATGAGTGTGAACTACCTTTCCATACATTGGCTAGGGAGGTCTCTGAAGCCCTGACAGGATATCAGGAAATCAAGATAGAACTAGACTAGAGACTGCCTGGCTTTCTGCTAACCAGGAAAGATAGCTTTCCTCACTAGTCTTATTCAGCTATGGATTCTGTGTGCAACAATCTTATGTTGGCCAGAAAAGATGAGCCCACTGGTGCAATAGTGAAGGATAAGTCTGTTACAGGTATAACCAACCATTTCCTGCTTCACAGGGGAATACTTACATTTTATTCTGTAAACCAGGTCAAAAGGCTCTCTGACTGAGAAGGTCATAAATTAGCAGGGAGATTGCAGCTATTATTTTATTAAATGGACATAGTGTGCTATGCTTGTCCAACTGTCTTTTACATAGACGTGTGCTCATAACATAGTACTGCTGTTAACCTTGATCGGAGAAACTTTGTACTTAGAATCAGTTGTGACTGCAGCGACTAACAACTGGCCAAAGTACAGAAAATAAATGATTTCAAATATTCTTTCATAAAGCAAACATCTATAGCACTTTTTCCAAGGCTCAGACAGCATCATGGGAGAAGGTTCAGTGAGAATTTAAGAGTCAGAGGAAGGGATGTATGTCAACAACTGACTTTCAGGCATAGCTTAGCTGATGTACCATAGAATCCATAGCATCTGTGATTGCTTGATTGAGCCTTTTATGGAAGATAAAATAGGTCTATGCTCTCTGACGATTTATATGCAGATGAAGTTTGATGTAAAGGGAGAAATATTTTCTACAATAATGTAGCCACAGGAAAAGTATACATCATCCTGTAAACATACTCCTGTTCATGCAATGGCCCAGATAAAGAGACTTGGAAAAAGGAAGCTTTGGCTTTTTGTGTACCTATTTTCATTCTTGTTGGCAAGTTAATCTATCCTGCTGCTGAGACTTTCCTTCACCAGTATTAGACCCTACTTCTTCCGTATTCCAGCATAGACTAAAGATGAGCTGAGACCTGCATTCTCATGGACTGAACAACTACAAGGTCTTTGACCTGTCTTTCAGGAGACAGCCATGATTGGACTACCTGGACCATAGCCTGTGAGCACTTTAATTAATCTCCTTTATAAATACATATGTTCATTCTATTAATTCAATCAGTTTTGTTCTTCTTAAGAACTGGACTAGCACAGATTATGGTGCCAGGAAATTAATTGGGTCACATATATGCACAAAAGACATGAAAGTAGAAGGTAGTGAGTTGTGAAGAGGAAGAACATTAAGAAGTTGAAGGCAGACAAGAGCAGGCAACAGGTGGTGAGGATGATCACATATGCTATGTAAATGAATGGGAAAATCTCAGTGAAACCTATTATTATGTATAACTACTATATGTTGATGAGGAGATTGAAAATGAACGTAAACATTATAAAACTTAAATTAGGATTGATTAAAAACACACCAACATAGCATTTCTAGCTTTGAAAGATTATCTTTTTAATTCTCACATCCAGCTGCCTAAAGAAAAGTCACACATTATCACCTCAAAAGAAACAGAAAATATAATTGTAAAATGTGGTACATATTCATATAAAAAATTCTTCAGAAAATTAAGAATAGATGGGTAATGTCATGAGTTTATGAAGAAGCCTACCCCTACACACACATCTTTAAAAATTGTTTTATTAATTTTTCGCATATGATATGTTCTGACCATGCTCTCCTCCCTTCCCAACTCCTCACAAATGTCCTCCCCACCTCCCAACTTCATGTTCTCTCTTTCTCTCTCTCTCTCTCTCTCTCTCACACACACACACACACACACACACACACACACACACACACACACAAACCCAAAACCCAAAAACAAAACATGAAACTAAAACCAAAAAAGCCCAATAAGTCAAAAAATCCAAGGCAGTAAGCATTAAATAAACACAACAAAACATGGAGTTGTGGTACGGGAGAATTGTCTGTATTCTATTAATCATGTTTTAAATAAACGCTGATTGGCTAGGCATGAGGTGTAGGTGGCAAAACCAGACAGTAAGTGGAAATGATGCAAGGAGAGCAGGAGAATTCTGGGGAGGAGGAAGTTGATTCCTTCCACTCCTGCCCAGGCCACCGAAGCAGCAGGATGTGAGCTGCCCCACTGATAAAGGTACTAAGCCACATGGCTAACATAGATTAGAAAAATGGGTTAATCAAGATAGGAGAGTTAGCCAATAAGAAGCCTGACCTAAAGGGACAATCAGCTTTATAACTTACGGAGTCCTCTGTGTTATTTTCTTTGGGACTAAACAGCTGGGGTTGCGGGCAGGACAAAAACCCCAACAAGCAGGCCCGGCCCCATCATGTTACATAATGGCGCCCACGTGGATAACTGCATCCACAGAAAGCCTGAGAAAGCTTGGGAAAGACTAGAGTAAAGCATTTCAGTTTTCAGCTGAAGCAGGAAAAAAGCTGTGCTGTTTTAAAATACTGGCTTTCTGGGCCGTCCTGTCAGGGAAAACCATGACTCTTTCAAGCTGGCAGTCCAGACTATGAAAACAATGTTGCAGCTTCCTTCCTGGCAAGGACCTTGAAACGCCATAGGAGCTTTTGAGTCTTGTCTTCTCCATATTCCTTAGCAAATTAAAGACCCACATGATCAGAAAGAGAGAGATATACAGTAATGAGAGATTCAAAGGAAAAAAAAAAACCTCTAAATGGTTTAAAGTCCTTAGAAATAAAAAGAAAATAAAGAAAGAGAGTAGTTGGGTGTGGTGGTAAACACCTTTAATCCCAAGGCTTGGGAGGCAGAGGCAGACAGACCTCTGTAAATTCAAGATGTGGTGGTACACACCTTTAATCCCAGCACTGGGGAGACAGACTGATCTCTGGGAGTTCAAGGATAGCCTGGTCTACAGAGAGAATTCCAGGACAAAGATATACAGAGAACCTGTCTCAAAAAGCCAAAAGTTAAAAGTAAAAATAAAAGAAATAGAGGTTAAAATAAAGACACATAAGGATGGAAAATACACAGAGAATCTTGATACTGTTTGCTATTATGCTCTTTTTAAATTGTTTGAATGCTGAAGAAGGAGCAACAGCTGCTAAAAGGTATTTGCTTATAAATGCTGCAGAATTAACCCAAGATAGGTATTTTGAACATACCTTGGCTTCAAAATTGAAGTCAAAAGGTATGTTACTTTGGAGAAGAGATTTTGCTTTTGTTTCCACAGAAAATGAGAGGCTGTGGATTCATTCTGAGTTAAGAAAAATCATCTTTGACCAAGGGAGACCACCTGAGCAATCTCCAGTAGGAACAGATGGCCCAGATGTCTGAGTTCTCACAGGATACTTCAGTCAGGACTTGATCATAACTCTAAATTTTCTTTAGGTCCCCATAAGATTATCAGCGCCCGCAACCAGCTGGAAGTAGTCTGGAATACTATGCCCACATTCCCCAAAAATGGACTATGGATATTTTCCTTTTTTTTTTTTTTTTTTAAAAGAGGGGGAAGTGGTACGGGAGAATTGTCTGTATTCTGTCAATCATGTTTTAAATAAACACTGATTGGCCAGGCAGGAGGTGTAGGTGGTAAAACCAGACAGGAAGTGGAAATGATGCAAAGAGAGTAGGAGAATTCTGGGGAGGAGGAAGTTGATTCCTCCCACTCCTGCCCAGACCACTGAAGCAGCAGGATGTAAGCTGTCCCAATGAAAAAGGTACTGAGCCCATGGCTAAAATAGATCAGAAAAATGGGTTAATCAAGATGTGAGAGTTAGCTAATAAGTAGCCTGACCTAATGGGCCAATCAGCATTATAACTTACGGAGATCTATGTGTGATTATTTTATTTGGGCTTGCCAGCTGTGGGGTACTGGATGGGACAAAAACTCCAACAAACAAGCAGGCCTCTCATGTTACAGAGTTGGTTTTGTCCATACATAGATCTTATAGTTAACCTACTACTTAAACAGTGAGCATGTAGAAGAGCAAATATAGAGAACAGCTCTTTCATAATTCTTTAGAAAAAAAGAAAACACCAAAACTCTAAGAAGTCTTTGTGTAATTAAATGATCAACTCTGATACATCCAAACAACAGAATATCATTTAGCACTAAAGAGAAAAGAGCTTGCAAGCCATGAAACATGTAAATTAACCCTAAGTGCTCAGTATTAACTAAAAGAAATCAATATGAAAAGGCTGATAAGTTTTTTCACGTAAACATTATGACTTTGTGGAAATGACAAAACTATGTCTTAGTTATATTCTGTTGCTGTGAGGAGGAGACTTCATGACCAAGGTAACTTACAAGAGAAAAGCATTTAACAGGGGGCATGCTTAGGGTTTCAGAGGGTTACATTGTCATCAAGATGAGAATCAGACAGACATGGCACTACAGAAGTAGCTGTGAGCTTTTAAGAACTTTGCATTCTGATCCACAGGCAGCAGGCAGAGAGAAAGACACTGGTCCTGTTCTGGGCTTTCGAAACCTCAAGGCCCACCTCTAGAAAGTGACCTTCAACAAGTAGATGCCTACTCCAGCAAGGCCACACCCCCTAATCCTCCCAAACCACTTATCAACTGGGGACCAAACATGCAAATATATGAGCCTATTTGGGCCATTTTTATTCAGTCCACCCACTATCAATGCAGTAGAAAGATTAGTGGATTCTAGAGAACCCTAGACATTAAAAATGGATAGCTGAAAGAACAGACAGAACATGGGACCTTTGATGAAAGGGAGCAACCCTGTAGAACCCTACAATGGAGGATTCATCTCATTATGCACTTGTTAAAATTCATAGGATGTATACTACCAAGTAGACTCTAATATTGTGTATGTTTTCATGGTGATTGTGATACATGGACTGGACTCATGACTGATAGATTGCGTCACTCTGGGATAGGATACTCCTGACAGGGAAGACTGGGAGCAGAGAGAGAATCCCTGTCAAATCCACATAACTACCTTTTATACCTGTGAGCATCATCTCTCTTAAAAAGCAGGGCTTATTTGTTGCAGATGGGTGTGGTTTACAAAGTTGGGAGAAATGGTACTTATAACTCCTTGAAGTCTGGCAGTGCACTTATCCTACTGCAAAATTTAAAACACAGTTCACTGGAAAAAGGTAGCATAGGAAAGCAGTAATGAAGAACAACAGCTAAAAACCCACAGTTAGACCAAATGACGAGTAAAATCAAGCCATAAGATTTATTGCAATCACTTATCTTATTCACAAACCTTTAATTAAGATGAGGATTACTCGCAATAATTTTAGCATACCATTTGTACATAACGTCTTCTCGATTGAACAAATACATGCCAAATTATAGCAATAGCTCTAACATTTCTCAACACACAAACCCTGAGATCTTGGCAGCTTAGTCCCTCATCTAGGAAAGCCGTATGTGCTACAACACTGTGTATATTTTATTGTACAATTTTCTTTTAGGACTTTCAATCTTTAAATATTTTTATTGAAAAGATGAAACATAAACACAAAGATTAAACTTTAATGTTAAACTTTTTAAGGGAAAAAAATTAATTTAAAGGCAATTTGCTCTTAAACCAACTTGGCAGCAACTATTAGCCATCCTATAATTGCATGTTTCTATTAGCTGAATCACATAATAAAAAATACTATGAAGCAATCTTTATCAATTCTTCCTATTATGATCTTATAGCACAATTCAGCAGTCAATTTTTTTCACGAGGAAATTGAAATGCTCCGTGTTTCTTTGACCTACTCGGGATCCAGGTTGAAATCTTGTGTGGTCTGAATTTGTGTGGCCACTCTGCAGTATGATGACTCATGTGTAGTTAGAGCCTCCAGCACATTAAAGCACAGTAACTTGGGCATTGCTGGGGAATATTCACAAAGTTGGCTTCTTTGCTACTAAAGGGAAGGAAACAGAATAAAACCTTGTATTATCAAGCAACTATCCATGTTTATACAAACAGACTGATCATTTTCATAGACTATGGATAGCTGATCAGCTCTATGTATTCTGTCTCCCTATGTAGCATCTTTAGAGAGTTCATGTGACAAGGAGGTGAGGCCCCAGATATTTGGAAGATAGCCTGACTGAGACAGTGAGGACTGTTACATGGGCCGATGAAAAGAAATCTTATCCTGAATATCCCTAATACAGTTTCTCCATGGATTTAAAATACACAAGCAAGTTGGGATAGATAATTTCCATTATTTTTCTTCCTTCTAAATAAATTATATTGTTATACTACAATTTTGAGACTGACTGAATAAAGGAGTAAGTTTAAAGCTAATGGTTATAATAGCTAATTATTTTGTGTATCCAATACAGACCTCTTTTGCTTTTTTATTTAATTGGTATATTTTCTTCAATTACACAAAAATCTTGCAAAAACTCATTCATAAGCTTTAGAATTATGGAATGTGGACAAAAAGTGGAAAGATTGAATCTTCTATTCAGGGTTAAACACATAATTTAATGCTGTTTAAAATTATCAGTATGTCGTGCACTTATAGTTAACTTGTGCCTGAAAAATAAAGTGGATTGCCTCCCTTTATTTCTGGCTTGCAGGTCCTCCTCTGATGATAATGATAGTCACACAGACAGACACATAAGCTGATATATATACAAAGTACTGTTTGTAGAAAAATAACATAGCAATTCCCAACACGTAGAGATGTATTTTCTTCACTGTCTCTGACAGGCACTAGAGAAACACGACCTCTGTCTAGACCTTTCCCAGATCTAATTTGGAACAAACTTCCATCTGAGTTGTGTCTTCTTCACTTCTGAGAGTTGGAACAGTTGTAAGAAAGTTCGTAAATCTTTCCCTGATTGAACAGTGGTGTGGCATAGAAAATCCATGTCTCTTGAGCCTTATATCAAACTCTGGCTCCTGTAAGTGGCTCCTAGAAGCTCTTCGGAACAAGAGGACTGAGGTGGTAGGAAAAGAGAAAGCTAGGAAACAAGCAGGAGGAGGTTATAAGAGAGACACCCAAAACTTTAAGTTTTGCATGCAAAGCACTGCCCTAGTGACACTGTGAAACCAGACATCACAGAATCAGGGTCTGCTGTCACTGGTCATCATCATTCTCTTTCTTTTTTGTTATCAACTTAACACAGCGTACAATCATCTCGAGAATTGCCTTGATCAGCATGGTCTGTGGTGAATTTTATGAGAGAATGCTATGACTTAGATTGATTTAGGAGAGCCCAGCCTACTGTGGGTGGTTCCACTCCTGGGAAGGTGGTCCAGGGTTTTATGAGAAAACAAGCAAGCATGATCCAGACAGAAAGCCAACAGACAGCTTTCTTCTATGTTTTCTGCTTCAAGCTCTGTCTTGAGTCCCTGCCTTTGCTTCCTTTGATGATGGACTGTCCCCTGTAAGCTGAAGAAACACCTTCCTCAGCTATTGCTTTTGGTCATTGTGTTTTATCTCAGTAGCAGAAAGCAGACTAGAACTTCAAAGAATGTCTGTTAACCTGTGCTATGAAACACAAGTGTCAAACTGCTCTACCCCTTAATCCAAAAGCTCTTCTCTGACTGATAGAAAACCACATAAACTTTAGCTCCCATGAAGTCTTCCTTATTGCCAATGGGCAGAAGAGACCATGTCAGAAAAAGCAAGTTTGTAGATTATTTTTGGCTTTTCTTCTACAGGTTCCCCATCCAACACTCAAAAAAATTGAGGGGAAGTCATAGTTTTATCTAAATTGCTCTCTCTTCTCCTCCCTTGGGAAAGAAAGCAAAACACATCAAAAAATAAAATAAAAAATACTAAACTCAACTGTAGCTAGTTAAACATTAATTGTAATTTGAATTAATTCTCACAAAGAAAGAGAGAGAGAGAGAAGGGGAAGGGAGGGAGGGAGGATGGAAGGAAAATTTGACCAATGGATGATGTATAATATATTTCTTTGTATTTCCAAGAATGCTCTTTCCATTCCTGACCTAACTGTTAATGACCCAGAATTATCTACTGTCTATCTTAGACAGACTTCTGGAACACACTTTACTGACAAACTTTAGAGACTGCCTAGTCTGCTCCCTCAGCTACAGCCTGACCGCATAATTCTATCCAGCTAAATTTCTGGGAACAAAATCTGTGGCTTTTAATCTAGAAGTTTTGATAACCCCAAAACTTACTCACTCGAGTTAATTATGTTCTTGTGTTTTCCAAAATGATTCTTTTTGCAGGGTAGAACCTAGAAAAGCAGAATTTTGATGAACTGAATAGTCTGATTTGCAACAGTTATTTTAGCTACAACTGAGATGCACAAAATACTGTGAGTTTTTCTCATTATATAAAATAAATCTAGGAAAACTATAGATAATAATGTGTACTCTATGAAGCCAGAGGCTTGTGAATAGCACAGAAACATTCTCTCATCCCTTGTTTTTCATTCTTGTGGTTTTAAGATAATGTGTCCCTGTTGCACAACCTGGATAGTCAAAGCAAACCTTGAATTGAAATGTGAACACAGATGAATGCTACAGAATTCCTCACTCAGAGACAGGCTTGTTAACTTACTTCCCTCAAGAATGATTAATAGCCCACCATATTTTAAAAACTAGAAAATGTTGTAGGGTTACCAGAATAAGCATTACTCTCATTCATCCAAATCCTGAGCACATTTTAATTAAGATTGTCAAGATTTATTAGAGGAAGCATGGAGACACAGAAGCCAGATATCTATTCAAGTCCCAGTTCCCTCAAGTACCTCTCAGGACATTAAGAAATCAGAAAAAGCTGTGCACACCCCCAAAGCTCCTTATATTTTGAGGAGATGTTCTGTGTGCTTGCTTATTAGAGGTAACTGCAAGAGAATTCCCATGCCTAGCTCTGCTGTCCTCAATGTCATAACAGCAGTCCACTGAAGTGGTTATCCCAGTGCCAGGAAGTTAGTGCAAGTCCAGAGTGCCTGGGCTAGAACGTTTTTGACTAAAAAACAGTGTTGCCCACACTTATGGTCTCTTATTGCACTGACTAGAAATAGTTGGGAGTGTGTGTGTGTGTGTGTGTGTGTGTGTGTGTTGAATATCATATATCACAGTCAAATCATTATCTTTTTCTGTTGTTTTGTTTATTTTGCTTTTGTTTTTCGAGACAGGGTTTCTTTGTAGCTTTGGAACCTGTCCTGGAACTAGCTCTTGTAAACCAGGCTGGTCTCGAACTCACAAAGATCCACTTGCCTCTGCCTCCTGAGTGCTGGGATTAAAGGCATGTGCCACTACTGTCTGGCAATCAAGTCATTATCTTAAAGACTTCAATTGAAACAAAACTGAAGTCAACAAATCTAGTCTGGTTTGCTAACACAGTCTTGGCTTCACATCTCACTTGAGTTCTTTCACAGCAAAGAAAGCAGAGAAGTTATGTCCAGATACAGCACCTTGGCATCCTCAGCTGAACAACAAACAGTATTTCTCCAAGTGATTTCTCCAGCAACTTTTCCACTTGTGACCCCCAAATTATTTCTTCTAACTTGCAAACCCAACTCCCAAATATCAGAGAACTCTTGTTGATATCATCTCTTTCTGTTAATGGAGTCAGATCCTGTATCCACAGGACTGTGAATTGCTGTGAATGACTGTGAATTTGGAGCAGAAGGAGGAGAGTAGGGATGGAATGGATTCCTGGAGTATTTCTAAGCATCAGACAATGAGCTTGAATCTCTGTGCATGTGGTTACACTAAACCCTCAAAACTCTACAATGAATATATCATTGTAGTTATTTATGAAAAATATATATTTCTAAGTATAAAATAATTTCTAAGTATAAAATAGATATTACTGAGCAGGTCAAGATTTTAAAACTAGCTATTTATTAGTAAAGAACAGAAATAATAATGGTTAAATCAATATGAAGACATTTAGGATTTATAAGTTTTAATAAATGTGATATTAAACAAACACAAATTTTGAAGAACTGTATCTAAGGTTTTTGATGTGTATATGGGTTATATATGTATATTAATATGCATGCACTTGTGTATTTGTCATTGTTTTTAGATTGTTGTGCTATATTAATGCATAAATATGCATATATATGTATGTATGTATGTATTTACATGAGTTTGTTTTATCATTTGGGATTATTGTTCTGAAAATTTATTGATCTAATATATCCAACTAACTCTTTAGTTTGTGTGTATAAGTAAGTATATGTTTATATGCATGCATATACAATTATATGTGTATGTAAACGTGTGTACCTGCATATGTGTGTTTGTATTTGTAAGTATACATGTCTGTTTATATGTGTCTTCATGTGATTGTTCTTATTATTTAAGATTATTGTTTAACTAACTCACTGCTTTTCATTTACAATGGGAAAATTGCTATTACAAATACTCTAATCTTTTATAGAGTTTATTTGGGTCCTTTTGCTATAAGTCAATTTGTGTTTCAAATACATGACCTTGTGAGAAACTGTTGGATCTTAATGTTACTCAACATTCTTAATCAGCAGGGAAATGCAAATCAAAATGACTCTGAAATATCATCTTACTCCTGTCAGATGGCTAAGATCAAAAATACTAAGGACAGCTCATTCTGGAGAGGATGTGGAGTAAGGGGAACTCCTACACTGCTGGTGGGAGTGCAAACTTGTACAGTCACTTTGGAAATCAGTATGGTGGTTTCTTAGAAAATTTGGACTCAATCTACTTCAAGACCCAGTGATATAATTCTTGGGCATATACCCAAAGGTAGCCCAATCATACCATAAGGACACTTGCTCAACAATGTTCATAGCAGCTTTATTTATAATACTCAAAACCTGAAAACAATGTAGATGGCCCTCAACCAAGGCATGGATAAAGAAAATATTGTATATTGACACAATGGAATATTAACTCAGCTGTAAAAAAATGACATCTTAAAATTTGTAGACAAATTAATGGAACTAGAAAAACAACATCCTGGGTTAGGGAACCCAGACTCAGAAAGACACATATGATATGTACTTACTCATAAGTAGATACTAGATGTAAAGTCAAGGATAACCAGACTTCAACCCACAGCTCCAGAGAAGCTAGGTAACAAGGATGATCCTAAAAGGGACATATGGATTGCTCTGGGAAGGGGAATTAGATGAGATCTCCCGAGTAAGCTGGGAGCAAGGGGAGGTATAGAGGGGAGGAGACAGGGGTTGAGAACATGTGGGAATGGGGTGGTGGAGTTGGGGGAACAACTGAATGGGGGAGCAATGAAAGAGATATCTTGATGGGTGGAGCCATTATGGGGTTTGGGAGAAACTTGGTGCTAGAGAAAATCCCAGGAATCCATGAAGATGACCCCAGCTAAGACTCTTAGCAATAGTGAAGAGGGTGCCTGAGCTGGGCTTCCCTTGTAATAAGACTGGTGAATAAAACAACTGTCATTATAGAGCCTTCATTCAATAGCTGATGGAACCCAGATGCTGAGATCCACAGCCAAACAACAGGCAGAACACTAGGAATGCCGAAGAGAGAAAGGTGGATTATACAAGCAGTGGAGGTCAAGATCATGACAGGGAAATCTATATAGGTAACTGAACCAAACTTGTGGGAACTGAGGAACTCTAGACCAACAACTATGAAATCTGCATGGCACCAAACTAGGCTCTGCATATTGAAGACAGTTGTGTAGCTTGATCTATCTGAGGGGCCCCTGGCAGTGGGACCAGAATCTCTTCCTGGTGCATGACCTAGCTTTTTGGAACCCATATTTTGGGATGTTGTTCTCAGCCTTGATGCAGGGGGAGGAGAGGGTTGGTACTGCCTCAACTTATTGTGCCAGGCTTTGTTGACTCCCCATGAGAATCCTTACCCTTTGGGAGGACTGGGGGGAGGTATGGAGGACAGGAGGAGGGGTGGGTTGGAGAACTGTGGTTGGAATGTAAAAGGAAATTTTAAAAAATACACTTACTGCTTATTCCTATTCTCAACGCTGGATCCTTGTGTGGTCCATATATCCCCTGAAGGTCAGATCTTGGACATTAACATTGCAGCTATCCCACAAAGATACTTCCAAAAATGAACCAAACCCAGAAATAAGCAAATAAATCATGCATCTAATTGCACTAGCTTCACAGTGGCCCTTTCCATCTATTTTCTTGTCATTTTCCCACACATCCTTAAGAGATAAAAATAAACTTTTACTCCAAAGACCTGCCCTGTCCAATTTAACCTGTAACTGAATTAAAATTGGAGTGTTGTTTATGCAAATAACCTTGACACAATTGCTCCAAATACAGCACTTATTTTTTAAAAAATGTCATTAGACTTCTAATTTCGAACAGCTCATAAACTCTCAATTATCTAATTCACCAGAAGTTCCCAGATTGCTTCAACACTAAGTGTGGGCTTCTGCCTGAAGGCAGCTGGCTGTCAGTGATGGTGAAATGAATATTTTCTTTACCACCTGATTTTCTCAAAACAGACCCTCATAGAGTTTGAGTCTCAAAAATCATAATTTACCTTGTTTAAAATCAGGGCACTCACTTCCCAGAGAGTAGCTTTTTAATGGAAATAATCCAGTTTTGCCATCACTTTGATCAAGTACCCCAGTAGTTTTCCCATATATCACCTTAGTTATTTGCTGGTCTGCTTAGATACCATATTGGCAGTTTTCAACATGTGGCCTGGAGATCCCTGTGGGTCCCTCTTGGGAGGGGGTCTTTACAGTCAAACCCACAACTAGATTAGTAATATTAAACAAGGCATAATTCTTTCCAAATTTTACTTTCATAAAAGTGTGTAGTGGAGTTTTCTTAAGCTTCATAGCACTGTAGAACATGGGTGCATATGACTGTGCCCTTCGAATCTCCATCATGCACAGGGGAAGTACTCATAAGGTCTTTTGGACCTTCTCAAGAGGTAATGACTGTTAGCCGTGGCCAGAAGAGGAAATATTTTCTCTAATGGTGTCCCACTGGGGGAAAGAAGAAGCTACGGAGAAAGAAAAGGAAAGAGTCTGCCTGTGGAGGTAAGTATAATTACAATACATTGTCTATGTGTGTGAAACTTAAAAGATAAATCAAAGCCATACAGAAAATGCTCCTGTCCCATATATTATCACATATCAACATAGTTGAAAAGATATGAAACAATGCCACTTCTTATTCATTTTATTCTCATTTTAGAAAATATAATATTTCATATGATGTTACTTGCATTGATGTGATAGATTTAATGAGTGTTTTTGATAGATTCATTAGTGCTTTTTAAATTAATTTTAAGTTTAAACTATGCTTTGGTTGTGATTGAAAATGTCCTCCATATAGACAGACAGAAACGTATAAGTAAAAACCCTTCAAAGTCTTAAATCATTTTCTATCATGTAATGCAGTTCTGAGACCAAAGAACTTTAGAGCTAGTGACCTAGACAAATGTCAATACTTTCTTAGATAAAAGGGCAGCCAAAATTCTGATCTCTGATTAGCCTTGATTTAAAAAAAAAAGAAATGCAACTCATAAAGCAGCCAGAGGAATGACATACAAATGCTGTGTCTACTATTTTTTCCAAAATATTTCCTCTTAAATTCATGTCATCTGGCTTTGAACTTGTTCCTCATAACCCGATCTCATAAATAAACTGATAACTCACTACTAGAAGATAATAAGAGAATTTCTTTATATTAACACAATTTGTAAACATTGTTAAATATTTTATATGTTTAGCTTTTTCCTAATGAGGAGGATTTAAGTCACAGTGTCACTTGGAATCTGTATTTGCACCCATTTCTCACATCATTTAGGGCAGCGGTTCCCAACCTGTGGGTCAAGACCCTGTACGGGTTGAATGACTCTTTCACAAGGGTCACATATCAGATACCCTACATATCAGCTATTTATATTATGATTCATAACAGTAGCAAAATTACAGATATGAAGTAGCAATGAAAGTAACTTTATTTTGGGAGGTAATCACAACACGAGGAACTGTTTTACAGGGTGGCAGCATTATGAAGGTTGAGAAACACTGCTCTAGAGAAACAGAAACAAAATGCTAGGAAATCTTCTCTCAAGTGGGCAAGGGGGAGACGATTTGGAAATCTGTCAAGTCTGTTTTTTTTCCCTCTTACCCCAGGAATTTTATCAGTTCACACCAACTGGATCCCAGAAGGACTGATTTCATTTCTGTGTCTACATAATAATGGTTAGATCTCTTTTTCACCCTTAGAAGCTGGAGAAGAACAATGCAGCTTTCTGGAGGTCTCAGGTAGCAGCCAAGGGCTTGCCAGCATGCTTGACACCTGAGTCCTCCGGCAAAGGGCATCGTTAACTCTCCTTTGAAGGTGGCAAACTTGCCACTATCTGGAGACATATGGTGACTTCTTCCTTGCCAACGAAACCAAGCCCCTCTACCAGGGACTGAGCCAACCAACACTGACTCCCAGGCCTTCTTTCCCAGGGGAGGGTACATGAGCAGCCCTCAGCATAGTTGTTTGTTCTGAGTCCAACAGCATTCTGAGCTCCTGGGTATCATGGTGTCAGGCGAACAGAAAAGGAGAGGACGTGATCAATAGATAGAAGAGGTGATAAGAAGGACAGTAACCCTCTCTGATCTCTTTGCTGATAGGCAAGAGATTGGCGCCCAGGTTCTGCGCAGCAAACTGATCCCATTCACTGGCTCAAGAAAGAGCTCAGTGGTAAATGGCTGGCCTGCTGCTCTCAGGTTCAGCAACTTCAACTTTTATTGATCTGTGCCCTAAAGAGATGCTGAGCCAAACAGGGTCTGTTTTCCAGCAGGCTTTAGGCCACTTGTGATCCTCCCTTTTTTTATTCAAGTAAAAAACGTGAAAACCTGCACATCAATCAATCAATAAATAAAACAGGTTTCTGGGTCTGATATAAAATGACTCTAAGGGTCATATGTTCTAAGATATAATTCTTTTTCTTCTACCACTGGTAAGTACAAATTGTAATTTTTTTAAGTACAAATTGTAATTTTGTTTTGTGCCTAGAAAATATTTAAGAGTGTATGATTTGGGGATCCATAGCCTACAGAAGCCAACAATGTAGGATTTGGAGTCAGACTGTCTAGATTTGAATCCAGCTCCTCCGTTTAGAGTACTATGGTCAATTGAGTTTCCGACACAGGGCCCCACAGAATGTAAACTCAGTGGAGCTGTTGAGAGATAAGGCACATGAAATAGTACCTGTCTCATAGTACAAATAAGTTTTTATGATTACTACAACTAATGTAATTATTGTTTTGTATGTTTCCTCCCAAAAATATAGCAAAAATGTACAACACAAGCCATTAATTTTAACTTTACCTTTTCCCCTATAGGTTAAAATAGTCTCAGTGTCTTTCCATGTAGTCACAGGTAGTCCTCAGTTTCTTTAATGGTCATATAGACTTTGTTTTATAAAAGTACACATAAATTTTTTTCAAAGTTTATTAAATTATAAAAGTTTCCATTTCTGCCCCTCCTCCCAACACCCTCCCATTCCCCCCCACTCCCTCTCCTCTTCCCTCTCCATCCCAAAGAGCAGTCAGGGTTTCCTGCCCTGTGGGAAGTTCAAGTTCCTCCCCCCTCCCTCCAGGTCCAGGAAGGTGAGTATCCAAACAGACTGGATCCCAAAATTCCAGTATATGCAGAGGAAACAAGTCCCAGTGTCATTGTCAATGGCTTCTCAGAAAGACCCTGTGCCAGCCACATTCAGAGAATCTGGTTGGATCATGTGCTTGTTCAGTCCCAGTTCAGCTGGCCTTGGTGAACTCTCATTAGATCAGTCCCCTTATATCAGGGGGTGATCGCACCCCTCGCGATCCTGATTTCCTTTTTCATGTTCTTCCTCCTTCTGCTCCTCATTTGGACCTTGGGGGGGCTCAGTCTGGTGCTCCAATTTATATTGACTAGTATTTGGAGTTCCTAGCTTTTCCTACTCCAGATAATACTTGGAAATTTTTGGCTAACATACTTAAATGGATAACTTCTAGTCATGGGATCACAGAGCCAAAGAGAATGTTTTAAATTACTCATGATTATTTTTAAAAATTTATTCAGAATTTAACTTTGATATATTGTGAACTAAGGGTACAGTTTTTCTACATTGTTTAATAGTTATACAAACATCATTAATTGAACAAAATACACTTTCCTTCATTGGATTAAGAGACTAGTTGCAATATATTGAGCTCGAAGTCTTTTCCTAATTTATATTCTCTTCCAGCAACCAACATTGTTATTCTGGCACACCAGTTGCATCATGTCTCTCAAATGCCCTAAGTAGAAAAAAGATTTAAAGACTTGGTAAAAATGTCTTAGAAATTCATGTCATAGAAATTCTATATAAATAAATAACACTTTCACTCTTTCACTGTAATGAATTAAGTAAAATACTGTGGATCCCTAAGTGGCTGCAACAGCAGAAACGCTACAGGTCCCCAAACTGTGGCACTGGGCAGCAGGGTCCGAGAGCAGTCAGTCACAGGCAGGCACAGTTCCCAAGTGGTTGCAATGGGCCACGAGGGGCAGCGAGTTCCATAAGGAGAGACAGACAGATGGACACACCATGAGACCACACCACAGGTCTCCGAAGATGGCTGGTCCAGGGCAAGGAGCTGCTTGGTGGGCAAGTGAGAGACAGAGACATGGATAGGTACGCCATGCAGAGTGAGGTTGGACATTTATTTAGTGGGTTATGGAAAGGAAAAGAAGAAAAGGTAAAGGAAGAATGGGGAAGAGCAGAGAGAAACAGAGAGACAGGCCAGAGGGGAGGAGAGAAGTGGAGAGAATAGAGCAAGGCGGAAGCTGCCCCTTGGGGGAGCTTCTTTTTGAAAGGAAAGGGGACTCAGGCTGGAAGCTGAAGATCAGTTTGCCTCAGTGGAGGAGTGGGGAGTGAGTGTGGCTTGTCTCTTAAAGGGACAAAGAAGACCATTACACTCACCCTTCCACCATTAGATATTATCAATTATCTTTGCCAGTCTGTTATTTGGAAAAACAATATTATTGTCTTTCCATTTACAAAGTTTAATTCAAACATAGAATTAAACAAACTTTTGCATGTTCATTTGTCCTTTAGATTTTGTTTTTTATCAAGTTATAGTTTCAAAAGTAGTTCTGGCTACTAGTCCTGTTGTAAGATTTATTTCCAATTTTATCTTGAATTTCTGTTTTTATATTTGCAGTAGGCATTCATTTGACTCATTGTTTCCAGCTTCCCTTGAGAGAGTCCTGACCTGGAGGTATGCTTTCGTAGACTTTTGCACTCTCATGGATAGACACACTGTTTTCTTCCCAGTGTTTCATTATATGAAAAGTCAACATACACAGAGACAGTTATTTTGACACAAAGCTTTATAGTTTTCAGTCTGTGATTGATTAGCCCCATGGGTTTGTGCATGTGGCAACACATCAGGAAGAGAAAACATGGCAGAGAAAAACACCCCTTTTATGACCACAAGGCAAGAGAGATAGAGGGAACTCAAACTAGGTCCCTTTAAAGACATGCCCACAATGACCTAAAGGCCTTTCACCAGGCTCTGCCTGTGAAAATCTCTGCCACCTCTTCCTAAGCACGACTACCAGGTCTACACATCAAGTTTGGGAACAACTTAAGACCTCACATTGGCACACAAACATGTATTTCCTCCTTATTGATTTCTATTTCTCTATGAAATTTATTTTTGTGTATAAATATTTTTAAAGAAGAGAAAAATATACAGTTAGATTTCATACCTATTTTGAAGTATTGTAGCCATCTATCAAGTATTTAGCTTGTTTGTAATTTTATTTAGTGACTATTTTATATTTTCAGTGTTGATCTAGAGTAGCATCAATCATCAAATACTGAAGTGAACAGGTGTATTTTAAGGTGGAAGCTCTCTGATGTGACTGATTTCTAATTTGACTGACCCTACTTCTTTCCTTTAAAAAGTCATTTTTAAAACTGTATATTACCAAGCTATATCTAGCATACTTTCCCCAATTTTTATAACAGGAATAAAAACCTATGAGACTGTGACTCAAATTTCATGTTTTGAGTACTAAAGTGATTAAATTGTGTGAAGTCTAAAACCTGTAGTCAGGGATAGCTCCAGTTCCCTGCTTCATCTCACTCAAATGAAAAAATTAGGGACCTGAGACTGCCAAGGGCCATACTTGGAGCTGTACTGATTTGGTCTGTTACTTTATCTCCTACGTTTTGTCCTTCTTGAGCTACACCGACTCTGTGGGCCTGCTTAGTATCTCTGAACACTTGTCCCTTCTCCTGGTGTAAGAACATTGATTGTACATTCTCTTCCCCTTGTCTAGAGTCCTTTTCCCTCTGACGGCCACAAGACCAGAATGCTTATTTCTTCCTATCACAGTTCCAAATGCTACTTGTTAGTGATGTCTTACCTTGCCAGCATCCAAGTCATGCTGCTTAGGAGAGCACAGTTATCTTCAGGTTGGCACTCCCCAGTTCCCTTTCTCACTGCGCAGCTTGACATAGCATCAAACATCCTCACAGTATAAAGTGTTTACTCTGTATAGTGTCTCTCTCCCTGCCTCTGCCCTGCTTGATAAGCGTAGAAATTTTTTTTTTCTCTATTTTTCTTTATCAAAAATAGACTTTTCATAAAATATATTTTTAATTGCAGTTTCCCCACCTTACCTCCTTTGAGAACTCCCCACCTCCCATTCCAATTAAATCCACACCCTTTCTGTCTCTAATAGAAAACAAGTAGGTGCCATGTGGAGGTGGAACACACCTTTAATCCCAGCACTCGGAAGGCAGAGGCTGGAGGATCTCTGAGTTTGAGGTCAGCCTGGTCTGCAGAGCAAGTTCCAGGACAAGCTCCAAAACTACACAGAGAAATCCTGTCTCAAAAATAATATAAAGATTTTCTTCAGGTTCACCTACTTATTTAGCTTCTCTAGGATCACAAATTATAGACTCACAGACCTTTAACTATGGCTAGAATCCACTTATGAGTGAGTACATACCATATTCCTCTTTTTGGGTCTGGCTTACCTCACTCAGTAAAGCGTTTTCTATTTCCATCCATTTGCACGCAAAATTCAAGATGTCATTGTTTTTTACCGCTGAGTAGAACTTTAATGTGTATATGTTCCACACCTTTTTTAACCATTCTTCTATTGAGGGGCACCTAGGTTGTTTCCATGTTCTGGCTATCACAAATAGTGCAGCTATGAACATAATTGAACAAATACTTTTGTAGTATGATAGGGCATCTCTTGGGTATATTCCCAAGAGTGGAATTGCTGGATCCTGGGGGAGGTTGACTCCCAGTTTCCTGAGAAACCGCCACACTGATTTCCACAGCGGATGTACAAGATTGCATTCCCACCAACAATGGATGAGTGTTCCCCTCACTCCACATCCTCTCCAGCATAGGCTATCATTGGTGTTTTTGAGTTTAGCTATTCTGACAGGTGTAAGATGGTATCTCAAAGTGGTTTTGATTTGCATTTCCCTGATCGCTAAGGAGGTTGAGCATGTCCTTAAGTGTCTTCTGGCCATTCGAAGTTCATCTGTTGTGAATTCTCTGTTCAGTTCAGTACCCCATTTATTAATTGGGTTAATTAGAGATTTAGTGTCTAGTTAACTAGGCAAGATTTCCAGGCAAACTCGGGTGCATGGGGGGTGGAGGGGTGGAAGTAGGGGAAGATGGTTAGAGAGAGGGGAGAGGGGGAGGATTAGGGATGGCTTGGGGGAATGGGAGGTGGGGAGGGAGGAAGGATGGTTCTGGGAGCAGGGTAGTTTATATCTCAACTACGGGAGCCATTTAAGGGTTTGCAAGAGACTTGATTCTGGAGGGGTTCCCAGGCCCAAGGAGAGGTCCCCAGATTGTACTCTGGGCAGCAGAGGGTGCCTGAACTGGCCTTGGCCCATAACCATACTGACGAATATTTTGCATGTCACCATAGAGCCTTCATATGACGATGGATGGAGATAGAGACAGAGACACATATTGGAACACTGGACTTAACTCCCTAGGTCCAAATGAGAAGCAGAGGGAGGGAGATCGTGAGCAAGGAAAGCAAAATCAGAGGGGGCCTTCATCCGACGATGGATGGAGATAGAGACGGAGACCCACATTGGAGCACTGGAAGTCAGGACCGCGAGGGTGCGTTCACCCACTGATACAAGGGGACTGATCGAATGAGAGCTCACCAAGGCCAGCTGGACTGGGACTGAATGAGCATTTGATCAAACCGGATTCTCTGAATGTGGCTGACATGGGGGCTGAATGAGCCCCCGAGGTCCAAATGAAGACTGAGAAGCCATTGACAATGGCACTGGGTCTTGTTTCGTCTGCATGGACTGGCTTTTTGGGATCCTGGCCTGTTTGGATGCTCACCTTCCTGGACCAGGAGAGAGGGGGGAGGAACTTGGATTCCCCAAAGGACAGGAAAGCCTGACTGCTCTTGGGAATGGTGAGGGAGGAGGAGAGGGAGTGGGGGGAGTGGGAGGGTATTGGGAGGAGGGGAAGAAGTGGAAAGAGTGTTTTCAGATACTTGAATAAACAAACAAACAAAAAAATAATAAAAAGAAAGAAAAAGAAAAAGAAAAAGAAAGAAGAGAACACAACAGACATAAAAGGATAACAATAAAACAAAATAAAGTAAGATAAAACAAAAATAAACAAACTAAAATAGAACAAAACAGTATAAAGAGGAAAAAGCTCAAGAAACACACACACATAGATATATACATGTACACACACATATGTTCATACACACAGCAAGAATCTCATTTAAAAAAACACACAAAACCAGAAGCTATAATACACATACATAAAGGATCTTTCAGGCTAAAAAAGATGCTTTGACAAAACACAGTATGAGACAAAGGATCTCCATTGATGCCGTTGGATTCCTTTTCTGTTGGTCATCTACTGATGGACATTGGGGCCTGCACTTAAGAGGGGTTTGCTCCCACAGTGAGATCCATTTGGAGACAACTATGTTTTCTTTCACTGCTGAGTTAGAGATGGAGGTGTTTCCGCTTTCTTCTCAGCTCTGGCATCCTATGCAGCGCAGAGCCATGCTGGCAGTGTTGCATGCTGCCAGTCTCTGCGATTTCATATGTGCAGCTGTCCTGCTGTAGTTAGGTCTTGTTTCTGTGGTGTTGTCCATGCTTTTGGCTCTTACCATCTTTTTGCCTGCACTTCGACAGACTTTCCTGTGCCTTGAGGGGAGGGATTAGATGGTTTGCAGTTTTCCTTGGGTTTTTCTTCCTCTTTTGGTGATGTTCAGAGTATCTTTCAGTAACATGAACACCAGTCTATAGGCCTGAAGGCTCTAGGTCGGCATCAGATTGACTTTATCATGTTCCAAGAGCTGTGTAGGTATTGTGTCTTCAGCATATCGTCTGACTAAAGGTATGTGTTCCCATCTGCAGGAGGAAACTTCTCTGATTGTGGTTGAATAAGGCACAGATCTAAGTCTGGAAATGTCATTAGGAGTCATTTTATTGCTGTATTCCTTAGCAAAATGGTAAGTATTTGGCTTTTCCCTAAGTTTCTGACCTGTATAGTCTCAGGTACTGGACAACCAAGCAGCACTGGGTATGGGTTTCATCTCATATAATGGGCCTCAACTCAAATCAGACACTGGCTTGTTGCTCTCACAAGCGTAGTACCACTATTATGCCAGTGTATCTTGAAGGGTTTGAAACTTAGTTGGTTTTCACCTTCCTCATTTGGTAGCATGAAGAGCATCCTCCAGTACCATGAACATTAGTCAGTAGGGGTGAAGGCTCTAGATAGGCACCAGCTTGACTTCTCCATGTTCACTGAGATGAACAGGTGTTGTCTTCAGCAACAGGGCCTGACTGTTAGTTTGTGGAAAGCAACCAATAGTCTTGGCTATCGCCTGATTGTTTGGGGATTCCCATGAAGCCCTAGGACCAACAACTTAATTACATGTAACCATTCCTGGAACTGAAATTTTCATTTGGTAGTGAGAGATCTCCAGCTCTGGCCTCCTGTTATTTGACAATTGCATTTAGATTGCCTTCGTACATGTTTATGCTCCAGGAGTATTCTACTGTATTAGTCTTCCATAGGATCCCTCAAATGGTCCTTAATTTAGATATCCATCTCCATTTTCCCTCCATTGTCCCCTTTTCTTCCCCTTCCCTGTTTGAGCCTCTTGTTCCTGTTCCACCAACATCCACCTAGAACTATTTATCCTATTTCTCCTGTGTTCATATGGATTGTAGTTTGCTTATCTTTGACTTAACAGCTAACATTCATATATAAGCAAGCCTAGGATTTCCTAATGCAAGAACTTTTTCAAACTGAATTGTTTCTGTCTAAAACACAATGTTTTTTTTTTAATGGAATTTTCCTTCAGGTCCTCCATATACAGGTGATTTACAATATGTTACCTTATTTTTCTGCTTTAAAGAAAAGATAATCTTCTGACCTGTTTATAATTGGAATTGGTTGAACATAAAAAGGATGATCAAGTCTTTATTTTTACAGTGTTACTACCTATTGATTCAATGACATCATTCTCATGTATGCAGTCATTTCTAAGAGAGGCTATTTCACAGAAGATTTTCTGGTATTCTGTCTCTTAGGATCTTTTTACCCCCTCTTTCACGACGTCTCCTAAGCCACTGTGACAAAATACATCCCTTTCATGATTATTGTGAATAGGGAAGCAATGAACATGGCTGGGCAGTAGAATGTTGAGTCCTTTGAGCATGTGTCAAGAAATGGCATAGCTCTGACATATGGGAGATCAAAACTGCAACAGAACCAACATACTTACCAAGACCAAAATACCATAATAACGTCAAGACCCTCAAGAGAAACTCTAAAGCCACGGAAAGCATGAGGTAATAGATATTGTCTTAGGTTCTTTTTATTGCTATGGCAATACCATTACTAAAGCAAGGTACAGCAGAGCTTATTTGATCTTATAGCTTCGGGGGGTGAATCCTTTATGGTAGAGAACACGGCAGCAAGCAGGTGGGCATGGTGATAGACCAGGAGCTCCTACTTAACCACAGATAAAATGCAAAGAAAGGGTTAACTGAAAATGACAAGGCCTTTTGAAAACTTAAAGTTCAACCCCACTGATATACTTCCAAAACAGCTTCACCAACCCCAGCTGCTTTCAAAATTCCTACACATTCAAATATATGAGTCTATGGTGGCCATTTCTATTTAAACCACCATATTTCAATTCCCGGCTCAATAGGCTTCTGGCCATATCATAACGCAATATGCATTAAGTTCAACTTCAAAAGAATCTATAGTCTTTTAGTCTCAAGACTGTTTTAAGTCAAATGTCTCTTCTGATATTTAAGCTGGTCTTTTCATTATCAGCCCCTATAAAATATAAAATAAAACAATGATAAAGTAAATTATATACTTCCAATGTGCAATGGCCCAGAATGTATATTACCATTCTAAAAGGAAGTAACAGGGGCACAATGAGAAAATATTGGGTCAAAACAAGACCAAAACCCAGCAAATAAAACTCCAAATTTTGTAACTCTGTGTCCAGTGTCGAAAGGTTTAGATGGGTGTTCCCTTCCAGCTTTGCTGAGTGCAATACACTTTTCTCTCTTGGGCTAGGTCCACAAACCTGTCTACAGCTATTCTTGACAGATATCCCATGGCTTTGTCATCACCAACTTCTTGTTGTCTTCAACGCAATGCAGGCTTCACTTTCACATCTTCATGAAATGTTCCCTAGATCCCCGTGAGAGGCCCTTCTCAGAAATTATGGGGAAGTCCACTTGTGCATGCATACATACATGTATATGCGCCCTCACACTGATGTACTCATACATATATGCATACACACATAATACACACACACATACACATAAAGAAGTTTCTTTGTATCTCTCTATATAATCTCACTGAATTAGAATAATGGCTACTGAAATTAACTGGACTTTTTAAGGTAGGTAATTGATAGCAAAGTAGTTATCCTGAATGACAAGGGATAATAGCAATAACCTTCATCATTCTGTCAGCATAAATTTTAATTAAACTTAAGACATCCAAACTGACCACAGATGGAATTTTATAGTTTTTAATAAGGTCTGAGCTATGCATATTTGAATTTAATGTCATAATAGTCTTCATGCAATTCATGTATGCTTATTTAAATCATAGCATCAGTCATCAGAAATGTACATGAAAAGCAAAGGAAAGAAAAGAACCCGAACCTTCCACTCTGCTTTTTTGTTATGTTAGACTACTCTGAATCTGATCTAGCTGACTTTGGTCACGAGACTCACTTTGAATATACTAAATTTGAGGTTGGGGAGCTGATAACAGTAGTGCCTTCTGCACAAACATAAGGACATTGGTTTGAATCCCCAGGACTTGCGTAATAGCTTAAGGGCAAATCCTTGGGGATCATAACGCCAACTCTATCTATGACAGTTAGAGTTCTAGATTCAGGGAGGGGCTCTGTCTCCTAAAGTAAGGGGGTAAACTATTATGGAAGACTCTGACTTTGACATTTGGCTTCTATGTTCATGTGCACACAAAATGTAATTCATAATCACAAATAAACACAAAATTAAATTAATAGTCTTTCACATATTGAGCAAATTAAGGCAATTTAGGACTATTAATTCAAACAAGTCATACATAGGCACACACGTACTGTGTGTTTGGAACAAAGGAGGTAAAATTCACACTTCACTGGCACTGCAGTATCATATTTAACATGAAATTAAACAGGGAAGAAGTCCTATTTTAAGTAACCTTAATTCTATTTTGCTTCCCCTTATAGGGGAACACTGTGTGAGATGCAGAAACACTTATTGAGAACAGGTTGCCACTAACAGTTGGCGCCCACTGACTAATGAAGAGACGTGGATGAGCAACCAGAGCTTGCATAATTAATACACAATGGAGAATCACACTGCTCCTTCCAGTCAGAGATCAAGATCAGAGCAGATTTAAGGCCTAGGAGAATGAGCCAGGGATTCAAGACACAGGGAGTTCTGGCCCCAAGAGTCAGAAGGAGACAGAAGGAGGAGATAGCTACACATAATAAATGTGCCTGAGACAGGTATCATTCATTTAGCATCTCTATTGGAGTGAACTTCTTCCTGCTGACCCAATCTCTGGGGAAGCTCACTGGCTTGGGAGAAGTATTGCTTTGTTCCAGAGTGAAGTCTGAACTGTTACTTGAGTATCAGTGGAAACACACCACAAAGACATCATCTGTTCCAATGCTCTCCCCATGGAAGGTTGGTCAGGATAAAATCTAGACAGAAGTAATGGTGACACAGAAGGGAACAATGAGATGCTGTTTGATCTCTTTTTTATTTTTATTTTTACAATTTCAGTCTATTAAAAACATGCTTATCCAAACTCATGTTTGTAGAGCTACGAAGGCTTTAGTGTCAAGATTAGAGTTTAAAAAACTGAAAACAGTAACAAAAAAAGTAAAGGATGGCAACCCTTTGTGCTGGACACCTGGGTTTTATTTGGCTGAGGTTCTTTCAGTCTGTCAGAAGCCCCAACTTCTCTTCTGTTTGTTTTCTTTCTGAAGCAGAGTCTCACGATCTGCTCAGGCTGGCTTTGAACTCAATCTTGCTGCTTCAACCCCCAGTGCTTGGATTATAGACTTACACCATCCTGCAAAGCTTGTTGAAAGATTTTTCTGGATGAAGACACTTAGGTGTAATATGTGCCGATAATAAAAGAGTGAAAGTTAATACCCTTTGTGATTGTATCGCAAATGTCATTAAACGGAGGTGCTCCCAGCTCATGTAGGTGAGAGAGCTATTTATAGCACCAAAAATGTTGCAATGATATTGACTCATCTTGTGACAGCTGTAATTCTTAATCAAAGCATTAACAAGAAAGAATATTTTGACTCCAGAGACACTGTAACGGGTTTGCATCCTGATAAGCTTACATGTTGAATCAGAATTCAACAGCATTGGCTTAAGATGGCGCAGTGAACTGGAGGAAGGAGGCACCGGGCTGAAGAAAACCGCTTTCTGGTGGAGAGGCAGTCAATCTCTTTGGTGATCTACAGAGTATGTTACCGGATATCCAGACCCTGAATTTCAACTCCCTGATAGAGAGGGCAGAAGTTCATTTCAAGCCTAAGGCCAAAGTTAAAGAGAAGATTGCTGTGATTTTTTTTTTTTAATGAGCAGGGAGAAGACAAACAATTACAGTAACTGGAAGTATAAGATTTTCTTTCTAGCCAAGGTGGAAATATGTGGTGATTTAAAAATAATCTTATTCATATTTATATTCATAATGGTTTGAGAGGCTACAAAAGAAATATACCAAATCTGTAGAAGAAAGAGGGCAGGAATAAAAAAGATACAATTTCAGAAGTCACTTGCAGGATCTCTGCTGGAAATTATTTCTGTGAGAATATCAAAATGGTTAGTACAGAAATAATATCAAGATTGTGTAATTATTATATCTAATATGTTTATTTTATATAATAAATTAAAATATAATATATATCAAATTAAAATATATTTAAGTTTATATAAAGATGAAAAAGCTGTAGTGACAGATAGCTTTCCATGTTTGTTTTTCTTTTAACAAAATATGGCTCGGTACTGCAGGGGTGAAAGCCAACAGCAAGCTTGTTCTGCCTCAGAATGGCTTCTGTTTGGTGGCTACTGGATCTCATTTATTCCTATGCATTTGGCATTAATTGTGCTTAAATGTTTGGGTATGACAGGAGCTTGGAGGAGACAATGAGGGTGTCACTACTTAAAGTACTCACAGTTTGAGTTGTGGCTCACTGCGGAGGGGCAGGTCCACTTCTCAAATTCAAGGTCACCTTCCTAGGGGAGCCATGAAAGCCAAAATGGTGACCTTCAAGTATGATACACGATGGGCAAGTTTGGACTTCTGTCGACTAGGAGAAAATTGCTCTAACTTTAACGTTGGCCCAAGGAGCATCAAGTCTCCAGTGCGTTTTTTGAAGTGTTTTCCACCTTTAATTTAGATATTTCAAGGGAAATTTTATCCATATGTTTGGGATTCATTTAGACTGAACTCATAAATAGACTTCATCAAGGACTGCCAAACTCTGCATTTACTAGAATCAAGCAGTTTCACAGGACAACGGTACAGACAGGAAATTTGATACCCAAGGGTCCATTACCCAGACAAGGAAGAGAAGCCATCAGGTCCAACCACCGCCTGCAAATAATCTTTGAGCAGCAATTTACTCTGTAATGTTGTCATAGCAAAACAAACCACTTGCAACTGTTCGTGGCACACACAGATACAAAACATTCAATACAAAATTCAACACAAAGCAAGTCTCTTCACAGGAAAACATCATAACACAGTCTCTCTAGCTACCAGATCCAGAAAATTTAACAACCCTAAGATGAAAATATAACTTTCTGCTTATTGTCATTCTAATCTAATCTAATCTAAGAATCTAGATAGACTCTCTCTGTGTCTTCCTTTATGTACTTCCTTCATACCTGATAATCATGGGGCCAGCTAGGTCATTGGCTGAGAAGCCCTGTGTCCTTGGGTACCACTGATCAGCAGGATATCTTTGGTTAACTGTATTGAGTTTGCAATGACAAGATGATATTTTTCCAGCTATATAATGATACTGTATTGCTAAGTAAGAGTTTTCCAATATAAATATCTCCTCTGATGAGTTTGTCTATGCTGTACTTGGGAGATGTGCCCCGAGACTTGTGAGTCCTAGTGTTCTCCTCTTGGGATTGTACAAATGTAGTTGCCTCAATGAAGTTAGAGTATAAGTTTATTGATAAAAATAGCTAATTTCTCTATATTGTTAATCAAACATTACCTTTCACTGCAGCATGTGCTTTTAACCTTTTAATACTGTATCAGAGCCTTGCTAAGTGAAGAAGAGGAATTCTCCCGTCCATTTCGGTATATTCTGACATTTCCTATGTCAATAGCACCTGATATCTCAAAGCACCTATGGGAATCTTATAACAAAGCCATCTCAGACATTGTGATCATGTTTTGAGGGAGGGAGGGAGGGGAAAAGAAAGGTGGGGATGAAGCATGATTTACATCATGAATTCAGACATTTACACATATTCATCTCAAAATTCTTGTTACGTAGGCAGAGCAGTGGTGGTGGGGATAATAATTCAGAAGTAAGATGGCTTGGATATGCCCCTGCCACCTCTTACCTAAATAATTAGTAACAATTATGCTATCTCTTCATTAACAAATGTGAGGAAAAGAATCAATCTGTCAAGTAGATCATAAAATATAGAATTGTCTTTTTAAAATTCATGGTGTTCCAGTTTAGGAGACCATCTATTTTTGACTTGCTAAGAAAAAATACATTGTATTCTTCCCTTCTATGTGAGAGGATTATACATAGTTGTAAAACAGACAACAGTCTCTAAACAGTATGGAATTAGCACAAGATATTCTTTAAAAAAATAAAAACATAGTATGGTGGGAAGGATGCCCGCTTTCCTTTACTCCACATTTCCACTGTTGAAAAAACAAGTTACCAATTGGTCCTTAAGTGTGCTTTGTCCACAAGCAGAAATCCTTGCTGCTGTGTGCAGTGATTTTGGTGGGTGTAACTACACCTCAGGGAAAGGAAAGCAGAGACAAAAGATGAAGAGAGAAGAGCACCAAGTGCACTCAGAAGGTTTTCTAGTTCCTTTGCTAGTGGAAGCTACCGAATCCCTCTCCTGGTTCCAGTGCAAGACAAACAAGGAAGGAATGTCCTTCTCACTGTGGTTTGCAAGGCTCCAGTCTGGGGCAGTTTTAGCCTGAGCAGCCAAACCCTGCTGGGAACCATGACAAACTTACCTGGTGACTCTCCCTGCCCTGCCCTCTTTCATCACTCACAGCCTCTAGGCATCAAACTGCTTCTGAATGGCTGCCCTCAACCCTGCCCAAAACCACAAAACTCCAGTATTCTCACCATCCACATTTCACTGGCAAGCCCTTCCTGGGTAGTCACAGCTGCCAGCGACAAACCCATTACCTTCAAACGGTAGTTTCAACATTCACAATCTATAGCCTTTTTCCCTTGGTCTATTGAACTGATTTATTTACTTATGAATACCTCCAAAATGCTATTTGCTGAATGCACTTTAATCCTTAATACTTACAAAACTTTTGCAAGGGGCTAAAATATCTCTAGCACTGACTGACTTTTCTTACATCTATAGAAGGCTGAAAGTGGTCCCATTGTGCCTTGACTGGGTTTCCTTTATGATCCACACAGAAATTATCTAAAGAGGGTGATTCACTACAATAGAGGTTATTTTGTTACCTGGCACATTAGGTAAGAGCCTGGGTCACAGCAACCCTAACAAACTGGGTTCAGGATCCTCACCTCAAAAGGCCAATTAAAGGCATGGAAGTGGTAGGAAGAAAAGAAAGGACATTGATTTGATGCAGAATGTTCAAAAAAAAAGATGAAGAGGTCAAGTTACCTTCTTTAGTTCATCTTTGGGCTCCTGATATCCAAGTTCAGGATTAAATAGAAAGCAGGGCGTTTGCATACATTAGCAGCCTGGTCAAGGCATGACACCACCCAGATTTGTCCTGTCCTCCAAAGTGGCCTAACACATCTCGAGAACTGTATGAAATCTTTTTCTGGAAGACCAATGCCTTCTCCGACTGTCACCAGGTTTTAGCTCTGTTCTTTCCTTTTCCTAGCATGAGATTCTTTGGGGAAATTCTAATTTCTTAGAGAGTGTTGATTTGATAATCTGAATAACTGAGGAGAGCAGCACACATGTCTTTATTCTTGGCAGCACCCTATTTTCTGCCCCGCTCTTTGTCTCATGAACATTTCACACATCGAGCAGAAGTAGAAGCTAAGGGTGAAGAACTTTCAGTCCTTGTCAATGAACCATGTGTAAGAGTCATTTCTCCATAACTGGAGCCTTTTCCAAAGGGCTGGCTCGAGTAGGTCAAGTCCATTCCATTTCATATGAACATTCCATATGAACAATATTCTCAGAAAATATTGACAGTTAACTGTCTGAAGGTTTAATCCTGACTTTCCCTTACTACCAGGATGAGATCTGTCTTGGATGATCTAATGTGAGAAGCCAGGTGACAGAAAACAAGGATTTAGAGCCAATGGGACTCTTTCGTGCCAATTTCATGCAACTCACAATTATGGAGGGAGGGGCTTTTAGGTCACCTGCTTTTTATCCTATGGGTGACAGCCTAGAAACTCGAAGCTACTGCTTGGGTTCCTATGTGAGTCTATATAATAATACAGACAATATTTACCAAGTTTGTTATAATACAAACAACAATAGCAAATGATTAAAGAAGAGTAGTTAGAGAATGAAGTATTTATTCATGGATATACTCCTTAGGTGAGAAATACCCAGTATGCTTTAATAATCAGAAATGCTGGCTGTAGTGCATTGTTAAGGGTTTGTCTAATCTTTGCTCTCTTTCCATCGTGTGGGTCCTTGGGATTGAATTCAGATTATTGGGCTTGGTAGCAAGTGACCATGTCTGCATTTTAGATATTTTTAAGCATTACCAAAATTATATATATATATATATGCTTTCATTTTCTGTTATACTTGACTTGACTCTTAAATAGGTTTAAACCAGAATTAACATTTGAAAGTTCCAGCCCAAACCTTTCCACCGGAAAGGAAGCTCAGCTGTCAGGTCGGACGGAAGTTGTAAGCCTGCATAACCAGGTGTTGATCTTTTTGTTGGTTTCAGTCTCAGTTGTTGCTATTAAGCATAAAATTCCTATATTTTCGCTAGTTGCTTTTGTGTTTTTCAGAGAAAAAAGACAAAGAAACAACAGCTCATAGAAGAACTGTACATTCATGGAGTCTAGAAATCACCCCCAGATACAGGCATGCTTGCTCACACTGTCAGCTCCCCATGCCAAGACTCAGAATGTCAGAGTCCAATAAGTTCAAATGAGCAATAAAACAATTAAGTGGCCAGAGGTTTGTTCTTGTTTTTCAGGCATCCTCAGGGCAGATTACTGTGGCTCTCTGCTAGTTTGAGGATTGTAAGTTTACAAAAGACTTCTCAGTACTATTCCCCCTAGAGGACATTGGTACACACAGACAGCATTTTAATGGCTACCCAATCATAATGATGACATCAGCTGGTCCCAAAGAACCCTGATGGCTCAACAGAATCCTAAAAGACGAGCGCATTCCAACCTTCCCTGACACATAAATATCCAAACAGTTCAACAGGATAAAATTTGCTCCAATGAGCTTCTCAATTAAAAATGCCTACTGTATATAAATGATGTGATCACTCACATAGTTTAACGAAAGTGAAACGGCTCAGAAGATTCTCAACTGCTCACCAAATGGCAGCTACTGAAATGTTTCCAAAAGAAACTAAAACTCAAAGAAGCCTCCAAACTAAAAGATGGTGAAGTCCTAGGTGGGCAGATGACCAACAAGACATTTTGTGAGAGTTTAAATCAAATCCTAACTTTTATTAATCTGCTTCACCAAACAGAGGCAAAAAACAGTTGGTGGGGGCTGAAATGGAAAGTTCTGAAAAAAAGTCCTTGAAATGAAATGATTGCAACTGTCACATGGCGCCACTGAATCTTTCCCTGTCATCCAGGGTCAACTTGTGAGGAGCTGGCATGCAAAAATGTATCTCTTCTGGCCATGACTCGATAAAATTAATATTGGCATTGTTAGCATACAAACTTGGGCCACTAGAAGTCCAAGATTTGGCCAACGGTCTGAATAAATCAACTAGAGAAATAAGTAATAATGAAAAGTCCCCCCCCCCACACACACACAAAAAGAGATTTACTTAATGTGGTCACATTGGGAAGTTGAACAAAGAGGTCCAGTGACTACTCACATCATTTGAGGGGTCCTGATAAAGGGTTAGACAGAGGCAAAAAGTCTACATGACTAAGGGTTCCTGGTCAAGGAATGGTTGAGACCATTAATTTTTGGGACTCAGGTTTGTCTTGCAAGGTGGTTTAAAAGTTGTCAGAACCATGTGAAATCTTCCTGAGAGACGATTTCCTCTTTTGACTGGCACTAGGCTAGGATTCCTAGGGAAATTTACTTTGCCAGGGATTATTGTTTCAATAGTTCAATAGTCCAATAGTCAAAGGGCAAACCCAGAGTCTCCTCAGAATTTCTTCCTTCCTACCAGGATGGTCACAGTTTGAAGGGAATATCTCCAGACAGAGGATCCTATTACTGCTGTAAGCCACTTCATTCTCTAGTGCCTGTTTCATGATTGTTTAACAAGTGGGATGTCCATGAGAAATGATGGAGGTGGAGAAATGGTGACAGAAGAAAGGAGGTTTCTAGGGGAGGTCATAGCTTAGAAAGAAAAGAAAGGCTGCCCTCAATTATCTACGTTAGAGCAACTCTACGAGGGGGAGCTGGAGAACCTAAGTATGCTAGCCAACAGGATGTCAAAAATGATCAGGGACAACGTCTTCTCGAGAGCCAAGTGCCAAGTTTCCAGAAGGAAGGGGAGCAAAAGTGCATCCCAAGACACCCTTTCAGGGCTGGACCAAGTTTGTTGGATTTCTCAGATAAATAGTCGTCTGTGTTTCCTCTTGTACTTCGGTTTTCCCCTCATTTTCACATAGAAATCCTGCCTGACAGAACACTATCCAGTAAAGAGAGTGATTTATACGAAGCATAGAATTATGAAATGAGCAAACAGATTAATTTAACTGGAGCGAAAATCCATATAAGACAGTAATGAGAAAACCATATGATCATCTCAATGGATGTTGAAAATGCATTGGACAGACTCCAACAACAAAGACCTAAGCAAAACTGGATGACTACTTCCTTATCACAATCAGAAGCATCTATGATGTCAGAGGGTGTGCTTGGTGATGAAGCACTCCAGGAATTCAAATTAAAAAAGCAATAAAACCCAACCGGTAGGTAGATAGTTAATTTATAGATTTGACACGTTGATACATGCTCACATTCCTGACATGGCCATTTTCTTCTTTGGTTATTGGTACTTGGTAGAGTAGCTTTGAAGTGCATAGATGAAAGTGAACATGCAAACAGCGACGTTTTCTAAAAGGTCTTAATACATATTTTAATGTAACGGTAATAGAAATGATTTTCTACTGGCATGAAATTAACCAGTGAGGGACTGAAGGGATGGTTCCGTGGTTAAAAACACTTTCTGTTCTTGTAAAAGACCTGGTTTGGTTTTAAGCACCCACATTTTATCTCATAACTCTATAACTGCATCTCCAGAGATTTCAGCACCCTCTTCTGGCTTCTGCAGACATGTACTCACATGGTACACCCGCATACAGTCAAAGTACTCATATGTGTGTGTGTGTGTTTGTGTGTATGTATGTATGTTAAAAATAGTTAAAAATGAACAAATCCTTTATAGATTGACTGGATGTGGTTGTTAAATGAGTGTTAAATGAATTTATATAATTATTTAGTGGAACTGCTTGATAGACTGATAAAATGTTTTGACAAGATAAGAAGCTGAATTTTATTTATAAAATATTTAAATATATGAAAATGCATACAAGCATTCTGAACTTAGTATTAGAAACAAAAATAAGAGAAAGTCAAAAAAATATTGTAGAGTCTATGTGTCCTAAACATGAAACATCTCTGTAAAAATAAAGATAAATTCAAATAGGGAAAGAAAGTAAAACAAATATCCGAAGATATATTTCTTACCAGACAAGCTTAACTAAATAAATAGTTATAAATCATTTTTATTTAAAGAATCACAGAAATACTTTCTGAAAAACTTCAAAATTATAATCTTTAAATATTATTTATTGAAGATAGGCAACAGAATTATAGGTTCTCCTTGCAATTTATAGGAGCTAATATTTCTTTTTTTTTTAAGTGAAACACCAAAATAAATGTAAAAGGCAAATTTGTATTTAGCCATTTGGACTTTTGACTGGTGATAATCCGTCTGTACACTGTGAATATGCATTACTCTCTTTGGTTAATAAAAAGCTGGCAGACTGGTAGTCAAGCAAGAGTATGGGCAGGACAACCGGAAAGAGAACTCTCAGGAAAGGGGGCAGGGTCAGGACAGATGCCAGCTAGCCACTGGGTAAGCAGACATAGAAGATGAGGTAACAAGCCATGAGTTACATAACAAAGCACTGATAAGAAATATGGTTAATCTAAGTGTAATAGTTAGCTAAAACTAGCCTGAACGATCAGCCAAGTATTTATAAGTAATCTTTAGCCTCTGTCTTGGTTATTTGGGAGCAAGTGATCAGGACAGGAAAACTCAATCTATAGGATTTTGAACAATACTTTGAATATATATAAATATGCTAATTATTATTACCAATGTTCTTGATACAAATTGTACTACACATATGTGTATCTGAAGTTTTAATTTTATACACATTATCTAAAATTCACATACACATTCAAAAGATACTTTTAGATATATTTTAAAACAGGACATCCTGGTTTATTTGTTCAAGGGTGTTTGTGTAGTTTCATTTTGTTCTCTTAGTTATGTGAAGGAGAAATGGTGGTTTATTCTTTCACTTTCATGAGCCTTTTGGTAACTTTTCTTAGCAAATTTGAAGGAGAAAAAAATAAAGTATGTAGCTGAAAAAAGTCGTTCTGTTACTTTACCTCTCTTACAATACGTGACAAAGTAGGAAGTACCCTGCAGGGTATCCCGCCATTACACATAGACACAAAGACAACACAATACTCCCTAAGCCTTGACTTTGGTAGCCTGCAAGATGTAACTATGAGAAACACCCATAGAAAGCCTTTGAACCAGAGCCCAGCGTACTCATGTCCTCTAGACAAGTGCTCTGCTGATTTCCCTTGCATTCCCTGGAACAGTAGAGTCACTCAGCATGTCTCTGGCATAGGAGAAGCATGTTGTTAACTCTGTGACTGTCTCCACTTCCCAGATGATTGCTTCCCTTTTCCCAGGTTGCAATTTGCTCTAGGAGAACATGCTCCAGGCACACCCAGATAAGAGGCTTCCATCCAAGTTGCTCTGCTGGCTGTCTACACAATTAGCAATGTATTCCTTTGTGGTTATGAATCATTTATTGATAGCAATAGAAGGTGAGAAATTCCCATGCTAGTTACAAAAGTAACATCTGTCACTCCAACCCAAATCCCAAACATGTAAAGAGAAGCCATGCGTGCCCTGCTGGTTGTTCCTAGTCATATCTCAAAATGACTTAAACCACTGTTGTACTGTTGTAGGCAGAGACTGCATGTTCCTTTCTTGGCTACTCTGACCCAAATAATCACACAAAAACTATATTAATTACAATACTGTTTGGCCTATTAGCTCTGGCTTCTTATTGGCTAACTCTTACATTTTAACTTAATCCATTTATATTCATCTGTGTGTTGCTACAAAACTGTGGCTTATCATTGGTAAGATTCTGGCATCCTTCTCCTTTGGCAGCTATATGGCATCTCTCTGACTCTGCCTACTCTCTTTCTATAACTCTTTTAGCATGGCTTTATTCTACCCTGCCATAGGCTGATGCAGCTTTACTCATTAGCCAATAGAAACAACACATATACAGAAAAACATCCCATATCATTTCCCTTTTTTGTCTAATTAAAAAGGAAGGTTTTAACTTTAACATATTAAAATTACATATGACAAAATAGGTAACAAACAAGAATTATAGTGGCAATATTTAGTCCACTTACATTTGGCAAATAAGGGAAAATATCATCTATCCTATCTTTGTGAGTCTAAAGTTTTATATCCAGTTTACCTTTTATCATAACTATGGAAAACTATATATGTAACTGTCTTCAACTCTTTAAAGACCTCATAAGAATATGATATTACCTAATTAAACAGGAAATGCACTGCAAGCAACTTCCAAAGTTCTAGAATTGACAAGAGACATCTTGCTGCATGAACAGTCATGCAAAGATCCTCTGTAATATTGGGGCATCCATCTTTAGTCTACAGACCCATACATAGTATCTGGCAGACTTTTCCATGAAGCAGGAAATTTGAAGATCTGTCCTGCTTTGTAATGCAAAGCTGCTCTCTTTTGTGTCCTGAAGAATGTCTAGTAGAGGGGAAAGGGGGACAGAAAAGAACATTAGGGAATGGGGTGATCAAGATGGGGAAAGGACAGAGTGGGAGAGCAAGAAAAGGGGTATCTTGATCAAGGGAGGCATTATGGGGATAGCAAGAAACTTGGCACTAGGGAAATTTTCAGGAACCCACGAGGATGACTCCAGCCAAGACCCTAAGCAATGGTGGAGAGGGTGCCTGAACTAGCTTTCCCCTGCAGTCAGATTGATTAATATCTTAATTGTCATCTTAGAACCTTCATTCAGCAACTGATGGAAGCAGATGCAGAGATTCCCAACGAAGCACTGAGGTGAGCTCCCAATGTCCACTTGAAGAGATGGAGGAGCAATAATATAAGCAAATTGGTCAAGACCATCATGGGGACACCCACTGAAACAGCCTACCTGAGCTAATGGGAGTTCACTGACTTCAGATTGCCAGTGGGGGCACCAACGCAGGACCAAACTAGGCCTTCTGAACGTGGGTGACAGCTGTATGGCTGGGACAGTCTGTGGGGTCACCGGCAGCGGGGTCAGGATTTACCCCTACTGTTTAAACTGTCTTTTTGGTGCCCATTCTTTTTGGAGGAATACCTTGCTCTGCCTTGATATGATGGGGAGGGCCTTGGTGATAGACTTTGTGGACTCCTCATGGGAACCCTCTCTGAGAAGTGGATGGGGAGTGTGGTGGGGGGGAAAGAAGGGTAAGGTGGATGGAGACAAAGGAGGGGAAGGAATGGGAACTGGGATTGGTCTGTAAAATTTCAATTAAATAATAATAATATAATGAAAAAAACTTGAAAAGGCAAAGAGCCCTGGGTGGTTGGTACTCTGTATCTTGTTCCGACCTTGTGGCTATGATTTCTGAACCATACTTAATTAGACTCTCCAGATGTGAAGGGTTAGTCGCAATGATAGAGGCAGGCAGCAGGGAACGATTCTCCTTCACAAACTCTAAGGTATCTTTAGTGATGCCCAACCATGGTTCTCAGTCTAGACCCAAAGTCCAAATATGAGTCCTTCCATCCTTCAGCCCCTCTTAGAGGGCATTCTTTGAATTTAATTCCTTCATGTGTTTGCCAATGCTCAAAATTTCCTTGAATTTTCTATCTAGTGATTAAAGGTAAGTTTTCTATTTCCTTCACAATGGAGTAAGTTTATTTTCTTTGCTAGCCACCCTGGCTGAAGTAGGAGAGGCCCCTCTGACCAACTGACCACATTCATGATGGAGAAAATGTGGGGGTAGTTTTAAGAATCCCAACATGCCTGTCAGTGACCCAGACAGTATTACAGTGTAATATTTATTTGCTCTACAATTCATTTCATGTTTTCAAATCTACCCTAAGGAGCAATTCCCTAATGTCCTGACCTTCTTCCATACCTTAAGCTGGTAAAGAGGACAGTTGTCCCAGAGAGGATGCTATACTTGAATCATGGACAAAGATTGTCACGAAACTGCCTCAGAAAAGGCATTGCAAAAGGTCTTTTATTAAAGCACGTCACATGAATTTTCTCATGTATCCTCAGCATATAATACAACCAGGGACTTGTAGACATACCTGCTGGACAGGTAACATATTCCTTTAAAAAAAAGTGGAAATTCTTTGCTTCACATTGTAAATGAAACCATCTCTTCTTGGAAATCCAGAATAGGTCTGCATGATATCAAACACCTATGCAGGGGAAAAGCAGGAGCAAACAATGCCATAGGGGACTGCCTTTGAAATGGAGCCTGGGAACCAGTCAACCACACAGCAGGTATTTGTTTGCTTTCCTTGTTTTCCCAGATCGGTGCTCACCTGAAGCAACAGCCTGCACTTTGTCCTTTGTGGGGATGAGGAGGGGCAGGAGAAGGGAAGCCTTCAGGCTGCTTGTCAAGGCATTCCCAACCAGAGACTCTTCAGAATTTGTATGTTAGGTAACTCTAGGCCTACTGTTCATTTCAACTTGCTAGATACGCAAGGACTAGGGCATCCTCAGCTAAGGAACAATTCTCTAGTTATCCCTTAAGCCCCAAGTTTCTGGCTCCCTGGCATTGATTGTGAGTTTTGTTTGCATTCTGAGTGTAAGGAGAGGATTTAGCCAGCTCTTACTTTGCATTCAGTCCACCTGACACCATTACTTTCCTCTATGAATTTTAGTCACAAATATTAGAAAGAAAACAAGGTACAATTTTCCAGGACAGCCTATTCGGCAATGCGCTAATCCTACCATTCACTCCGGAAGGCAGTGATGGGGCACTCTCCTCCGTTGATCATGGAACCTAAATCAGGATCTTAGGCTTTTTCAAACGACAAGACCCAGATGGTACTTTGAAGACCTTATTTGGCGTGGTTACTTAAAATAGAAAGTAAAGGGACCATTATACCAGATTTGAAACATCACCTTAGATATCAAAAGCCTCACTTTGATAACTTACTTATACTTGATATTCCCCAAGTCAAGGGATTGTGATTGTCTCTGCTCAAAGGCTCTACCTCATTGATTTTGTTTGTTTGTTTGTAGAGACAGCATCACAACGGGGCCCATCCTGACCTGGAACACGTGATCCTTCTAGTTCTCTCTATTTGGGGGATTGTAGGAGTGTGCCATCATGCATTCTCCCCGTGGGATATTGTGTCTCCTCTCTATTTCTAGAGCCCACTTAGGTACCAGGGCTGAAACTTTTCAAATAACAATTTGACAGCTGAGTTAGTTACTATCTCATAAAGGTTATTCTGCGACCAAACCGTTTCCCAGTCTTCCTGCTGGCTGACAACAAAGAGAACTCTCTCGAGTCCCCAAAACCATCCCTGGCCAGTTAGTGTAACTACATGATAAAACCCTTTGTTTCGGGAATGAGGGACTTGTGTGCAGCATGGCTTCGTTCTACAGAGGTGGCTCTCTAGGAATCATGTTTTGCCATGTTCTGAAGAGGCACTTTCCAGTGTGGGCTTTGCTGCGTAGTCTAATTAATTTAAATCACCCAAGGTGTGGCTTTGGTCTTCTCTCTTCTTAGCATAGCTCAAAAATAAGATGAGGAGACTATTTTCAATCCCTTCAAGGTTGATAGTTCTTAAAAGGCTTTGCAAAGCTTACTACAGATCTAGGCTTCAGGACTCTAAATCTGCTATTACCTCAGAGGTAGAGTTGGTTCTTATGATATATCAGGGTTAATCACAGAAGTGGCATTAGAGAGGTCAAAACAGGAGAGGGGTTGTACTAGGTGGATGGAGGCTAGATGGAATTGGCTGTAAGAATGCATACGCATCCTGAGATAACCTTAAGACTTGATTGAGAGTCCTTGGCACTACACTGGCAGGCACAGGAAGAAACACAAAGACGTGTACTGTGAGGAAGAAAATGACAAAAGGAAAGAAAGACGAATAAATGAAAGAGAAGAACTTTAACTTTAGAATATATAGAAATCAGAAGTCAAGTTTGCAATGCCATTAAGTAAGAAGTTTAAAATTTAGTTCATTTTCTAGTGAACTAAAACATACACGAGACTGTGTAACTACTGCAGTATAGAGGTCTTAGCTGGACCACATCTTGGGATGCTGTAAAGGTTACAAACATAGCTTTCATGTTTTCTTCACTCCTAGAGAGAGAGGCCTCACACAGCTTCACACACAGAAGGAAGCAGGAAAGCAAGCAGGAAGGTGTAAAGACTAACTATGAGCAACAGCTTTGATTTATATACAACCTACTCCACATGGTTAAAGAGAAGAATGTACTCCTAAAACACATGGGTCTTTCTGAGCGAATGGCATAATCACCCCTTAAGGGCCTCCAGCCCCCAGAACAACCTTGACAATCAAATTACAAAGTGACTTTTAGAGAGCTTTGCTCCTCCTTCACCACCGCATGGCCCATCCAGAACTACTTTGCTTGGGATTGTGGAACCTTCAATCTCTCCCATTTTATTCAGCTTTCCACTTTTGTTTTGTTCAGTTGTAATCCTGAAAGGCTTTTAAATATTCTGTACCTGCAGCAGCCATGGAAGAAAACAAGTCTTGGCCCTGGGGTAAAGTCGAAATATTATAAATATCAAGCAGAAATACAAACTTGATGGTTCCTTCTTTGTAACGTTGGGAGCACCTCCCTCTATAACAAGGAGTTGTTTGGTTTGTCTCCTATACTGAAACTGTGGCTTCTTTATCAATACAGAGCCTCCAGGCTGTCCCATTACCCCCTCTCCTCAGTACGCTGTGTAAATTTTGAAAGTTACAAGTCTCCCACTGCAAGAACTTCTTCTATCCCCCAGTTCTTCCCCTACCATCTTCACATCACTGCTACCTCATGCTTGTTATTGTCTCAAAAATTATTTAAATGCTTCCATAATCTTTGTTATCTTTAATATTCCTACCTGTCTATGACCTGGTTGTTGGACCGCAGACTGTCTTGACTTTTTTTCAATAGTAAGGTTACATGGCTCAAGGTCATGACTGTCAAAACCAAGGAAAACCAGAACCTGCGATCTAAGGGCACCCCGTTCACTCCCCCACTTCAAACTCTTCTCCATCATTTGTCCTAATTCACAGTGAGTTGTTGTTGTCTCCTGCTAGCTTGGAAAATGAAGTTTGGAAAGGATCTTACATATTAATATTTTGACAGGTAACAGGTAACCCCCTCAAGGACACTGTGCTTTATTGAGCTTCTATCAGTTACATAACATGAAGAAAGGCTCTCCTAAATACACAACTGTAAACATTAAAAGGTGTTATGTTTCAAAGACAGTAGCACTTTTTGTTTGTTTGTTTGTTTTTGTCTTTTAATAGCTCTCAAGCCATATCTAGCCCAGGGTCCTCTTGTGTGGACTCCCTATTCCTCTTAAGGCTTGTTATTCTTTTGAAACATTGGTTTCTGCACCTGCTAAGAGTATGCATACAGTAGAAGGGACCTCACTGTTGCTTGCTCATAGTACGATCAGGGTTGCCTTTGAACTAGCAATCATTAGGCATGCTTCAGCTCTGCTTGTGTATTTTCTTAGGGTAGTCTTGTTCTGTTCTTTACCACTATACATTCTTTACAAAATTTAGGTCTCTGACCAAAATACAATAAAAGCAGCCTAACTATCAGAACCCTGGGCCAATGGCAAGCAGGAAGGGTTAACCGTTTTTTGCATGAAGCAAGCCTGGCTCAACCCCATGAATCTCTTTTTCACATTTGCTGCTTATTCATAACCCAAGCCCATCTGCTGCGCAAGTAACGATCGATCAGCGGCTCCTGTTTCAGATGTCAACCGGCCCAGCTGTTTCTCTCTCTCTGTAAACACAAAGGGGGAAGCAATTACCACATTAATATTCTGACTTGATTATGCCTGTGCAGTGAAATGAAGCCTGATGAATTCTCACCTTTGTCCACCATCACCTCAGTCCTACACATCGAACCCCTATGCAGCCTAGTCTAGTACAAACCGCCCAAGACAGCTCAGGTGATGCCTGCAGCCTGGACTGTGACCCAATCCAGCCAGAAAGGCAAATATGAGCATCACGAGTGTGAGAAAATTAACAATACACTTGAGTCTTGCAGAGCTTTGAGAAGTCAGCAATGAAATTAAAGAACAAGGCTTGCGCCGGATATGCAGCACATGGCTATTGCCCTAGCACTTGGGATGCAGGTGCTAGAGCACTGGGAATCCCAGGCCAACCTTGGCTATGAAGGGAGTTTCAGGGAAGGTTGGTTAGCATAGCTGGACTTCGTCTAAAAGATGGCAAAAGAGAGAGAAAGAGAGGAAGTATGATCTGTATTAGCCCCAGTGTAACCACAGCAACCCATAGAGATACATTTCTAATATAGATTCCTATGTGTCTAATAGTCCCTTCTATCTGCCATGCTTACTTTAAGGTAAATGTCACACAGAAAGTATTGTGGAAAGCATGTTTTTCTCCAGGTTCTTTTCTCGCAGGGGCAGGAGAAAGTGGAGTAATTTTTCATAATATGAAAAATAGCTTCAATGTTTTCATTAATTTGTACTAAGCATTGGTTCAGCTTTCTTCAGTCACGAACACAGAGCAAGGCAAATTATAAGACATCGCAAGGCAACAAAGAACACTCCATGATCTCCTCAGACATCTTGCTGGCTAATAGGTGAGTGAAAATTTAGAAAGAGGATGACCAAGGCTGAGTCAGCCTGCTTTCAGTTCCTGGCTCTGCCATTTAGCAAGTTCACAGTCTTGAGCATGCTCCGTATCTGTGTCTGTGTCAACTTCTGAAAATATGGATGCTGTGGTCACTGTGTTGTTCACTCGACACAAGCTACAATTATTTGGGAGTATAAGCCTCAGTTGAGAAAGTGCCTCCCTCAGAATGCCTGTAGGTGATTATGTAGGGTATTTTCTTGATCAGGCCAGGCCCACGGGGTGTATGCCTCAGGGTTGCCGCTACTGGGCAAGTGGTCCTGAGAGGCTTAGGAAAGCAAGCCGAGCAAGCCATAACAGGCCAGCGAGTAAGTGGGATTCCTCCATGGCTTCTGCGTCAGTTCCTTCCTCCATGTTCCTGACCCGACTTCCTTCAGCGATGGAGTGTGAACCAGGAGCTGTAAGCCAAACGAACCCTTTCTTTCCCAGATTGCCTCTAGTTGTGACGTTTTATCACAGGAGTGAAAGATTAACTGAGAAAATTGATAGGTAAAGAACGAACAAAGCAAGCCCTGGAATACACACTGTGAAATATGGCCTACTTACTGCTGTGTCCCTTTATCTTAGAGGGTTTCCACATGATAGTCTAAATGAAACATTGGGGAAGTCCTCATAGATAAAATTCATATATACCAACCTCTGACCAAGAACCGGAACCTAATATCCCCAGAGAAGATGGAGCCAAAGGAAGAGTTAGGGGACAGGGTAGAGAAGTCAAAGCTCTCTTTGCTTTCATCTGAGTTAGCATGAATATGGAGCCCCTGGTGTGAGCAAAGGGAGACCTTGAACAAGAGGCACTGCATGCCACAGACTGGACTCACTAATGATCTCAGTAAGAAACTAAGGAGTTGGGTTGTATTCTAACAAAAGAAGGCTTGGAAAACCTGTAAGAAATAAATTCATACAGAAAATTCTAGGAGTAGAGAGTAAGGAACTTGGTTTGAATTACTTCCTAATAACAAAGTTAACAAAATGTGTCTCTATGGACACATTTTAAGAGACTTTTATTTGGGGCAGCGAGAATTGTCGAATTCCTTCAGTTTACTTTAACTTTCACTATCTAGGTGCTGTACTTTATGGAAAATATAATCTTGTTTTCTAAAGCCGCATTCGTATAGTTTGTGTATAAGTATTTATAAGTTCTGGTATCTCTCTCTCCCTTTCTCTCTCTCCCTGTCTGTCTGTGTGTGTGTTTATGTATGAGTTGGGGAGGGGGGAGTAGATCTAATAATATAGCTCAGATATGCATGGTAAAATTTCATCAACTTCTAAACCTGTTCTCAAAAATCTCTATCTATCTCATTATTCTGAATCTGCTTTAATGAAGAACAGTTCCTTTCATTCTATTTAACATAATTTTGTACATCATGGTGGAGAAATTTTGTACTCAAACTCTTTCCTCACCAGCTAGAGTCCATGATCTTGGGTGCTTTACAAACATAACCTATTCCCATAAAAGGGGGTTAGTAAAAGGAGGACCAGCAGGATAGAGTAAGATGGCATTCGGATCCACTGCATGCAAAGTGAACGTGATCAGCTACTGTGGAGAGAATATCTAAAGATGCTGGGATACTGCAAAACTCAAGGTCATGTGCGAAGCCAGACGTGGTTTCTTCCCTTAGTCTCCACTGGGTAAAGTGAAAGTTAGGACTCAGAATCCAGTTCTGCCGCTGTATGGTCAGTGCCTCTTAGTGCTGAGCTTCCTTTCCTGTCAAATGAAGCTGAGCAGCAGATGCCTGCTGCTTCGAGTTTATTGAAGGAGGATTGAGCTGGTATCTGAGAGAAGGGAGGACTATGCCTTTCTTGTAATGGATAACAATATTGAAATGTAGCCACCAGCGCCATTAAACAAGACAAAGTGTAGAGACAAGATGCAGGGAAAATGCAGTGCTACTTTAAAGCTAAAGTAGGCCAACAGAGGCCTGAAGATGCAGAAGAGAAAGAAGATCTTTTGCTGCTTAGGTCGCAAACATGTCCTAGACCTATGACGGTCCATAAACCAGTCACGCAATGACTTCAGGTTCTCTAGGTTGTCCTGGTACCATTCTCCAACAGCAACTCAGCACCAAGAGCACATGCACAAGATGTGTTAAGTTGTCCCAGCATGATGATTCAGAGGACATGGTGTTGACTTGAACATACCAATGTTTTAAAACATACAAATGTTCAATAATATGTAGCTGAGACATACCGTATAGAGCAGATGAGAGACACACAAAGCCAGGGTTACTGCCTGGTAGTAGCCAATGCTTGGAACCAAGGGTGGATCCCATGGTGAAACTCTCCAATGCCCATCAATCAAAATTCCCTAAGCTAGTTTCCTAAAGAGGAAGTAGAATCTTTTGGGAAAAGAATGAAAGGAATCAATCATTTGTGCTACAAAAGATTCTGTGCAAAAAAAAGAAAATGTTTTTTAATTCCTCACATCTCCTTAAATTGCCTCCTTCCTGCGCCACTTCAACCCTGATTCAATTTGCATGTAGTGCCCATGTATAAATGGTATGTTCTGAAGAAGGAATAAGCATGCATGAAGCAAGGCAGCCTTGTAGGAACAATATCTAAAAGTAATAAAAACAACCAAATAAAAGGATGTCTTTTCTTTATGAAGAATCTGAGTGATTTAACGGGGGCTATGCAAGCTTAAACATCAGCTGAAAACCAGCTGCCGCGCTAAGGAGCACGAGCCAAAAGAGTGAGCCAGGAGGAAGCTGGGACAAGAGTCATTTAGTTCTTTAATGCTCCTGTGTGTGGATAAAAGGGTGAGAAGGGGAAGAAGGGGATCTTCTTTGGCAAAAGCAGCAATTTCAAGCAGTTCTAGAAGTTTCTGCCTCACTGAATCTGATCTTCTCCCATGGCTGGCTGGAGCAGAGGACCAGGGCCAAACACATGGAGCAGTGCTGCGGTCTGCGGGTCAGGCACCTGTGAGGCAAAGCCACTGTGATCTCCAGAAGCTGCGTTTTGACTTAAGCAAGCACAATTTTCCACCCCATATGTGCAAAGCATTTTATCCATTAGTGTCTTCTTGGCTCTTTGGGGATTTTTTTCCATTCAAAAATAAAAACCTTCCCAAACTCCAACTCATCACACACAAATATTTTGCTTCTGAAATCCACGCCATGTCTCCTCGAAGACTGGCACAGAGTTGAACCTGTAGAGACTCAGTTGCACCATCTGCTTCGGATTAATGCAAGTCCCCTCTTTCCTGGGTCTGAACCCAATCACATGAAACAAGGTATTTTCTTGAGTGTTGTGAGGCATAACAGGAGACCACGAGCAGCTGACTTAAAGGAGCTTACATTTTAATGTAATGTAATTTAATTTTAATTTAATTTCCATGTAACTGCCTGTCTGATTTCCTCTATTTCTACTGTAGAGTATGCTGCGGACCCCCAAATACATGCCTTTAAAAACTTGCAAATCGATACCATAAATCCTGTGTCGTTGAAGTGAGGCATGTGTGTCTCTACCTTACATACATGTTTGCATAACAACACACAAAGACACACAGGCACCTAAACTAAGTTGCTCAGGTCCCACACTGTGACATATAAGTAATATAAAACCTTAGGGAATCGTGGATGAAAGGTCTTTGATGCGTGGAGTACACATATTCCATATGAGACTGAGCAGAATGAGAAAGAATCAAAGTGGTCAGAGGCCAGTGACAAGATGAAGTATAAAATAGAAGGACTATAGTCCTAAGGGAAGAGACTGAAGTCTAAATGAGATGACGGTGGGTTAGATAACAGAGTCTAGACATCTCCAAATGTAGTTTTGTAAAACTCGCTTTAATGTGTAATGTGTAATGGACTTAAGAAGATATGGACAGTATTCAACCTCACTACCTCCTAATAACTTACCATCTCTCTAGGAGGATGATGTTTATGTCCACTGCTATCAAATTTTCAGAGACAATTAGTGGAAAATGGAAGCACAATGGACTAAGTTACAGACATATTAACTCTGAGATCTGGGGTTGAGAGGAGGTGGAATTGCTGGAATGTGTCAAGCACGGCAAGATGACAGGCTTGTAAGTAGAAGAAAGCAAAACCACGTGGCAAGGACACATGGGATTGGGGGTCAGTGCACAGTCATGACAGACAGTGCAAGTGTCTGAAAAGAGAAGCAGTGGCAAAGCAGGAGGTCTTTCCAGAAGGCCTCAGTGACATGACTGGTCAACTGAAAAGGGCAAGACTTGGAACTGAGTGGAGGGCTTCCAGTAGAAATTGTGTGAGTCTGACTCTGGTACTGTTCAGCAATGACCATCGATGCTATTACAAGTGAGACTGATATAGTGACCGAGGCGGAATCACCACAAACGTGTGTGTTCTTCTAGCAAATGTGCAGAGGAACACAGTCAGATCATAGTCTCTAGGCATATCCATTCAGAGAGAAAGAAAGCACTTGGCCTAAAATGTGTGCCCCAAGGAAATGAAAGGACTTGAGATCCACTTCAGTGGATCTGAAGTGGACTAAGAAACACTGAGGATAATTTGATGGACATCTATACGTAATGGTTTGATGTGCATTCATTTACAGTCTTCTCACTAACCCTTCTCTACCGCTTAGCTGATCAACATTCCTACCTGGAAGATGATGCAAGAGAGTGGTTTCATGTAACTTAATTAGAGTTTAGTGGGCATAAAAAGGTCATTTGGAAGTGGTAAAGATGAACCTTAGGGCGATTCATCTGGGAATCACGAAGCTCTCAGTGTCTCTACTGAGCCCAAGTCCGATCCATTAACTGTTTAAATAGATAGAACACGGAATTAGACAGCCACTCCCTGAGAACACCTGCATCAATATCTCACCCGTGCTGTGAAGGAATGTGTGATAAGATTTTCCTCTAGAAATGGTGGTATTCCTGCCTTGAAGTGCCTTGTAGCCTTAGAGTACTAGAATGGGAAGTCTATGAAAAGTGTTGCCTGCCAATGCTTGGCGAGGATTGCTTCAGAGTTCTCAGATATTGAGTAATCCTGCAGGTATTTATTAGTCCCCATGTCTCAGTTAGTGTAACAGTGGCTTGTTATCTCTTTCAGGTCTATGTAAAATCCCTGCATCCATGATGTGAACCTAGTCAATAACTTCTGTTTGCTGTGACAAATACAGGCGCCTTAGGTGTGCGTCCAGTTACTGCCGTCATTGCTTGTTCTTGCTTATTTGAACTTCAGAGCCTTTACTTCCCTTGGCCTGTGACCTTTTCTACATGGAGGTAGATCATCTTAGTGGTCAAGAATCCAGCCTCTGAATTCCACCTGTGAGCTCACTTTCCAGTCCCGATAGCTACTACTGCTGTCTTAGAGAAAGGGCTAAGCCTCTTGGTGTTTCTCATGCGTTTCACCACATCCTACATGGGAATAAAATGGGCGCTTCTCCAGCCTGGTTATTATTATAATTGAGCTAAATAATACATGTTATGTACATGGAAGAGTGCCAAGTACAGTTAAGTTTTAGAAAGGCATGATGAGTGTGTGACTGAACTTGTTAGTACCTGCTTTCCGTAAGTAACAAACAGCCTCCCTACCCCCACATGATGGAGAGGCCCCTAGGGAACTGGAATCAGGGAGACAGGCCTAGCTGTTGTCTTCCCCATAGGGCACTTGACATCAGGCCCTTGAGTATCTCTGTGCAATTACAGATAGAACTCAGAGCTCAAGGCTGCTCTTTCTACTGAAAAGAGGCACAGAAGAGAGTGAAACCAAGTTACACCCGCCTGTTACCCTTTAGTGTTCAATATCTGTTTGTCAGTCCTTCAAGGTTTAACTACCTCTTGGCCCACTCAGTTGCTCGGAAAGAAGAACACTTTTAAGATATTCTAGAATCCCATAGGAGTAAGGCATATAGGAGATATAACCTCCTAAAGTGTTCACTTAGGAGATCAGTTTCCTAACTTTTGGACAATTGACACCACGCTTTCCCATGTAGACCTATGGGTTCTCTGTCACTGGAGATAGGGAACTGATGACCTAGCACGGCCTATCCAGATATTTTCAGGTGCTCCATGGAAGAAGCAAGTCATTGTCCTCACAAAGCTACTGGGTTGTAGCTTCAGGGGTGCAGAGAGCAGAGAGAGACCCTGATGGAGGTCTGAGTCCTAGAACCCACATCAGAAAAGAAGCACTAAGCGCACAAGGCAGGTAGGTGGGAGGAGGCCCCTTTTCACACTATGCTCACAGGGATTTCTGGCCGAAGGTGCACGCAACCTTTAAAACACCATCAATAACAGGCAAGTGAGGTTGAAGGGAGCTGCTGACAGGAACAGCAGAAAACTGACTTTACTGAGCTCAGGCATCGGCTCTGCACTGTGCTTTGGCCCTTTCGCGGATCACCAAAATTTCTACCCTCCCCGCTCCTCCCTGGTGGTACTGCCTGGTGAGTTAATGTCATGGGGAGAACAGGCTCGGAGCTGACCATTCTCTTCTTCAGTATTGTGGACATCTGGGGCTGGGTAATTCCTCTTTGTGGGGTGTTCCTGTAGTGTAGTATGAATCAGCGTCCTTGTCTCAGCCTACAAAGGACCAGGAGCAGCCTTCTCTTAGCTGAGTGATAAGCAGAAATGTCCCCAGACTTTACTCAGTGTCTCTTTGGGTGCAGCAGTGACCTTGGTTGGGCACTGACGCTCCAGAGAAAGGGATCAAGAAATTCTGAATCAAGCCCTTATTGCCAATATGCTGCATATCAATTTCCTCATGGGCAAAGGATCTATTCAAGTTGTATTTTTAGGATTTTAACAGAAACAATTCTAGTATCCCACTGAGAACAGTGCCTAGCTCTTGGGAAATTTTCATGCACGCTCACTATTTTAATTCATCTAAGTTAAACTTTGTTTTCACTAGATGAGGGAATTGGAACCCAGTGGAGTTAAATAACTTGCCACATTTCCAGTGGTGTAGGTCAGATCATCTTCCAAAATAGTCTCAGGTCGTCCACCGGCACTTCTAAGAGGGCAGTGCAGGGAGAGAATCAGGCTAAAAATTCCAGGGCCAGGTCCTAGAAAAGAGAGAAGGCCTGGAGCTTGGCTTTCTGAAAACAGTGGATAGCTTCCCTAACTGCCCACCCAACCTCAGGGGCAGGGAGAGCGTGAACAGCCCAGCCAAGCAGCCACAACAGTTCTCTGGCATATGACTTTGTTTGTGGAGTCGCAAGTGGTCACTATCAAGGATTACTATTTGTGTATCCATGAGTCACCATGTGCCAGATTCATAAGAGCCAGATGTGACAATTGACCCAGACGAGGCTCTCAGACCAATCCCACGCATTCCGTGTATCAGGATTATGTTCATTCATAAAACAGTTCCCTCCCAAAATATAAGTCTTGAACAAAAAAACCTCAAGTTGGTTGTGCAATTCTGAGACTAGCTGCAATGGATTTTCAAGCCGTTACCCCCATGCCTCTCATACTTTTAATTCTGGATCAGTTCTTCTATGGGTCACGGAGAAGAGGGGAAATAACATCCATCACTTGACCCCAGAAGAGGAAGCAGGAAGACTATGACGTAAATAGGTGAACAGAGAACAACAACGTTGATTTTGCTTTTGTAAATGTTAAAGTTACAAACCTACGGGTCAGAATAAAGCAGATGTTTGTTGAAGTCCTCCACTCCCCACCCCCCTTTTAAACTTTGGACTGAGACACATTCTCAGAAGCACAGCTAACAGAAACCCCTTAAACACACAAGCATACGTACAGCAGTCTCAGGAGCTCAAGGTGTCTGGAGTAAGGATTAGAGAGGTTCAAGTCGGCTTTCCCTTGTTAAAGTTACAGCTGCGCTGAAGATGGTACGGTATATCAACCCGGGGCTCAGGAAACTCGTCCGGTTCTCAGGCATGAGCAAATGCAGCTGTGCTGGATCAGACAGAAGGTGGAGGGTGAGGCTTTCCTTTCCCCATTACAACTCTATCCAGAAAGAAAGGTCAGAGAGATGCCCAGCTGTTCCGGGCAGCATCCAAGAGGGCTTAGGTTGAAGTGCACACATCTGTCATTCTTTAACTGCTCAGAAAGCAGGTATAGATTGAAAACAATATTGAACAGCATCATAAATGAACTTTCATTTTAGTTTTATTTGGGGTTTTGTTTTTTGCTTTTTTTTTTTCATTTTTCACTGTTTTCCTCCAGGGGTTGAAATTTAATCTCTCTTTTAGCAAACCAGAGCTGGCTTTCTCTTCTTCTGGTTTCTTTTTTCTCCAGGATACTCTCAGTGCTGATTCCACAGACACTATACTCAACAACTGATTATCAAACCTGTGCATTGTCACCAAGGCTTGTTGTCACCATAGAAATTATGGGGCAGGTGCTTTTCCATCCGGTCCCCTACATCCAAAGAAATGTCCACAGCCATGGTGACCTTACTAATCTGTAGGTCTAGCACTTGTCAGGTGCTGACAGCAAAGGAATCCCTGTACTTCTGCATGTACCATGGGGTGTTCATGTATGTGCCTCGCCTCTCTCAATTCACCCCCCTCTTTGTGTGCATGTGTGTGTGTGAGAGAGAGAGAGGGAGGGGGAGAGGGAGAGGGAGAGAGAGAGAGAGAGAGAGAGAGAGAGAGAGAGAGAGAGAGAGAAAGAGAGAGAGAGAGAGAGGAGAGAGACTCCTTTCCATGGATCCACATTTCCACATATCCTTTGGGGCCCAGTCTAGCAATCACTGGAACAGCATGACCTCATTCAGTAGCTGTGCTAAGAAGCTCTGGTCCAGGGCTAAGCTTGTCCTTCTTCCTGGGATGGCCTCTTTGACATTTCTCTTCTCCCCAAGAAGCACTTTTTGTAAGTGAGGTAACACAAACATCATTCCCCAGCTGCACCCCCGCCCCTACACACAGTGACCTATGTTGTTGACTGGGGACAGAATCATTTTGACTTTAATACACGTCCGCTTAGACACAAAGATATTTTTAAGATTACTTTGTGGGGGGTGAGAACACATCAGGGGTCACTCCAAATTCATTCCAAGTCCAGCCTCAGCCCAGCCACACAGGGAGCCAGCGGGAGGAAGTGACTCACTCCCTCAGCCCATGGCTCTGTTGTTAAGGCTCCCTCTCCCATCAAGAAGGCTAAGAACTATAACCAAGATTCAGTTGATACTTGAAATCCAAGCACTGATTCCAGAAGCCATTTCCCAATGATCCATGTCTATGTACTGGACCATTCCTTTTTTTAAAAAAACATTACATAAAAGTTCACAAAAACAGTATCCCTAGACCCTCACATTCCTGTAGAAACCATCGCAAGGTCAGTCATAGGGAAAAAAGGCTTGATAAATCTTCAGTAAGAATAACGTGTTTTTTCTCTTCACCACCTTTGGATCCATTGTTTTCAAAGTGAACTGGGGACTAATATTGGCAATCTTGCCTTTCAATGGCCAGAACTTCCATCTATTCAATATCAATCCACTCACTCAAAAGTATCTAAGTGTCCCATCGCTAGGCATAGGAACACCCAGGAGACAGGCAGACACCCCTCTCCCCACCTTAGTGACTGAGCAGGTGACAGGAGAGAGCAAGACTAAGCTGACATTAATGTAGCACTGAGGTTTGCATCCAGGTTGTTGTGCAGGGATATGACACAGGTGACCAGAGTCTCCTGCAGACAGAGGGGAGGATCCTGAAGCAGGAGTGACCAGCAAAGGAATAACAGCAATAGAGGATCTTGGAGCTTTTCTACACCTCTTGACCTTCTATCCATTAAGGAAACTCCAGGCACATTCAAAAAACTAATAAATACCATTGACAAACTTTTTGATAAATTCACAATGATGAGTAAAGAAACCTTGGAGTGAAATGAAGTAAGTTAAAGGGAAATGGAAGAAGCTTCAGAGAAGGGTGGGTGATCGCAGGGCACACTCATGGCAGACATCATTATAACTCTCAAGTCTCTCCATTTGCATGATTGAGCAAAGGCTCTACAACCCTCCTGAGACTGTTTCCATGGCACCAAGATAGATACTACTTCATGCTTGTAGACTTTTCTCATGAAATTACTTCTCATCTTGATTATGAGAGTAGCATAAACCAATACATGGAAAATACAAGAGAAAATATTATTTTCTTCATGAGGAGTGGGAAAATACTTAAAGAATGTGAGCACGAAGATGCTGTGTGTACTGTGGCATCTGATAACTGAACCTTTTCTTTACCACACAGGCTGTCAATAGAAACAAAGGTCAAACAGATAGACTTCTTATGTTTCATACTTTGAGCCCTTATACAACATAATCAAGAAACAGAGGGCAAGACAGTCAAGAGTCATTCACTTTGTTTTGGTTTTGGTCTGGAAGGCAATCCTGCATCACTTGCTCAGTGTTACGCTGCCCTACCTTTTGTAAGAAAGGTAGTCAATAAGGTTTTTTGTTTCTGAGAAATAAGACACAATGAATCCTTTGGAAATAATTATATAATTCTTAAATATTAATACTTATCATTTGCAAATTATTATGAGTAATGTCACCAACCTCAAATAGTTGTTGAATCAGTTGATAGAAAATGAGAGTCTAATGAAAGCAAACTGGAGGCCAAAGAAAAAAAGGAGGATGGAGAGAGGGCTAAAAAGGATACTAAAGAAGATATGTGACCAGAGTGCATGATATTCATATGCAGAAGTGTCCTAAGGAAACCTTATACATTTTATAATTAATACACACTGATAAACAAAACTAAAAGAATGTAAGTCTAGCAGGGTACTCAGCACGAGAAGCACAAGCTGGGGTAGGAAAGCACACTTGCCGTACTAGGATGCATGAGAATAATCCAGAAAGCCACTTGAGACAAGCCTCTGCGCTCACTTCATCCCAAGTTTCTGACTCTGTGAGTCTAGGTAGGATTTGAGCCCTGAATCCTCAGGTGATGCTGCTGACCTTGTGGAGCCCACACACAGGACCACACTGCCTTCTCTGCCGTGTCACTTGACACACAACTCTGAGTCTCTGTCATTCCTTATAAGAACTCCAAACGATTCTAGACACTGAACTGATGAACTCATCCAGAGAAAAAAGCTTCCCATTACTCTAATTTACAACATGCTAATTCATACAAATGCCAAAAAAAATAAAAAGTTGAATGGCAAAAACTAGTTGAGCAGCTGAGTCATGAAGAGGCAACTACTCAGAAGAACATGAAGATGTAAAATCATTTATTTCTTTGTGGTAAGGTGACTTTGGAAATTTGAGAATTTCCAGAACTCCTTGGCTGTAAAGTCAACACTTTTATGTTGCTTTTTAAAAGGCTTCTACTACCCTTTGCTTGGTCCATGGCTATCACAGAAATTGAACTCCATATTAATCTATTCTTCTTTTCTCCTCTGACCCACCATCCTTGAACAGCGCAGAGTTACATTGTGTGCTGCGCGGGACCCTTCTACAGTAGGTGTAAGCATAGATGAGATGGTACCACGGTAACAGGTCACACATTGTCACAGCTTTGATGTTGACTTCCATATTGGCCACTTGAGGATTCTGAGAGTACTGAGTACTGAGAAAGAAACTGGAATTTTTCTGAAAATGATTCATTTTCCAACACAAAGACACAACATAATGGAAGCTTCTGAGATGAATTGAGAAATAGCAAGGATAGGAAGAAATGGCAACGTGTTGGCAGTTCATGTAAATAAGCTTGTCCTACCCGTCATCCCTAGCAAAAAATACATTGATTTTGTCAGACTAATACAAGTAGGAAAATGGATGTTTCCTGGTAGCAGTTTCAAAGTTTGTTAGGAGATGCTGGGAAGTACCAAAAATGGTTACAGAATGTCGCTGGCCAGTAGAATCTGAGGTCAACTTCATACTTACCCTTTAAATGGTGAGGAAGAAACCACAAGGCATGTGTTGTTGATTTTAGACAAGAAAGTCTCCATATAAACCACTTTTCCGTTACAATCCAGTTGGGCTCACCAATGTGTGCTCATGAATATGTAAATAAAGGAACCCAAAATTTGTTGAATGTTTTTATGAACCAAATTTTGTACAACATAGATAACAAATAATGTTTTCTTGTTTAATATCCACAGCAAATGTATGCATATAGGGATACACTAACTGATAAGTAAGTGTGGCCTTTATCAAAGGATAGGCATTTCTAATGTTAGTAGCAAAGGCAAGTTTAGAAACCAGGATTATTTGAGAAAGAAGAGAATCTAATCACCTCTTTCTTTCTTTCTTTCTTAATTTCTTTCTTTCTTTCTTTCTTTCTTTCTTTCTTTCTTTCTTTCTTTCTTTCTTTCTTTCTTTCTTTTTTCTTTTTGGCTTGTCTCTGTTTAACAGCCCTGGCTGTCTTAGAACTCTCTCCCTGTAGACCAGACTAGCCTGGAACTTGCAGAGATCTGTATGCCTCTGCCTCCTGAGTGCTGGGATTAAAAGTGTGTACCCACCAAGGTATGGGATCTTAATCTTCCTATGACAAAATATACATGCTAATAACCCATAATAATTATGCTTATATGAACATATGTGTAGGTTTGTGTTTATATGTGTTCATACATTCACATACACGTGTTTAATCATGAAGGCCAAAGGATAACCATGAGTGTGGTGTGGTTCCTCTAAGACACAACTTGTTCTACCTTTTCATACAGAGTTTCCCTGTTCCGGAGTTCAAGGAGTAGTTTAGGTAACTCACCAGCAAGCTCTGGGCATCCTTGAGTCTCTGCTTCTTTACCTTGGATGATAAGAATGTCCAGCCATGCCTGGCTTTTTACATTGGTTCAAGACCTCAAACTCAGGTCTTTATGTTTGTCAGATGAACACTAGACTGACTGAGCCATTTTTCAAGGCCAGTGATAACCACTTTTCAGTAGACAGATAAGAAGTGCTAATGCATACTCTTAATGTTGGACAAGTCATCTCTAGAACATTTTAATCTTGAAAAAAAATGAAACAATTAACCCTGTGAAGATATAGTCTTCAATTTCCTTTTATCCCATTCCCTGAAAAAAATCACTATTTCACTCTGGGTGAATTTCACTAATTCAGATAATTTTTGTAAATAGAATCATACTGTATATTTTTTCATGTCTGGCTTATTTCACTTAGCATGATGTCCTTAAGATCTCTGACATGGTAGTATGTGTCAAATATCCCACCATTTAAACACAGGACAATATCCCAATTGTATGATTTTCATTTATCTACTGATGGACAAACACTACAGTTGTCCGAGTTGTAACTACTATGAATAATGCTGATGTAAATATGGGTATGATGATCAAATATTGAGTGTCTGATTTTAATGTTCCCCAAAGCAGAGTTCTGTGGAAGTAAATAATATGCTGCTTTGGTTTTTAGTGTTTAAAAAATTATAGTATTTCTTTCTATATAATTTATTATTAACACTAACATTGTTACTAACATTCCTATTTCTTTTTTCTTTCTTTTTTATATTACAGTACCCAGTAAGACTGAGGTTTGGGCTTATATTTTTCTAGTGATCAGTTACCCTGCTGGTTTGCTCCCCATTGCTATGACCAAATATCTGAAAGGTTTTAATTGAGGAGGAATCTATTTTAGCTCACAGTTTCAATGGTTTCTGTCTGTGATTCTTTGGCTTTATTTTAAGGATTTGAATTTTATAAGGCAGAACATCATAGTGGAGAACACAGATGAGAACCATGCTGTGTATCTCCTGGCAGTCTGGGAGGAAAATAAGACAGAGTATGAGACTGAGGACAAGAGCAAAAGTGAAAATGAGTGACAGATATATCATGAACAAGAGCAAGATACAGCAAGGGCAGTCACTCAAAGAGCAATCCTTAAAGAAATTTCTCCTTTTAACTAGTTCTTATACCACCAATTTTATTACTTCCCATTATTTTTATCAAATTATGAATCTATCCATCAATTGATCAAACCACAGAGGAATCAGTGGCCTCATAATCCAATCACTTCCCAAGACCCAAACTCTGACTATTGTACTGGTAATCAAGCATTCAATGTATAAACTTTTAGTAGATATTTCATATCTCAACCAAACAACAACGTTAAGGATCCTTTCATACGCTCAGTAGTGACTTACATATATTCTTTGGTGAAACACTACAAATCCTTGGTTCATTTTTAAATCAGGTTCTTTTTGTTGTGGCTAATATGCAGCCCATTTTATCTATTTTTCCCATTGTTTTTAAGATTTTGATGCTATATTCAAGAAATCACTGCTGGATTCAATATCACTAAAACTTCTTTCCATGATTTCTTCTAAGAGTTTTGCTGTTTTAAACTTTATGTTTAGGTCTTTGATCTATTTTGACTTCCATGCTGTATATTGTATATGTTAATGGTTCGACTCCAGTTTATAAAATATGGCTATTAACTTTCCCAGAACATTTTCTCATTGAATCACCTTGTTGGTGTTCTTGTTAAAAATCATTTGACTATATATGTAAGAGTTTATGTCTGTATTTTCTATTACATTTACTTGATCTACATATCTGTCTTTAGGTAAGCACCACACTATTTTGATTACTGTAGCTTTGTGATAATTACAATTAGGAAGAGTGAGACTTTCAATTGTGATCTTTTAATATTAGTAAAATTACATTAAGACTTATTCATTTCAAAAAATATAAATACTAACACTTATTCAAGTCTAAAAAATGAATTAAGTTCTTTAAACTTTGGATTGCCTATAAACAGTCAGTAAGTAGACCACAACATTCTTCTGGTTTAAGGGGTGGTAGTTTATAAGAGTTCCTGATGGTGCCACCCATCCCTTTATAAGTTAGGTCAGCTGACTTTAGAATCAACCCCACATGATCCCCTCTCCCTGCTTTCCCAGGAGCTCAGAATCCCAGCCAATGTCCTTACTAAATGAGAAGCTCAAAGTGAGAGCTTCTTCTACATTCACTTGCTCAAAATCAGAAGGCTATGGGCAGCAAATAGAAGATGGCCAATAAAGAAACTGAGAGATGAGGAACACATAGAGGACCTTGGCTGCACAGGGAAAGCAGTTTCCTGTACAGTTCAGCTCAGGGGCAGAGAGTTACGAGTCTAGAAGAACGCAAACCCTGAATTCCAAAGGAATCATCTCTTCTAATCCAAAGTATAGGTGTGAAAGTGGATAATGGAACATTTCTTCCTCCCTTAAAAATATGTACAATCAACAAGAAATATGACCTAAGACAACATTGTCACACTGGAAGAAAAAGGTGAGAAGTTCATGGGAGCTTAAAGACCAGACATAATGACAAGGTAAAAGCAGATGAGATAGGAATGAAGAAGAGTGCTTGGTAAATAAACACAGAGATTGCCTCAAGACAACTTTTAGCATAGTCCTCAGATCTAGCAGGCTTCCTAGAACAGTGAAAATCAGGGAAGAGATTTGTCTTCCCCAAGACTCCTCTTCCCTTTTCATATATTCCCTGATTTCACCACTATGGACTCTCCTTCCAAGAAATATCTGTGTTATAAGTTGATCCTACTTACCCAAACTCATCTCAACTTCAAACTCATGTGTGTGTGCGTGTGTATGCATACACACACACGCGCGCGCGCGCATACTACTACCCTGAACTCTCCTTTTTCCGATCGATCTTGATCTTATTCTCACAAAAGAGTCACCTCCTTAATAATAAACAGAAGGAAAAAAAAGATGTTTTCTCATATGGAAACTATGAAGTAGGGTCTGAGAGAGAAAGATTTGGCCTTCTTTGATTAATGTTTTCTCCTTTTACACACAGCCCAGCTTACAGGGAGTTCAGACTGGGCTTAAGAGGCAGTCACATGAAAAGATGATCCCTCACGATTGATGAACCCTGTTTCCCCCTCCAAAACAATGCATTGAACATAGAAGGGCACATAGTGGGTAAAACATAACTATTGGTCTATTCAACGCATCATCGATATCCATCATATTATTGCAACCATGGAACAAGCCTTGACAGATGGCAACCTTCTGTGAGTTTTTAGCCAAATGCCTTTTTTGAGGGTTTACTTCTCAGGCTCAGTGAGGTGAGAGAATAAGAGAAAGGCAAGCAGGCCGGGAGCATTGACAGGAGGTCTCCACATAGTCCAGCTGTGACCCTCCAAGACATCCAGGAGTGAGGAAAGATGAGCACCCTCAACATCTGCCTAGTTGAGCAGATAAGCTGGTATTCTAACCGCCCGTGTTTCAAGTTTTCTCATAGCTCCTCTTCTCCTTCCCTCCGTTTTAAGGATTTCCTGGGAAGAAAAAATAGAAGCCGTATAAGACCTGTTCTCCATCTAAAGGGTGTGGTTATATGTTATAATTCTATTCCTTTTCCTGTGTTCCGAGTGACCCCAACAATATTTCCTCATAGCAACTGTGCTTTTATATGGATTAAGGACCAAATGTTGAAAACATGACAGTGAAAGGAATCTTATTGCAGTTTCCGACCCAAGCCTCGCCAAGAGCCAAGACCTTCAGGGAAGCTAAATCAATTACTTAAGAAGTTTCCATTTTTTCAGCTTTTCTCAAGAAAAGTTGGAGGGCAACTCAAACCTACCTTTCCATAAAAGAAAGTGCACATGGCATTGAACTGATAACTCAGACATCCCCATGGTGTGTGTGTTGAATGGGAGGAACTGGCTAGGGATTTGCCAAACTCCACAAGGGTATGGGGGATTGAAATTGAAAGAACCCCTTCAATTACTGAACTTTCCGAGGTTAGCTGAGACATTTGTGCAGTTCCCTTGTCTGTAAGCTTAATTATCAGAACGTCAGTGCTCTGAGGCAAACATGGTCTAAGCATACAGTTCTGTTTAATCTTCTTTTAAAATACTTTTTAGAGGGTCATTAGTTACTAAGGAATTAGGGAAGGTGGATGGTAGAAGGTATATTGTATCTAACTAGTTCATACTCTGTACATGGAAATAAAGATCATACTGAGTCTCAATAGTATGTATACATAAAACATGTTAACAGAAAGTTACATTCCATTTAATGTATTCACTTAAAGTTTATTGAATGTCCGGTGTGAGAATTAAGATTTAGTAAGAGCTCAGGAGGAGTTTAAAAGTAAGTTTAAAAAAAGGAGTTTCGAAGTAAAGATAGGAAGGCACAGAGATCCACATATGTGTATCTATTGTCCATACTTCAAGAACAGAGTGTATACTCTGAGAAGTGAGTAATGCATTACAGAAGGGCAGGAAAAGCTGAAGCAAGAAAAATGGAGACAAAAGCGCTTGGCTGGTAGGTGAATAAGGCAACCCTAGGGAAGGATTCGACACACATTATTGCATTGCTTACACACACATGGGTGGCTTTAACTCTTACAGGATATGTATCTCTATGTTACAAGTGAGAAAATGAGACACGAGAAATGAGAAGAGAAAAAGGAACATGTAATTGGCTAAGATTAGAAAAGCTGTAAAAAACAGCTTGGACTTAGGTATTTAACTCGCATCCTAAGAAAAAGTGAGCTTATCCGGGGCTTGTGTGCAGCAAGAAAAGACTCAGCTGTATGAGAAGTTCAGAGGAATGACCAGCATCGGATGGCAAGCAGGAGCAGCGAGTGTGACCGCAATGTGAAAGAAAGCATGAGGCCATGGGAATGCAAAGAGAGGGAAAGGAAATGAACAGGGCCAGTAAGAAAGTACAGCTATGAGCGTAAGCAGAATGAGAGCAGTCGCTAGATTTGGCAGTGAGAGGGTAGGCAGAGACCTGAGAGAGTAGAACGCTGAGGTAAGAAATAACATGGTAAATAGGAGGGAACTGACTGTAAACACAGGTTGAGCGCTCATTCAGGAGCATCCAAGGGGCAAAGCAGATAGTTTTCCTTTACTTGTTGGTCTATTTGAAGATAGGAGGATTATGGAAGTTTATGTTGGTGATGACGATGAGGTTTGGGGATAAAGTTGGTAAAGAATGCTTCAGCAGCAAAGGGACATTAATGGCGAAATCAATCCCACACCAGTTATGTTTTAAGGGGTTATTTATTTTGGGGGGTAAAACTTACATACACCATAAACCATCAGGAAGGGAGCCTAGTCACTGGAGCCGGAGCCGGGAGCAAGAGCCAGAACCAAGAGAGCCCGAGCTGAGAGTTGTGGCTATTTTTAAAAGAGAAATATACCACGCCCCAGTGGGCTGGTATTTCAGCGGCTATTGGCTGATGGAGCGGAAGGCACTTCCGCAGTACTGGGGGCTCGTACTTCAGTGACTATTGGCTGAAGCAGCGGAAGGTACTCACTCAGCAGGACATGAGTGTTTGAAAGGGAGAGAAGCTAGCACTGGATGTGGGAGGAGTCAGACAGACACATTCAGAGGCCACCGATGGCACTACTCATTGCCTTTTATGTTTCGTGCAAAAGGCCCTAGAATTGACCTACGTGGACAGTGTAGAAAGATATAGTGTGAGTGAGATGTGGAGCTACTGAGGAGATACCTGGAAGAGTGGTCACATACCTCACATACATGGGTGAGGATTTATGGTAACTGATATTATGGTAACAGTAAAAATAACAACTGTACTCCAGTGTCAATAAAGGTGGGGAATCACGCGATATCACAACAAACAAAGAAGTATATGCAGTGTGGGTCAATAGCAGATGCTTCTACAGGGAACACTGAACGAAGTATGCACCGTATAGTACCCATTGGCATGAAAGCAGGAATCATATTAATAAGAACAATGAAGAAAACATTAGTTTATATTCTTTCCATGTCAGACACTAAGACAAGTGGTTTGCTGTTGTTGCTGTTTTATTTGTAGTACTGGACTTTGTATATGCTAGGTGAGCATTAAATGACTGAGTCATGTACATAGCTCAGAAAAGAGTTTCATATCTAGGATAACTTCCTCAGAAATGGCATGACTTTTTATTTTTGTTGTTACTTCTAGTGTACAATAAAGAATTAATTAAGCTACTTGCCTAAAGTCATTTGTTGGGAGAGCCAGTTTGTTGGTGGAGGCTGCTCATTTGTTCCCGGCCCCTTAGACATGAAATTATCACACAGAAACCATATTATTTGCAATACTGTTTGAACAATAGCTTAAGCGTATTTCTGCCTTACTCTTATATTCCAAACTAACCCATCTCCATTAATCTGTGTATCACCACTTGGCTGTGGTATACTGGGTAAATTTCTGTGCCCTGTATGTGTCAACGGGTCTACATGGTGTCTCCCTGACTCTGTCTACTCTCTCTCTCTACATAGATAGATAGATAGATAGATAGATAGATAGATAGATAGATAGATAGATAGATATAGATCTAGATCTTTCAGCCTGGCTATATTCTGTTAAGCTATTGGCCGAAAGCAACTTCTTTATTAACCAATGGCAATAAAATATATTCACAGCATCCATCACTTCCCACATCAGTCATCACACTAGCCAGAGTCAAAAACAGATTTAAACCCTGACTTTCTTGATTTTTCTATACTGTGCTTTTACACATGTGTTCCTGATGTACGAAACAGCTAACCCAACTTGCCATAAAATCTTTGATGAAACAATTTTATAGTATTTCAATTAGATTTATTTCTAAATAAAGAGATGTCATTTATCATTTATTCTACAGTTTTTGTTATTGTTACAGTTTTTGGTTGCTTGTTTATTTCTTCATTTATTTTTGAGACAGAGTTTCACTGTATAGACCTGACTGGCCTGTAATTTGCTATGTAGAGCAGGATGGCCTTGAACTCACAGAGATCTACCTGCCTCTGCTTCCTAAATGGTGGGATAACAGATGTGCTACATCTGCAATGAGTCCTGCAAGTGAACAAGTATTTCCTTGTGAGGGACACTGATTCCTCTCCCTAGTGGATCTTTTAGCCTCAGAACCAATGGATGCCTAGATACAACACCCATGTGTTTGCTGGAATAGCTGTGAGAAAAGACTATAGGTCACTGACGGACACCTACCCCTGGGCTCCGACTAAGAAACATTTCGAAGATGAAATAGCCAAGTCAAAGTTTTTCCAGCTTTGTCCTGGAAAGTAGGTATTCTTCGGGGTGGAAGAAAATGGTAGATGGGAGTAGCTTCCCAGACAAATTATGGAAAGTACATAGTGTATAGAGCCACCCAGAAGCTAAAGGGCTAGAGTGAGTTCCTAAACATAAAAAAAAATGGTTCTTGATTTCCCATGTGGAGTCACACCAGGACATAACTATTTGGTTGTCGTTTTGTTTAAAGCAACTGTTTTCTTAAAACCTAGCTTCAAATTAGAAATCCACAAACTTGTCATATTGATGCTGTGTTTAATTGTCCTATGACATTAAAATGAAAGAATATTGATGACATCTTTATAAATTACCCTTTCACACCCATACCTAAGTGACTTATAAAACACACTGAATCTGAATATAGAGGTGAGAGTATAGATTTTGTGGCCAGAGCCCCATTGAGTATAATGGGAGCAATGAAGCCTCTAAGCACTGCATATGCACAATCACATGAATTCACGGAGGTGCACTGTGCATGCTACTTTAGGACAGGAGGGCCTGGGTCATAGCTAAGAGGTCATGGTCCTCTGCTCTAGGATCAGGTCAGTTCCATCATAAGCGACAATGTTAAAGTGTAAGACAGCAGATATGCACCCTCCTGATGGCGCCTCTCTTGGATTTCTTGAGTCCACCTACGTAACCCCAAATAGTCAGAGCTATAACTTCAGGACACTTCTCATCTTAGCACCTGGAAAATCATGGTGACAGGCGGCCCGGGGAATGCAAATCAACCTCTATAGGCTGGAGGATTAGGTGAGTTAGCTCAGCAGTCAGCACTGAGGAAGTCCCCGAGGGCCCGATCACTGCTCACAGAGCCCAAGGGCCTGCTTCACTTCTCAGCTGGCATGTGGGCCAGGAAAGTAGGGAATCTGGTCAGGCCAGCAGTGAGGAACACCAAGCAGGAGTAGAACCATGTTATTCCTATTCTCCTTTCCATTCCTGGGGCCGGGGCCTCATTAAGGGCTGCTTCTCCTCACCCTTAGAGACAGGGCCAGACAACAAGGAATGCCTGTCTTTGGTTGACAGGATGACGTTTACTCAGAGGCCACTCACCCCCACTTTTCTCAAAAGGCCAGAATGGAGGGCAGACAGAAAGAAGGAGGGAAGGAGGAAGCAAAAAGGATGGAGGGACATGAGGAAGAATGTGGTTGGTGGCTTAAATGTACCACTGTTTCAGTTCCAAGCTCAGGAGCCAAGAGCACATGTAAAATGGTGAGCAAATGAGAAGGTCAGAGTGTCCAGGGATCTAATTATCTTCAGCCTGGTGGCAGGAAGGCCCAATTAGCTCTCATTAGCTGAATGTGAACTGCCCCGGCCGCTCCAGCCCCAGCTCAGTTTCTGTTCCTGGCTATGAACACAGACTCAGCTCTCAATACTTGCTAACTGGACCAAAGAAGTAAAAGACTTGGGTCCAAAGGTAATGACCTATTTTTCTAATAGTCTTACTTTTCTTCAGAATAAAAGGTTTTGACCATACGCATATTCCATGAATAACTCCACTCTGTGCCCCGTTTCCCTTGCACGCTTTAAGACACATTGCGCATGCCCTGGAATTCCAATGATCTGCAGCTGAGTAAGACACTGCACCTTCGCATCTCCTGCTTGAATTGCACTCAACACAGCAAGGACTGTGACTGAGCTGAGTGCCACTGTTTGTGTCGCCTTCACAGACTATTGTGATCACTGTGCCATCAACCTGAGCAAAGCAAGCCAATGATGATCTTGTCACGAAGACAGAAGTGGGACCGTTGGCAGATTCACACTTATGGTGGTGAAAATTTTGGTGTCTGATGAAGTCATGCTTTGAAATCAGCATCACCTTCCCTCCTTCGTGCAATCTTTTTCTCCTGCATCTGTCATCCACCTGGATCCCCAGAAAGAATCAAGTGTTCCTCATCCTCAGTACCCTTGCTTAGGTGGTGACTGGCTCATATCCATTGCACCATTTCAGGTTTGAGGGTAAGAATACATTCAAGTCGAACCCAGGGGATATCTGGTTCCAAAACATGGCAGTGCTCACTGACAAATAAGTCTCTAGAATTAACCAACTAAATCAAACTTCCAAAAACTAGAAAATGAAAGCAACCATTTTGATTCCATTTCCCAGAAATTTCTATGTGAACGTGCATATGTACACATGGAAGAACAACTGAGCCAAAAATATCTGGCCTCCCAGGGTCACAAGTGAAATTTGTAAACAAAAAGACAGATTCCAGGACAAAGCCCTGAAATCTGGCCTTGGCTGGGAAACTTACAAACCTGACTGGATAACAGAGTTCCTGTCGCATGCAAACATGATCTGGTTACTGATGAACGCAGCCATCCCCTAAACCAGCAGATCAGTGGAGAAGTCTAGGTAGCTGAAGAGCATTATACAAAAGCCAACAGAGAGAGCTGGTAAGAGAAGAAAACTGTCTAAGAGGGGACCACGGAAAGGAGGGTGAGGAAAGATGTAGGAGACAAAATGCTTAGTCTGTGGATCAGAACTGCTACAGTTTCTGAGAGTTCCTATTGAACTGAGCCCACAGCAGTAAGATTCATGGCTACTTAGCTCCCTAAAGATTGAGTGTCCAATGACCAATACCTGGTGCTCTAAGAGTTTCGTCTACCCTGTCCATATAAGAACATAGGAAGTAAGCACGTAGCAGGGTTCTATTCCCCCACTCCCAACTACACTCACTATAGGGACTTCAAAAGAAATTTCTGGAACAGTTAGAGATTGAACAGAGGAAGCCAAAACCATCTACTATAATTAATCTGCTTACTTTTTTTTAAATATAATAACCCATTGAAATTGTAGTGGGTCCCACAGCCTATATTAAAGTTCAGGGATCTTTCAACTTTCTATTTTATTATCCTTAGTAGTCTTACCTTCACAGTGGTTTCCTTTCCTTGCCAATGCATTCCTTACCAAACGGAGGGGAGGGGAGGGAAGAATGAGGTGTCAGGAATAAAAGTACCAGACTGACTCTTCCTCCCACAGCAGTCATCAGCTGCTGAGAGCTCATCAGCAGCGGTTGGGGTGTTATATGGCTGCCCCATCCACATGGGATGTTGGCTGGCTTCCTTGGCCAGGTCCTGTTCTGGCACACATATGAGCTGCAAATTCAAGTAAGCAACAGCTCTGACTTAGAGCAGGACAGTGTTTCACAGCATTTTTTCTGACCTTTGCTTCACACAACCTCTCTGATCCCTCTTACATGATGTTCCCTGAGCTTTGGGGTAAGGGACGGCGACACTGATGTCCCATTTAGAGTGTGTACTCCGCAGACACTCTGCATCCTCCCTGGTTAAGAATCATTATACTAACTTTCATCCATCAGGAATGGAAGATTTTCTGATGAGGCATATTAACAAGGATTTAGAGATCAATTTGATAAAATGCTAAGTTAGTAAAGAAATACTAATAGCTTTTCCCCATGGGGCCTGTGGACTCCTTAGTCTTGGGTTCTTAGTTGGTTTCTCAGTAACAAGTATAAAGTTCTATTGTGTATATGTGCCCCATTTTTTGTTAGTTGCTGTATATCTGGGCTAATTTAATCTCCTAGGTATTGTGAATAGAGTTGCCATAAATATGAGCACGTAGGGTCTTTGAAGTGGGTTACAGATTCTTTAATACCAAGGAGTGGCATGACTGGGTATTGTGGTATGGCTCTAATTTTTTGAGAATTTTCCAGATCTATTTTCAAAATGGATGCTTTCCCACTAGCACTGTATAAAGCTCCCCTTTCCCTATATGCATGCTAACATGTATGGTCGTTTGGTTTCTTGATGGTGATCATACTGATAGGGATGGAATACTAGAGCAATTTTAGTCTCTATTTCCCTAATGGTTAAAAAAGCTGAATACATTTGAAAGTATTCCCTAGGCATTCATATTTTAAAGAACTCTTTATTTAGTTTCATAGCCCATTTTAAAATTGTTTTTGTTGTTTTCAATTTTATTTGTTTAGTTCCTTATATTCTATAGCTATTAAACTTCTATCTATTATATATATCTAGCCAATATATTCTCCCATTCTGTGGCAGTCTTTTTGGTCTGAATGTGCCCTTTGCTGTACAGAGCTTTTTAGTTTCATGGTATACCATTTGTCGATTGTTGGCCCTGTTCCCTATGCTTCTACAGTTCTGTTCAGGAAATTCTTACCTTTACCTGTATGTTAAAGCATGTTTCTTACTTTTTTCTTTTTTCTCTAGCAGTTTCAAAGTATAAGGACTCATAGTGTGATCTTAAGTCCATTTGGAGTTGGATTTTGTAGAACTAGATACAGGGATCTAGTTCCTTGCTCTATATGTTGACATTCAGGTTTCTGAGCACTCTTTTGCTGTCTTTTCTCAAATGTATGTGTTTAGTTTCTTTGCCAAGTCTTGTAACTGTGGTTGGACAGGTTTATATCAAGGTCCTCTATTTTACTACACACACACACACACACACACACACATACACACACACACACACACACATTTATGTCTGTCTGTGCTTGTTCCAGTACCATGCTCTTACTACTGTATCTCTTCTCTTTTTAGTCTAACTTGAAATCAGATGGTGACACCATTCACAGTGTGTTTTGGATATCCTTGGTATTTTGTGATGGGGGAGGTCCTTCTGTCTATGTGTTGCTTTTATTGGTTAGTGAGTAAAGAACTGCTTTGAGCCTATAGCAGAGTAGGGCAGAGTGAGGCAGAGCTAAACAGGGAGGACTGGACTGAATGCTGGGAGAAAGAAGGGTGGAGTCAGAGAGAAGCCATGTAGCCCCGCTGGAGACAGATGCAAGAACTTTACCCGGTAAGCCACTGTCACAGATTAATCTGTGATACACAGATTAATAGAAATGGGTTAAACTAATATGTATGAGTTAGCCAAAAGAAGCTAGAGCTAATGGACCAAGAAGTGATTTAATTAATACAGTTTCTGTGTGGTTATTTTAGTTCTAGGCAGCTGGGACAAACAAGCAGCCTACTGCAACAATTTTGTGCTTACATATGAATATTGAAATACCTTTTCAATGTGTGTGTATGACTTTGGGATTTTTATTGGGACTGTATTGAATCTGTAGATGGATTCTGGTAGGAGGAACATTTTCACAATATTGTTTCTTATAAACTAGGAGTATGGAATATTTTTCCATATTCTAGTGTCCTCTTCAATTTATTTCTTTAATGTCTAAAATTTTTCATTGTAAAAGCTTTTAATTTACTTGGTTAGCATTTTTTCCAGTTACATTCATTTTTGTTGGTACTGTGAATATGATTGTTTCACTGGTTTCTTTTTCAGTAGCCTTATTATTGGTATATAACTATTTTTTGTGTTAATTATGTAATTGTCACTTTGTTGAAGGTGTTTATCAGTTGCAATTTGTAATGTAGTTTTTGGTGGAGTCATTAGGACCTCTTATGTTTAGTATTATATCACTTGCAAAAAAATATAAATTTTTATTCTTTTACTATTTGTATCCATTCTATTTCTTCCTTTTGTCTCATTGCTCTAGAAAATACCTTAATCACTATAATGAGTAGGGGTAGAAAGGGGGACACTCTTGTCTTGTTTCTCATTTTAGTGAGAATGCTTTGAGCTTTTCTCCACTGTGATGCCGGCTGTGTGTTTCTGATACATAGACTTTAATGGTGAAGAATGTTCCTACTATCCCTAACCTTTCCATAAAGTACCTTGAAATGATGTGGGATTTTATTGAGGGCTTTTCTGTACTTATTGATATGATCATGTGAATTGTGTCTTTAGTCTACCTATGTGATGAATTATGCTTATTAATTTATGTGTTGAGCCATTCCTGCATCTCTGGAACAAAACCAATTTGATCAAGATATATGTTATTTTTGATGTGTCCTTGAATTCAGTTTATAAGTATTTTGTTGAGAATTTTTCTGTCTTTGTTCATCATAGATATTAATCTAGCTTTCTTTGGTGTGTGTGCATATTTCTATGTTTTGGTTAATACTGGGTCTAAAACTCAGTTGCGTTCTGTGGTTCATACAGCTGTGATACAAAAATCAGTGATATTAAACTCCTTCCTCTTAACTTCAGTGTATTGTCTGTATTTCAAAGTATTTTAGTCTAGTTTTAGGTGTGGTTTTCTGGCACAAGATACTGTGCTCCAGACATAATGAAGTGGCTACTGCTGTCTTTTAGGGGAGTAATGGGATCAAAATACATGGAAGACAGGTACAGGAGGCAGTGCTGGCAGTGATGATGGAGGCATACAGGCAAGTGGGCTCACATCACAACTAGAATCTAGCTCACTAGGGACTGGGCCAGTTGTCCAGAGAACATAAAGGAAAGCGGCCTTGAAAATACTAGGTGCATTGTTCTAGAAGTGATGGTAAGTATTAATTTAAAGTCTAGGCCTTTGAAATTTTGAACCTTCATAACAAGGAAAAATAACCATAGGTAGTCAAGGGTCAGATAATGACACTCTTGTGCACAAAGTAGAGTGACAATGAAGGACTTGAAATAGAAGCCATGTTTGTTCGTCACACTGTCTTCTTGACTTTCAATCCTGGCAGTCTATTTTCAAAAGTCTGCTTTTGGTCACTGTGAGTCAATTCACTCAGAAAATTCCATTTTGAAAAGTTTTGCTTTCATTTGGAAACAAAGAGTTGGGTCAGAGAGCAATGATTTTGCTTTTCTGTGATTTATGGTAGTACTATGTAGACAAGGCTCCCAAACGTTAGGAATTAGAGACCAGATAACTCTGCCAGTGTCCCCGCTGAGTCATGGTATCTGAAGTTTTCCATGAATGAGCCACCCCATCTAAACTTATGGTAAGTTGTCACAAATGTAAGAGAACCACTGATTTAAATAATAATGGATATTGGATGCCTACTGCACATCTGTAATGCATCACTGTTCCTCTGTGTAGGACCATTTATCTTGCCCCGTTCAACCCCCCTCATTAGGAGTACCTTTCTCTCTCTTTGGGGGGGGGTCTTTTAACCTTTTCTTCTCACTAGCTATTCCTCAACTGGCCCCTCAACAAGGTCCTCCCATGATGCTGTAATCTTATTTCTAACCAATTAGGACTGACCTAGGGTAAAGTTGGTTTATCCTTTAATCATAGCTTGACAGCAAATAGAAATAGAACAAAATAGAAAACAGAGTCAGAATTTATAATGTGTTATTTATCAAGACTGAAGATGAGATATGGCGTTAGAAATCTTCAGGTACTGAAATTAAATGTGTGAAAACCAAAGCATAATTGATAATCTGTTTTTTTCTGAATTTTCAGACAGTATGAGATGAAGAAAAGGATAGCAAATACAACATTTAAGAAAATAGGGATGAGTTATGAAATTATGAATGGTGCGGGAGAATTGTCTATATTCTGTCAATCATATATTTTAATAAAATGCTCATTGGCCAGGTAGGAAGTAGAGGCAGGGCAGTGAGAATAGGAGAAGGCTAGGGAGGAGGAAGCTCCCTCGCCATTCCTGCCCAGATCACCGAAGACGCAACATGTGAGCTGACAGCTGAAAAAGGTACCAAGCCACGTGGCTAACATAGATGAGAATAATGGGTTAATATAAGCTATAGGAGTTAACAAGAAACCTGAGCTAATGGGCCAATCAGTTTATAACCTAATGTAGACTCCGTGTTATTTTCTTTGGGAATTGCCAGTTGTGGGGTACCGGGTGGGACAGAAACCCCAACAAGCTGGCCCATCATGTTACATATGAAATAAGGCTGATTATTATGACATAGCCATCATCTTCACACATTCTCCCATCTTTGGTGTTATCCCACCTCGGTGCATGAGTAAACTATAGTCTGAAATGATGACTGGGTGAAAAGCAGGTTTCTCATTTCACCACTTGTCTGTCAAATAAGAAAGATTTTAAAATAAAAATAGTTTATTGGAAGTACTGAGGAAAAAAAAAAAACAAGTAGAAGACCTATTATCTATGTGAAGATCTTTATAAGAAAAAAAAAGTCTCTAGAAAAGATTAAGCCCAAACGAAAGCATTACTTTAATTTATAATTGTCCATAAAGGATATCAGCCAACATATTCATCAATAGTAAATGGGAAATGTGATATATCCATACAGTGAGGATATTATCCATTAATAAAAATAATTAAGTTGCCAGGTATTTAAAAGACTATATTACAGGGCTGGAGAAGTGGCTCCTTTATTTAAAGAACACTGACTGCTCTTGTAGAAGATATGGATTCAATTTCCAGCATCCACATGGGACAATTCAAACATAGGGTTTTCCAGTTCAAGGGTTCTGATATGTATTTTGGCCTCAATGGGTACCACATACCAAGATGATATACAGATATGTATGCAGACAAAATACCTCCAAACAGAAAATAATAAAATAAAAGAAATTAAAGACTATACTATTAAGTAAAAGAAGTCAATATGAATAGACTTCATCTGTACTAGTTCAACTAGGACTTTCAGAAAGAAGAAAGGTTAAAGAGACAATAAGAAAAATAGTGGATGAAGTGATTAGGGTGTAGGATCTGGGAAGAAAGGTGAAACACAGAGAGTTTAGTTCAGAGAAATAGTTCTGCATGATATTGCAGTAGTATACACATTGCATGCACCATAGAAATGCAAAAACAAGGTCTGCTGTGGTGGCACACACCTTTAATCCCAGCACCAGAGAAGCAGAGGCAGGTGGATCTCTGTGAGTTTGAGTCTAGCCTGGTCTACAAAGCAAGTTCAAGGACAACCAATACCCTAATGTAAAGTACAGAATGGGTTTTAGTTAATTATGATGCACAGATAGCAGTGTATCAATTATAAAACATGATAATAACAGGAGAAACTAGAGAAGGAGACATGTGGAAACTCTACATATCCTGCTGAATGATTTTTATGAAAACTTAAACTTCCCTGAAATTATTCTTCCTAACAGTCTCCAGACTCGCTTTATCGTGGAAAGAAAAAAAGAATTTCAGATACTAGGCAAGGGTCTCCCAGAGAAGAGGATCTTTCAAGCTAGAGGCAAGATCCATCTTGGGAATTTGTCACAGGGTGCAGAGATAGAGGGGCTGTGATGAGGAGGTTCTATAAGTTCCATCCTAAATGAAGAGAAGTACACCCTCTGCTTTGTCACAGGGCACAGAGGCAGAGGGGCTGTGATGAAGCCACATTTGAGGAGGTTCTATAAGTTCCATCCTAAACAGAGAGAAGTACAGCCTCTGCTTTGGAGGTGGTCTGACTAATATGTGACTAAGAACTTTCAAGGAGACGTGATCATATATAGCTAAGACCTCATTGTCTATGCAAAGAAGCAGCACTCACCTTGGGGAATGTAGCATTTTAAGAGCTGGGTGACTCATGCTCCCACCGCAGAGGCTGGAGATGACTGGGTTTTCAGGTCATCACACTGCACGTAGGCTGGCTTGCTCAAGAGTCCTCGCAAGGGATCCCACATACTTGAGGACAGAGGAAGGATTGCATGAGAAAGAAATGACTGAGCAGAGCTGTGAGCATTCTGATCTAATAATCTTTTCATCTGGTATCTGAAGACATGCCAAAAATATGCTCTGGTGCCATTTTGTTCTCTAGAGCTCGTCTCTAGGTGTGTATCAAGAAGGCATACCCAGTAACACTGTTGGAAATGAGACATTTAACATGCCTCTTAGCCCATGAAGGATATCACTGATTCCTCAGTAGAGAAAGGAAGAACAGAGCTTACAGAGGTGAGGCAGCCTGCCTTGCAGCACCCAGCCAGAGCTTGCTGCGATTGCTCATCTTCAGAGCTGGACTGTGGAATCATTTAAGTTTATTGCTTCCCATGTTAGTCACGTAGAAAGGCCAGAGATGCTAGAGACCTCTTGGGTGTTTTTAGTATTCTACAGAACAAGAACCAGCATTCTCTTTCTTTTTTAAAATTTCCTTTTTATTTATTATTGTGTCTTTCACAGCATGCATCCTGATCTTACCTGTTTCCCTCCCCTATCCCCCCAAAATAAAACAAAATAAAATTTAAGAGAAAAAAGTGAGGAGGAAGAAGGGGAAAATTTTGTCATGGAAACTGCAGTGTGGCATGGTGAGTCATATAGTAAAACCCTTTACCCATACATTTTTACATTCGGGTATCCATGACGAAGAATCATTGGTCTGGATTAAGATTCCTGGTCTCTGGTGCTATAACATCAATGCTGGACCATCACTGAGACTCTTCCTGGACATCCCATTGCTGCTCTGTGTTTTAGAGATCCTGTAGTCCTAGGTCTGCAGAACTGACCCCCCCATCCCCACCCTGTGTTCCAGCAGATCACGGATGGGGTGAATCAACATATAATCCTGGCTCTGGGCCTGGGTAGTGGCAGGGTTGATCAGCCCATGGACTCTCCCCTGTCTTCACCTGCAGGGTGAGTTTTTCAGCATTGCCCAGGCTAGTACATGCCTTACAGTGATGAACATGGGGCAGAGCCAGTTCTTCTGCTTTCACACCCTCAGGGTCGGTTCTCCCACACCTGTATCCTGGGGCCAGTTCAACTGTGTTGCCGAGGTAAAGTATAGGGGCCACTCTCATGAGCGCTAAACTGATGAAGTGTAGGAATAGTTCTCCTGCTCTTTTGACCTCAGATCTAACTCTTCCACCTGTCTCAAGCCACTGATGGGGAGGACCCACCCCCTGTCCCTGCTACCCACATGTCGGATGAGTAATGGGGACAGCTGTCCCATGCTTACAACATTGGAGCTGTCTCACCCACACTTCCGCCAACCGAGTCAGCTCTACTGTGATGCCCAGGCAATCTGCAGGGTCCACTGCAGCTGGTAGGGGGAGGATCAGCTCCCTCACCCACCGCAGCTGGCAGGGTAAAGGGGGGGGAACCAGGATATTTAATGTCTTCACTTCTTGAAGTCTTTCTTTGATCATTAACTTATACTTCCCTTTTATTTCATGAAGTTTCTGTATTTCCAGAGTCTCAGCCTCAAAATAATTGAGATGCTGTCCTTTTTTCAGTTGACTCGAAGTATACTGGTAAAAGGTGGGTCCTTTGAACTGATGTGAGGTCCAGAAGTCAGTGGCACGGTCGCAGTACCTGCCTCTGTCTATTACTCAGAGGGAGAGCACTGCTAGCATGTGCAAGTCGCTTGCTTTGATCACCAATATTGGTAAAACCAATTGCCCTGACCACTACTAGAAGCTTCCTGACATTGCGCTGAGCATTGGTCTTACATGATCATTTAATTCTGAAAACCTTAGGAAAATTTCTCAGTATTAATCTCAGTATACAAATAAAGAAAGTGTGGTGGTAAAGGGTTAATTGATTCTTTACAAAGCATAGGGTCAGGGGTCCACCCAGATGTCAACTGCACTCTGGACTTTTTGAACCCCTACTTGTAGTACTGTAGTGATTACTCAGTTTAAGTAGATCAGAGAGGAATTTGAGCATCTTCCTATCACAGATTCTTTGCGGTCTTTGGACGACATTACAAAGCTAAGCATACCCGTTGTTATGTCTGTTTTTTCCAATTGTTTCTCTCATGAGAGCTTGATATTTTCCACAGGAGACGACTGGTTTATATTCCCAGGGGCCATGACTGAGGATGCTACTGCCCTGAATACCTTTGATTCTTTTTAACCACAAGTTGTAGGATGCATGAAATAGACAGACAAACTTCCTGACTAGCTAGCTGCCCCTTTCATTCCCGTCATCCCCCTCACACCACAGAACATTCTACGTGTCCAGGAATTAGGACTCCTTTAAAAAGATATAGTGTAAGCTTCAACCCTAGTTGATGACAAACAGGGGAAAATCTTCCACGGGACTCTGGTCCTGAGATTTCTTAAGACGTTGACATTAGACTAGGAGATAAGATGAGGCCAGGAGATTTGAGAGAGCCAGCCATAGAGCCTAACCCACAGTTCTGAATTTTTCCCAGAATGTGTCAAATTTCAAAAGTGAATAAATGAGCTAACCATTGTTGCCAGTGATGTAGAGATGACAGAGATTATGTGTTATTTTTCTGTAATATAATTTTAAATATAAAAAATTGAAGGCTGAATCATCAGCATCTAAGATGCCTGAATTCGTCAGAAGTCTGATATGGATGAACACTGAAGCACTAGGTAGGGGTGTATGTGTAAGTGTGTTAGTGTGTGTGAGTCTGTAGGAGTGTGTGAGTGTGTGTATTTATGAGTATGTGTATGTGTGAGTGTGTGTATGTGTGAGTGTGTGTGCATATGTGTGAGTGCATGTGTGTGTGTGTATGTGTAAGTGTATATACTATGTAAATATGATCAAGATAAACAGGCACCATAATGTCCTCTCTCATTGTACTTTTATATTATTGCCATTTCACTGCCTGGAAATCTTAGTGGTACCCAGACACCAATAAGACAAATGCAACGTTCACCCTAGCTACTAAAAGTTTCACAGAGTTTGGTGACTAGAGAGCCCATTTTCCAGAAACTCTTTGGTGCCCTTTGTAATGAATCATCCAACAAATACTAGAAATAGAGACAGAATTGCCAGCAGGCGTCTGGCAAGTGCTGTAAGGGAGAGGTTCAGCGTAAGTGGTAGCCAGTGAGAAGACAGATATTGCATCCTATATCATGGACCATATCTACACCATTTCTCTAGGACCTGGACTGGTTGCAGAGGAGAAGCTTAATGAAGCATGGGAACACAGGGCAACAACAAAACCTCAAACCAAAATGAGGCTTTGCTGGTGAGGGTCTTGTATGTTTTCTAGGTGGCCGGTGTGTGAAGTTGATTGTGGGGAGGAAGGAATAGTCAGTTAAGTGGGCAGTGCAGCAGATGTGGCTGGAGACACACACGCAAACCTGCTTGCCGCCCTCGTGAGGTTTTAAAACTCAGAACAAGTTTCCACACCAATATTGCAGTAAGTGTTTAGTTACCACTTCCCTTCCTAAATTTATAAATACCAGAATATTCTCGGTGCTGGGATCTACTATACCAGAGTCTTTGATAGCTTGGCAAAGAGTTTGTTGGAAGGTTTGTGATGGCAACACACAGATGCCATTCTTTCAACTGTGACCTCTATCACCTTTTCAACTTTATTGATCATATCTTTACTTTTTTTAATTTTAACATGGTTTATCATTCTCATGTCCTCAAAAAGCATTCATATATGGATTATATATCAAATGTACAAAATTGTTAATTGTATTCCAAATAAAGTTAAGTTAATGTATAGCTATCCAAACACAGGTAATCCTAGATTTATGAGATGTTGCCAATTTTTTTAATAGTTTGACTTTTTTCTTTTCTTTTGCTTTATTTTGTTTGGGTTGTTTATTTATTTGCTTACTTTTATTTTTTGTTTGCTGGTTTGTGTAATTTTGGCTGTCCTCGAACTTGCTTTGTAAACTAGGCTAGCATTGAACTCACAGAGATATACCTTCCTCTGCCTCTTGAATGCTGGGATTAAAGGTGTGTGCCACCAAAACCCAACCAGATGTTGCCATTTTAAATATTTCTCTCAGATCTGTTTCCTTGTTCTAAGAAATGATTGTAGATACTTGAAAATTCTCTTTCTTTATTTCCTTTCCTCCCAAGAATTAACAGCAACTTTATAATTGTTATAATTTTTCCATCAATAGTTCTAATTTTTATACTTAAGGAAATACATATCATCATTTCCTTTCACTTTTTAATTTGCTATTGTATAATATACTCAAAACCAGTATTTTTATTTTGTCAAGTGTTTTGAGAAATAACTAAATTAATACATTCATGTCTAGAATATTAATTTTAATTGGAATTTAGTGAGCCCCTATGATAACAGAAGATGAACTGCATAGCCTCATGAATAGGATTGATAGCTTTCTGTTGCTTGTTATGTGGAATAAACTTGTGGCACATGAGTCCTTGTACACATGGGTCCCTCAAGGTTAGGTTCCTGCATTATGGATGAACTCTCTTCAAGTTGAGAGCAGCAGATTCAGAGGTTATGTGTGACTGCAGAGTATTTAAATATTGTCTACAGTCAATGCATGAGAGATTTCTAGTTCCATGTCCTCCCCAATACTTGTTATTAGATTTATTGATTACTTGTACTATTTAGTTAGTTTTTTTATGTTTCATTAATTTCTGCTGTAATTTATCTCTTCTCATCTAATGGATTTGTTTGTACTTGGCTTTCAAAACTCTTGAATTGCATTATTAAGTTATTTGTTTGTGTTCTGATTTTTTAAAAAGTAGACAATTAGAGCTATAAATTTCCCCCTTAGGATCACTTTAATGTATACCGAGGTTTTGTTGTGTTATGTTTTAATTTTCTTCTAGGGTGCTTATTATTTTTTATTTTTTAACTTATTTATCAGTCAGTAATGTGTTGTCTAATCTTCATTAGTATATCTAAGTAATAGAAATGATTTTGAAATTAATTTAAGCTTTATTGCATTGTGGTCAGATAGGATATATGGAATTATTTTATATTTTCTATTTTTGGTGAGATGTTTTGATGTATGTATCCAAGTATGTGATATATTTTGAAGAAACCCTCAGGGCTTGTAGCTAAAATGTTCATTGGTGTTTGGATGAAAGAGTCTATCGATATAAGGCACATATGATATAAGTTTTGCATCTCTTGATTTATTTATTTTTGTCCAGACATTGTCTTTTAGAGAATGTTTAGTACTGAAAGCCATGCACTGTTACTCAGCTGGGGTTAATCTATGTCTTGAAATCTTGAGGTCTGCTTTTTTATTGGGTGTACCAAGTTTGAGCACATATCTTTAGGATTGAAATGTCTTCTTGGTCAGTTGTTCCCCTGTACAGAAGGACGTGTTCCTCTTTGTCTCTTTTGATCTGACGTCCTTCAGGCTCCATATGGAGCTCCATCCCAACTTGTGTTCATGCTACCTTGCAGAGTGGCCTCTTGTGGAAAGGCTGTGTGCATTCCTGTAGTGAGATTTCATTTGTATTTTATTAAATAAAGCTTGCCTGGAGATCAGAGAATAAAACAGCTGCCTTGGTCAGGCTTACAGACCTGGCAGTAATGACACACCCCCTTAATCCCAGCAGTCACACTAGCTCCCATTGGAACCGGGTGGTAGTGGTGCATGCCTTTAATCCCAGCACTAGAAAGGAATATAAGATGGGAGGAGCCATCCCTTATATACAGTCTCATACTGAGGATTCCTGGAGGCAGGATCGCCATTTCAGACTGAAGTATAGGTAAGAGTCAGTGGCTAGCTGTTTTGCTTTTCTGAACTTCCGGTTGAACCCCAATATCTGTCTCTGGGTTTTTATTAATTGTGCTATAGCTTCCAGCCAAGGGGAAAGAGAACTTGATATCCCACACACTGGGTACCAAATGACACTATTCCATACCAAAATGACTTTTTCATCTTTTCATCTCACATAGAGTTTTTCTTTTTTCTTTTCTACCTTTTATAAAATAAATTTGCTTATTTATTTTCTTTACCTCCCTGCTGTAACCCCTCCCATTCCTCCCATCCTCCGCCTGTTTCCACCTCCCAATCCACTCCTCCTCTGCCTCGGCCCAGGAAAGGGCAGGTCTCCATGAGTATCAACAAACACGGGATACCAAGTTACAGTAAGACCAAGCACCTCCCCATGTACCAACGCTGAGCAAGGTTGCCTAGCATGAGGAGAAGACACCAAAAGCCTGTAAGAGTCAGAGATATCCCCTCTTCTCACCATCAGGAGTCCCATAAGAGAACCAAGACACACAACTGTAAAACATATTCAGAGGGCCCCAGGTTAGTCCCATGCAGGTTTGCTGGTTGTCAATTCAGTCTCTGTGAGCAGCTATGAGCCCAGGTTAGTTGATTCTGTTATTTTTCTTCGGGAGCTCTTCTTAATGAGTTCAATAACCAAACTTCAGTTTTGAGTGTCAGGCAAAAGAAATTCAAGTCATGAGGCCAAAATCAGGATAAGATTTATGTAACAATTAAAGCAATAACTATCATGGCCAATATTTTGATTGCTAAATGAATTCAATCTCAAATGCTATTTATTGATAAACTTTTTATATACTGACTATGAATTGATACATGGGTTAATTTGTGTTTTCTGTTTTCTAAGTACTCTGCCTTTTAATTTTTGTTAAAATCTCTTGACATCATTATTCTAAAGACATATGTTCAATTTCTGTTTTTATGTGCTTAACTTAAAATTTAAAAAGTGTCCTTAATATAGAAAATCAATATTTGTGTTCCTGTTTCTAAAACTAAAGGGAAATTAAAGTTTTTAAGCATACAGAGCAGCCATCCTCCTCCATCATGTTCCTTCCTAGCATTTCAGTTGCTTTGTGCTTTGAAGTATCTTCTGACATGCGCCAAAGAGCTTGATCATTGATGTTTTTAGATTTTCTTACCATTTCATCAATCATTTACTCTGTCCTTATTTCTTCTTCCTCTGGATTTCAGGGATATGTTCTGCTTAGCTACACTGTCAGTAATTATTTTTTATTGATTTTATTGAGCTATACATTTTTCTCTGCTCCCCACCCTGCCTCTCCCCTCCCCTTCAGTCCTCTCCTATGGTCCCAAAGCTCCCGATTTACTCAGGAGATCTTGTCTTTTTCTATTTCCCATGTATATTAGATCCATGTATGTCTCTCTTAAGGTCCTCATTGTTGTCTAGGTTCTCTAGGATTGTGGTATGTAGGCTGGTTTTCTTTGCTTTATGTTTAAAAAACACTTATGAGTGAGTGCATGTGATAATTGTTTTTCTGGGTCTGGGTTACCTCACTCAATATGATGTTTTCTAGCTCTATCCATTTGCCTGCAAATTTCAAGATGTCAATTTTTCTGCTGTGCAGTACTCCATTGTGTAAATGTACTGTATTTTCCTTATCCATTCTTCAGTTGAAGTTGTTTTCAGGTTCTGGTTATGACAAACAATGCTGCTATGAACATAGTTGAGCACATGTCCTTGTGGTACAATTGTGCATCCTTTGAATATATACTCAAAAGTGGTATTACTGGGTCTTTGAGGAATGTTGTTTCCTAATTTTCTGAGAAATCATCACACTGGTATCCAAAGGGGTTGTACCAGCTTGTAACTCCAACAGCGATGGAGGAGTGTTCTCTTTACTCTACAACCTCTTCAGCATAAGTTGTCATCAGTGGTTTTGATTTTGGCCATTCTTACAGGTGTAAGATGGAATCTCAGAGTTGTTTCTATTTGCATTTCTCTGATGACTAAGGATGTTGAGCATTTCCTTAAGTGTCTTTCAGCCATTTTAGATTCCTCTCTTGAAAATTCTGTTTAGGTCTGTCTGTACTCCAGTTTTAAAATTGCATTATTTGTTGTTTTGTTGACCAATTTCATTGAGTTCTTTGTATATTTTTGAGATCATCCCTCTGTTTCAGTGTGGAGTTAGTGAAGATCTTTCCTCATTTTGTAGGCTGCCGTTTTGTCTTGTTGACCAAATCCTTTGAATATCTCTGAATAACTCTAACCAAACAAGTGGAAGACTTGGATGAGAAGAATTTTAAATCTTTGAAGAAAAAAATTGAAAAAGACACCAGAAAGTGGAAAGATCTACCATGCTCTTGGGTAGGTAAAATTAACATAGTAAAAATGGCAATCTTACCAAAAGCAATCTACAGATTCAATGCAATGCCTGTCAAAATTTCAGCAAAGTTCTTCACAGACCTCGAAGGTATGATACTCAACTTCGTATGGGAAAGCAAAAAACCCAGGATAGCCAAAATAATCCTGCACAATAAAAGAACTTCTGGAGGCGTCACAATCCCTGACTTCAAACTCTACTACAGAGCTACTGTACTGAAAACAGCCTGGTATTGGTATAAAAAGAGACAGAAGACCAATGGAATCAAATCAAACACCCAGATATTAATGCACACACCTTTTAACACCTGATTTTTGACAAAGAAGCAAAAATATCATATGGAAAAAAGAAAGTATATTTAACAAAAGGTGCTGGAATAACTGGATATCAACATGCAGAAGAATGAAAATAATTTTATATCTATCACCATGCACAAAACTCAAGTCCAAATGGATCCAAGTCCTCAGCATAAATCCAGGCACACTGAACATCACAAAAGAGAAAGTGGGAAGCACACTTGAACCATTGGCACAGGAGACCACTTCCTAAATATAACCCCAGTAGCACAGACACTGAGAGAAACAATTAATAAATGGGACCTCCTGAATCTGAAAAGCTTCTGTAAAGCAAAGAACATGGCCCACAAGACAAAACGGCAGCCTACAGTAATTCTTTCAACAAACATCTTTACAGAAACATAAAACAAAACAAAATCACTTCCAGCACTTCTCCTTTCTCACTGTTCCCTCTTCTCTCAAGTCTAGATTTCTTCTCCTATTTATACTGTCTGCCTGCCAGCCCCACCTATCTTTTCTCTGCCTTTCTTTTGACCATTCATCTCTTTATTAGAACAACTGCGCATCATAGGCAGGCAAAGTAACAGAGCTTTACAGAACTAAACAAATGCAACATAAAAAATGCAACGCATCGTTGGAATATTATTTAAATATTCCACAGCATAAATGAATGTAACACATCTTAAACCAATATTCCACAACAATAACGGTTGGCTAAAGTGTAGAAAGAGGAAAGGGGACAAAGGATTAAAAAAGACAAGCAAAGGAAAGAGAAGAAAAGAGAAATACTCGATAACCCATGATCTGATTCTATAAACATTCAACATAGAATGCCACACCCAACTACAAATTTACACAGTTGTTGCATTAGCCATGACATGGTTTTTTTAACATGAACATGAGAAAGAAAGGGAAATAAATGTTTGTAGAGATGTTTTGTTTGTGTTTTAACAATAAAGCTTGCCACGGCTCTCGTTGTTTCTGAGTCAACATTTTGTTCCATCTAGTAACAAAATTTCTCTTGTCACACCACTCTCCATGGTAGGTTAGGTTTCTAAGTTCTCATGGAAACTGTTTTTCGTTTGTTCATTGGTTGGTTGGCTTATTTGGGGAAGTGTCTCCGCTTTTCCTGAGACTTGGGGAAATCAGTCTCACAACCTGCCATGTCTTCTCACATAGCAGCTGACCCTACCAGGGTGCAACATCTGTCTCAGAGAGGCATGTCTCCCTGGAACCAAAGTACAGACTTTGTCTGTATACAAGCATTTACCCTTCAGCCTATGTTTTCTAGGGCATCTGTATAAATCTGAGCTGCTCATCGCTATAAATACTTCTGTATTAGCCCTTATCAGAACTCATTCTTCATTCAGGCAACAAGGGGGTCCTTTAATTTTCTCTTTGGATGTGTTTGGCAATTACTTTGTGGTTATAACTTTGTGTTTTGTGGAAAGAGGTGAATCTGTAACCATTCCTCTGTGCTATTTGAAGCTAGAGCTTCATTTCCTATGTAGGAAATTGCCACTGGGGAGGGGGGGGGTCTAATCTGTAATTGCTTTTATGCATGTTTATTAGAACACTGAATTTCCTTAATGAATAGAAGGCCCAAATACATCTATGAATAAGCTGAATGACATATATACCTTCATGGAAGAAAAGTAATTTCTGTTCCAGCAGCCACTATTTATCTTTTGTGTCTTAGACTGTGGCTCTGTTATTTTTAATCTGTGGTTTCAATAATGAAACTTTTCAGAATTAACATATGGAACTGCATTTTTGCTAAACTATTTACTTCTCATTTCTTGCTTCCAGGTTTAGTTTAACATGATCCCTCCCTTTAGCTACCATGCTTTGTAGAAATGTGTTCTCTTGCAGAGCCAAGGAAATGTAAAACAAAAATGACACACACACACATGTCCCGAAAGTATCCATCTGTTCATTCACCCTTCTGGAATTTAGGAATTTTTTCATATACTAGAATGGAGACTTGTCCCCTTTAAAGGCTTGTATATTTGATATTTTGTAAGACCTATGAAATCTATAACAGCACAAGGAGGCTCCACCAAGTCAGATAGCATTTGGTACTTACAATGTATTTGGTCCTCTAAATAATAGGGTGTTAGTTTCGCTTTAAGAAAAAAGAATGAGAATGAAATTTAAGTGTGCAGAGCTAGCAAAGTGGGTCTGTTTTACAGTAGTGAGTATTGAACACAGAAAGTGAAGAGTGGCAGCCAGCTAGAGCTGCATTTTACAGGAAAATACCTCATAGCTAAGTATAGACTGAGGGAGTCACTGCTCATTGAAGTCCATTTCGGAAATAATCCTTAGGATTGTTTGTGAAGTTTGTTTTCTCTGTAGTAAAATCCCCAGAAAGATCCCAAGAGCCCTATATTTCCTTCCTTGCAAGATCAGAGAGGTTACTACACACACATCCTCAGGCAGAAGCTGTGCCAAGTGGATAACTCTGATGCAACTGTGGCCTAGGCAGTGTGGCAGCAACCAATCACATCTTTTGCAGAAAGGAATTAGAAGGCCTCAGCTTGTTACCCCAGTTTACAGATAAGAAATCTTTTCAGAACATCAATAACAATGGGTTGTCACACGGATCTTGTGGTGGTAAGGGAGGTGGCTGCTAATGCATGAGTGGGCTGGGTTCATGAAATACATTCACAATGGAAGAACGGGGCAGAACCCAAAAGGCACGTCCATGGCAAGCTCACATTAGCAGATAACCCAAGGCCAGGATAGCTAGCTAATACTAAGAAGAGAGAACCAAAAGCTCCAGCACACCATGACAAGTGCATATGCAGAGAGTGCACCAAATGCTGTGAATTTGGCAAGTTCCATTGAAGTTTTAATGATGAATCTGGACCGGGTTGAGTTGCAACATCTTCACTGTCCCAAAGATGTATGTAATGATGTTGGAGAATGATCACAGTACTCTCTCTCTCTCTCTCTCTCTCTCTCTCTTTCTCTCTCTCTCTCTCTCTCTCTCTCTCTCTCTCTCTCTCTCTCTCTCTTTCTCTCTCTCTCTCTCTCGGAAGGGAATGGTCTCATTGTGTTTCACTGATTGACCTGGAACTTGCTATGTAGAGCAGGACAGTTACAAATTCAGAGAGATGCACCTATTGTTGCTTTCCTAGTGATGGGATTAAAGGTTTGTAGCGCCACACCCAGCTAAGAATTAACAATACTTAATAATTCTTTCTAAATATCAAAAATTGTGAAATGGGTTTGTGGAGATGCCCCAGTACCCAACAGCACTTCCTACTTAAGCATGAAGTCCTGAGTTTAAGTATTCACACACACATTAAAATCTAAGCACAGCCACATAAACCTGGAAACCTAGTGCTATGGGGTTGGAGACAGAAGGATTGTTGATTGCCAGCCTAGCTCTGGTCATTGAATATCCTGTCTCAAGGGAATGACAGCACAGCCTTTTGTCCTGGGTATTCTTCTCCAGCTGCTAGGTATCACTCAACACACACACATGTTTATATATATACTACATGTGCATATACAACACACACACCATAATATGCATTATACATATACACTACACATAAATGCTATACTCATCTGCCATGTACATATGCCACATACATTATATATATATACGTACCACACACATACAGAGCACATATTGTATCACACACATATACCACATACATAAGCCACATTCAATGCATACAAATCACACTTATCTCACAGATGCATCATACATATACAACACACAAAGATCACACAAAGCACCACATATATACACTACACACATAAATATATATGATACACATACATACCACACATATGCAACACATATACTACACATACCATGCATAAACACATGTATCATACATATAAACTACCACAATACATATCATACCATATATGTAAACAATATATATATACATATATCACGTTCACAAAAACAATGACAGCCTGCATTCAGCATGCTCACCTGCTGACTGTTCCATGTTTGAATGTAGATTAATATATTTTATTTTGTTTAGTGGATACATTAGCTTATAAGATTACTTGCTGTATATTGATTCTTAATAAATTTCTAGACAATAAAAGCTAAAATATGTAATACATTTCAGAAAAAAATCCCTGAATTTTTGAGAATGCTAAAGAACAAAAATTAAAATGTAGTGACTTCAATAACCAAAATGCTCTTTTTATGAGGTTTTTGAATGGCAAGCCTCCTTTCTTAAGATGCATTGTCTTGGTGTGTTTCTTGTTGCTGTAAAAGAATATTAACATGTGCGCAGTTTATAAAGGTCATTTTAGCTCACGTTTTTGGGTGCCTCTACTAGGAAGTCCAAAAGCATGATACTTCTTGGGTTTGGTGAAGACTTCATACGGTGTCAAAATAGAAGAGGTCATTGAACATACAAAGAATGAGAAAGCCGTGGAAGCCGTGGTAGGATCTAAATCTCCTGAAATTAACCTACAGAAGAAAGTGGGCCATTGCAACCTCAGTACCATTATCTGGGCCTTACCCACAGCACTTCTATGTTTGAAGTCAAAATTCTGACACATGAACTTTTGAGGGACACATTCAAACATAGTATATGTTTCTGGGATATTTGGTCTAGTGAAACAATTTGTCACAGCAAAGATAGGAGACATAAATATGTACCTAATGTTGAGGCTCAGTCCTTCCAACTACCCTGGCCTCCAACAATTCTCTGCCCTTTGCCTCCTGCCATTGCAGAACCTGTCCTCTATCCTGGTTAGAGGAGCACAGGACACTAGACCAGTGATGGATTGGCAGCTTGGCAGCTGTGGAGGACTGCTAGCAGAGAAGTTTTCAGTGGCAAATGGTGTAAGATAGGTACAAATGCGTGAGTTGTTTGTGTTTGTTTATGAAAAGTTCTTATCTTATACCTGGATCAGAAATGTAAGCTCATGGATGGTAACATGCTAGTACCCTAACTCCTCTTGGAAGGGATACTCAGATCAGGCATGCAGACTTTCTGTGCCATAACAAAATGGAAAGGTTAAAGGGTATGATGAATGGAAAGAAAATAGTAGAACCGTAATAGTTTTCGTCTAATACAAAAGCAACATAGCTGAGTGAGGTTGGGTTCTGGTATCCGCCTGACTACCATGATTGGAATTTTCTTACTGATCATGTGCACAATTCCTGAGAATTCTGCTTGATAAAATGTGAGTCACCAGAAGTTCTGTTGCATGGTTTTATCAATTTTTATTAAATTAACTAGTAAACATAATACTCTTGCTACAATGCCAAGTAGGTAGTTAGTCACCCATCAATTTGGACTCTGAGTATCAGTACTATGTCAAGAGCTGCGCTTCTGTAGCCTCTGTCTGTTCCCAGCTCCTCCAAACTGCTTTACCTCTGTGGCCTTACGTAATGGTGTCAGGAGACAATCTTATGGCTTCTTATCTAGAATCATTGTACATAATTTTAAAAAATGGGGTTATTTTGCTTAATGAAAACTCAACAGCCAGGTCATTCAGACACAGTTAGTGTTCTATAGACTCAGGACAAAGAGAAACTGTATAGTCTGAGTTTCTCATTTAGTCCACTCCGAGACTACACAAACGGGCTTTATTATTTGTATACTTTTGTGAAATGTCAAAGTCAAGGACCAGGCATGATTATTTATTCAAAGATACATGGCACACAGGAAAAAATAAAGACCTTAGGTTTTAACTAATTCCAAGAGGATTGCATAAGTTTTCAAATAAGATCAAAAGATAAGCCCTTCCCCTGTCTTGGTATGCAGCAAAAATGAGACTAGTTTAGTTCTTTTGAATATTACATTGTCTAAGACGACACATATTTAAACACTTACTTTTTCATAAATCTTAGAAAATAATAGGCATAAAATAGTAAGAGAAGATTAAGATAAAACCCATCTTAAATTTGAAAAGTGTTGCACTAAACAATAAGTTAAATTTATTTGTTGTAGGCATTCTCAGATTCTTCCACATGATTAATGTATTAGTTATTCTTCTCTTTGCTGTGAGAAAATACTTGACAAAGGCTACATAATGAAGAAAGAATTTAATTTGTCTCCAAGTCTAAGGATATAGTCCATCGTTGTGAGAATCATCATGGCAAGAGGAGTTTGCGCCCAGTGACTTTGTCCCAGCAGTAAGGAAGTAGGACACGGATATTGGTGTTCCAGTTCACTCACTTCCTCCATTTATATTTGGTCCAAGACGTTGTTGCCTACAGTCAAGTGGGCCATCCCTCTTCAGGTGATCATTTTAAGAGACATTTTCATGGCAACACCAGGTGTATGTTTTCATAGCCATTTTAAAGTTAGTCTGGTTGTCATTGAGTCACCATCACAGTTCGACAGGACTCCACAACTGTATTAGGAAAGGACACTATATTTATAGAGTGACCCCCAGGGTTTATTTTTCAGGTAAGAACTCATTCTCTTATTCATTAGAATTTGAAGGTTTTAATAGGAACACCTCTACAGTACTTAAATTCACAAATAAATTGGAACATTTGGAGATATAACATGAAAGGGCAAAAGGTTTTGTAAGTGTGGTTGCTGGCAATAGCAGAGTTAATGGTACCACTCTGTGCAGAAACCAGGTGACATGCTTCCTGGATCATATGAGTGTGATTTTTCTCTTATTAATCATCTTACTTTTGTTCAAGTTCATAGAGGACCACAAAATATGCTGTTATAAAGCTGAGGCAAGTGTTACTCTTGAGAAACAATTGCTGAGAGGAATCAGTTACTGAAAGAAAAGATGTGAAAGAAAATGTTTGTGTAAACGAAGAGCAGTTAGTAAGTTGTCAGTGGTCAAATGTCATGATCATGGCAGAAACACAAGGGCAACTGAATTTTGGGTACTCGCACTTAAAATTTTTTTAAAAGTCTTTTGTGTTTTTAAAATTAAAATATAATTTCAAAATTCCCCTCTTCCCTTACCTACCTCCAACACTTCCAATGTACACTTTGCCTATGCTCTCTCTCAAATTCATGGTCTATATTTTTTCATCTCTGTGTTTGTGTGTTTCTAAATATGTCGATGCACCTTGCTCAGTTCATATAATTACACACACACACACACACACACACACACACACACAATATTCCTTGGAATGGTTATGGTTTTATGTTTATAGAAAGTTGTGAAAACAATGCAGAGTTTTCTGCCATGGATTCAGCTTCCACCATTACCTCAGTCTTACATTAGTACGGCACACATATGAAGATATAGTTTCTGCCTCCTGGCTTTATGCTAATTATACAAGATGAGGCCAGGAAACCTACACTTTTAATATTATGAAGGTAAAGAGAAATCAAGTTGCGAAGTCTCTGTTTCTGACGACTTAGGACATCAGTCTGCATGAACTCACTTCTTTTCCCCCTCCAGGATTCTCTCCAGGATATCATACTGCATTCAGTCACTCGGTTTCTTATAAACCTATTGGAGGTGACACTTTCCCCAATTTCTTTGTTTTTGATATTGATATCAGCCTTGAAGCATACTGAAATATTCTCTAATACTTTAGAAGACCCTCAGTTGGGATGTGTAAGATGTATTTTGCATGGTTAGCCATTATGGATTTGAGGAGGCAAACCTCGAAGTAAGGTACAATTCTTGTCATGCTTTATTTTTTATACTATCAAGAAGATAATGACAAAGAATGCTATTGTGTGTCTGCCAAATTAGTTTTTATTTTTGCTTTAAGCACACATGTTCACACAAAATATATACAAATGCACAGGTCTACCCAATACATTCAATTCAACTTTTTCAAAAATATTTTTGAGCTAAGTTCACAGGGTTATAAAGTAGAGGACAGATCCTATACACTCTCATCAAGCTTCTCTTAGGTTCTATCTTAAGTAAAGTACCTGGTATTAGCACAATTGCCATACTGTGTTTATACTTATAATAATGGAATCATCTGCTTTCCAAGCCAGTCCTCCTTCTCAGGACCCAGAATCAGCTGAGTGAGCAGAATTAAGTAGCAAGTGCCTCTCCTTATGAGCTCAGGTTGGTGGGTTTAGTCTAATTGTTCTTTTGCCTTTGAATCAGTAATGGCTTGCCAACTTACAAACTGATATGGTTTATCTAATTTTGAATGATCTATGCTATAGTTCTCTGTTGCTGTGTAATAAACCACCCCAACATGTAGTAACTTAAGACAGTAACGTCTGGCTGTCTGGTTGCATGCACGCACAGCGTTGGATGTACTGCTAAAGCTTCCTAGAGACAGTCATTTCTGCTCTTCTTGAAACTCTGCCAGCTGGTTTGCTCACTGGCTGACAAAATTGAGCCTAGATTGGGGAGATTTGAGAGTAGGTGGTCTAGAACTCTCTAAAAGCCTCTCCCACATCGCATGGTTAGGCAAGGAGGCAGGGTTTCCAAGAGGTGTCTCGGTTCTGCCACGTGATCGCTTCCAAGATGCCCAGTAGAGCAGTTTGGTGAAAGGTAAAGTTGTTACATGTCTACCCAGAAATCCTAAGATGTGGAGAGAGGCTGCTGGAAGCATCATGGGAAGGGAGAAGCTGTGTTCTCATTCCTCCCGACTCAGAGGTCAGCCAGCACTATAAAAGAGACAAGATTTAGACTTTGCCTTTGGTAGAGAGTAGTAAAGCAATGAGAGAGTGTACAAGATAAGAAATGTTGGTAAATGTCAGAAAGATCAAGAAATAGTAAAAAACAAAAAGGAAAACATAAAATTAATATATCATGCTTTTAAAAACGCAACCAAAATGTGTCCTCATCAACAAATTATTAAATAAACTCTGGAAATTCTGTCAGAATGCTTGACTTCCTAAATAAATCCATTCACTGTACACATAAACACATCCACGTATAGAGATACACATATATACACACACCCGTGTGCACAAGCACACACACAGGTTTAACAACACACTGCCTTTCTATCCTAAGTTTCTGTCCTCAGCCAAATCCCCTTCTCAGAAATCCCGCCTGATCACTGATAATCAATGAATCCAACATCAAGATACAACTGTACCTACGTGGGCTTGGCCAGGGCAGGGGAATTCAGATAAATTGTTTGGGGTTTGTCTAAGTATTGGGCTATGGCTCCCAAGAGAAGGATCAGCAATCACCAAACTTATTCCACACGCTGCACTAAAAAGAACACATTACCACATGAGTGAGCTTAGTAATTAGTTTACCAAGCTACCCAGCACCATGTAAATGACCTGTGATAAAAGACTGGGCAGCCAAAGGAATAGGAGCCATGCATTATTTCCATAACTTAAAGTAAAATGTCATTTGTGTCTTTCATTGCTCTCTGAGAACTGGTGTATAACAAAGCCTGCAAGGATATATGGAATCCTCTGCTTCTTTGACAGCAGACAAACGTGTGTGTCCACATACATGTACATCCTTAGCGAGGATTCTTTTCTTTCTTTACCGAAACTGACTTGCAGGTGAGGTCAGTGTTGTGCTGAAGGTCATGTGATTCATCCCCTGGAAGAGTGCAAGCACTCTTACCCTGAAAATACCTTAAAAGGTCAGAAGCTTTAGTTTTCCTTTTAAAAATTTCCGCATAGGTCTGGGGAGTTACAAGATATACTTGATCTTTTATATACCTTAAGTATCTTTAGATCAGCCTTTATACGGAAACGGTTCTTGGTTTTACATTCTTCTTTTTCCATTTTTCTTTCAGTGTCTCTGGTGGAAAGATTACTGTAACCAAATATGTGAGAGTCATCGCCTCACCTAGTTCATCCCTGAGGCAGGGCCGCCCTGTCTAAAGAGAATTCAAGCAATTGCAGCATAAATGAGGCGTTTGGATATACTAACGTTTCTTCCAAGCCGAGTTCATCTAATGAATTTACCATTAAAGGCCCCAGCTAGATGACATTTATCATTTTTGAGCACTTGCTCTAACCAGTGCTAACATGCCACTTTAGGAGGCCTTGCTTCTTTGACAAGGACACACTTCTGTGCAGCAGGTACTGCTGGGGTTTTACAGGCAACACCATCAATGTTCCAGAGACCGAGTAACTGGGATCACAGAGTTGAGTCCGCTCACCACTGCCTTCAGCTACCGTGTGCACTGCCCTACAGGATAAGGTAGGCAAAGGAAGGCAGCAAGTCTGAGAGGCTGTGGGAAGAAGCCTGCAGAGTGAGAGCTAATCAAGTCTCAAGCCTCAAGAGGAGCATAAGTAAAGACTTAAAAGAAGGGAAAGTTAGCTGGAACTAATGAGGGAGGGTCTCTAGGCCCCGAAACAACACCGGTTCTGGGAAAGTTCCACGTTTGCGAAGCTGGGGGATCATTATGTTTCCAGCTGAATGGCAAATGATTCCAGCTCTGTCTGTCTCCACTTGGCTCCCTCGGTTCCTGGTTGAGCAGGGGCTCTGCTCACAAAAGACACAAGTCTGGAATGGAAACCGAAGGAGAGAAGGGACAATGAAAAATACTGTCGACTTAGGAAGCCAGGTATAATTCAGGGAAACTACAGCTGCTCCCAGTAACTGCTGTAAAGAAAGATAGAAACTGGTTAAGGCATGCCATCAGTACTGATGAGCAGAACTGTTCCTACCAGTGCCTTTCGCAGACTTCTGCTTGTATTTACGGTGTAGCCTCGGCATTAGAGACTTGTGAATTAATGTGTGTGGCCAGTAGTAATTCTTACAACTTATGGGGAGTTATTTGGAAAGACATTGCAACTATTTACTGCTTTCTGTCCTACAGGTTTACCAATCTCTAGCTTTGTTCCCCTCTAATTTTACTTTATTAAATTGGCTACAAGTTTCCTAAAAGGTTGCTTTGGTTCAGCTCACGCTAAAATCTTGTTGCCAGTCTGTGTTGCTACTGGGAGGTGGCAAATGGGAATCTCTAAGAAGTGGCTTGTTGCCCGGTAAGTAGTGGTGGCACACGCCTTTAATCCCAGCACTCAGGAGGCAGGGGCAGGCAGATCTCTGTGAGTTTGAGGCCAGTTTGGTCTACAAAAGCTAGTTAAGGACAGGTCCCAAAGCTACAGAGAAACCCTGTCTCGAAAAACAAATAATAATAATAATAAAATAAAAACCAATCAAACAAATAAAAACCAAAAAAGAAGTTGTTTGTCCGAAAGAAAATTAGGTAACTAAGGACACACCTTTGAGAGACATAGCCAGACCATATTTTCTCTTTTTTGGACTTTCTGAACACTGTGAAGGGACCAGAGCCTCTCTGTCACTCATTTTCATGGTGATACACTGCCTCAGGCCCAAAGAAACACAGTCACCCAGTCCCAGACTGATGGCTCTGAAACATCAAAACAAAATAAACATCCTTTGAGTTTGGCTTATCTCAGGTGTTTTCTGTGGTGTTTCTCACACTACAATGCTCTTATGAGTCATGTAGGAGGTATTTCCAAAGTCATTTCTAATTTAGAAAGTCACAGATGAGGTCTAAGTTTCTATATTCTTCACCTCGGTTTTCAGGCACCCCCTGCTGGGTGACCAGATTTTACCTGTGTTATGTTTTAAGCTGGATATTGAACTCAGGGCTTTGTGCAAACTAAGCAAGCATCTTACCTCTGAACTACACCCTGGTGCTACACTATTTGAAAGAAATGAAACCACCCAGCACAAAGGCAATGAGGATAGTTCCTTTCTCCCAAGCAAGCAGCCCTTGCCCCATCGCTGCCAGTCCCTCTGGCCACCACACTGCTTTTCTGTAAGTGTTAGGATGAGGCTTGGGCTAAGGACAGAGACACAGATCCAGAAGGCCACACAGAAATGAAGCTTGTGTCTCACTTTCCTCCCAGTGTCTGTTCTGCTTTCTGTCCTCCCTCCCCGCCCACCTTGCCTGACCTATCTGCATGACTGGACTTCTTCCTCTCTGGAGGGAATTCCACTGAAGCAGCTGCTTCCTCCTCACACATCAGCTGGTGGCCCATGGAAATTTTAGGATGTAGAGCTCGGAGTCTCATGAGATGTCAGCCAGCCTTGCCTTCTGTCCTGGACAAGGGGATGTCTAAGGAATCCCACGGGGGACACGCCTGCTCTCCTCACCCAAATTGTCCTCTTTTCAATTTCTTTTTTCTGAACTGTGCGTGTTTTGTAACGTCAGCTGTGGGTCTGGTTAAAGTTCGAGACTCAGCCATAAATACCATATTTGGATTCATTTGGTTCCAGGTCAAACATTCCAATTTAACACATTTATCCCATGATTTCCTAATGCTATCAAATGACACATCATTTTATTTTTTTCCTTTGTTTTTCTCTTTCAACTAATTTATTTAATGGGTCCAAAATGGGTGATTAGACCATAAAAACATGTGGTATCCTAATTGGATTTTGAAAATGTGTAAACATGGCCCTTCGGTGGCTCGCTCTTACCATCTGGACCAAATATAAACTTCTGACCATTGCCTCCAAACTGTCCTTCTCTGTGCCCCACCCTATTACCAGCCTCACGAGCTCCTTCTGTCCTTTGTCCCCTACTGCTCTGCTCTGGTCAGGATTGTGTCTTGGCTTTCAGGACCCTTTCCCTGATGTTTGCCCTGAGGCCTCCAAGGGAGGTGGCTGAGAAGACTCTACAAACTGGTTTCCTATGCCATTCAGAACAGGTTTCCGGCCTCAGCAGCCAAATCTGTTCATCTAGGAATGTCTCCAACCTCACTCCTTTCAATCCACTGTGGTCTGCACTTCACCTGAATGTCTGCCAGTGATTATGGTAAGGGTTTTCGTTTTGTTCATGAATATGTATGATCCCTTAAAAGACACCTGTATGCTTCTTATCTGTTGGGTTCTAAACAAGTGGCTGGGGACCAATGGAAAGCAAGAAGTAAGAAGACAATGGCCTTCATATCATAAAGCCAGCATTCAGGTTTAGGAAGAATGATAATGAGCTAAAAATGAACAAATAATAATTTCAGGTCGTGAGAAAGGACTGTCACAGGTCAGGCAGTGGGTTTATTGTTTTAGTTTTATGTTTATTTATTTACTGTGTGTGTGTAGGCGTAGGCGAGTGTGTATACCATGGTGTGTGTGTGTGTGTGTGTGTATGTGTGTCTGTGAGAGAGAGAGAGAGAGAGAGAGAGAGAGAGAAGAGAGGGAGAGAAGACAACTTTGGGAGTTGTTTCTGCTCTTCTACCACGTGGATTCTGAAGATGGAACTCAGCTGGCCAGACTTGGCAGCAGGTACCTTCATCTACTGAACCATCTCATTAGCCCCACAAGTTTATTTTTTATCTGAACGCTCTCCTTTGGAATGCTCTTTTAAAAACCTTCTATGATCTGAGAAAAGAGTCTCGGGAACCTTCCCATCTTCAGTTCACATTAGAAGACCAAACAAGCCTAGTTCTGTTATCCATACAGGAATGCAGGAACAGTGGAGGAAGCAGTGGTGATGGACCAGAAGGGTTAACGCCCATCAGGGAAACAAAGGCAATGGGGAAATAAAGCTTTGCTTTTGCCTTAGATCTCCTAATCTGGCAGACATCAAAGGTGTCACCTTCATTTAGGGTGGGCATTCCCACTTCAAATAACCTAATCAAGAAAATGTCTTCAAGTAACTGATCAAGAAAATGTCTGACAATGTATCTTTTAGTTGTATCCAGATTTAGGAAAGCTGACAAACAAGTTTCATTATCGAGGCATATTAAACTTTGCATGTAAATAGAAACGGTTTTAAATGTTTCCAGAGATTCATTATGAGGCCAGGCATTCCTGTAAATATTTCTGAGGAGATTAGTCATGGAGTCATTGACAATAAGGTGCCTTTCTGTATTTTCAAGGTAGCCCAGAGCTTCTCAAACTTTATTTGGATTTATCAGGGGTTCTTGCTAAAAATCAATATTCCAAGTTACCATGAAGTAATTTAACAGTAGACTCCATAGTGAAACTCTAACACAACTTTTAGATGGTCTCAGTCAAGACATTGGGATGGATGAATAGACAGAAGGACTATGAACACAAGATGGATGGACCTTGATATAGGAGCTATAAGTTAGAAACAGAATTCATAGAAAAGATTCTGGGTATATAGGCACAGGATAGAGTACATATCTACGTTACTGTCTTTCCTATGGCCTATGTTCATGACTGGGAAAGTAAGCTCAATTGAGTCTCCTTCCTCGGACTTTCACAAAGAAACTCTGCTCTTTGAGCTACAGAAAAAAGAATCATTTTGCTGATGAACAATTAACACAGAGTGTGAAATGTAACTTTTTATTTAGTTGTGGCCATTTCCCATTTAAATGACCTTTGTAAGGCCACATTTCCTTGGAAAGGTCATATAATAAATAGTGTATTCCACATCACTAGAAACAAAGATGATCATATTCTAACAAGATCCATCAAGAAACAATCATGTGTTACTTGTGACAACCACAGGTATTATGATCCAGAGCACAGAGAGTTAGCAGACTCATGACACGAGATACCACTCAATTGGGCCTTCTCCAGGGTATGGAAGATGTGGAAGTGGTTCCCAATAAGGCTCTGGACCATAACAACAGAGAAGAATTATATATATATATATATATATATATATATATATATATATATATATATATATATATATATACACACACACACACACACACACACTTCCTAGAAAATTTGTAGACCCAAGGAAAATCATCCACAGAAATTGAGAAAACTGACGACAAAGGGGAACAGTTACTTCTTGAGAATTAGGGCCCATCTGAACTTCAAAAGCTCATGGACTCAGATTTCTCAATAGAAGACATAGTAGCAGAGTCTTTAGAGGCATTTGATGTGTGACTCTGAGGCACAGCACAAATATAAGGAAATAGACAGGTTGTAATCAACTTTTGGACTAGAAATTTCTGAAGATGTGTTCATAAGCATTACAGAAATAATGGCAGAAAAAAAATCTGGAAATGGCAATTTGATGACCAACACATACAGTTAAATTCCACACTCACCTGACGTTAAAGGGAATTCCAAGTTTTTCACTGGTCCCACTGAAAGGGGCACTGGGGGCATGGAGTGCCTTTAGTTACTGTCTAGCGAATTAAGACCTGAGATGCTCATCCAGGGATGGAGGCAGACAAGGCTGTATCATGGCAGGTGGAGAAAGCTCCAAGATACATATATAACACATGTGTGAAAACCAATAGCATCAGATGGGAGCAGGAAAAGTCAGAGCAGTGCCCAGAGGCACGTTCCATCCACAGAGAGCAGCAGCTTAGAGAAGGATTTCTCTGAGCTCTTCTCTCTCCTTTGGGCCCCTAGGAGGAGATGTGTTTAGGAAGGGGGAGGACAACATGGCTCCAGAGACAGATCTTGCCCCCACCTCTTTTCTAAGCAGCCCGAGTCACAGCGCTAGCTTTAAATTGGATATGCAATTAAGGGTTTAAATTAAGCCACACTAAGTTTTAATTACCAAATGTGACCAGGAAGTTATGGAATACACCCAAGATTTCGTTAAAGGAAAAGAAAACAGTGAATTCTGCATAGCACAATTCAGCACACTGATTTCTTAAAAAAAAAAAATACAGAACACCCTGTCCATTTTCCTCAGATTTTAGTTGTAATTCCTTCAAAATTCCATTGTCATACAAGTTTTTACTTAAAGCGAATTCCATGCTGTCATGTTTAAATAATTCAGGACTATCAATTCCCCCTTTCCGCCTTACTTTTTGCATATTTCTAGTGTTGCGTAATAGTTTCACTCATTGATCACTGCACATTAAATCTTTCACCAAAAGTTCAAAGTCAAGTGTTTGGTCTTTTGCAAGAAAATCTATCTGGCATGGCAAATATGTCTCCAATGTGAGGAAATTAGAAAGTTTGAAAAAGCATTGGATTCAGTTTGAAAGTGCTGTCCTATGGCATGCAGGCAGCAAGAGCCATCCTCTCCCTCAGAGAGAGGAACCTGATTGCTTCCATGCTGGCTCTAAACCTGTCTCTACTTTTATTTATACCTGGCAACGCTAGTTTAATAAGTAACTTTGATCTGGGTTAAAAATGTCTTTACTCGGTGCAAAATACTTTTGGCAAACCCCATTTCATAATGGCAGTATAAAAGGATCAGACAGACTCATTCAGACTTACCAGTAATGTTGGTGACCTAGTAGAAAGGCCAATGCATAGTCTGAGAAGTGAGACCCACTGGTTATTCTCATATTAGGGCTTTTATGCCAACCTTTATTTTATTGGCCATGAAGGAAAAAAGTGTGCTTTAAAATAAAATAATATTTGTTTCTTCTCATTAGTTTTAATTTAAATCATGAATCTCTAAGCTCATGCTTTCTTGACATTAGCAAAATGTACTTCATTCTCAGGAGTTCTCTTGGGGACTTTCTTCTCTAAGTTTATGGCTGCCCCATAACTGACTAGCAAAGATATACGTTATAATAAAGGTCTTTGCTTCCATAGATAATTGTGTAACTTTCAGAAATCATTTCACAATCTTAAAGTAGTTATTCTTCAATAAGCCAACTATTCAGTCAATAAATGCCATTCTGTGTGATCATCAGGTTGGCTGCCAAGTGAGGCGATCTTAAAAAGTGAGGGAGGAGTAAAAAGAAGAGGAGGGTGGATATCCAGGAGGAAACCAAGTGTTTAACAGCAGGAGGCTTTCAGGCAGACTGGCCAGATTCCATGGAAGCCCATTCATATCTGGACATCTTTATCGTTGTTTTAAGACTAGAAATCAATGACCACTATCCTCTTGAGAGTCTGAAACCCGAAACAAGCATATTTCTCTAAGCACCTTTGCAAATGTACTTAATTTTCCATGAGAACTCACTGTCTTGACCTGGCTCCTGGAATTCAAGGGAAGGGTGGAAAGTCGAATCCAATAAATGAGTAACTTTCAGGAACTTCAAACTTGATTATTTCTGAAGAAACTTTATTCTACAAAAAAAAGAAAAGAAAAAAGAAAAGGAGGAAATAAAAAAAGAAAAAGGCGAGGTAGTTTGCACTTAGGTAAGTCTTTGAAAGAGGAGCCGGAGTGCATACAGCCCCTGTTCGCTGATGAGTCTCATTCTATATCTTGCTGGCTCAGAGCGCCTTTGTTTGGAATCTAGCCCCTGGTCGAGGGTCAGCTAACGAGAGAGGAACTGAGATTCAAATTCTTTAATTAGTTTCTCAGTGATTCTCTATGGTTGGCAATAAAAGAAATACTTTCTGGGAGATCAGGTTCTTGCCCTGAAAGTTTGGATGGGATAAAGTACTTGAAAGACCAAGATCATTTTCAGTCCATTGTTCTAGCCTGCCTCTGAACTGGGTGTTTGGTTGAAGGCTTTGGAGCCAAAATTTCATGCCATCCTCACAACCATGGTTCAGAGGCACCAGTGAGTATGTCTCTATCAAACATGAATGCACAATGGCCTGTCAACTTACCAACACTTCACAAACACAGTGCATTCAAGGAGCCGCTTGAAAGGCAAACAGGTTTTGTTTGCAAATGTTATGAATGAACATTGTAATCAACTATACACATATCCTGGCATGTTCAGAGGTCAAGTCCTCCAAAATGCTTCCCTCAGAAGGAGGGAAGCTCACCAACTATACTGAAATGTTCTTAGAAGCCAGTATTGTGGATACCGAGGCCCTGTGCAAGCATCTTTGAGTTGACGAGGCCCTTTTCTAGCAAGAAGTCCCCATCTCTAATGTACACATTGGACCTTTAAAGGATGACTGTAGAACCTAACACAAAGGCAGCATACAGGAAACGTGACAATGCTGATATGAATATGAGAAACCTTCTTCCAAAAGCACAGAGCACACACATCTCCAGTGCCACCTTCGGAGTGGGACGCTGCATTCTCAGACAAAACCTACAAAGAAGTGACCATGCCTTTCCAGCCTGTGCAGCGGCTGGAATGTGTCTGACAGGGACCCCACCCTGCCCTTCTGGGTGAGTCATGGTCTTTCTTCCTTGGGGAGGACTTGCCTTGCTTCCTGATAGAGGAGAAAGCCATATATGGAGACTTCTCATCTCTTGCCTCTGGGTGGAGGGATGGAACAGAGAAAGTTCAAATATTGTACTGATGCCCAATCTCATAAAATTTTTTTTAATTGGGGGGGTTTTCTTCTGACCCAGTCTGTTCACATATAAAGCCATATCAAACACGCTTCAGACATTCAGTTGAAGGAAAAGCACCTGCTTTTTAGGGGTTATTAAAGCTGCAGCCTTCCAAGTCTGGGGAAGAAAAGCATAACTGTTTGGGAGAATAATCTCAGGGATTTAGGGCATCAGCTGGTTCTCAGAGTAAGGGTTGGTATACACCATGTTCACCCAAATCAAGAGTAAAGGGAACATCACTGAAAACATGTCTCTCCCATGAGACTCCAAAGTGATGTCCACTATATCATTGTAAGCATGTCTTCGGTTCTAAGTTCTGTCAACCACTGGGTGTCTCCTGGAAGATTTTCCCAACAGCCGCTTGTTCTGATGAGATGCATGCTGATATGTAAGTGATGCCTTTTCAACATGATAATGCACTATGTGCATAAGTTGTAGAGTATTAAACTGCACATCAGCCTTTTAATGCTATTATTTGCCTCTTAGTTCAACATTCTCTGCCCATGGTATGCAACGGTTGGGAGAACAAGTGTTGTAACTTCCTAATGACCACACTCCTTCCCTTGTATTCTCATTCTTCTCTTGGTGGCTTTGTGAACACTGTGGTGCTTGTGACTTTGCTCGTGATGTCCTATTGCAGATGTCTGCACAGGAGGCTGGCCTTTTGGCTGCCGCAATTATTCCCCAGTGCCCTAATTCTGAATCCGCGTTTGAAGTTTTCTGCTGGGTCTTTTAAATTATTTCTTCTGCCCACCCTGCTTAAGATTACTCAAAAAATAGCAAATAACAACAATAAGCCCGCCTTAACTTTGCCAAAAGAAACTGCCTGGGACTTTTCAGAAGCCACATTCAATTTATGAATAAATGAAATAGATCTTCTCGACCAACCATGACAATAAGCACTGGCCTACATATTCAGGGCCTGAAAGAAGTTGAGGCAATGGGCCTAATGAGAAGCAGTCAGCGAATCTAATGAGAATCAGACAGAAGGCCTAATGAGACATTTAACATGCTCTGCCTCTCCCTCCTCTTTTGTTCAGTTTTCATGGGAATCTGTGTTTGGGGAGCTCAGTTGCACTGGCTACAAGCGGATACATATGTCCTTGGTGGGGAGATCCAGGAAGCAAGACAGAGAAGAAAGATAACCAAGTATGGAAGAGTGGACCCTGGAAAATGGACCCAAAGGACATGATAACGATAAGACTTGGGTTTTATTTTTAATCGAATCTAATCCCTTTTCAGGAGACTATAGAGTCACGGGGCTATGGGTGACAGGACAGTAAGCAGGCAAAAATTTCAATTGCATTACATCACCGCTCACAGGGAAAGAACCCATAGGAAACGCTAGCTGCTCTGTTTCTCTCAGGGAGCCACCTGGGGTGGAGGGGTTGCAACAGAGGGATACCTGGGATTGTCTTCTTATGAGGCAGCATTCCTGGGAACAGTGGGTGTTTTTATGTGTTGATCTTGGACGGAGCTGGCAGCTAGCGAGATAGCTATCAAATTATAAGTTAGGCAGGGCTGGGTGTAGGGGAGTGATATGAACCCTACTGAGTTACAGCCCAGCGTATCCATTACCTGTGTCGGAGGCATGGAAAGGGTATACACACACACAAACATACATAACACACACACACACACACAAACACACACACACACACACACACACACACACACACACACACACTCATACACACATACATGCCAGAGTGCAAATGTTTGTCTGGTCCATAGATTTAGTAGCTTTGGAGTATTGTATGGTTTTGAGAGAACATAGGCAAGATTTCTGATTCTTTTAGCTTTCCAGCAGAGGAAATTTGCATTGGCCCTTGTTGCATGCCTATCAAATTAACAGTCTCTCTGGATATAAATGCGCTTTGTTTTAGTTGCTTACTCAAATATATACTTTAAGTGCAACCCTATTTCTTTCCGTAGCCATCTGTGTGTGTATTTATAACAACCCTTTTTTTCTTTCTTTTTTTCTTTCTCTTGTTCTTTATTTATTTATTTTTTGGTTGCCCAAGTCCTGCTTCTACTAGCCTACCTGTATCTAAACTCAGTCTGAAGGTAAATGAGCAGACTTGCTCTTTGGTGGCTCCACCTAGTGGCCTTTAGAAGCAACACAGTTCTCGTCAATCAGAATTACGAATGTAGATTTCTCTATATGTTTTTACTGGTGGGGTTGTGCACTAACACTCGTTAAGTTCTAGGACTAGGCTGAGAATTTCACATTTTCTCTCTCTTTTTTAACTCCATAGAAAAATGTGGTTGATAACATTCTTTAAAGGCTGCCTCATAACTACATTCATTGAATGCCTTCCATGAGCAGAACACAGCGTTAGACTCTTTATATGCTTTACCGTAGCAATGACACACAAGGATGAAAAATGTTAGTTGTTAGTTCTAATTGCCAAGGTCTGTAAAAGGCCCCAGGTCTTCCAAGCAGTATGATTTTAAACAAATTTCTCAGTCTCTCTGTGGTTCACCTGTATGATAACCTATCCATCAGAAAATAAAGAAATTGTAAGCAATAATAAGAATACCTATAAAGTGTTTGTCCCCAAATCATAAAACATTGTTGTAAAACAAAAAAAAATCAAACTCTACTGAATGATCCTCATAATTGTCAAGTCAAAAACTCTCAGATGGAAACTGAGCTGTGCCAGGCATCTCTTTGTGTCCTTGCCCCCGTGCCTTGACTCCTCTAAGCCATGATTTTCCACCTTTCTGTCTCCCCCAAGTACAATGTCAATATGTCTTCACCCCATTACTGAGAAGACTAGCAACTGCCCAAAAGATTTTCCATCCCATGCCACTGTATCTACAGACCTGTCACTTCCCTGTCCTCGAGACATGAAGTCCCTGGAGCTAGCAAAAGGTAACTTTTCTAGTCTGCATGCAGATTGCAAGTCATGAGCCAAAGCTGGGCTTCCACCTTCCATAATTCACCGGATCCTGTCACCACCACCACCAGGCAAGTATGCAGCCTTCAACTTTAGCTATTCCTATTTCAAGGCTTCAGCTGTCTCAGAATGAGAGTCTGTGGCCCTCAAGTGTGTGTAGAACAAGATGTTAACAACCAATGTGATAATGTCAGAAGATGAGCAGGAGGTTCATGGACAGGACAGTGCCCTGCTGAGAGCGTCTCCAGAGAGCTTTCTCATCCTCTTCGTGATGTAAAAGGATACAAGAGAAGTGAACAGTATGCAAGGCCATTACCAAAACCTAGTTGTGCTGCCAATACTTTGTGCAATGTTCTGACTCCGAAACTGTGGGAGATGACTTCACATTATGCATAGGCTTATAGTACTATTATGGCAGTCTATAGGACTTACATAATAATACTATAGGCTTATGGTACTATTACAGTAGAAGTAAAATATTTCTATTCCTCATTTTTCTGCAGGCCTTTCACATCCTTTCCCTAACTCATCCCAATAAGACTTTCGTTTCCATCATTTCTTCCAGTCTCCAAGGATTTTCATGCCACCAAATCCATTTGCACACTTTCTTCAGTTTCTTTTGCAGCAAGATTTCATGTAGGTTCGTTCAACATTTTCTTCTGTGGATCCTAGTGACACACATGTCCCTAGCTTCTGGCCTCTGTTGACCAGCCAGAAAATCTCACATTCTCTTTCTCCTATAGTAGCCTCTTTAACCAAGACATTTTATCAGAACTGTCGCTTGACATCTCACCGGAGAAAAAGGTGAAAGTAGATTTCCCAGCCCTGGACCCCTCACGAAGCTCCCAGTTCACTACTCTACATTAAATGTGCATGTCATCTCCACATGGACGCACAAGCACCAAAAGGTGCCATGAGAGAATTGTTGCCACCATCCCCAATTATGGTTCTTTTCTAGTCCCACCTCCCTCACACACAGAGACACACAAGAAACACAGTTATTCACCCTGCTCAAGTGGAAATGCCAAGAGCCCAAAAGATGAGTTAAAAGATGGCTTTTGATGCTTTCTTTTCCTTTTTGTAAACCTTAAAATTACATTTGGCTTCTATCTGCTCCTCTCTGGAGTAGCCATACGGGCATTTCCTGTGACGACACCTTCTCACTTGGACCCTGCAATGACTCTCCCAACTTGACATCTCCATGTTAGTCCACACATCTACAAAGTGTTCTCCCAACAGCTGGAAACTCTACTTGAAATTATAAAGCAGATCACCCACTCCCGTCCTTGCCATCCATCCAATGGCTTCTTTCCACATCGCAGTTAAACCCACGATTCACACGCTGGCTCACCAGCAATAGTGCTGCCTTAAGAAAAATCGTAAGGAGGCTTTTCCTTAATTCTGAGAGTTAAGTGTCTTAAACTCCTATTTTTAAAAAGCCCAAGTTGGGCAGAGTCTAACTTAGTTTGTTACAATCAAGGAACTGTAATTGCCTAGCTGCGGACGAGAATTTATTTAATGCCTGCCTCTTTGTAGGAAAACATTTGGGGTACGGATGAATTACGGGCATATCAACCAGATTGCAAACTCCTACAATCCGAGACCAATTTAAGAGCCTGTGTGTATGGAAGTATAATGAGGGACGTACACACAAAGATAGTGATGCTTAATAAGAACTTGTTGAGTGCTTTAAATGCGACTTGTAAGTTCTCTGTGAAATCTGCCTTCTCCCAAATTTCACAAACAAAACAAAACAAAACACTTCCATCTCATTATGGAGAGAAAAATCGCTGGCAAAAATGTAGGCCTTTTTAGAGGGACTTGGGGACAGGGTGGCATTCAGGAAGCACATTGCTTAGGACAGTAGCATGCTTAGATATTTGGAAATGTGTTTTAGTAAGATCTACTTAAAATCAGAAGGAACTAGCAAGAAAGTAATAATCAACATTTAGTAATGAATCCTATAAATCCTATGAATCTTTCTCTTTTTTTGATACAGAGTCTTACTTCATAGTCCTGGACAGCCTGTGCTATAACTGGTTATGTAGACCAGGCTAGCTTGGAACTCCAGAGATTTGCTTGCCTCTGCCCCTCCAGTGATGGGAATAAAGACGTGTGCTACCACAGCCAGTCCCAGCTTACATTACACCATAGCAGACATGAGATTCAATTAAAGCTGGTTTTTTTTTTCTTATAAAAGAAGTAGAGAGAGAAGATGAAGATGCTGGGTAACAAAGTGCCACACAGTGTCACTACTCCTGGGGGCCCTGCTTTTCGTGGAAAAGTGTAGGGCTGAAAGTTTAACATGCTCTGGCCTCACTGGCATCTCATTAATTAGAGAGGGACTGTTGCTTGGAAGAGGTAACACAAAGAAACAGAGAGAGAAACGTTCTGCTGGGCTTTGCTTTAACGTTGTTTCAGGACCAGCTGGTTGAGGAGCTTACTCTGTTGCTGTTTCGTGTCAGCAGTATGTCCCTCAAACTAACGTGATGCTTACAGCAAACACCTGGCATAGCCTCCTAGGCTGCCTCCCTTTTAAGGTGGCTCAACTGCAGAGGCCGAGGACAAACCTGAGCACAGGAATGTTACCGTCATAGCTCTAGTGAAACAGGCATCTTTAAAAAATCAAAAAAGAAATTCTAAATTTTAAGTTGTAGACCCAAAGGTTAAACAGTCTTTCAATTTGTTCAGTCATCATTGATTTCAGAAACATTAAAAAATGCTGAAAGTGGACAGAAAGCACACAAGCCTGCAAACAGAAAGATTGCCTATTTCTCAGGCATCCCCCACCACCTAGATGCTGCCCTTGCACCTGGATTCATGCAAGTTGCCTCTTCCGAGTTTTTCAAGCGAGAGGTGAAGTTCCAAGTGTCTTTCCAGCAGCCCACAGCACGTGCCCCCTGCGCCTCCTCTGTTATGCTTACGTGTGGCCAGCAACGCTGGAATCAGCTGTTACAAAGACCTAAGTTCGGTGACTGGTGAGTCCCGTTCTCTTCATGACACATTCCGCTCCTTGTGAGTCCCTGAGGGGAAGAGTCACTTGAATCTGTGCTCGAGGGAGATTCCTCAGAGTTCGTCAGTTCCTCTGTGACGAAGGTGTAATGAAAAATAGCTGAGAGGCTGTGAAGCCGAGCTCAGAGGTTCCTGAAGTAAGATGGAGGGAAGCTCCTGTAGACAACTCCTTTAGTGTTCAGAACATGTAGGAGATGGGGTATATACAAAGTTCCATTCAGAGAAGAAACTTGACACACATATTCAGCCAACACTCAGACCCAGTACGCAGAAATAACTGAGCACTAGTACCACTACAGTTTCTGTTTGAAAAAACTGATATGAGAACCTTAGAAATAGCACAACATTTTGTCCGTATTCTGCAGGCGCCCTACATTTCTCTCTGTCTTCCCTGTTCACGCAACACAACCACTTTCAGTCATTCTGGAATTAAATACTCTTTGAAAAAGCTTCTTAAAGCTACAGGAAGGTCACTGACTGATATCAGGACTGGAAGCCTAGGGATGGACTCCAGGATCCTGGGTACCTAACCCTTTAGGTTCTCTTGTGGACATTGGAGGGGGTTCTTAGCCAAGATATCAGGGGCAGCTGTACTGACCCGTGGTCAGGAAGTGAGGCCCATCTCAGATAACAAACCTCAAGAACACTGATATGAAGGAAAGTGAAGCCAATCATTGTGGCTCAAAAAAGACATTGTGAGCACCAGCTACACAGACACAGTTTCACTGCTGGTCAGAAAATGGAGGGAGAGATAGCATCCTATCATTCCACAGTTATCTAGGAAGTTATGAATAGATGGAAATGTCTGGGGGGAAGACAAACTATTGAGAAGACATTTAGGAGATAAGACTGTACCCCCATCTTGAAAAGTTAATGTTATCTAAATAAAACAAGTAAGAAATTCCTGGAAAGCAGACAAAACAAGGGCATAAAACAAGGTCCTGCTTCAATATGTGTGTTGGGGTGGGAGCGGTAGTGTTGGATGGACCATAAACTATCTAATATGATAAAAAAACAAATTACAATATGATCCAGAAAGAGCAAAGCTACATGCATTTGATAATGCTGCTGGCTGAAGATACGGCATAAGTTTGAGATATAGCTGGGCAGAGAACTTGGCTAAGGAGAACTTGCAGACAGCCTGAGAGAAATAGCAGTGTACATGTGCAGAAACGAAATAAGAAATAAAGCCAGGGGATTTCATGGCCGGTTGGCATGTGACACGAATGAAGGGGGATAGGACGTACAAGATGGTTAGTGCTTGGAGGTTGGTTTTCTCGAGACGTGGACTTTTAAATGGGTGGGGATAAGCATTTTAAAATAAAGGCCACAGACCACATGAGAGTTTGAGATGCCAGCCTTCACTAGGGTGCCAGCTGTGTGGTTCAGAGCTGCTTTGGCCAGGGCTCACGTGACTATTCTAGGGTATTCAGAAAGGAAGAGAGAAAGGTATTGCCTGTCTCCTGTGTTCTCCTTTTGCATCTGACTCAACACACTGACAATTGGGATTAGTACGTTCCTAATGCAATTGTTTCAGTAAATCCCCACTCCTCTGATGATTGATTACAGGTGTCTATAAACCAGACGCGACAGAGAATAGCTTTCCTTCCCTTTGCTGTTCCCCTCAGTAAACCAGAGGGCTGTAAAAATCTTAGGGCTTCCTTGGGGACCATAATGCACTTCAGATTAGAAGTGGAAGGAAGGTGAAGTATTCAAATTAATCACCACTGGAAACCCCAGCCCGCTTGTTATGGTCATCCACAGCTCACAAAGTCCCTCTCTCATGTTGACTGAAACCAAGAAACATAAAGATGCTAAAAAACACAGGACAGAAAATTGGACTGAACTTTGTGGCATTCACTTTTGCCCCCGCTGATTCCCCACCTAGGAATTACGTCTAGACTTGGCTTCCAGGCACATTCCTCTGGCCTTCAGTAGGCAGAGGGTGTCTCACTCTCGCAATGCATATACTATTTAGGAAGAACTAAGAACAAGCTTGCAATAAGCCCCTGCCTTCTAAGGGTCAAATCCCACTGCTCCAACTGTGACCAGGAAACACAAATATATTCCAGATCCCTCACCCCACAGGTGCTGAAGCTGAGAGCTGCAAATTCCACGTGCAGACTGGCAGACTCCCCCCTCCAAGTCTCCAGATGCACAGGGGATGCTTTACGTCCAGGAAGACAAAGGCTACACACTGACAGCTGGGCTTCAGAGCAAAGAGTATGGTCATATGCTTAGCTCTACCACAAAACCCCCAAACTCAAGCCACCAACATAGGAGGGAGCATGGGAGAAGCCAGAGGGATTTTGTCTGTGTATGCCTTCCAGAAACTTGACTGTTTATTAGTCAGATATTTTCTAAGGATATTTTCCCCACATTGGGCAAAATTACTCACACTGGAGAAACACATTTTCCTCTACTTAGAAGTCATGAGGTGATTCAGGGTACCATGATACCACCTGCCCCTGACGTAGCAAGTCACCAGAAAAGCGATTTATGACTTGCTCTTTATTCGGCTCATACAACTCCCTTGAAAAAGTAAGCTGGAGAAAAATATATTCTGAGAAGTGTATTTTGCAAGGGGAGCAACTTTCACTACAGTCTTCCAGGATCTATGAGTATATGGCCATGGAGATTTCCCCACTTGTAGGAATGCAAGTGATTTTATAAGATGATTATAGTGAGGGAAATGAGGGCCGTGTTTGTGAGGAAATGATTGGCTTGGAAATAGGCTGATTAAGTTGAAAGGATGATGGGATGAACAGGAGAATCCAGAGCAGTGAGGGGAAGGGACAATTCCGGAATCCTGAACAGGATATGAGATCGGATGTCATTTACTCAGAAATAAATGCTCATTGAGTCTTCTGCCACAACATACAGACAACAATGTCATCTGATCTCAAAAGCTAGACAGGATCAGACCTGGTTAGTACTTAGACGGGGGGAGCATTATGGAACATGTGTTATATCCAGCCCAGGCTACATGCTGGAGACATTGACATAAACAATATCACTGTTTTCATAGAACTGTCTCTCTAGAAGTAGAAGAGATGCTGAACATGATATTAAAAGGGTATCAAATCTTGGGAGAACTCGAGAGGAAGTGAATAGACTACGTGTGTGTGTGAATGCTCTTAAGCTGTGTATTTAGTTTGTGCAAAGGATGGCAGAACAAAGTATAATGGGAAAATGGTGTTTGCACTGAATTGATGGCTAAGTAGAGAGTCAGACAACTATCTAAGGATCCGAGCTGGTAATTTCAGATCCTAAAGGAGCTTCCAACTTTTCTGACCCCAATTGGTTGTTCTCTGATTACACTTGAAGATAGAGAGACCGGGGCCTGGATTCTGGCCACTTGGGGAACACTTGCCAATGAGAAATACTTCACCTTCTTACCTACCTGCTACCGTGGAGATATTTTCTCTCCATGGAGAAATTTCATGGAGGAAACCAGAGATGAATCTGTTTCCTGTGCGTGAGCTCCGACAACGGTGAGAACCGGTGACAGCAAGAGCAATATTCATTTCCCACCTTCCTGCCAGGAAAAACCTCCGCCTGGGCTTTGGCCAGGTTTCCACCGGTTCTCCCGGGCTGCGAGCTCAGCTCTGTTTGTAAAGGACACGCCAGCTAAGTCTTATTGATAAGCAGAAGCGATAGGGGCAACACTGTGCCGACTGTAATTAAGTTCTTTTCCTCTATATAGCCATCAGTATGGGGCACACTGAATCCAACTGTGATTGTTCTAAAAAGCTTGTCAATTAAAAGGAAGAGAGTTGAAATTCAAGAGTACAAAAATCAAAGATGAGGAGACTTGTCTCCACATGAGATCTCCATCATTGATACCATGTGGTCAAAAATCCAAGGATATGTATTGCTGGCTGGTGAAAGAAATCTGAAGCTGAAAATCCCACAGTTTGCATATAAATATTTTACCCTGGTTGCTTCTTCATTTTTATGTTCACATCTTGACTTGTGTCTGTCTCTCTGTCTCTCAGCACTCAGATTTTATACTCTCTTGTACTTGAATCAGGTCTTTGAATTCTCACAGTCTGTAAAGATGATTTTTTTTTGGTCTTTATTGTACAGAATCTAAAACTGAGGCTCACAGAGGGAAAGTTCTGTTAAGCATAAATATATGAAGATTCAAAGCCAGGTTTGGCTCACTTGAAATCCAAATACGTTCCCAAAGCAGCCAGAGCTGTTGCACAGAGGCTTAGTAACTTTTCTATTGATGTGATTAAACACTAAGACCAAGGCGACTTATGGGGAGTAGAATTTATTTGGGTTTCTATTTGCAGACAGATAACAGTCCATTGCAATGGGAAAGCATGGAAGCTGGGTGCCCATGCTTAGTTGAGCATAATTGGAATTAAAAAGAAATTTTACTAATAACCAAAAATTATAGGGGATACTTAAATCCAAACAATCATGATTTTGTAGTTTCTGTTCCACATAACAAAGAAGGGAGCTTACACAATTGAGTCATCTATAAAAGAAGGCTTCAAGCCACTCCATGTACTTACGTCCTCCTTGATGGGAGGTGGAGTATTGGGCAGAGTATCAATCCATCTCCGCTTATAAGAACTGTTTCTTCATGGGTCACAGAGTAGCAACCGATTTCATTTCCACTAGCATATCTGTGGAGATTGTAAAACTACTGTTTTTTTTTCTGTAAGAAATGTATTGTTTTTAGTGGAAATATCTAACAAATACCAGGAATTCAGGATAGAACACCAGGAAAGCAATGTGGAAATGTTCTTGATCTCTCTTCCACCATTTGGCTTATGGTTAGATGGTCTGTGTCTCCTTCATTTCTTTCTCAAATCATATTCAACTCTAAAGTCAAGCTGTAATGACATTTATTCCATAGAATTTTTTCTGCTCTTTTCTACAGAGGCACAGAATTGCTTTTCTTCTGAACCACTTGCATATTATGTATTTCTATGAGAAATCAGTTAAAAGTTTAGTGCAGAAACTTTTAACCAACTCTGCAAAGCAAGAAATAGTGTGTGAAGAGTAATAAATTCCCTCTACTGGGACTTCTCATAAACAGAAAAAATAATTATCTTTTCATAATCTCTCAAAGAAAATAAATGTTAATAATATTATTGTGTTAAAATTGCGTATGTCATCAAAACGGCGGAAGGTGCTATATTCCAATCTACACCTTGTTTTGTTCCTAAGTCCCTGCTTTGAATAGTCAGTACTTCAGGACCCACTCCAAACTACTTCCCATATTCTACGCTTCTAAATCTCCGTCAGCACAGAGTCCACATTCTTCATTATGTTCATAATTAGTGTCAACCAGTAGTTATGGTGATGGAGGTCTGTATCCCTCTCAGACGCTGAGGGTAAATTATACCAAGAAGCACCTGTTAAGCCTACTACTATATTGAATCTTTCTTAATGAGTTATATAGGGGTCGCATCCATTAACTTTTGCTGGCGAGTTGTGAAGAAGCGTCTGTTTATCCCAGACACTCCATCAATGACAGATCAAAGGAATTATTCCACCTAAGTCTAGCTTAGTGAACTGATATATTTATTTGGGCTAATGTACAGAAGCGTGGATGAGAGATTATCTACAGGAGCATGAAAAATTTATGGGCGGGTACAGCATAAAAAAGTCACATGATAGCAGCTACAGTAACAGGCCTTGTGGGCCTCCTGGGAAATTACTGGAACAGCTTGGGAGGCTGTTTCCTGACCATCCCATGTGCCTGTCTCCCCTGTGAGGGAGTGTTACCGGATCCAAGCTTTACATGATTTCATGTTGGTAATCCCAGCTCTTCAGAATTTAAGTCACCACCAGGCCAGAGTGAAGCATTCCAAGATTATAGTCTTGTAGGGAAGACACTGTAGCTTCTTCCCTTATCTACCATTTACTCCACAAATCCTAACTATAAAACCTCAGACAATGAGTATTCCTATCCTCTTTCTTTGAGTCTGTAAACATTTTTAATAAAGAGTAAACAGATCAGAGAAATTCAAACAATGTACAAGTATTAGCAGATGTGAATGAAGGGAAGGCTAGAGGAAGAGATTCCTAAAGGAAGTGACCTTTTCCATTTCTCTAGGCTGGGAGGGGCCCAACTTAGCAAAGAGGAAAATGAAGGCAGCCTGGTCGGCAGAACTGCATCATTATTCAGTCCTAATGTTGATGAGAAATGAGGGTGTTGATAGATTTCCTGTGACCAGAAAACAGATGAGCAAGAAAGTTTAATTCTGGGAATTTGTGTTTTCCATCCCGAGGATTACTCCTCAGTGATTAGTGCTTCCGTGGATGAAGGTACTTGCTAAAAATAGGCCACTAATGTTTTCCTTAGAATTGCAGCACACGTCAGAGGAGACTAATGAGCCAAAGCTGTACTATTTTCCTTTCGTTTCAGTCACCCTCAAACAAATAAACTCGAGAAATATTATCAGAGTCGCATATACTCATTAAGGATTAGAGTCGGTGGCTGTGTTTGCTTTGCTGTGTAATAGATGATGAAGCCGTGGTGATGAGTGGTAAGAGCTGGAAAGGATCTTGCATTTTCTCATCTCAGTACTGAGGAGTCGCTCATTGCTTCCCCGCCACCCCCCCGACTCGCTTATATGGGAAGTAGAGTAGATTACTGAGACACTCATTTGGATGAGTCTTAGCACAGTCGACAGTCATTTTCACGGCTTCCGATCTAGCCATGATAGATATTGTAAGTGGTTCTTGAATACTGCACAGAACCATTAAATAATCACTTACTGTGACTTGAGAAAATGTGGATACTTTCCAATAATAACAATAATGTTGTCGGTGAGCTGGCCTGGTTCTAGCCCACCCACACCACATCCATCCTCCAAGCCCAGCTAGGTTCTGGTCCGTTATGATAAGTTCCCAAATCTAGCCTGCCCAGGCCCTACCCAGTTTCTAGACCTAGCCCTGTTTTCCCATGCTGTGTGCCAGTCCATTCTGTGAGTCCTGCCTGGCAGCTCTCCACCTCTGAGCTTAGCCCTGGCCACATATTCTTTGCTCCAGGCATATCTGGTGAGTCTGCCTGATCCCAGCTTTATCATATCCAACTTTTGACCTAGTCTGGGATATTTGTACACAGACCCAGCTGGAAGAGTTCCTGGAATCTCAACTGCCTTTACCATTCCTAACCTTCAGGCCTAGCTTTGGTCTTACAATCTGTATGTCATCCTGGCATGGAGAGAAGCTAAGACTCAGTCCCACACATACTATCCTCATAGTTCCAGGCAGAGCTCAGGAGTACCTAATCTCATAAAACCATAAAACAAGTCATAGATTAACTTAAACCCAGTAACAGTGGATGATTTTAATATCCCACTTTCCCCTATAACACAAGTCATCCAGAAAAAAATTATAAACAGAAAAATATCATAATTTAACAATCTACACACCAAATGGTCCTAACAGGTATCTACAGGGTACTACACCCCAGCATCAAACAATACACATTCTACTCTGCATCCCATGGAAGTTTCTCTAAAATAGATCACATCGTATGACTCCAAACAAATCTTAACAAATACACAGATAATGGCAGCTACCTCCCCTCATCAAAGTGGAGACCATCACAGAAAACCAGAACTGAACACAAGACAGAGTTCAGCAAATTGTGGGGAACCCAACCCCAACAGATAACATCTACATCACAGCTCCTGCGACTATCACGCAAGAAACATTGCAGAAAAGGGGGCAGAAATATTCTAATGGACAGAGTACCAGCAAGTTTGGGGACTTTTGAGGTGGAAAGAGTATATTTCTTTGTAATAACAGCATAAATTTGAAGGAATGCTTCTCTTCCTCAGTTTTATATGTTAAAGATGTAGCCCTCAATATAACACTATTTGCAGAGCAGGGCTTTGGGAGTTAGTTGGGGTTAAAGTACACCATGAAGAAGGAACTTCATCCTGTCTCTGTGTCCTTAGTATAGGAGACCACAGAGCTTCTCTCCGTCTTATGTGACAGCACAGTGAAAGGTCAGCTGTCTGTGAGGCAGGACGAAGTTCTCACTGGAGGATCAAACTGGCCAGTACATTGACTTGACTTCTCAGAAAAACAAGTTTCTGTTGTCAAAGCCACTCTCTGTTCAACATTTCATTATGACACAAGCCAAGTCTAGCTAAGTATTCCTTCACTTGAACAACACTACTCTCAGTTGTTGTTGTCGTTGTTGTTGTTGTTATTGTTGTTGTTCTTTATGGTTATTTTTTCTCAAGAGGAAGTTTGTGTCTTCTCCTAAGGTGTGTTTTACTTCCCAAATTCCTTTTACACAAATGAGCAAAACACAGTGACTTGACCAAAGGTTCCCGGTATTTGAATTTATGCTTTGTTCTTAAAATATCACTGTGCAGTGGGGTAGGAATTTCTGACTGTTCCTCACATGAAGTTATATAGACAGACCACAGAGGAGAGGAGCAACTAAATTTCTCATTTCTACATGACTTGGCCATGTCACTAGCACCTGCATAGAAATGAAGTTTCATCAGATGTAGTCATGCCTCACAAGGAAGTTTTCATTGCCAAGAGTGTCCTGGAAGGCCTACTAGTGTTGATGACATACACTCCAGCCAGCTCATCAGACCACCATGCTACTGAACTTCAACAGTCTGGTAAGGCCCAGAGCCCTAGGATAAATATTAAAATAATATTTAATACTTACACGTTGGTGAAATATTTTATATAAGCATTTCTGGTCTTTAGATTAGCCCACACAATATGTCATGGCCACAGTTTGGGCTAGTTTCGAGTCTTGGATAAGACTAGACTGAAAGACCCATGATTCTTTCAGATGTCTGGGGAAAGAATCTAAAAGGTATTTTCAAGTAGATGCTCTGACCTTTGAAGAATTCAAAATTGCAAGGGGAAACTAGATCAAGGAAGGTCTTCTCACAGATGTTGGTGGTGTAGGATTTTTTTTAATGTGTTGCTTTCATTGATCAAATAAAGAAACTGCCTAGGCCTTTTGATAGGGAAAAACTTAGATAGGCGAGAAAGACAGAACTGGATGCTAGGAGGAAGAAGGCAGTGTGGCAGACGCCATGGCTCTCCTCTCCAAGATGGCCACTGGTTAGACTCATGTCAGTAAGCCACAGTCAAGTGGCGATACACATTAATGGAGATGGGTTAAACAAATATGTAGCAGTTAGCCAATAAGAGGTTAAAACTAATGAGCCAGGCGTGTTTAAATAGATACAATTTGTATGTTGTTATTTCCGGGTATAAGCTAGCAGGGCGGCCAAGAGCTGGGTGGGATGCAGCCCGCTCCCCTTTACTACATATTGGAGTTAGCATTTTGTGGAAGCAAGTGCCTATGGATAAGCAGAGGGATCAACACTAGACTTGCACCCACCCACGGACTTTCCTTACAGGGCCGAGCCAGGAGGGCAACACTAAGGAACACATCTAGCCCTGTCAACCTAACTGAGATCCCAAGCAGAATCATGGCACCTCCTGGCTTAGTGCCCTTCTGTGCCATCCCTGAGTGAAGAACAGCACCAAAAAGCATTCGTATACAATGGAGTGCCCTGCTTTGTTCTCATTTTAACAGCCTCATCCTGTGTATACACTTTCCTTGCCCCATTGCTCACAACAGTTTTCCTCTTGTTTCTGTGGTGCATCTTTCCTTTCGTGTCTCATGGTCTTGTCATACGCTGACTTCATTTGACAAATCAGACTACTTCTATTTTTGATGTTGGCCAGCCTTTCCCTTTGGGTTTTCCCACAATTACCCTCATCCAAACTCCTGTGTCAGTTACTTTTATTTATAGCACTATAATCATGACTTTCGCAGCACAAATATCTTGTCTGCTAATATGATTTTATGTCTTCCTAACTTGGTAACATTTCTGTCATAGTATATTGTTATGATGTTCATTGATATATGCAGCACTTTACATTTGCCCAACTCCTGAGAGGTGTCCAATTAGTATTAGAGTGCATGTACGAATGAATGAGATGTTAAAAGTCCCTACGGCAAGAGTTCAGCTCTCCACACTGTGCTGGAACACTACAATCATGTAACTCAGGTGTCAAAGGAGATCCCAAAAAAAGTGCATTGCTTTGACAGCCAAGTTCTCTGTGAACTTTTGTCCAGAAGCATATAAAGAAAGGTTTCACCATCAGCTCAATTATCTTAGCTAATTTTCTGTGGCTAATAACACAATACCACAAGCTGAATCAGAAAAGAGAGAGAGAGACAGACAGAGAGAGAGAGAGAGAGAGAGAGAGAGAGAGAGAGAGAGAGAGAGAGAAACTGAGTTTAGCTATTGATTTTTGCTCAAAGAAGAAAGGATCTGGTCACGTCCTTGTTACTAGCAGTGTTTTAAGGTGCTGCAGGGCATCACATGGCAAGAAAGCAGGAAAAATCAAGCCAATGGGCTTTTATAACACTCGCCCTTAAGACAATCCATAACCCACTTAATCACAGGGATAGATTAATCCTTTTAATAGGACAGGGCATTATTTCTTAAAGGTCTCTCTTTGTTCCACTTCCTACTATCTCATAGTCACCATTAAATTTGGGCTTGAATTTTAGAGAGGAAAGTCACAGTGAAATGTAACAGGCCCATCAGCATGAATGTGTGCCCTAAGTGATAACTGTGCACAGGAGCCAGGATCAGCCTGTGCTCCACAGGTCAGCAGTGTGTCCTGTTTCAAGCTGCTTTAGTCTACGACTGAATGCTTACTTAGTTTGTCTGCCAATAGCAGCAAGTTTGTGATAATCTACACAAGTAGAAGATATCCAGAATCCTATTAATGACTTAAGAGAACAGCAGCTCAGCTAGCCAGTGGTGACCAGAAAGAATCAAGTCTTGGATCTCAGGCAGATCAAGTTTAAAAGACAAGAGGTAGGTTTATCAGATCACAGGAGGACAAAGCCAAACACAACACTAACATCTCCAGGCAAGAGCAGGACATGGTGGCATTTCCATAAATTCTGCCAAGTACAAATTGACTGATCACTTTAATGCAGTTTGGTCCCAATTAATTCAGAGAGAAAAACAAAGACCAGAAAAACCATTGAAGTAAAACCAAGAACAGTCTTGTACTATTTCTGTATCCTCTGTCTGCTTCATAAAGGTCATTACCAGAATAACATTACCACAGGAGAGAGGTTCACAGTTCCTGTCAGAGAGGCTGCTAGGTAGGCTTGGGTTCATCTTCTTCCTTAGAAATTTCATACGACCCACTACCTTAGTATATTTTGATACACACCCAAGTCCTAATTCCTTCTTTGTGTGGAAACACAAGTAGGCCTGGACCAAGTGTTATAGCATATACAACTTGCTTTTTTAATTTGCAGAGAGTAAGTATCCAGTTTAAATAATGAAGCCTGTAGGAAAAATGAGAAGAATGAAGAAATTCAAGATAGTACTACCAATTGTTTTCATAGGAGAAACACTGACCCACGCTTTTAACCTTACAGCCTCTTGTCTTAGATTTCTGTTGCTGTGATAAACCACAACAAGGAAATCAACTTGGGAGAAAAACTTGAATTCATCTCATACTTACAGGTAACTTATTTGTCTATCACTGAGACAAATCAGGGCAGGAACTCAGTTGTGAACCTGAAGGCAGAAACTGAAGCAGAGATCATGATTACTGGCTTGCTCTTCATGGCTTCCTCAGCTTGTTCTGATTTAACCCCACTCCCCAATGAAGAACCATCTGCCCTAGGGTGTCACCATCTTCAGTGGACTGGGACCTACCACATCAGACATTAATCAAGAAAATGCCCTACAGACTTGCCTACCAGCCCATTTGAAGCTCCTTCTTCTCTAATGACCCATGGTGGTGGCAAGTGGTAAAAACTAACCAATGTATCAACATTCACCAGTCATCAGATGACAGCTCTCTTTTTCAGATGGTCAACTCTGTTTGCTATTATTATTAGCATTGCAACCTGTTCTTCTTTCTCTCCTTCCTAGCAGGAGCCAGAGTGTCAGCCAAACACTGGTGGTTCATTAAAGGCTAATTTTCTACAGTTGTGTGGATTCAGATCTCCACCTCACACTCACTCAATCTTGGCAAGTATAGAATGGGAAAATATTGGGAGAAAATCCATTTTCTGAGAAAGGTCAACTTGTTGCTGCAAGATTTATCACTGATTTGCAAAGTTGAGAAAGGCCTCTACTCAAACCAAAGCCGGTCATGCAGAGTTCATTCTGTAAACTGATCATTTATTTGTATTGTGTTCACCTTCTATCAAGGTGATGGGGTTACCGTGGTTCCATTACCTCATTGTGAGTAGTGTGGTCAAGTGACTGACTCTCTAAGACAGTGCGTTATGTATGCAGCTCATCTGGATGTTGGTTTAACTCTTTGGGCTTGAAAGGACATGTATTCTGCTTGAATCTTTACTATTTATATTCATTTCAAATGAGGTTACAACACCGAAGACATATTCCTCGTTTTCTCTTCCCAACCACATGTGAAATAAAACGTGGCTAGTGAAAGGCACAGAAGGCTTGGTAAATCAATAGATGGGTTGTAGGGAATAATGTCATTTTTACAACAACAGCCTATACTGGTCTGATTAATTAAAGTGGCTCCAGACTTAAAAGTGACCAGTAAAGCAACAAGATAGAAGTAATACATCTATTTACATGAGCATGTAGACCTTTGACCATTTTTAAACCACAAGTATGTATATTTTTACTCTGTAGATGGGGCAGGGGAGATACAAGGGATAGTTTGTTTCCAGTCATAGCCCAGAGGCAAGATTTTGGCCTGTCTTTAGACTCTTAGTCCAAGATCTGGCTTGGTCTATCTAAGAACCAATATCTCCGCCAAGATCTCTAAAGTTACAACTAACTGCTATGAGGGGAGTAGTGATAATATTGGAAGATTCCTCTTTCTTTGTTCCCTAATATCCTTAGACTAAGTAACTCCCTTAAAGGAGTTGGGGCTCACAATGACTTTCTGTTTTTTAAAATTCCCATTATTATATCGCAAGTTCCTACCCCATGGGTGAACCACCAAACACTGACCCTGTGCTAATACTCCTCTGTGTACCACTGACTTGCATAGCTGAAGACAGACCATTTGATCCTGGTAGATTCATTCATGTTGGAATTAATGTCACATATTGGTCCTCCCTGAATCTTAAGTAAAGGCTGTGAAAAGAATGCCCCCAACATCTCACTGAACTTCCAGAAGCCATCTTTATGGTCAAATATATTTGAGCGTCTCTGAACTCATCAAAAGAGTTTTTTCTTTGCCTTCGTATCTCACTTGTCTCCCAGGATGACTTTCTAATGTTATTTTGGCAAAGTACCTGCAAGCAAGGGTAGGTTATAGGTTTCAAAGAAAAGAGGCCAAGATTTACCTCATCATTTTCTGTTGACTGCAAAGATGTTAACACATAAGAGGGAGATATACCCATTTGGAAAGTGGTTGAAGTAAGAAGCCTAGCAAGGCCTCGTACCCGTGAACAGGGACAGCATTTATCATGCATCAACTGTTTGTCTACAATCTCCTATACCAGGTGCACAGACGCCATAGGAAACAAAATGCACATATATTTTAGAAATATTAATAAAATTATAAGGGCAGATTGTTCAGCAAATACTTCCATGAAGTTTGAGGGATATCTGGGTAGCTGAGATCTGTTGTAGCTTCCAGAAAACTTGAAATAAAGTCACGGAAATATTCTTTTATTTGTCTAATATGCGTATAAGGTTTGCTCTCTAAGAAACTTTAGAGAAATTGTACAGAATGCAGATGAGGAAAATGCTACTCTCAATTACTTTTGACAGTACATCTGTCCAAAGGTGAGTGGAACCATTTTTGACCACAAATAGATGTTTGGAGAGAGAGGAAAACAAAGACAGACAGACACAGAGAGTCGGAGAAACATAGAGAGGAGACAGGCAGAGAATGTGATGTGTATGTTAGTCAGTGTAGATCAGGCTTCCATAGCCAAATATGACAAAATAGGGCTTAAGCAATAGAGTTATCAATGCTGGAATTCCTAGGTGGTTTGATAGGTTTGTTTTAGTAATGGCAGGTTTTCCCAGATTCCAGAGAGCTCTTTTTTCACTGGGTATTCACATGATAGGGTAAGAGAGAAAAACTTTTTTTTTTAATTGGGGCATCAACCACATCAGTTCACACTTCGTCCTGTAGTCTGAACTTTGTCTTTATGACCCCTTTATAAGCACTTTGCTTAAATTTAGTCATGTTGGAAGACATAGCTTCAACACATGGATTTAGGAGGTGATACATTCAGTCTACAACAATGACCAATCTTTCCTATTTATGTGGTAGGATGGATGTCTCTTACATGGAACACATTGACACAAGACTAGGAAACCCAAAACCATCATTTTATTTGAAGGTGACTCTTCAGGTACTATGTGTTTCCCGCTCCAATTTCCTTAGTATATCCACAAAGTTAAAGCACCTTCATGATGTGTGGCCATATTTTCCTTTCCGATTCACTCATGTCAAGGAAACACCATGTCTGACTAACAAACAATCCATTCCATCTTAGCTACTTCGATGCCGGGAAACGCCAAGGCAACAGAGAAGTGCTGGGAGGGGGTCAGTGGAGAGAAGGACAGAGAAACTGAACACTGTCTATGAAGATGTAGTTGAATCACACATGTCCAATTTTTAAATGATTATTAGAGATTGTCTTCTATTGAAGGCAGAGCCAGGTAATTATGCTCTTCTTCGACGGAAGAAAATCAAAACTGTGACTGTATCACAGCACAGTGAAAAGCATGAGCTAGAATCAGTCTATCTGAACCATGGCTCCAGGCACTAATGTGTTATAGCACTACTCTAACAGGCGAGGCTCAGGCACAAACATTTCCTACTTAATTTAGCACTCTGATGGCTCAGTCTTTCTGGTAACAGGCTTAGTTAAAGCTCAGTGTTCCTTGCCACCAAACTTCCCTGTATATTAAAGACAACGCACCTGGAAAAAAAAAAAAAGATGCTGAAACTTTCAACTTCAAATTTCAGATTGGCATAAGTCAAAAGGACTCCAGGGAAGGATAGTTTAAGAAAAAGTAAGAACTGCATATTTCCACATCTGTTTTCAATAAGACTTATGTCAAATAATTTTATTATTTGACAAAAGCAATCCACAGAATTACTTTGTTTTTTCAAGAATGCCTTGAAATGTCATTAAAATTCACCTATGACCACATACACATAACATAACACCTGTCCAGAGTGTTAGATCAAATGAGAAAACAGGGCCCAAGGCCTCATGAGTAGAAAGAAATTTGTCATGCTGCAGGAGCGAGTTGCAATACTGATGCTTATCTGAGCATTCTTGTTTCCACCAACCAGAGAAACTGTCTACTTCCATCTTGACACCAGGCAGGAAATGGGTCTGCTAAAATACCCTTCCTGTTAATACAATTGAAACATATCCCCAGAAAAGCAGAGATTAAAAAAAAATGTCTGAGTAGTCAGATGAGAGCCATCCCCAGACTAGTAAGAAAATAGCAGCAAGGGACACAGCTGAGAAAGCAAACTTACAGAATGAGACAGAAACTGAAGCAGTGCAAGCTTGTTGGTCAAGTACTTTTATCCCTTTGAAATTACTGAAGATTTAAAAAAAATACACAGGAGAAGACACATATTATTTGGAAGCAGTCCTACATGGACCTCCAGTTTTCTGAACATCTTGCTAGGTCTGTCAAGAATAATACCAATTACCTCTCTTTGCAAAGGTCATTTTCCAGGGTAATGCTTAAAGCAAGCAACTCTGAAGAGTGAAGTGCTGTCTCCTTTCCAGGACAAAGTGTAAGCTTGGTGACTGCATAGTCAGCAGTCCTCCGTTGCCTCAGTTTCTTCTAGTTGGAATGCAAGCCCCTGAGTACGCGACATCCATGCAGGCTCTTGGCGCCACCTCCTCGACACTGATTGACAGCAGGTGTGATGAGCATGCAGCTGTTCACGTTGTCTGCTATGCTGCCAAAGGGAAGAAAAGGAAATTAAACCAGTATCTGTCAGCCTGCGCAAACATTAGGTTCAAGTGCATCAAATATATCAATTTGAATCCTAATCCTGAAATACAAATTGCTAGAAGAAGATATAAATTGTACGCCACCAGATTTAAGTGTTGGAGAGTATTCTCTGAACAGAGCTCCATTTGCCCAGGGCTTAAGACCAACCGTTAACAAGTAGGGCCTCATAAAACTAAAAAGCTTCTGGGTATCAAAAGAAAAAAAACTCAGCCCAATGAAAAGCAAGTCCATAGAGTGGGAGAGAATCTTTGCCAGCTCTACATCTGACAGATTAACAACCAGAATATACAAAGGAGTCAAAGAAACAAAGAAAGTTGAGCAAACAAATGGAGGGTCAGGATCTAAACTGAGAGTTTTCAATAGGAGAAATAAAAGTGACCAAAAAATGCCCCCAAAGTGATCATCATCCTGAGCAATTAGAGAAATGCAAATGAGAAAAATATTGCAAGTTCCTCTCACCCCAACCAGAATGGTTAAGATCAACAGAACTGACAAGGAGCACTGGTGAGACTGAAGAGAAAGAGGAGCCCTCAGTCACTGCTGATGCAAATGAGAACTGTTGCAGCCACTCTGGAGATCAGTGTGACAATCCTAAAAACTAAGAATAAGCCTACCATATGACATTTTATAGCACTCTTTGGCACATATCCAAAGGACTTGACAACCCACTAATCATACTTGCTCATCAATGTTCATTGACCCTCTATGACAGTAGACAGAAAATGGAAACAACTTAAATGTCCTGCAATAGTTGAATGGGTAATAAAAATGTGGCAAATACTTACAATGGAGTACTATCCAGTTGTAAAAAAAGAAAAAACATGGAAATTTGCAGGTAAATGGGTAGACCTAGAAAAAATTATACTGAGAGAGATATCCCAGACTCAGAAAGACAAATGGAACATGTTCTCTCTTATCTGCAGTTCCTAGCTCCAGTTCTTTGAATGTGAGAATATAATCTAGAGAAAGAGCAGAAATTAGGAAAGTGTAAAGGGACCATAGCTGGGTACGGGAGCTTGAGTAGGTAACAGTAGGATATGGGTATGAACTGGGAACTAGAAAAAGATGTAGGGGGCTTTAACTGAGGAAGATGAAGGAGAAAGAAAGATGAGGGACAAATAACAGCAAGACTGTGTGATAAAATCTCAAAGAATCATTATTTTATGGTGACTAAAAATTATACACAATACATGTAAATATTGTTTTATATGTGGTAGATATATAATATATATCAGATATTTTACATACACACACATATATACCGCACATGCATTATATATATATTAAAGTAAGTCATGTCACTTAGGCTGACAATGAATCATAGAAAATTCAAAGCTAGAATGAGGCTTAAAAAACTCCTTTTGTATAGTTGATCAGTAGTTACGTCCCCCAAAATAGAGACTATTATTGAGGTAGCTCTAGAATCCCCTCTCAGAGGTTGAAAGCAAGCCTCTATTTCTTAAGACACTTCACACTTAGGACACGGGTCTCCCATGATTTGTGGTGTAGGAGGTCCTTCTGTATTTGTGTTGCTTTCATTGGTTATTAAAGAAACTGCCTTGGCCTAGTTGATAGGGTGTATCTCAGGTAGGTGGGGAAGACAGAACAGAATTCGGGGAAGAAGGACAAAGTGGCAGGCACATGAATCTCCGTAGGTTAGAATTTTGCCGGTAAGCCACAGTCATGTGGTGATACACAGATTTAACAGAAATGGGTTAATCAAGATGTGAGAGTTGGCCAATAAGAGGCTAGAGCTAATGGCCAGGCAGTGTTTAAATGAATACAATTTCTGTGTGATTATTTCGGGTGTAAGTTAGCGGGCTAGCCAGGACAAACAAGGGACCCTAATTCATACTAGAGGTTTGAGCTGGATAGGACATGAAAGCCTCCTTCCTGTACTCTGCTTCCATGTTAACAGAAAAAACTATGCGAATTGACAAGGAAGAGAAACAGATAATAGTACTACCCAACTGCAACACCATGACCAACATGGCATGAGATGAAGTAAAGTTTTAATAAGTGACATTTACATGGTGGTAATAAGCAGCTACCAAATTGAACTTAAGGTTCACTCATCAGGAGGAAAATCATGCCCGCTACCAAAACCTTAGAGAAGGCCATGAACCTTAGAGAAGAATCTGCTGCTGACACTTTGCTAGACCAGCAGAACTCCTTCCTATATTCTATACCTTAAGTTATAACAGAAGAAATGAGACACCCAAGTCAGAGTTAAAGAGCTTCATTTTCTTTCTTTCTCTTTCTTAATGATTTACTAATTTAAATAAAATTGCATCATTTCCTCCTCCTTCTCCTCCAAACTATATCTTCCAAGTAACAGCTATTTAATTTCTTCCTTAGAGTCCATATTAGACCATGCACAAAGTCATCAGAACATGTGACACCTTCTGCTTTTGTTTTATAACTTTCCTATTTGACTGAGGCTACTTGGGAAACATAAAGCATCTTTTTTACATTTGTATTATCAATAGTAAAACCTATATCCACCACACACACACACACACACACACACACACACACACACACACACACAGAGAGAGAGAGAGAGAGAGAGAGAGAGAGAGAGAGAGAGACTACAATTCATATCCAAACAACTATAAGGTATATAATTAAAAACTACAGACTCTGAACATTGCCAAGCTCAAAGCACCTCATGATACATTCTCAATTACCATCAACATTTTGTTGCTAAAAAGGAAAACAAAACCGGGGTGATGATTTCTACTTGCAAAGAATGAAGCTTTAGAAATGCTCCTCTTCATATCAGTTCAGCTTTCTTCCCCCACACCTGTGAGAAAGCACCTTGGGAATGTCAATATCACTGGGAGAGAGTCCAACAAGATAATTTGATATCTCAGCAATATAATATTCTTCATAAGCACATACCATGAGACTGTACATGCTAAGAGTTGCTTCAAGCCTTTTCTAAATCTTTTTTTTAATTGGATAACAAATAAGTGTTATGGGGGACTTCTGGACAAGATTTAAGCCTAGAAACCATGTTGAAAGTATTAGCTGATTCTAGCTAGTGAAACAAAGGCAGCAGGAGCATTTTGTTACTCCATTAGCTTCCCTTCCAGTTACCAGAATCCACATGATTAACACCCCAACAAATTTCCTCTATCATCTGTATTAGTTTATTTTTTATTGCTGAGATAAAACATACCTTAGTGATATAATACCCTAGGTCTCTCTTGCTCTCTGCCCTACTGTTCATACATTTTATTGTCTTAAATACACACACACACACACACACACACACACACACAAACACAGAGAGAGAGAGAGAGTGAGAGACTCTATATTGTTTTTTCTCCCTTTTTTCTTTCTCTTTTCCATACCCCTTCCTCTTATTATTACACATCTTTACCCACCATTTTAAGTCTACCATTAGCTAAAACTTTAACTCTACCCACATATTTTCTTTTGCCTTTATCAGTTGCACTTTTGTTTATGTCCCTTTCTTCTGTGTCCCATCTAGTAACCTAATAATAATTGCAATTCTCACTGTGTTTGTTTATCTCTGTCTTTTCCTTTGCTTTCTAATAAGACCCGTAACAACCAACATACTAGTATAGACAGTCGTTTTGGAGTCCACTTATTTCTAAAGCCAATGATTATTTAACAAGTGTCTGTTTTATATTATCTGTTACTTTATTATCAGAATGGCTTAACTGATGGATAGTTATTGTTGCCTCTAATAGTATTAACCACATAGGTGTTAACATGAGATAGAGTCTGGTGCATGAAACACAAGTCTATCAAAGAAAACACTATAACTGTACTGCAATCTAATCTGATATGAATTAAAAGCAATAACAACAAAATTAATCAACTCTGACCACATATGGACATATCCTCACTGCAGAAACAGTAACCTGAAAATCAAGACAACGTATACCGCCAAAAGTTACCAGTCTCATAGTAATTGCCCCTAAAGAAAAAAGTTCAGTAGAATTCCTGACACACAATTCAAAAGAATGATTATAAAAATGTTCAAGCAACTTAAAGAGCACATAAATATTTTCCCTGAGAACACAAACAAGCAACTGGATGAAATAAGAAAATCAATTCATGATATGAAATTAGAATTTAATAAAGTGATATGAATACTGAAGGAAGACTAAGTCAAAGTTATAATGAGAATGTAAGCTATAGAGGTCAAATAAGCCCCACCAATAATACATATCAAACAGAAGATGCAATACCAGGATTGGAAGGGGAAATAGAGGAAATAGATTATGCAGTTGAAGTCAATGATAATTTTTTAAATTGTGTGGATTGAATATGTAAGAATTTTTGACATTATAAAAAGGGGAACCATATGAATTGTAGGCATGAAAGAATAAGAAATTAATGTAAATGTACATAAAATATTTTAATAAAATAATAGAAGAAATTTTCCTCAATGTTGGGGAAGAAATTCCCTTAGAGATTAAAAGAGGTATATGGAACATCAAATGAAAGGACCAAAAAAAATAAACTCATAATGCTTTATAATTGCTAAAAAACTAAGCATAGGGACAAAGAAAAAATATGGTGACTACTGCAAGGGAGAAGGGCTAGGTCACATCTAAGGTGGGATCCTCAGGATAACTACTGTCTCTTCAACCAAAACCATCAAATAAAGAAGGGATTGGAATGATGTATTTCAAATACTGAAAGACTATGATTATAAACCTAGACTAATATGCCCAGACAAACTGAAAAACTAAAGAAATCTTTCTATGATTAAAACAGACTAACAGTATCTAAGACCACCAAACCAGGCCTAAGAAGTTACTGAAGGAAATGCTTTGGACTATAGATGAGAAAAACACTCAAAAGGCAATAGGTGGTAAAATAAATGACATTAAGATCATTAAGCAAAAGAGGAATAAAAGATCCATAGACATTACAGTATCAACAAAATGAAAGAAATTAGAATCTCTTTCAATAGTAATTTGGAATATTAATGGTTTCACTTCCCATACCAAATGACACAGACTAACAGAGTGATTGAAAAGCACTGTCATTTTTTTCAGCCTCCAAGAAACACATCTCATCATCAAAAATAAACACAATCTTAGTATGAAAGGATGGAAAAAGAAAGTCCAAGTAAATGGAATCAAGAAACAAGTAGCTTTCACTCTTTTAATATCTGATAGACTAGACTTCAAAACAAATATAGTAAGAAGAGATTAAAAGTTTTGTACTGATCAAAAGAATAAAACATCAAGAGACAATTATAATTCTAAAGGTATAAGCAACAATCAGGCTCATGTGATTTCATTAAAAATAGTTGTAAATATAAAGTCACAGATTAATGCCAACATAGTAGTAGTGGTTGAGTTCAATAATTGGAACATCATTGTACTGTACAAAAGAGAAACATTGGAATTAAATGTTATCATAGATCAGGAGGATCTAAGAGACCTCTACATTCTGCCCCTGCCAAAACTCCAAAGAACATATTCTTCTCACTAGCTCATAGGACTTTTCTAAAATAAACCTAATATTAAGGTACAAAAGAAGTCTCAAAATAAGAAAATTGAAATAGCATTCTATGTATTTCTGACCACAATTGGATACAGGTAGAAATTAACAGCAAAAGAAATTATAGAAAATAAGTGCATTAATGGAGATTAAATCATATACTGTTGAAAGATGACTGAATCATTGATAAAGATTTTTAAAAATTTAAATTCATAGAAAAATGAAAATGAAAACAACATACCCAAGTCTATGGGTACAATGAAGGCATTGCTAAGAGGGAAGATTATAGGTCTGAGTATCTAGATTTAAAAAAAAATTATCAGAAAGATCTTAAATGACCTGATGATTCATCACAAGTCTTTATAAATAAAAGAACAAATGAATTACAAAAAGCAGTGGACAGGGAGAAATATAGCACAGAAAAGGGAAGCAAAGGTTAATGAAATAAAAACAAACTAACAACAATAAGAAAAGAAATAAAATAGTCAATGAAACCAGAAGGTGGTTCTTTGAAATAAAATAAGCATATTGGGAAGTCCTTAGCCAAATTAACTACTAGATGGAAAATTAATAGCTGGTTGGGGGATCACAGGAACCCCTCAAAAGTTACAAGCTTTTGTTCTTTCTCCTGGTTGTTCAGGACCCAGTGGTAAGCCCCAGTTCCCAAAGACACCACATACTTCAGAGAGATGACATAGAGAAACACGGCTGGTACTGACTGGGAACTTTTCTCCCTGTGTTACCTTTCATATACCTGAAAGTGCTGGGAAAGAAATGTGCTCAACAGTCTTACCTAGATCTGAACCCTGTAGCTTCAATAATGGTTGGTCTGGCAAGATATGCCCATTGGTTCCACAGTGGTATGCTTGTTGTGGGAGTAACTATTTCCCAATTGGATGAAAGCCCATTCTGAGCAAAGGATTTCTTGTGTGGTTCTAGAAACCTGGCAAAGATCTTGTACCTGAGATTATAGGCTTTACTTGAGAACTTACTCCTATTATTTTGCTAAATGGACATATGTCACGCCCACCTCACCAGCAAGGAAGACACAACACTGGACTCTTCTCAACTGCGGTTTATTCAGGACCTTTGAATAATCTTCTCACCCTCTCACCCCTCTCACCCTCTCGCACCTCTCGCCCAGGGCAGAGCCAGCCTACAGCTTAAATAACCTTTGGGTAGCCAACCCCAGCAAGCCACGTGGGAAACACAGATAGGTCCAGAAACACGTAAGCAAGCCAGATCCTTAGCATTGGCCATATATGGAGTTGTTCACAGCTGAGAGCACTCACTGTCGGGAAGGTGAAAGGCGGAAACCAGTGCTACCTTTAAGGCATGGCATCACGCAGCTCTCTACAGACATGAACTCAAATTGCTTTCTAAATACTTGTCTTTATACTCATAGATTAATGCAACTTTAATCTCTCACTGCTGAAGACTTATCCACACACACACATACACACCACCACCACCACCACCACCACCACCACCGTGGCTGACAGGTAATGCATAGATTCACAACTAGTCGAAAAGGCAAAGAGGAAGTGACTGCGGAAACACTCAACCTTAAAGAGGACATCTGCATCACACATGACCACTTGCAAAGGTAAGGGATTAGCATCAAGGTTCTGGGGGATGGCGGTTTAAGAGACATGCTTTGGGGAAGACTTCTGTGAAACTGTTTGTTGGGTATCACATGGCTAATACACCCCAATCTCCTCCTAGAAGCTGTAGTCAGCTGCACAAGACCTCACAGAATCAAGTTCAACATTCCAGTGGTGGGGGGAGGGTGTCTCACAAGTCTATTAACATTCCAGTGGTGGTGGGGGGTGACTCACAAGGCACACCTATAGATGAGAAACTATTTGCTTTGTGATACTTGCTTGCTAGGGGAGGTAGAGTTATTTTTCTTCAAGGACATGACCCTTGGTGGGTTGTCCACACTTTAGTGGACAGTCCTACCATAGTGGATGTACAGACAGCACTAGTTGAACTCTGTGGGCTATTAAAAAAAGGGACACAAATTTGGTAGGTGACATGTAGATGGGGACAATCTGGGAAGCATCGGAAAGGAATGAGGAGTGGAATTCTCAAAATACATTGTGGGGTGTGTGTGTGTGTGTGTGTGTGTGTGTGTGTGTGTGTGTGTGTGTAGGTGTAAAATTTTGAAAGAATATTATATTTTAAAGAAAAAATGAGTTAGATCAACTGAACCACTACAATTGCAGAACATATAAAATTGTTATTTAGATACAAGTATGGACCAATAGGATATGACTGTAATCATTTATCTAACTTCTATTTCAAACTTATTGAAACAGAACTCTAAAATACAAACCAGGTAAATGTTGGAGATTGTCTTTATTTGTCTGGAGTGATTCTTTGTCTTTAGTGCCAATTGACTTAAGGATTCTTGAAAGACTGGGGAAGGTCAAAAAGACTACGTGACGTGCTTGGACTTGAAAATTAGAACAAACAGGCAATCTGTAGAGCCATCTTGGAAATCAGGAACACCCTTGTTATTAAAAGTCCTTTCGTCCCTGTGGATGTATACTGATACCCACAGTAGCATGAGCTGGGCTCACCTTCCAGCTAGAGGAGGAGTCAGCAGACAATCATCCTATACCTGAACATCTCCTGGAGGAGCTGCAGGTGTCTGGATGCTGCTTGGATCAACATGACTATAAGCAGCTGAACATTTGTTAGGTAAGGGATTGTGGAAAGAGACTGTCAGTTTCTTTTGGTCTGGAAAGCTGTGTCAATGTGTCAATGTCTTCTGATCTTGTGAGTAACTCCCAAGGTCTAGTAGATATATAAAAGTTATCTAAAAATATATGAACTCATAGGGCATCGCTTTCAATTTCTCAGCTTCTAGGAGCTAGGAAAACCCACGAAGTTATACACAGAAAGGAAGTTACAGCCATTGATCAAATCTTAAGGTGCTCATATCAGCTTCACGTTTAGCTCTGATGACAAAATGAGGTTGAGGTCCAGCTTTCATAGCTGTCTTGACAAGCACAGTTCCATTCAGTTCAACCTGTGGGCAAGAAGAGAGGTCTTCACAACGTATTTATTGTGGCATCTCTAAATATTGATCACTTGAACCAATCTCCTGTAGACCTTGATGTAACACTGTAAAGACTCAAAGACAGCCAAAAAGAGGAACATAGTCTAAACTTTATCAAGCCCATTATTTAATTTAAAAATTTCCTTAGGTTCAAGAAACAAAAAAAAAATTGGACTTTGGTGGGCTACACGCATATACATTATATGTAAATTATTAAAGTATGCTTTCTTTATTAGGGATATATACCATTTCCAATTTTGCTGTGCTCATTTATTTAAGCATTAGATTCCTTAGAACTAGAGAATATGCTTTGTGTTCATGTTCCTATATGGCTTATGTCCACAAATTCTCACAATAGGAAGAGAATATAGGCAAGGTTTGCCAGACGGCTCCGGTACAGTTATTCACTGTCAAGCCTGATGATTACTTGAATTTGGTTCCTGAGCAGTCACATGGTAGAAAAAGAGAACTGACTTCCACAAGTGGTCCAACATTCACACATGCATGAATATTCACACACACACACACACACACACACACACACACACACACACACTAATAAAACTAAAAAATTTTGTAAAAGATCACATAGCCATAATTTATACAAGTACTTTTTCAGCTTCAGTTTTATTTGAGGGTGGAGATACACAGGACTGGGAAACAGGAAGAAGATTATTTTATTTAACTGCTTGGGTGTGAGGGGTTTTGGTTATCAGTTTCCTATGAAATGTATTGTGTTCTGAGGGATTAAGAGCCTGTTCTTCTCGTCATTAAGTGGGGATTCTGTGATTCTCCCATTACTTAGACATGAATTTAGTGAGCTGGAATAACATCTCATGGTCCAATCTCAACTTTCTTTTTTCCAGCTGTGAAAGGATAACATCCCCACCTCATGATCTTGGCAGCACCCTGCCTACACTGGTAAGATTCAGCTCTGACCTTTGCATAAAATGGCTCTCAGGCAGTACAGGAGTCTAGAGTCATGGGCAAGTAAACAGGGAAATCCTTTTTCACCCATCTGGACAACAGATAAATCATCCAAGTAACACCTACCTTGTGCTTTATGGCTCTTGAACTCAGAGAAGGCTGTGATGGGAAATGTTTAAGATCTCATTATGCTAAGCAACAAATTCTACAAAATACGATGAAATTAAAGAACAATGAGTTCTGGTGGAGCCTGGAGCACATTTTCTGAGGATGGACAAAGTGTTACAGATTTTGTAGTAGGAGTTTTTAATCAGCACAGTATGCAGTATTGGTGAGGTGCAGCTCCTGAAAAGAATACATGGCTTTCACTTCCCATTTTCAAATGGAATCAATAACCAACAGTATCCGCGCACATGGTTTGCTTTTCTATGAGGTTTTGTTGTGTGTTTTAAGATTTTAAAGTGCTCTTATTTGTCCTTCAAAAGTAGAACGAACTATTTGTTCAATAGTCAGTTTAAACCAACTGGAAGTACTTTTCAATTTGCTTCAATTGTTTTATGTGAATCTGTGAAGCATTTAGAGAAACATCACATACCATTCAAATGATATAGATTCATGGAGCAGACAATAATCATGCTAATGTGAAACAAGCTAGTTTGAAAATCACTAAATATTTATCTCTCTTACCATAGTGGTTTATGGGGATAGGACTGAAGTGAATCTATGAGGAGAAGGAAAAGATGAAGGAAGATAGCAGGTGGATATGAATGCACAAGCCAAAGGGGTCTACCAAGTTGCAGGCATTGCTGTGTTGGTTCTAAACACATATCAACCAAAGACAAGGCAAGATATAGTTAACTCCATAGTTTAGGTGGTATCATTAAGAAATTATTCAGCTAAAGTCCTAAAGACAAGAATAATGTCTCCTCTAGAAATAAAGGGCCTCATTGAAACTCAATTCAACTTAGGTAAATTGTAAGGGCAAGTTGAAGTTTTTTGTCTGTCTAGCTTGACAGGAAACATGGATGGAAATTTAGACAACTCAGTTGTTAAGGCTGGTTTAATATATTGCCTTTACTGGGAGGCCAAGGAAGGCCTTGGAAGGCTCACATCATTGAAGTATTTCAAGGCAGATCCATTGGCCCATGCCATATTATTTCAACTACAGTGTGTGGATGAGGGAGGAGCAATTACTCTTTCCATTTCTTAGCTGGCAGGCTCTGGGAGAGAATGCAGACACACCTCATCAGAAGGCATATCTGGCACATAAAGAATTGTCTATACACTGCACTAGGCTTCTGCACTCTCCCCAATGATCCCCAATTCCAGTCATCTCCCCCAGGACTCTTTCCCTCCATCACCCCCACCTGATCCTTCCTGTTCCCATCCCACCTGCTTTCAGTCCACCCAAAAAGTCTATTCTGTTGCCCCTTCCCAGGTCATCTCCCCTTCACCCTCCTTGTTACATAGCTGCTCTGAGTCTATTGGTTGTACAATGTCTATCCTTTACTTAACAGCTAACTTCCACATATAAGTGAGTTCACACCATGCTTGTCTTTTTGGATTACTTCAATCAGGAAAATTTTTCTGGTTCCATCCATTTGTCTGTAAATTTTATAATATCACTGTTTGTTTTGAGGGGTTTTTTGTTGTTTGTTTTTTTTTTTGTTTGTTTTCGATACAGGGTTTCTCTGTGTAGCTTTGAATCCTGTCCTGGAACTCACTCTGTAAACCAGGCTGACTTCGAACTCACAGAGATCATCCACCTGCCTCTGCCTCCTGAGTGCTAAAAGCGTGTGCCACTACCGACCAACAATGTCATTGATTTTAACAACTGATAATACTCCACTGTGTAAATGTACCACCTTTTCTTTATCCATTCTTCCAGCTTGTTTCCGGTTACTGGCTATTATGAATAAAGCTTCTTTGTACATCGTTGAGCAAGTGTCCTTGCTGTAGGGTGGAGTATCCTTCAAACTCCCTGGAATCTACAGAAGTGACCCTCACAAAGACTCCTAGTAATGGGGGATATGGTGCCTGATCTGGACATCCATAACCAGGCAAAGCTTCCAGCAATGGGACTGGGTCATGAACCCAGACACAAAACCGTCAACCTACCATCTGTCCTACCTACAAGCTATTCTGAGATACTGGTAGCACAGAACTCGTGGGAGTGACCAACCAATGCCTAGTCCAACTGAGGTCCACACCATGAGAGGGATCCCAAGCATGACACTGTCTGGATGACCAGGAACAAGAGGCTGGAGATCTGAAACACCCAGGATAGAACTAAACACAACTGGAAAAGTTTTAAAAAAAGAAAAAGAAAAGAAATCAATGAAATGATTCCTAATGATATTCTGCTACTCATAGACCACTACCTAGCCCAGTTTTCATTAAAGAGGCATCATCCAGCAATTCTTTGGAGCAGATTCAGAGATCCACAGGCAAATATTTCATATGGAAAAACAAAATATCCTGGATAGTGAAAACAATCCTGTACGATAACAGAACTTCCGGAGGTGTCATCATCCCTGGTTTGAAGTTCTACTACACAGCTATATCAGTAAAATTGGCATGATATTGTACAAAAATAGACAGATGGAATCAAATCAAGGACCCTGACATAAATTTACATACCTGTGAACACCTGATTTTAGACAAAGAAGCCAACACTATTACAATTGAAGAAAGAAAGCATCTTCAACAAATGGTGCTAATATAACTGGGTATCAGCATAAAGAATGACTTTTGGGAACTCATTCCCTGTTCTGATTGCCTCGCTCAACCCTGATGCAGAAGGAAGAGGTTGGTACTAGCTCAACTTGATGTGCTACGCTTTGTTGACTCCCATGGGAGGCCTACCCCTTTCTGAATGGAGATGGAGGAGGAGTGGGTGGGGAGGTAAGAAAGAGGTGTGGGGGAGGAGATAGAAAGAGAGGAAGAGGAGGGAAGGGAAACTGTGATTCAGTATGTAAATATGTAAAATAAATGAAAAAAATGTTTTTACATGACCACAAAATGTCTCTTATTCCTGGGTACAAAATCAAAATTACTGGAAAACAGAATGAACATATACATATATATGAAAGTAATTGAAATAATCAATAATTATGTAAGCTGGAACTAGTGCAACATGCAAAACAGACTTTATAAAGTCATAAAACTAACTAAGTTAGAATAATTGTGTTTCTGTGATGTGTAGAATTTTCCAGAAACCCTGTAGTTGATGTTTTAATGTAACCCCTTTGGATTGTCAGTTTCTTCTTGGCCATCATTCCTAGGAAGGGAGCTAGAAATAAACTTACCTCCAGATGCTTCTCCTGGAAACCTGCCTGAAACAGTGGCATGTGGATGTGAAAATAAACATACTGCCCCGATAGGAAGAACAGTTTCCACGACTTGATCCATGATGTGTCTATCTAACAAGAACACTGAGCTCAGTCATATTCCTTATCAAAAGTCAACCTGGAGTCATTGTGTGATCAGCCCAGGAAAAGCCAAGTCACCCACCCTTTTCCCATTGAATCACATACTGTTTTCATGACATTGACTGACTTTTGCTGCCTAGAGCTCCCACTGGCAATACAAGTGTGCAGCTTTCTCAGGCAGAATTCACTGTTTCTGATGGGGTGTTCTTTGAATGAACCCATGAGAAGCAGCTGGGCTGGGGGGGATTATCAGTGAACAAGACCTGTTGAATTACATATTGCTCAATCTGAAGGACCTAGTGACACCCACTATCTACCTGAAGCACTCAGGGCAAAAAGTATCCTGTGTCCCTTCTATCTTGGTCTTTGACTGTGTTTGATAAGTTGAGTTTTCTGTTATCAAAGCCCTTCTTCAGCATTATAAAGTATGAGATAAAGTGCAATCTAATGAATGACAGACATGGCCAAATGGGCTATTGATTTCAAACAATGAAAACAAAAACAGATGACAATCCTGAAAGCGAGAAGTTTTCTGAGCAAAAGTTCACATCTCACCTTTGGCAAGGAGAAGGAGATGCTGAAACAATCCTGCATGGCTGTAGAGTCCTCACTTGCAGAGTATCCATGCACTGAAAGGCAGTTCAACTTTCAAAAGAAAATTACATTGAATTTGATTAACTTTACATGGAATTCTTCATGTATTTCTAAATATTTTAAATCCACTGTGTAATTTAAAAAGACCCAATATCAAGAGTATGTGGGAGGGGGAATTGACAAAAGTCCTATCCAGTTACTGTAAGCCACTATAGAATTATTGCCTAATAACACATGTATGTGCACACTATTGTCTCTCTTGAGAAAATAGCCTAATCTTTTAGGAGTAAACAAACATTCAGCTTCAGAATTCTTGTGGTAATGCTTCTCATAATTGCCTGACAAACTAACTGCCTCACAGTCAGTGATGTGCGTGCCTATCTGAAATGTATATGTTTGTGGTATAATGCTTTGGATTTGGGGGGAAACAATGTGATGGCATGCTAATACATAGACACAGACACACATTTGAACACACTGATACATATATAACCTAATACTGAAAATTGTATTAAAATAGAAAAAATGTCTACACGTAGCATAAAGATTAGGTAAACAAACAAAAGGATACTCCAAATGCTTCCAAGTTGATGTGTCATTTATTTGTCATGTTTATCTTCTAAACATTTTCGTGATTAAAAAAGTGCATACTCTGAATTTCTAACATGTTTATATCTATGAGTCATTTGAAAGTACTTAAAGTATCTGCAATGCATAGAGATTGTGTAGGAACTTTTTATAGTTTTAAAGATATTATTTGAAACTAAGAAAAATAGAGAATGAGACTAATGACTTGGATGGATCTCTCCTTACAAGTACTAATATCCTTTACACTCCATGGCTTATGGAATTATAAACCCATGGGGAAACAGAAGAATGACATAAACACAAGGTCTACATAATTCAAGTCCTAACTCTGAAGGAAATTGGAGATCACCATGAGGACCAGCCTTTGGGAGCAAATGAGGTGCTGTGGCCTTTGTAGGGGGCTGTTTTCTCCATTTCCCAAAGGGTTCATAAGCTAGGGGAGACCACAGGCAATCGAGCAATGAGGTGTCAAAGACTGCTGGGAGACCAGAATCAGGGCTGACACTAAATTTCTGTGTGGTTGACAGTCTAATTGTCATAAACCATACAATGAGGGAGAAAGTCATCCAACACAAGTTCTTTGTGAACTATCTTGCAAGTTCCTAAAACCATGATCATGGTATCAGTTCTTTCAAGGATTTCATGATGTTTCTACGATCATTAGCTGAAAGAAAGAAATAGTTAACAAAGAGAGAACTAAACTGTAAAATATATGTTTTCCTTGGCGTTCAATTATTTATACAGCATTATGGGTCCTATTAAGAAATTCTGGGCTTTTCAGATTGATTTTAAAAAGCAGACCAGCTGAAGGGCATGGCTTATGGTTTTCCAGCACACACACAAAAAATGTGAACTAATACTTTTCCATAATTAAACTGTCATTGGAGGCATATTTCCTAGCAAAGAAGCTCCCTGGATTCCCACTGGATACATGCAATCATTCTTTACAATTTTACCAAGAACTCAATTACTGAACTTGGGCCTCTGTATAATCAATAAGTAAAGACTGAGGTAAAGGGGTATAAACTGCCCAACTGAGCACTCACGTCTCCCTTCAACACACAGAAAGTCCCTTAGAAAAGGTTAGGAAATGAGATTTGAAGGAAACTTTGGTTTAACCTTTGTGAACTGATAAAATAATTGAGTAGAGACACATGAAAAAGACTGCGCCAATCATCTTTATATCATTATAGCAAATGTCTATGATAATCGACTTTGAAATAACAAGGATGTAGTTCAACTTAAAGTATCACAAATGCAATACCCTGCTGCTTTGGAATCATCAGCAAGGCATCCAGTCTTTGTAGACACACCACAGCGGAGCACATATGTTTATGTGATGGCCCAAAGCAAAAAGAGTAAAACTGAGGGGCAGAAAGGAACTAAAAACTAGCTATTTCTTTCACAAAACATGCCACCTAAATCCCACATCTTAAAGTCACTACCACCTCCCAGTAAAACTATGACTGATGACCAAGTGTTATGGTTTGAATGTGAACTGCCTCTATAGCTTACTTGGCCCTCCAATTACGACATTGTTTGGGGATATTATAGAATCTTTCAAACACAGGGTCCAGTTACAGCCACTAAAAGCAGGGCTTCAGGGTGATGCCTGCCTCTGGTTATATTCCATTTCTCTGCCTTCCTCCTGGCCCATGGACTTTTGAGAGACTCCAGCACACACTCCCTCAAACAAGAATGAAGAAATTCCTGTCTCAATAATGAGCTGAATGCACCAGAAACCAAGAACCAGAGCAAGCATTTCCTTCCCTAATTCATTCCTGTGAACTTTTAATATGGGTTTCTAGAGTAAGGTGGATATCCAAACCATAGACTTTAGAAGATTAATTAAGGAAAAAATAAATTAACAATAATAACAACAATAACAAATAATGACAAGCAGCCAGAATCCAATCTCCAGAGGTTCTATGTTATATTATAAATACTGTTTTAAAAATCTTTTTCATATAATATATTTTATCATGTCCCTTCCCCTCCTCCCACTCCTCCAAGATTCTTCTACCTTCCTTATCCACCTCTCTTTACACTCCCCCGATTCCAGTGTAGGTAAAACGTGATCTTTCAGCTCCCTGGTCTTGAGCTGTGGCTTCCCTGCCTGTTGTCATGCATTCCCCACTATGATGGATTTTAACTCCCTGGAAGTGTAAGACAAAGCAAACCCTTTGTCTCTGAAGTTGCTTTTCGCTAATGTATTCTATCACCGCAAAAGAAAATCATGGGGGGAGGGCAGCAAACAAAATTCAAAGAGAGACAAAGAGTAGTAAAAGTACAATAGAAATTAAAAGCCAAATAAGTGGAATAGATAATAAAAAACTAGATAAAAATCAACCAATCAAACGCTGGTTCTTTGGAAAGTTTGTTCTTTGACTAACGAATTTAACAGACCTTCAACCAAGTCTGACAATGCTGACCAAGAATTTAAAAAATAAAACTCAAACTACTAAATTTGTGTGTGAAAAGGGGTATATTCTGACTTACTTTAGATAAAAAAAGGACAATACTTACATTTCTATTTCTGTGGCTATGGTGGTTTAAACAGTAATGCCCACCATAGGCTCATTGATTTGAAGGCTTCTATCACCAGGGAGTGGCACTATCAGAAGGTGTGGCCTTATTGGAGTAAGTGTCACTGAGGTGGGCTTTGGGGCATCAAATGCTCAAACCAGGTCCAGTGCTTCTCTTTTCCTACTGCCTTTAGTTCTAGATCTCTTAGTTACCTCCCCAGCACCATGTCTGCCTATGTGTTTCCATTCTCGCCTCTGAAACTGAAAACAAGTTCCAATTAAATGTTTTCCTTTATAATAGTTTCCATGGTCATGGTGTTTCTTCACAACAATAGGACACTGACAATGACAGTAGCCAAAATGGGAGAATTCCTAGAAAATTCAAGCTTAAACAACCAAGAAGAAATAGTAAATACTAATAAAACTATACATGTTAAGAATATTAATTCATTTAAAAATCTGGGCTGGGAAAATAGTTCAGTGCATAAAGTCCTTGCCATGCAAGAGTGAAGACCTAAGTTCAGAACCCTAGAGCCTCCATAAAGCTAGACACAGTAGTGTATCTGAATTCCCAGCCCTCCTATGTTAAAATAAAAAGGGATGCTAGAGAATTGGAAGCTACAAGACTGCTAGTCCAGTATGTGCAGCAGTAACAACAAGGAAACCTGTATTCAACCGTATGGAGGATGAAGACTAATACGAGAGGTTGCCCTCTGACCTCATCACACACACTGTGGCATGGCTGTACCAACATTCTCACACACGTACACATAGAGGCACATACACACAGCCTAGACACAAAGTGCCGTACAGGTCAGTTCCACTAAACATTAAATAATTAAGGGTAAAAATAGCACAAATATTTGAAAAAAATATACTATAATGGCAGTGTATAAATAACCTCTAAAAGTTAAAGATTAAAAGCCTAATAGCACAATTTGAGCCCTGGAAAAAGGATTTGAGCAGTAATTTCTCTAAGAGGTACACGTATGGCTAAGACATAAATGAAAGATGTTCAATGCATTTCTTAGCCAGCAGTAAAATAAAAAAAATGCAGAAAGTTCTACTTGATTCCACAAGAATGTCTCTACTCAGGATAACTGGAAATGTTTGTAAGGGTTTGCAAGTGATGTACCCAGCATACATTACTGAAGGGCAAATAAAATGACATAACCCCTTTGGAAATAGTTTCACAGTTCTTCAAACAGTTAAGCAGAGTTAACAGATGACATAGCAATTCAACTTCCTCTTAGCACACATCCTTTCCAGTTTGGCTTGGGTCTTTTTGTTCTTCCCCGTTGGGAAGAGCCTGCTGCACAAGTCACACTGGATTCCTGAGGCCTGAGCACTGGGGCAGGTTGTAGGGACCACTTAGTGGAGAAAGAAGATGTTTTGCTGTTTTGCTTTGATTTTCACTGGGCAGGATCAAAGAGCTAAATGGTCGCCTGAGATTCAGGTTTAGATGCTGATGGTGCCGCTGCATCCAGACACAGCAGGTGAGATGTCATCCCCTGTAGCCTGGCCCATTCTATACCAAATGCTGGATATATAGCAAACATCTTACCGGTCCTGAAAGTGTAAAAGATATAACATTAAGCTTAGAGAAATGCTAAACTGAGACATTCAAGAGTCACTTATTCTTCTAAAGCCTCCTGTAAAATGCAATGGCCTCTGTTTATAATTCTGAAGAAATAATCCATATGGTGACATGCGTGTAGAAGTTGTTTTGTTTTTAAATAAACATACCCTTGGTTAATACAGAAAGTCTTGGGCTGCCTTTGGAAGTTTAGCAGATAACTGATCCCAACATAATGCATTTCAGTGGTATATATCTATCCAATTATTCCAAGATGGAACAAAACAGAGAACAATGTTTAATTTTAATATTGGAAAGAAATATACACACATGCAACCTCTACAGCATTTTTTTTTTGGTTTGAATCTGTTGCAATTTTACTTCTGCAGTTAGTTGATTAAATAGTATACAAACATGGAACAGATCATGAGGGAACAAAGCAACATCAGCATTTTCTAAGATACATTATCAGGAACTAATGCTAGACACGATACATCCTCTACCCCAGGATCCTTTTGCCCCTGAGAACATGCTCAAAGTCCAGACGAAATCAAAACCTCAGACTAGTGGTTTCAACTCTAGTCGATATTTGTGCTGTAATAGTTTCATTTTGATTATGCCAAGGACCACTGAACTACACTGGATTAATCTTCATGCCTCCTTCTAACCTTTGCCTAACTCTGTCTTGTGGCCAATGAAGGAAATACTATTTTAATACTTGTTGCATAACTGCTTATTGGCTGGCCTTAGATATCAGACACCAGGGAGGTCTGGCTTGGGCCAATTTTTCCATGGAATTTAATGACCAAAATAATGTTTTTTTGCTCTTCTACATTAACCCATCTGTTTCCTTGTTCATCATATACTCCTGTAAATGACAACGGCTCCTGTAGTTTTATACATTCCCATATTGCTCTTTCCTAATGGAGGAGCCCACCGCCTTCCTTGAATTAAGTAATGCTTTCTACCATACATCATTGTAGTGGCAATTCCCAATGGACTCTTTCTAGCTGAGTGTTCATTCCCAGTAAGTGCCTGGACTTTTATGGCTGCGCTATCAAGTATATCTAGGTTTTCCACAAACAGTTCCTCCTGTTGCAATCCATTGAGAATGCCCCCAAAAGTTTCATTTTGCCTGTGAGACAGTATTTTATCTAGTCTAGATCCTACTTCTTCTATGTCCATTCAATCTCTTGAGAACAGAGGTACACATAATTCCAACTGGAACTAAGTAGAAAGATAAGACCAACCCCCCTGATGAGTTTGTATTGGAGTCAGGTCTAGACATTGTGACAGATGACAGTGAATGGGGAGATTGAGAGGCTCCTGCTTGTTGTGACTGCATCTATTCACTGCATCTTTCCTACTGGAAAGACACTTGCATCTCCTTTCCTGGCTATGGCAACTGTTGGAGGTGAGCATGATCCAGACCACGCCAAGCTTAGTGTGAGTAGGCTCACTTTTGCCTTAAGGATGGTCAGAGCCCTTTTCTTGCCTCAGAACTACTGCTGACCATCACCCTTGCTTCTCTTCGACCCCCATGGAGCTGCTGTCTCAGAGACTTTGTACTTCCCCTTTGTGAGGACATTTGCATTTTCAGAGACGGCAGGAACTAGAGTCACTATCATCTATACACAAGTTGACATAGTAGTCTAGTTGCATTGTCTTTTGTAGAAAAAATAAATAAAATTTCCTCTTGCTATGACCGCTGAATTGATTCTTACAACTGTGATGTTTTTTTTTACATTTATGTTAGCAAATTTCTCTCTGTATTTCTGAAGTGCTGACAAAGGCAGAGACATACCAAGAATTAGCATGCTGCAATAGAAGACACGGAATAAATGATGAACTTCAAGTCACCCAACCCAGAATCAGTTACCTTCGCATTCGATGCCAACCTGATGACCTTAGGCCAGAGCAGAAGTGCAACTGCAGCATCAAGTCTGGAGTTAAATTTTCAACTAATGAACGTGGTTTCTGTATATTTCAATAGGAAGTAAGAATTCCCAGGTGACTGGCTTGGCTGATGTGGTAGATGACAGCATCAAGAAAATCACATGGGAAGCACAGGAGGAACTGATTTTGTAGGGAAGAGGGATGGAGTATCAGGTGGGTTTGGCTTGAAGTCATGTGGGACTTCCACATAGAGATGTCTAACAAACAGACATGGAGCTCAGGAAAACATCAAACTAATGAAATTATGTTATCTGCACCTACAAAGTGGCTAAGGGAGAATGACTAATGAGCCTAATCAGAGAGAGTCTTCCTGTGTAAAGAGGAGGATAGAGCAGTGTGTAGAGGGCCCAACAGGCCTGAGCACTACATCAAAGTGGCTGGGAGCTACCCTGTCCTCAATGCTTCTGAAAAGATTTACTTTTATGTTTTCACTGACTTGCAGGCACTAAGTCTTTCTGACAATCACATAAAAATTCTTGCAGAAAGCTTTACCTAGCCCTTCAGAATCCAACATCTGTCTGTTTGGATGTTGCAATATCAAGAATTATTCACCAATAATGGAACTTCATGTAGAGCCAACAATGTACACTTGAGGATGTGTGCCAAATGCATGCACTCTCTTTTTTCTTCTTGGACTGTCCTGAAGTCTGGTTGTATTCTGCCAGAATACCAGTCTCACTCATTGTGTTCTAGTTTCCCTGAGAGAAAACAGGACACAAAGGGAAAACAGGAAAGGAAATGAATGCCAATAAAACAGAACAAATATTCTGGAACTCAGCTGAATATCTTTCTTAAACCATAGCCTGATGCTCTAATAAACTAACAGAGTTTCTCTGTTTTATCCATCTGTTGGAGACCCTTCACAGTGGATAGAGAGAGTGCTGAACATAGGCTTACCTTCCATTTTTATTCTAACTAAAAGAGAGATGGTGAAGTCGGGCAGTGGTAGTGCACACCTTTAATCCCAGCACTTGGGAGGCAGAGGCAGGTGGATCTCAGTGAGTTTGAGGCCAGCTTGGTCTACCAGTCAAGTTCCAGCTCAAGGACAGCCGGGGATGTTACACAGAGAAACCCTGTCTCGAAAAACGAGAGAGAGAGAGAGAGAGAGAGAGAGAGAGAGAGAGAGAGAGAGAGAGAATGTAAACTACCACCCAAATTCCCATTTCCTTATTTCCTTTTTCAACAACCATATAGCTGTACTCTCTTTAGTAGAATGGGCATTGCATATCTATATAATGATTTTCAATGAAGAGAACAAACATTAGGGAAAGAATATTTGTCTTCAATCAAAATGTATGTATTAAAATTCTGGGTTCCAATCTGATGGTACTAAGAAGTAGAGTTTTGAAAGTGATTAGTGTGAATATGTCATGAACATGCGCCTCTCCTGATAAGGAGAATTACAAAAAAGGAAGAAATACAAGCACCCTCTTCCTGAAACAAGAGGATAAACATGAATATAATAATTAATTAATAAGTAATAAATAAAATTAAACAGATTCTGCAATAAGGAAGATGGCCCCATTAGCCTCTAGTACTGGCAGAAATGCATATTTTTGGTTGCCCTGCATCCCCCAGTGGAATTGCATTACAGCAGCTTTATCTGACCAAAGTGACAGACTTCTCTCATCCCAGTGCCTTAGAACCAGGGAGCAGCGTAACTCTGTCTATCATGCAGATTATGGCAAAGACTGAAAGAATGATGAGATCATGAGATGAAAGGAATTTTGGTGGCTGTTTGAATTACCATCTCTCACCTTGTTACTTTTAAACTCTTTGATCTTTGAATGTCTAAATTTGTAGGGGATAATTTTATAAGAGCAACCTCCCTACTTTGCCAAACATAAAGCAGAAATAGTGCGTTCTATAGAGGGCAATAAAAACCAAGATTTTTTTTCCTTTCTCTAAAGGAGTTAAATAATTTTAAAACCTGCAGAAAACATTGGAGAGATATTTTGTAATAATTAGCAGATTCAACGATGTGAAGAAAGTGTAAAATATAATTAACAACTACAGTTTTTCACCTAGGGGTTGTCAAATCTGTATTGTATTACTGAGAAATTACTGATCTTTTTTGCTGTGCTGGGAACCAAACTCAAGGGCCTGTAAATTCTGAACAAGTACTGTATAACTGTGTTACATTACCAACCCTTGATTTTTTGAGGCAGGGACATACTATGCAACCCAGATTAGCCTTGAATTCATTATCATTCTATTTTCCTGTGCTGTAATTAAAGGAATGTGTTAACATGACTGACTCATCAACTCTTATGAATAATTGGTTATTATTGCATTGGCTATCCCTAGGCTACTTTCCCAGTGTAGAAGATTACTTAACAAATTTAATCTCCTTTTAGAATTTCTTATGACTTCATGTTTACTTCAAACAACTGTCTTCATTTTTAGAATCCTAATTATGGCCCATTAGCCTTATGTCTTAAATTCTGTAGCTATTTTTTTGGCTCCTTAAATGTTGTAGCTTCATATAAGGTTATTTTAAAGATAGTAATATCTGTGTTATATAAAGAAGCAAAAGAGTAGGGCATAATGATACATACATTTAGTCCAAACACTCAGGAGCAAGGCCAAGCCAGGCAGACCTCTGTGAGTTCCAGGCCAGCAAGGGATACATAGTAAGACCCTGCCTCCTAAAATAGAAGAAAAAGAAATAAACAATTGGGTAAAAATACTGAGTGTCTCTGATTCAAGTGCCAGTAATTTGACATTCAGAAATGTTCTGGTAACATTCTTTCATCTTTTTTGTGTACTTAGACACAAAAGCAGGCACACATCAAATTGAGTTATTTTGCTTCTAAATTATTTGTATGTGTATGAAAGAGAGGGAGAGAAAGAGAGAGAGAGCAAGAGAGAGAGAGAGATGAGAGAGAGAAAGACAGAAAGATGGGGGAAGAAGGAGGGAGAGAGGGAGGGAGGGAGGGAGAGAGGGAGGGAGGGAGGGAGAGAGAGAAGGAGAGGGAGAAAGAGAGAGAGAGAAAGAGAGAGAGAGAGAGAGAGAGAGAGAGAGAGAGAGAGAGAGAGAGAATGTGCACATGTACCAGAAGTAGACATTAGATCCCATGGAGCTAGAGTTATAGGCAATGGAAACTTCCCACTGTGTGTGCTAGAATTCAAACTCAGGTTCTCATAATTGAGCAGCAAACATTCTTAGCTTCTAAGCCATCTCTAAGTTATTAAAACATCAAATACGAGAATACACCAAAATACCAGTGTATTAACGCAAGAGCATCACAGTTTAAGGACCAATTTATCATAAAGTTCTGATTGCAGCCAAGAGCAATGGCACCAGCTTGTATTGATTTGGGGATCATCAAGACAGATCTGACAAATGACCTGAGGGAAGGTATGCCACCTGTACCATTGAACTTTTTGTTTAGCACTCTCTAACTAGTGAGAGAATTGTAAAGTAACTCCAATTAAACTCTCTTATATGCATGTACATGCATATTACGATGAATTTATGTGAATCTCTATGGAGCTGATAAACTATTCAGCTTCTATATAGCTTTTTGAAATCCTTATCACTAACTTCTCCCACTCCCTCTTCTACCCTATACTACTATCAGTATCCTCTAGTCACATTTTCAAATGCTATATTTATGTGGAGTTTGGGATTATTATTCAACAAATAGTATTTATCCCACTTTCTTATGCAGGAGGAATTTGTCTACTTGATGCACTGTTGCTAGATTTAGCCATAAGACTTTTATCTATACACTATCATGTTAGTGTGTTTTCTAAATGCAGTAGACTTTGGGTGGCTATGACACTGACAGGTCTCAGATGAGCTTGTGAGCTTGGCTTGGCTCTTGACTTGGTTCGTTTTCCACGGATGGGGCTATAAGCAGAGGTGCCTCTTTCAACCTAGGCTCCAAAGTGTTTGTGTAGCCAACCTGGTTCTACCCCAAAGGCTAAAGCCAAACCAGAAAAGTGAGTGCACTCTAGCACTGCTGAGCTGCACATAAGCCTGCAGAACTACAACAGACACCTCTGAGCTGCAAGTGAGCCTGCAGAGTTGCAAAGGAGGAAACAGACACTTTTAAATATGTTAGTGAGCTTTGAAATCTTTGCCATTGTGAGGCATAAGTGTTTGGGTAATATGTCATTATGATATTTTGCAGTAGATTTTCTAGAGTACCTTTCTGAATGAAAAACTGTGACTGAAATAATAATGAACAGTTATCTTGAAATTACATTTACATAGGAAGTGTACTATTCTAATTTATATTATTTGTTCATCTCGGGTGAACTAATAGAAATTTGTAGATGATGCAATAGGGTTGGTTTTAATATATATACTTGTCTCCATCTTAATATTTCTTAAACCAAGATATGTTGTAAAAATGAATTTGCATGAGACACAACAGTAACAGATAGATGTCTCCATCTCCTCAGACCCAAACTTAATGAGCTGCCAGAGGAGGGATGAGTGGTCTCTACATTTCAGTAACTCTGAAGTAAGGGATTGACAAGGTGGGAACAGTCACCTAAAGGGTATGTTCTATGTCAAAGGCATTTAGTATCTAAGCAGCATAATTAAGTACTTACAGAAGACAGATTATTGGAAATCAAAATAGTGTTCTATTGTGAAACGAAAAAGCAAGTCTTGCACTACATTATGACAAAGCCAGATGTTTGGATATACTTAGGATCTGAATATATAGTCCTCAAGAACAAAGATTAGTGCATTTTGTCATAACAAAATAATTACTTAGAATTGGGATATTGTTCAGAACAATTTCTATAATTGACCATCATGATCATGAAAGAGCCATAAGGTGGCCCCACCCATCAAAAGCAAGAGCACACAATTAATCAAATATAAGTTTATTTAGGACTCGCCTTGCAAACACTGGCAAACATCAACCACAGGAAAATTCACTTTTAGTGTATATGCTGTTGGGCTGCAATTCTGATTCTAGTCAACACTTGCAGCTGTCGCAGCTTTCCCATGAAATCATGTTCTAATTGGTTAGATAATTGGAAGCTGTGTTCCTGACCAAGGCCTCAGCAGCAAATAAATCACAGATATAACCAACAATATGTCACACAAGCATGATACAATAACCATGAGCTTCTAGGAACCATTTCAATTAGTATAATTATCATCCCCATTCTATAAAATGGTCAAGGATCTACAAATAGCACATAAAACAAAGACCTAATGTATCATAAATTTGGCTGATTTAAAACTAATAGCAAGCTAGCTGCTGTGAACATTGAGTTCAGAGTGTTGTAGAATAACACAGAAGACCTTGGTCATCAAGCAAAACACAGCAAGCTTGAAAGAGCATTTTAACCAGTTTGTTATTTATTCTTTATAAATTCTACTCTTGCAAATTCGTCTAATAAAAACCAATATTACTTCTTTAAATGCTAGACTTTGGGAAAGGGCTCTTAGAATACCAGCAGACCTTACATTTAAATTTTAGCTAATCCATCGACCTCCCTTCACAGCAGCCTACAACTTGCACAAGTATGTGCACCCAGGTTTACTCTCCTTACTCCTGTATAAATTCAGCACTAGGATAATTCCACCATAATTCACATGGAGATAAACCTCTTTTGCTCTCTTTGAGCCAGGGGTCCTTAAAAAATCATGGTCTTGCATATCATTTGGTAATGCCAGATGAGCTTTGTGTTATCTCATCTGGGAAGTGGGTACTGCAAGTTTAGTAAGAAGAAGCCAGGGATACCATTAAACCTTCCACTTCTTTGCAGTACCCCCACCAAAGTATCCTCTGACCATAGATGTAAATAGTAACAAAATAACATTTTTGCATAAAGGACTATATTATAGGAAATGATATAGATTTGGCGATCCAGTTTGCTTCATCCAAATAATTCTTGGTAAATTGTTATTTTATAGTTTGATCTGAATTTTGCAGAGTACCTAGTACATTAAGGGGTGAATTAAGAAACATTTGTTAAACAGATGAATATAAAAAGAAAAGGACGAAAGAAGAAGGGAATTGAATTTGCTAGGTCCAGAGTTTGTTATTGTCATTGTTTATTGTCCTTATCTGCTTGAATTAGTAGCAATTAAAGAACTTGCTGTATTAATAATCACTGCAGTTGCTTTTTGTAGCAGCTCAGAAATGGAATATTTTAAAATAATATAATCAACTTTCAATTACACTCAAAGCTTAGACAATTGTTTCATAATATCAGTTAAATAATCTAAGTCAGCTGGGATCCCACATAACCTTTGATTGGGATGTGTGGTTTCTGTGAGTGTTTATGTGTTGATTTGTGTGCTTGTTTCCTTTGTTCTTCTGATCCTTTTCACCTCCTAAGAAACACCCTAGAGCAAAGATTTACTCGTTTTGGAGGCAGATACTTTGGAATGAAAAGATTATATCCAGTGGTCCATGGTCAAATAGAAGGACATGAAGAACAGAGTGGGAACAAGACATAACGTTAGAACCTACATCTAATTTTAGTGCTTATTACCAAGATGTTATTCTTTAAGTTTCTAACTCAATCCTTAAGTAACAATATATTCCTAATATTCAATATCACATTTAATAGTAAACATAAATAGACATTCTTTCCATTATATTTTTCCAAGTTTCAATATGTTTACATCCCAGAATACTTCCAAACCATTAATCAATATTCAACCTTTCTCTCTTGTTACAAAATAGTTCATATATTTATAGGTATGCATCTTGATATTTTTTAAATATAGTGTACAATAAGTTAACTGTTTTGTATAGATAGCAAAGACCAGCCTAAGTTTATGATTTTTGTTGCCACATTGAAAGTGAATCTTCTCAGACTGGTTTTATTACCATTGTTCTATTTAATCCAGTATCTATTATCCTTGGCCTTAATCTTCCAGCTCCAACTTGATACTGCTTTCTGTTTAAGTTTGTGGCTGCTTCCTGTCTCAGTCTTATCATATGTATCCAATGAACCTGTTACAGAATCCTACTTTGTGAGCTGGCAGATCTTAGGAAACCATTTTTCATTTTGAAAATGAGACAGGGGGGAATGGGTGGCAAACTCCACATCCCGGTTCATGTAGCAACAGCTGGATTGAATTTTACTATTCCAACTCCGGATGTCATCCCTGTTAGCACCAGTTCCAGCAAGGAAAATGAAAAGTGAGTTAGTGAATTAGACTGTCAAATCCAAGGCAAGGATCTCACTAGTGATGTGAACATGTCCCTGAAGGAGCCCTTGGGTAGGAGTCACTAGCAAGGCTGCCAATTTTATACTCACACATTGCATTGAAAGGCTAAACTCTGGAGGCATTTCACACAGATTAATTAGCTTTTCATAAAATTTCCCCGATAAAACTACTAAGTGAGTCCCACCTACTTCATACAAAGCTTGGAGCCAGCTTGTGTTGAAGGTGTTAGGCATATGGCCCAGGTGAAATCTTTTGTGAAATAACTGGAGGCAGGTAACAGTAAAAAGCAATTTTAAATCCCCAGATGAAGTCACATGAATGCTACAAGAAATGGTCACATCAGCACACTCGATGTTTGGGAAGGCTTTCCCTCCAGCTGTGACCAGGAGTTCTCACAAGGACCATGAGCAGCAGACTCCTTACCTGTCTTCAGGAGGAAGCATTGGTCCATGACCGACAAGAAGGAACTGAGTGAACCCTGGGGTGACATGCTGGAGAGCCACAATTAGGAAAACAGGTGAAAGTACTCATTGTGTGGACAAGTCCAACTCAGAACCAAATGCTACTATTGCTGCCCCAACAGAGTGGACCTTCTGAGAGATAAAGTACATAAAATCTAAAAGGAAAACCAACTGAGATAAAGAGTCTTGACGACATGGGGAAGTATCTCATTCTGCAAGGCTTCTTCAGAGGGCCTGTGCACTAAAGAATAGAACAATACAAAGCATAGTTACATACAAAGCTTACATATGACATGTACATAAGATCGACACATTGAAGTGCACAATAATATTGCTCAGCAAAATAATATTGCTCGTGCATCATTTTCCCCCCTGTTCTTTACTTCTGTTTTCTTCTGTTTTGGTACAGGGTCTTGCTTCGTTGCCAAGGCTCATCTTGAATTTACAGGCCCAAACAATTCCTAAGCTTCGACTTCCCTCATCCCCGGGACTTCATGTTTGTACACTGAATCTGACATGACTTCTGTCTATTTTACTAATTCTTGGTGTTCTTCAGCTACACATATTTCTCTGACTTTTACTAGGCACATGAAATTAGTTTGTAATATCAATGCCAAAGTATTAATCTTGAATCTTTCAAATTTAATATGATTAAACCTGAATTAAAATTTCCCAAGAGTAAACCTTGACTGGTTTGAGGTGAACTCAAACAGTACCATCACCGGCTAGTTCTTTGATATTTCTGGTGGCAATATAACATCATACTTAGGCTTTCGATGTTTCACACATAAAGGAAACAGTATGCAGAGTCTCTGGCTTTTGTTATAATTGACCATACTGCTCTCTAAATTATTTCTGAAAATTGCTATTCTTTCTTCATACCTTGGTTACATTTGGTGGTAATTGTTTTTAATCCAAGCTTCATAAAATATAGTGTTACATTATTATTTTAATGTGTTTTTTAAAACTTTTCATATATAGCTAATGATATTTTCAAATGATTTTCTTGGTGATATTCCTTATTGATTTCACTACTAGGTTGTGGAGGACAGTGACTCTTTTCTTACTGATTTGCATAGTGTATGTCACACAAAACTAAATTGGCTTATTCTTTAAAAATTGGAACTATATAAAATAAAGAACTGAGACTTTTCCTACTGCTAAGAATTTCAAAAGTTGAGTGTTGTTTTTTTTTTCTTTGCTCTCTGTCTAAAAGCCACTTATGAGTGAGTACATGCTATATTTGTCTTTCTGGGTCTAGGTTACCTCAATCATTATGATGTTTTATGGATCCATCCATTTGCCTGCAAATTTCAAGATATCATTTTTTCCTGCTGTGTAATACTCCATTGTGTAAATGTAACTAATCTTCTTTATCCATTCTTAAGTCAAGGGGCATTTAGGTTGTTTCCTGGTTCTAGTTACTAAAAATAGTGCTGCTATGAACATAGTTGAGCCCATGTCCTTGTGGTAAGATTGAGCATCCTTTGGGTATATACCTAAAAGTGGTATTGCTGGGTCTTGAGGTAGGTGGTTTCCTAATTTTCTGAGAAATCGCCACACTGATTTCCATAGTGGATGTACCAGCTTGCACTCTCACCAGCAATGAGGGAGTGTTCCCTTTACCCCACATCCTCTCCAGCATAAGTTGTCATCAGTGTTTTTGATCATGGCCATTCCTACAGTGGTAAGATGAAATCTCAGAGTTGTTTTGATTTGTATTTTTCGGATGGCTAAGGATATTGAGCATTTCCTTAAGTGTTCTTTCAGCTATTTTAGATTCATCTCTTGAGAGTTCTCTGTTTAGGTCTGTATCCCATATTTTTTTTATTGGATTGTTATTTTGATGACCAGTTTCTCAAGTTCTTCGTATATTTTGGAGATCAGGACTCTGTCTCGATGTGGGATTGGTGAGGACCTTTTCCCATTATTAGGCTGCCATTTTGTCTTGTTGATCATGTCCTTTGCTTTACAGAAGCTTCTCAGTTTCAGGAGGTTCCATTTACTAATTATTGTTCTCAGTGTCCGTGCTTCTAGGGTTGTATTTAGGAAGTGGTCTCCTGTGACAATGCATTCAAGTGAACTTCCTACTTTCTCTTCTCTGAGGTTCAGTGTGGTTGGATTTATGCTAAAGACTTAGATACATTTGGACTTGAGTTTTGTGCATGGTGATAGATATGGGTCTATTTTCATTCTTCTACATATTGATATCCAGTTATACCAGTACCATTTGTTGAATATACTTTCTTTTTCCATTTTATATTTTTTGTTTCTTTGTCAAAAATCAGGTGTCCGTAGGTGTGTGGACGGATATCTGGGTTTTCAATTAGATTCTATTGGTCTTCCTGTCTGTTTTTACGTCAATACCAAGCTGTTTTATGTACTGCAACTCTGTAGTGAAGTTTGAAATTAGGGATTGTGGTGTCTCTAGAAGTTCCATTGTTGTACAGGATTATTTTGGCTATTCTGGTTTTTTTTTATTGTTCTTTCGAGGTCTGTGAAGAATTTTGCCGGATATTGCATTGAATCTGTAGATTGCTTTTGGTAAGATTACCATTTTTACTGTGTTAATTCTATCTACCCAAGTGCATGGGAGATCTTTTACAATTCACAATCCCAGAGAACCTAGACAACAAAAAGGACCTGAAAATAAACATATATAGATCTAATCTACATGGAAAGTAGAAAAAGACAAGATCTCTTGAGTAAGTTTTGAGCATGGAGATCATGGAAGAGGGTATAAGGGAGGGGGAAAGGAAGGGGAGTGAAGAAAAATGTATAGCTCAGTAAAAACAATAAAAAAATGAATATTGAATCTCTGATAGAATGACAAAATTAACAGTTTTTTTTTTCAATGTCACAGTTTTGGTGAGGATGGTGTCAAACATTCTCCATCATAGCCAAAAGACAAGCAGCCGCTGTAAATGCAGTCTCTGCATTTATCCAATTCTGATTAAGGTGATTACTTGGAATCAGCACAATGGTTGAGTAAATAAGCTGTGACCTAAAAGGATCTGAAGTGAAGTTCTTTCTGTGCCTTACTGGTCAGGGAGTATTAGCAGGATACTTAATTTCAGCTTCCGTTTTTTTAGTTGTGGATTGGGGAGAGTAATGATAATACTTCACCATGTTTTTGTGAGCATTAGATGAAGCAACGCATATAAAACTAGCAATAGTTAAATGCTGACTCCATTTATGCTCCGCTTTACAAGCACAGCACCTGACACAGATGGATCACTCAGTGTTGAGTAGATGAAGTTAATGTTATTATTCCTGTTACTCAAGGGCCGCGATAGCAAATAAAATCAGGAGTTCAGGGCCCAAGGCTGTAAGAGTTAGATTTGGCAACAGCTTTTGTGTAGTTTTGTCTGGAATTAGGATAAATAGCCAAAAAATGGTTGCACTGTCAGGACACTGGCATGTTTCTAAACTAAGAAAGTATTGAGTCATGTGCACTCTGATTCTAATTCCAATTAGATTTGTCATTGTGTACCTAAACCCAAGAACGACACTTATGAAAACTGTTTTTCCAAGTCATGTATCCATCTGTCTGTCTTAACATCTGAATTCAAGTCTACCTTGTCATAGACATCAGAAACTCAAGTAGCTGCTGACAACAGTACCTCTGATTCAAAAGTAGAATGAGCTGGAATCTCCACAGGCAAGCACTTCTTGGAAGGATTGCTCACACTTTGGTTCTATGATTAATCAACTCAACATTACATATCATTGGGGTGGGTGTTAAGCATGTAACTCAGTGATAAAAATTCTGCTTACTATGTGTCAACTGATGACTGAATCTGTAACACCACAAATTATCTACCTACCTATGTGTCCATCCATCATCTATCTATCTATCTATCTATCTATCTATCTATCTATCTACCCATTTACCTAATCTATCTATATATCTACTGTATATCATCTGTCTGTGACATGTCATATAATGCCATGGTTTCTAAAAAATATTTACTTCCATGTATTTCTTATACAGTAATATGTTTACTCTATTTCTCGTGATGTGAGATTTCCCTCTATATGATGTGACTGTGTTTTGTTAATCAATAAAGCTGCTTTGGTTGTATGGCAGAGCAGAGTAGAGGTAGGCATGAAAACTAAACTGAATGCTGGGAGAAAATAGGCAAAGTCAGAGAGAAGCCACGTAGCCCCTCTCAGAAGATAGATGCCAGATGCTGGACAGAACCTTACCAATAAGCCACAACCATGTGACGATACACAGATTAATAGAAATGGGTTAATTTAAGATATAATAGTTAGCCAGGAATATGCCTAAGCTATTTGCCAAACACTTTTGTAATTAATAGTTTCGATGTGATTATTTTGGTTCTGGGTGGCCAGAAATGAACAAACAGCCTCTGCCTACAAGTTTCCTTTGACATTTTTTTCTCTAGTATTTTTACTTGTTACTGTATTTTGTTATAACAACTGTCCCTCCATTTAGCTTTTCCTGGGATTCAGAATTACATTCAATATTTGTCAACACTCCTCTTCTCTCTCTCTCACTCTTTCTTTCTCACTCAGTGTGTGTGTGTGTGTGTGTGTGTGTGTGTGTGTGTGTGTGTGTTACATGTGCATGTGTGCGACTTGTGTGTGCTGGTATGTGCACCCACGTATGCACATGTAGAATTGGAATATATGATCTGGATCCTCATCTTTTTTACTGTCTGCCTTGTTTACTGAGACAGTGTCTCTCACGCAGCTAGGGATTGCTGTGTTCTAGACTGACTAGCCAGCAGGAGAAGCCACAGGATCTGTGTGAGTAGCCCTCAGCGATAGAGTTTGCTAGACTACAGATCCAAACTCAGTCCTTCATGCTTGTTCAGTAAACACTATGTGTCAGGAAGAGCTATTTCCTTGTAGATTTTAAAATTATTTTCAGGTGTTTGATATAACTTGAAATTTTTGTTTTCTCCCAAGATGGCAGAAAGACAAACAACTATTTACAAGAAAAACTGGCAAAAAATAAGATAAAACAAGCTTAAAATATGGGTTCTATATTTACATATTTGTGTCAAACAAAATGTAACAAAAACTTCCAGGACTTTTGATATGAGACTTCTTAGCAGTGAAACAAGAACACAGTGGAAAACATTTTCAAGAAACTTGAAGATAATAGTCTTTCTCCAGAATTGCGTGATTCTGTACTTAAATACAACAAGACTATGCACGGTAAGAAGGCTAATGGAGATCAAAAAGAATTGGAGAAACTATGTCAACAGGGAATTGACAGAACTCATGAAGAGGCTCTGGTGGTAGTATGCTCGCTTGCCATGTGGGAGAGCCCAGGTTCTCACTGTTTGAAATTGTCTTTTGATAATCCAGGTGTTTTGATTTTAGGGATTAAAAAGTGAGTCACCTTCATAAGGAAAGTAAAAAAGATGTATCTAACACTCTTCAGGAGTCTATTTAAGGTGGGCATACTTATCAGAGTTTTCTAATACACGTAAATGATTCCATTGCACAAAATTAGAATTGCTGTGCTACTAGAAGTTTCTCTATAACTGAACTTCTCAGTTTGTAACAAGCTTTTGCAGATTTTAGTTTAGGATGATAAAAACGTTTACCATATGGTTACTAAACCAATGCTGGAGACCCTGGCAAAGTTGAAGGTATTATAAAAAAAAAACATAAATGCTGGGATCATTAAACAGAGTAAGCCATCATTATCATTAAATGGATAATTTTACAACATCTATATCTATATAGATTCTTCCCCTTTTCCTAAAGGTAATAGCATATATCCTCACCTTTCCACCTTAACAGTGTTACAGAAGAGTTCAGGGGCACTAAGTCCATCCAGAGTACTGTGCACATTTCTTCTTCCCAAATCCAAACTCTGTACCACGAAACAATAAGTTCCCATTTCCTTTTCCCAGTCATCTCTGCCAAAACACCATTCGCTTCCTGTCCCTATGAATTTGAGTGTCTTATTATTTGACAATAGCAAGTAAGTTTAACTACAGCATAATTATCTTAATTGTAATCATGTGGGTGATGTTTCTAGCATTGGCATATACACAAAAAACATTCATAGTTTAGTGGTCCAACCCAAGTTCTGTCCTGATAGAGACCTGCTTCTGGCAAACAAAACAAAGCCCCTTTATTTTCCCATTTGATCAACCCTAAACCATCTCACTGGTGTTCTGGTACTGCTTATAGACGCTGAATGTTTCTGATGGTGCAAACGTAAGTCATAAAAATATCTACAGTACTCACTTTAATAGTAACTCACTGCCATTTAACTGTAAACAGACTTGTAATATGGCTGTAAAACTCATAAGTTGCTGAAAGAGGCTATAATAAAGTCATAATAATTGCTAGTGCAAACATTGCCAGAGAGACCAGGAATGACTGGCTGGCTTTGGAGGACGGTATGCATGATGTAAGTGGAAAAGTAGCCTGGGCTGTGGCCATTTAGTATTATCTTTAGTGAGGCTCACTTTCTTGTGATCCTCAGTGCCCAAATACATTAATGCTGGTGGGTTCTGGTTGTAAAGAAAAAAACCTAGGCCAATCTTAACATACTTGAGATACAGGCATCCTCACGATTCTCTAGTCTCTTCTCAAATAGGATCACCCTCTAGGCAGGAAGATACAGGCCAATATTTGAAAGACAGGCAAAATCAGGGTTATTCCACAGTAAATGCCAATTCCTGCTGGTGCAGTGTGCCAGTAATTGTGTGAATAATAAAATAACTCTTCTTTACAACACGAAGAGACTAAACTTTCTGTCTACACTGTTCTACCTTGAGTTAGTCTGAGCTTTTGTAGCTATGAGATCGTTCTTGAAGACCTTAAACTTTTTTCTGTTTCAGATGAGACCGGAAAAGAATTGGAGAGATTCATACATTTCTTTCAACCAAGGTCTTGGTCCAGATTCTCGGAGATATGGAGCTCCCAAAAGTCAACTTGAAATCTCCTGTATGTGTTATTTTCATACTTACACGAGGGTGCTATTAAAGTTGACCATGCAGAGCACAGTGAACTATGGCAGAGACAGGGATAGAAGTTTGGAAACTTCCTCCATTTTGGTAGAAAAGACATCTTGCTGTTGGCTGCATGGAGCAAGCATCCCTCTGCTTGCCAGAAGTGAGTGTTGTACTGCTCTCAGTTCTGAAGGATGCGTGGTTGTAATCACCAGTTTAAAATCTGTTAGCCAGCTTTATAAAAGGAGACCAGAGGTGGTAATGAAGGCAGAGAGCACTTTACTTGCGTGGGACTGTGTGACCAGTGCTTGATAACTGTCTAAAGATCGAAGGTATGGCTACATCATTAAGCAATCACAAATTTGTAGTCAAGGATTTGTCGCTTTTGTTAAATTTGTCATTTACATGGTTGGGATGGTACCAATCTATATATCCCTGTAACCATTCTACAGACCGCCTCTCCCAGATGACATCAATCAGACATTAGAGGAGATCTGGTAATAAACTGTCAAGTTCATCTGCCAACTGAATCCATTTCAGGTCAGCCTCACTTGTAATCTGTTACCGAGGTGGCTTGTACTGGGGCTGTTTCCCATACATGTCTGAACAAGTGTTCCTGTCAACTGCCGCCCTCCCCATCAAATTTTCAACCTGAGGCTGGTTCTTTTTATAATCAATATTAAATTGTTCTAAAAGAAATTTAAGAGGATGACTTCGGAGATTGAAAACATATTTTTTTAAACGTTTCTTCGTGCTTTCAACTTTTAAGGAGGAAGAGGGGATCATTATGTGAACATTATATGAGCACATTCTGAACACAGAACTTCAGCACTATGGTACTGGGATTCACAGAAAAATCCAACTGACCCTCATCTCCTTCCTGGCCTATCTATTCAGAAGAAATACCCAGAGTTTATTTTTTGTCTTTTCCAGAGCTAATCACTGCACTGTATGTGTTTCAGAATCTTGAGACCCCATGCAAGTTCAGACGCCCAGATGGGGTAGGGTAGTAACTGCTGTAACCCGAGTCCTATTTACCACCTTTAAAGGTCCTGCGTCATGACATTTCATATTCCTATCTCACATTACAACACACAATGAAAGAAAAGTCCTACTATATCATGAGAGCGAGTCTGAAATTCAAAAACTCAAAAACTTGCTGACATCTCTTAGCATGTTTGGTGTTGTTGCACTATTCTAAGGTATTTTTTAAAGACTGTAATCCAACATGTTACCATTAGATATGACATATTTTCAGTTTCCCTTGATTCTCTCTGCATTTCTCAATTCTGTTCTTAATTTACTTTCTGGTGTCCTCTGGGGATACCTATGTTGCAATAGAGTTAAAGCTTCCTGAAGACAGATATAGTATCAAGTGGGGCGAGGGGAAACTGCAGTTGGGATGTACTATATGAGGGAAGAAAAAACAAAATGACTAGACAAAAAGCTTGGAGTTGAAAAACACTCTCTCATACCCACATAACTACTCTGTAAAATACCTGTTCACTTATCTAAAATGTATTATTTCTTTCATAGTTGGTAGGTCAAATGCAAACACACACACACACACACACACACTTCATTCATTAATTTTATATTCTTAATTGAATATGGTTTTGAAAACCACACTAAGCAATTTGGAGAAAATCATTTATAACCCAATCACTACATCAAATGAATACTGAACAGGTGGTATTTTTCCTAGTAGGGCTTCACCTCTACACTAGTCTCCCTGTCCCAACTTGAATTTAATTCTTCTAGTTTCCTCATAGAAATGTAATATCCTAAGTAAATGGTTTTTCTGAGCACAAGGAGTGTCCTGAATATGTTATACACCAGAGCCCTTGCATTTCTTCAGCAATCTGCTTAAAATCCCCAGATACTAATGAGCTCCTGTTTGCATGTGGTGTGCACCTTTAACAGATACACAGTGCTACTCCACTCTCTGATGTGTGTGTGTGCGTGTGTGCGTGTGTGTGTGTGTGTGTGTGTGTGTGTGTGTGTGTGTGTGTATGTATTAGAGAGAGGGGGAGAGAGAGAGAGAGAGAGAGAGAGAGAGAGAGATTGAGAGTCCAAAGGGTGTTAAGTATAGTTTCCTTTCTTGTATACAATATCCACAGTAGTAATTTCAGCAACTGTTTTTGACTATCTTGTAGGCACACTTTCCCTTAATTTACATGAGAAAAACAGATAAATAAAGAGATAAAGTTTGTCCAAGGTGGCTGAACATTAGTGGCAACTGAACGAATTTAAACTCCAGAATTTAAACATTCAAGTTCATGGAAGCAAAGAAAGAAGGGCGGAATGAACAATAAACAGGTAAGTTTGGGGAGAGCACAAGCTTGCTCTGTTCCTTAATGGGCACTAGGGCTTGAAATAAACAGAGGGGAGGAAAAGTTTCAACGCAAGCTTAGATGTGTTTCTAAAGATGGGGCTCTCTGATGTCCCTGCCAGGCTCTTTCCATAGCCCGATCAACACTTCCCTGAGAAAACCATATGGCAGCCCACTGCAATGAAGGTCTTTGTGCAACAGTGACCTGTAGATGAGAGCCGAGCAGAACCGGCCATGCCTCAGCCGGGGCCCAGACCCAGAGTTGTTATCCCAGGCTGCAGTGATGCGCACGATAATCGCCTGTGTTACCTCCTTACCTTTCTAATCACGCTTGGTTCCTGTGGACCTGGGTGTTGCCTCTTGGTGAACATGGGCCACAGCTAGGAAGGAGTGCCTGTCTAAAGACTGCTTTCTGGCCTCTGGCTTTTCGTCATCTTCCTTAGTGATATTACAAGATTCAGGAATTTGGGTTTTTTCCCACTTGGAATTAAATATACAAGTTGTTTTTGTATCTAATTTCCTTCAGTCAGTTATGCTGTGTGGAGGTGAAATGGGGAAGAAAAAAAAACATAGGAGAGAGACCAGGAGGTTTATAAAAACCCTATTGTACACTCCAGGGGCAGGAGCCACCTTTTCGGAGCCTTTTTATTCTCCTGGGAAGACTCATAATGCAGTCTTATGAGTTTTGTTTGTTGTTATATTTTCCCCTTTATGCCTTCTTTCTCTCTGCCTCCTGAGTCGCTTGTCTTTTTATATGCTTTTGCGGAGGTATATTGCTGACACAATAGCCTAGAGCAAGGAGGCACTGGAGCCACGTCTCTTCCAGGGTGTAATTACACACACAGGGTGTATTTATAGCAATGGAGGTGCCAAAGCGGGGGCGGAGAAGAAAAGAAGGGGCTCTCTGCCTTAGGAGAGTAGCTCCTTGAGGCAGCAATGCAGACTCTGCAAGGACGACTCTGCAGTGGTCAGAAGTGTTGCACACATGCCAGTCGTTGCTCAGGAAGACTGCACACAGCTGCTAAGTGCACTTATCAGTGAAGGATATAAAAGGAAAAAAAAATCTACATGTGTACTTAGGTCTTCCATCCTCCCACATCAGAAGTTGTCTTAGTAAGGACTGGTGGGATGGCCCAGTGGTAAAGTCACATACGAACCTGAGCTTGATCCCTGGGACCCACATCGTGGGAAGGAAGAACAAACTTAAGTTCTTCCCTGACCTCCACACATCTGCCATGGCACACACGCCTGCTCCCATGTACACAGGCATGCAAAAATAAAATGAATAAAACCATAGAAAGAAAAGCTTGTCACACCATGTTCCCTGCAATCCTAGTGGTTCTTCAAGCCAGACTTGGAGACTGTTGTTTGGGCGTCGAAGCAGGCAGGGATACCTTCCTGGGTGAGAGCAAGGCTGCATTCTGGGCTACTGCCCAAGCCCCAGAGAGATTCACTGTACTGTGACATATGTTTAGAAATTGCGAGTTCAATTTTATCTGAAGAAAACAGTTCACTTTGCTAAACAGTCCAGCTGTGTCTGCTCTATAGGAGTTCTCCACCCCCAGGTAACGATCATCTTTGTCACAGCCACTAGAAGCCTCATTAAATACTGTTCCCACACTCTGCAGTTCTGCTGCACAGGTAAATGCGCATCCTTCCCTCCTTTGGGCTCCTGGCAATCGATTGGGTTCTCTCTGGGTGTGACAAAGTACACTTTTCTCAGTCACCATCAGTCACCCTACAAGTCACCTTTGATGATGTCTTTGAACTGGTTAGGACCCTCTGGCATTACCCTCCACCTCCTGGAAGGTAATCCCAAACACACACGTATACACACACACACACACACACACACACACACACACACACACTTCCAGCCTTGCTGACTTACAGTTAATCAATAAAATGTTGTAATTTGAGGTATAAAATGTAAAGTGTTGATATTTATACATGTGGAAAGATCACCATCAAACTAATAAACACATCTGTAATCTCACATAGTTAACAGATGTGTGTGTATTTGTTCATGTGTGTGTTTGTGTGTGTGTGTTTGTGTGTGTATGTGTGTGTGTGCATGGCTGTACCTCTGCTCCCTGCTCCATGTGTCTGTGTTTGTGTGTGTGTGTGTGTGTAAAGCAATATTGTCATCTATAAATACTAGGTGCTCAATAGATGTCTAGAACTTATTAGAATTTATTCCTCCCCTACATCTTCAACATTGTTCCTTCTGACCACCACCATCATATCCCACACACAAGTGTACCCAGAGCCCTGCCTATCATCTGTGCTATCTTTTTCTATGAGATACAGTGTTTTCAACTCCACATATAAAAGTGATCATTCTTTATTTGCTTTTCTATGCTGGCTTATTTCACTTAGCATTGTCTTCCATATATTTTATCCATGTCTTACTCTACAAAGTTTTCTTTTAAAATAATGAGTATTACACTGTGTATGTGTATGTATTCTTATTTTTTCAACTTAAAGTGGGGAAAGAACCTGAATATACATTTGTCAAATTGCTAGGCAGTTTCACAGGACTGGCTGCTCTTCCAGAGACCCCAGGTTCTATTCCTAGAATCCACATAGTGGCTCACAACCATCTGCAGTCCTAGGGGATTAGATGATCTTTTGTGGACTTCATGGGTCACTGAACATGAAGGACTTCATGGCCTTCACTGAACCCATAAAGTATACAGAGGCATACATATGTGCAGGTAATAAATTCTTACACATAAAGTAAAAATAAATAAAGATTTTTAAAAATGTAAAATCTTCATTATGTGTATCATTTTATAGCCACTGCAGTGCCTATTACCAAAAGAGCAAGGCGGTGAAAGTCAGTTACGATGCGGAGAAAAGAATCCTTTCCTACTGTTGATAGGAAGGTGATAAACTCAGAGCCATCATGGACAAACAGTATGGATTATTCTCAAAGTTGAAGAACATAATTATCATAAGATACAGCAGTTTCACTGTGTGGAGGGAGAAGACAAAGGGAATGAAATTTGTCAAAGAGAAGCTGTGCTAACATCTTCACTGCAGCATTATTTACAACAACACAAAATAGAGAATCAACCTAGACACTCATTGATAGATAAGTGAGTTTAAAACAGAATAGAGGGCCTGGGAGATGGGTCTGCTGGTAAGGCATTTGCTGTCAAGCCTGTGTGTGATCACTGGGACCCAGACGGTACAGAGAACTGACCCCTGCAATATGTGCTCTGGCATACATACACATCTGTGCTGTAACACACGCACACACACACACACCTGTGAGTACAAAGTTAATAGGTGCAAAAAAATTTCTTTTAAAATTGTAAGAAATAAAAATGTGCTGGGTGGTGGTGGTGCACGCCTTTAATCCCAGCACTTGGGATGGGAGGCAGAGGCAGGCGGATCTCTGTGAGTTTGAAGCCAGCATGGTCTACAGAGTGAGTTCCAGGATAGTCAGAGAAATCCTGTCTCAGAAACCAAAAAAAGCAATATATATAATATATATAGGACTACATGTATATGCATATATTCCACTCTGTTAGTCTACATATTTTCATATTGGACTATTCTGTTTACAACAGGTTTAAAGTATGTCTTGAAGTTAGGTTGTCTGGTTCTTCCTTCTTCACTATTTTTGCTTGATTATTTTGGTTATTTGGGGGGAACTTCTGAATACTTTTTTCATGTCTATAAAAAGGTCACTGAAGTGTTAATGGGGATCACACAAAATCTATTGATTACTTTTGGTAGTCCAAATATTTTAACACTATTATTTTTTCTAATCCATTATCATAGAAAACTTTGCATTTGTATATTTATTCTTAAGTTTTTCTTCAATATTTTTTACATTAGTGGGCAGATCTAACACCTAACTGGCTAAACTTATTTTTCAGATTTTACAAATCATTGTGTGTGTGCGTGTGTGTGTGTGTGTGTGCATGTGTGTGTGTGTGTGTAGGTACTTACGTCCTATGAAGTACACAAGACGTACAAAGGATACCTGTTGAGAGTTGGTTCTCTCCTGCCACCTTGTGGGATCTTGGGATTGAACTCAGGTCATCAGGTCTGTGCACAAATGCCTAGCCCTGATGAACCATCTTAGAAGCCACAGGTTGGAAAACGTCTCATGTTATTATGACTTGGATGATTTTGACCTAGTTCCTGGTTTCATCTTCCAGCCATGTGTTTTTTTTTTTACAACCAGACTTATAAAATTGGCATATATTGATTCATTTTCTAGCTTTCCTCCTATTACTATTTCCTAGTAGTCTGAAACTACACTTGATATGATTTAAAAAGTTTGAACGTGCAGAAATTTAGTTTGTGTCTTATCATTTGAAACTGTTTGGAGTGTGGTCGAGAGGAGTTGTGCTGCTGTTAGATGCAGCGGTCTCTAGGTATGTCTGTGTGATCTGATGGCTCTTTGGAGTTGGCCGTGTGTGCTGTTTCTTTAATGATTTTATGTCTGACAATCATGCCATTGTTGTACGTGTGGTATTAAGCTTATTTACAGGTATGGCGTTCTACTTTTATTTGTTCTATTAACTTCAACTTTGTATTTTTGGATGGTCCAAGGCTAGGCAAGCATGGTTAAATTTGTTATATCATATTTATGACTTTATCCCTTTATCATTACATAATGGTTTCTGTTATCTCATTGGCTTGTTTTTGCTTAAGCTACTGACAAACTCCTCAGCAGAAACCTTGCCTATTACAGAGATAATGGCATGATATATTCGAGGAGAAGAAATAAATTATGCCAAACAAAAGAACTAGCAAAAACTGTCCTTCGTAAGTGAAGGATAGATAAAGCTTCCACAGAAGGATAAAGTGAGAGGAATTTCCACTACTAGACAACCAGTCAGATTCATAATTCTCTGCTACTGGAAGGTGGGTGGAAGGTCATTGTGTCTCTAGTATGAAAGATAAAAGGAAAAGTAGTAACAATAACTATAGCTAGGATAATTGGTTAATGTATAAGTAATAAAGAAAAGATGTGATTGGTAACATTAATAACTAAATATGGGGTATGAGAATTGGAGGCATGTAGAGATTCTGAGATAGGCCCACTGGCAAGAATTAGCAGTGAAATTGCTGTTGGAGTTCTGTGGCTGGCCCAACGCCAACTCAACAGTAAGACACAGAGGTCTCAAGCTTGAATTCATAAGGTTGGCTTCCTGCCAATATCCGCTGAGGCAAAGATAGTACCTACATCCTGGAGGACATACTTAAGGGCCCCTAAGATCAGTAGTCTAGAGTCTGGGCTCGAGGGTCTGGCATGGAGGCTAGAGCACGCTGGAGTCTAGTTCTGAAGAAGTGCCATAAGTTAACACAGTCTTTAACAGCCTGTGCCCCCTCCTTCCTACTCATTCCCCCGATTGCACCCCTGCCTCCTCACGACACTCTTCATTATTACGTTTGAAATTTTTATTCACACACTAATTAGACAAATTATTTATGGATCAACTATGACATGCCTAGCATTCTATTTATTCTGAATAAGAGATGCAGTAAGGCTGCCCTCATGGAGCTTGTAGTCTACATGAGAGCATCAGACATGGAGCAATAAACACACATCTTGTAGCTAGAGGTAGAAAAAAAATTAAGGCTGGATCATGAGGCTATTGTGTGAGCAGTCTGCAGGTAGGACGGCCTTTATGGAGAGCTCTGAAGGTGGGAATCCAGAATAGTATCTGAAGGAACTAGTATTCTGGAAAGAAAATTAGCATGTCAATTTAAGGACACAGATAAGATGATGACCAAGGTTTAAGACAGCAGTGTATTAAATGGGAAACTATGGGAAGGTTATAAAAAAGTATGTAACGTGGTCTAAATTCAACTTTACATAGATTTCCCTAAATTTTGTGTGCAGTGTAGACTTCAGAAAGTGGTAGGGAAAGAGAAGGCTGCATACAAACCATAGTATTTCCACAGACTGCAATTACTACAGCTCTACAGGAAAACGCAGGAAGACCTCTCCATGGTGATGTTGGGAAAACAGAAGTGTGGGCCTAAGGATGAAGGATAAATAGAAAAGGGGGAAGACCCTCTTAGTGTTTTGTCAAAAGTTTTACTAAGATAAAATTGTGGTCAGTAAGCAAAAATATTGTTCAAAAAGGGCAGGAGGTTTGTTTATTAGACAAGAAACTGATAATGGGGGAATTTCCATGTGCCTACCTGAGATTCCAAAGAGAAGTTATTAATCTGTAAAGAAAAGAATTCATTGTGGCCCAACAGAGCAAACCAAAGTATGAGGAACTAGCCATGTGCCCTATTGTTCATTCTAAAAAGATCTAAAACCCAGAGTCAAATAGCAAAATGGCCCCCAGATTCATTTTTCATGGGATTCAGGTGACCCAAATGAGAAGGCATAATCTCTCCTGAATCCTACCTCAAGACCAACCTCCAAGTAAATAGTAGCACACAATGCCCTTTTCTGCTGCTCAGATGGCTCCACGGAGTTCGCAAGTGTGAGTTCTGGGGATATTTTAAGATCATAAGTTTGTCCAGAAGCCATACACTGATGCCACTGATTTTCAGATGCCTCTCTCAAGCGGCACTGGCCAGCTGGCCAGCCTGCCTACCAGGACCCATTCTCCTACTGCTTCCGATGCATCACTGCCTGCCTGGCAAATCCCCCTGCCCCAGGGCACAGCCTAATTCCTGGATCCCCTGCTTCATCTGTCATGGTCAAGCTCCAGTGCATCAGCATTTTCCTCATGCCTCTGTGCCAAAATAAAACCAGTGAAATAAAACACAATCATGTAGCATCAGGCCACAGGCTGTTTGTCTCAGCCTAAGTGACTTTGACACACAGGGAAGAAAAGAGCAGAGCCAGCCCAGTTGAGAAGTAGCTAAGGCTCCAGCAACACAAGGTGACACTGCTGGACTAGACCCAGCTGAGTCTAGAGTCCAGCCTATGAGTATACAGAAAAGTGATTGGGCTCTTCTTAAACTGTCTCCTTGTCATCTCTCGCCCCAGGACTGCTATATCTCCATATGAATAGTGAGCCATTCCCATTTTACCCATTGAAGTAGATAGATTAGTACACTATCCTTAGCCTGAGGTCTCTGGCTACCACACACAAAGTATACCTTGCAGTTTTTTTTTTTTTTAACTCAGGTATAAAAAAAGGCCTGTGCATGTGTCTTAAGTCATGAAGGGAAGAATTTCCTTTGCTGTTGCTTCACTTTAATTCTCCTAAACAGTACCAGAAACAGGATTTGTTTTGCAGTTATGGCTTCCTGATAACCATTACCATGCATCCTCACATTCTGGGACAGGTTTGTTAGCCAGGCAGAGAGCAATGCATCAGAATCCGCAGAAGCCTGGATCCTGGGAAGTAGGTTGGGTGACTGTTTGCTAAAACTTGAGACGGAGCGTCTGAAAAGTAGAAGCCCATGGTTCTGTCTGTCTAGACTCAATGATTCTTGAAATGTCATAAAGAATCTGACAGTTCTGATAAGAAAACAAATGTGTCGTTAGGAGTGACATATACCAATCCAGTTTGGCTCATTTTGTAATGTCACCTCATTCTCCTCTGATGCTCAGTTCTTTATTAGGTGAGGGCGTGGATGAAGATGCATCAGTATAAGGAAAGTAATCCGACATTCCTTGTTTTCCACCCCAGCTATGTCACTGAAGCCATAGCATGAAATGCTAGATATGAACCTGCCACCCTCTCTCCCACAGTGATCATGACCCCGGCATCCTCATTCAAGGACTCATTGTCACCCCACTTACAGATACTACACTTATGTGCTCCAAATTCACGGCTACTGCTTTCAGTGCCCTTTGGTGATTCTGTTTTCCCCTTTCAAATATAAACTCTTAAGATTTTCTGGGAGTTGGTCCCAGAGCCTGCCCTTTTCCTCTTCTCCAGAAAGCCCTTACTTTTATTTATCTACTGTAGACTACTCCCTGAAGAACCAAAAGGTCTTGGAAAATCAAGCAGACACTTGAGACCCTGCTTGCATTTCTCAAATTCAGAACTCTTCCATTTCCCAAAGCAGCTTCTCTTCCCTCGATAATCCACCTCAGCCAATAACACCACAGTCAGCCAATCTGTGAAGTCAAAGACTTTATAGGTATTCTCCACTCCCTGTCTCTTTCTCTAGCATTTCTCTAAGCCATTATTGAGTTCTAAAGTTCTAGTTCAGAAATATACTTGGAACATCTAATTGTCTTCAAGACGTTCACCATTAACATTTCAAAAACCATGCTAACCGTCGCCTCTTATTCTAACTACTGCAATAATTTCTGAACTGGCTTCTGTTTCTAGGCTACCCAGTACACTCCAGAACGCTTAGTGTGGTAATTTGAATGTAATTGGCTCCCATAAGCTCGTAGGGAGTGGCATTCGAAGGAGGTGTAGCCTTGTTGGAGGACTTGTCACAGTTGGGATGGATTTTGAGATTTCCTATACTCAGGATACCACCCAGTGTCTCAGTAGACTTCTTTTTGCCTTTAAGATGCAGCACTTTCAGCTCAAGCACCATGTCTGCCTGTATGCCACCATGTCCCACCATGATGATAATAGACTGAACCTCTGAAACTCTAAACTAGTTCCAATTAAATGCTTTCTTTATAAGAGTTGTCATGGTCATGGTGTCTCTTCACAGCAATAAAAACCCCAACTAAGACATGTACTCTATACAATTTATAACTCAGATAATTTCAGAGAGATGCTTACATTTTTCCTGCTAACTTCCCATTTTAATTTGACATTAATTCAAACTGTCACCTAAGTCTCACAACGTTCTCTATTATTGAGTATCTGGGGACCTCAACCCTCAAGGTCCTTCCCATTATTTTAGAACTTTCTGCCATTTTCTTCTAAAAATAAGTTCTTGTCATTTGTGAATATTAATTATATATAATGGGTCTCATTGTCGCATATACTTATTATTTGATAATAGTTACCCCCATTACCCTGTGTGGTCCTCCTTCCACTCCTGTTCATTCCATTCCTCTTCCAAATAATTCCACTTTCATAATTTAAAAAAAATCCAGTATGGGACTCAAGTAGAAGTTAATTCTGAAGTGAGAAGAAGCCATGGATTTAGAATTATAGTACCATCCTGAGTGACCACTTTGACCAAGAATCCCATTTTGAGAGTGAATACTTATTTTTCTGTTTGACACCCAAATTTTCCATCAAGTAGTTGAGAATTGTCCAAAAATCTGAAATCTCATGATGAAGCAAGCCTAGGAACATGAAATGGCTATGGTGTCGAAGCCTTAATGATCTTTGTCTAACACAGCATCTAGGAAGAATTTGCTGTTAATATGCCCCACTAGTAACATGAGGCTCAGAGCAGAAAACCGTCATTTATCTACACTGTAATACACTGACTTTATGTTTATATTACTTTTTCTCATTTTGTGTGTGTCTGTCTACATGTTCTTGTATCACATGTGTGCCTCTGGATGAACTTGCATGTATGTATACATGTGTGTGTAAGCAAGAGGTCAGCATCAGCTGCTTTCCTCAGTTTCTCTTTTTATTTTTGAGGTGGTTCTTTACCAAGCTCTGAGCCCACTGTGGGCTTCATTGGCAAGTAAGTGAATCTCAAGGATCTGTGTGTCTCTGCAACCCAAATGCTGATGTTATAGACACATGCCTAGTGTCTATGAAGTTGGTGGGAAAGCTAAACTTAGGTCTTCACCTTTGCAGGGCAAGTATTTTACCAACAAAGAGAACTCTCTAGTTCTTTCTCATCATTAGAAGCCATGACTACCATGTTCTCTGGGACTCATCTTCTCATCCTAGGCCTCCACACCACAGGAAACAGCTGACACCTTTCAAATCATTTGCTGTTAAGAGCGGCTTCCTTTTCTGCTTCTGTACGTGTTTTATACTTTTAAAAAGGAAACTTTTTTTCATAACAGCATTAACATTCTGATAAAGTTAGAAATAAAGTAGGAAATTAATATTTAAATGTTCCTAATACCAAGATTTTCTTAAATTCTAACACACCCTTGGTCTAGGAAGACCACACCAAGACAAGTCATTCTGGCCTTTGGATCCCAGTCATTAGTGAAGGGAAGTGTTTATGTGGTCTCAGCATAGGGATGATATAATGATTGCCGTTCCTCCCAGCAGGTCTCACCCCTTCTCAGGAAGACATCAGGGGTCAGCAGAAGTACAAACTCCCATTTGATGAGTCACTTCGGGAGGAAAGCCAATCACAGCATACAGATTTTCTTCAGGGAATTGGTAAAAGGAAATGGTACCTTTCCTTTTGAGGACTAAGATCTAATCTAAGCCTGGTCTGATGCCGTGGAAACCACCTGGTCTGTCTGGCATGGGATCCGGGGAAAGGCAGAACAGTATCCTCCAAGGCAACACTGTTCAACGCTCAGCAGGGTTCGTGGGGAATCATCACTGCCAGATTTCTGAAGAGAACTCAGGTGAGGCCAGGGTCACGAATGGGACATTCTTGTTTTCTTATTATTAATTTTTATTCCTTTAAAAGCATTTTCTTATTATTGTTAACTTTTATTCTTTCTAAGGCGTCCAATTTCTAAGTCCAAAAAATGTACTTTGAAGAGACATTTGAGAGTTGAAGCTCACAGGGTTTTGGTTCTCTCTAACCAAATGTATCTACTATGGTACCATTGGCTAGCCAGAGCCTACATATCCTTCCTTTACTGATCCCAAGTGTCATTGCTGCCATCCTCAGCATCAAGTCCACGAACACCAGCATCTCAAGTACCACTTTGTTACCAAAACTAACAGTAGTCACATTTCAAATGGTTTAACATCAACAAGGTATTTTGATGTTTGATTTCCATTTAATTTATATAACAAAAGTGATTGTCTTTAACAGTAAGAATAACACAGGTTCAGAGAGGTCAGATATTTTGTCTTGTAAGTGGCAGAGATTTTTCATATGTATTTCATCCTGCGCCTGTGTTCTTGTCACACCAGATGGACGTTTCCTTCTGGGCGGAAAGGAAGAGTTAACATCACCCAATAAACCACCTGAAGCAAATAAGAGTCTTCTGCTCTCTCCCACCCCCCACTCTCCTGGCCTCCTGCTATCTCTCACTCAGTGATTCCAGAGTGTTCTTTGGTATAAACAATCCTCCTCCGTCCTTCACAGAAGTCTTACTCTTTTACCTGCTTCCACCAAGCAAGAGGTGGTTGCCATGCTGACCCTGTTGCAAATTGCTATAGTCTTTTCTAGTCTCCGCAGGTCACTGTGACCTCTGCATGAAAAATGAAAGCATAACAAAAGGAAAATTCTTTTCGCAAAGTCCCATCCTCCAACATCCATCACTTCAGGGAAGGTAGCCAAATCTTAATACATGAGTCTTCCATCCAACCAAGTAATATTTTTCAACTTCATGATAACATAAAAGGAGTTCACGGAGCACAGCCACAAACAGTTGCCCCGTCTTTCTCTCCCGGAACCCAGAAGCACATTTTCCCTGGTCCAAAAGGTCACAAAATAAACTTAAACAAAACAGTGCATAGAGGAGTTTAAAAGCCTAGAAAATCATTTTCAATCGTGAAGTCAAAGAGTTAATGGTCATGCAGACCCTGAACGGGAGACAGTCAGTTTGAGATTCTTAAGCCATCTTCCTGTTCCTGCCAGAAACTGACAAGCAGCAGCCAGGTACTAGTCTCCTGTTGCTGGCTTAGAAATTTTTCCAGGGGGTTTGTCAAGTGTAAACACATTGTCGAGAGTCTGATCCTGGTTAAAGCAGCACATGTCAGGAAGGCTGACTATAAATCTTAGACAGGGTGGGGATTCCTTGACAGTCAGGTTTCTTTTTCACTTGAATTATAATAGAGAATGTGAAAATCCAGCCTGATTTTATGAGTAATGATCCGAAAATCCCTCTTTCTTGAATAAACTTGACATTACAGGCCATGGCTGTTATTTAAGCTTTTGGTAACTGGCTTACTGGTTTCCTGAGGACCATCTCCGGGTACCAGTTTAGTTCCCTGAGATGCTCTCTGAAGAGCTTTGTCAGTTCTCTCATGGGAAGAGGGAGCACGCATTTCAGCTGCTTAACCCTGTAGTAGAGTACAGGCGAAATCAAATCATACTTCCTATTGGAAAATCCAGTGTCTGTCCTATGAAATGCCTTGCATTTTAAACATTCAAATAGGGGAAATTGATCCTACAAAAGCTCACTTAAATTTGGAAGTCCAGTTTTAAGGATTACACCATCTCACATTTAATAAGACCATACTCGTATTAAGCACTTTGCATGTGTTGTCTCACTTAATTGAAATAGCATTCTTATGACACAGATAGTCACCCCTATACTGCAGAAAGAACCAAAGAGGGGCTCAGAAACTTTTACAACTTCACACAAAATAAGTGTGAGCATGAAGATCTGACTATTGAACTCCAGAGTTCAAACTATCAGCTTCCACGTAATGACACCAATGAGTCAAATAAAAGGAACAGTGAGAGTCCTAAGTAAACCCAGCTTCCATGTGCTGCAAACATGCAAGATCCTCAAATGTGTAGTGCTAAACAGCCACTGGGTTTCCATGCTAAACTGGTAGAGTATGCCTCTTCTTATTCCAAACACACCCAGAAGGTGCTTCCCCTTGTGCTGCTTGTCAGCTGGACAGACCCCTAATTAACAAGTCTGTGTCATTACAAAGGATTACAAAGTCCTGTCAGGAACACTGAGTTCTTACTCTCTTGCTCTTTGTTCTTGATTTAGTTAAGGAGGACAGCTGAACCATGAAGGAGAAAGTCAGAGAAAGAATTATGAAGACAATTCTCTTTCCGACCCTTAGCACTCTGCTGTCAGAGCCAAGGGCAAGGCAGAAGGAGATCTTTAAAGGAGAAAAAAAGGGAACATAGGAAACTTCTTTTTGTTTTTGTCTGCCTGTGTTGCTCCTGGTGGTAATACCGCTGTGCTTTGAGACAGCTCTACTATATGTTAAGCTAATTTGGAGCTTAAGTATGTAGCACAAGCTAGCCTCAAACATGTGATAATCCTCCTGCCTCATCATTCTAACTGCTGTATTTATGAAGGTGAACCACTATCCTCAGAAATCAAAAGACTTTCTTCACTAGATTCATAAACACTAAGACATGTACCCAACTCCTTAAACCCATAAAGCACAGGGACTTCGTCATTCTAAGAAATAATTGAGGATAATAATTTTGATCCCACTGCATCATTTTCTGGTGTTTGGTATTCACAAGGAGATGTCCCTCTTTGTGGAATATTTGGTGTAGTGTATATCCTTGTCTACAATAAAGGCATTTTACAAGGTAAAAGACATTGCCTAAAAGAAAAGTAGGAGGCAAGCCAAAGTGTAATAAAGACAATCTGGGGTCATTTAGACAATAGTTAGAGCCACTGTCGATTTACTTACAAAACCAAACACTCATCATTTTTCTATGATTTTGCTTGTGCTTCTTCATGGTTGTCCCAAATGCTCCCGAGATTAGAAAACATTCCAAGTCTTATCATTTGCTTTGACCTGCTGCTTATTCTGTAGTCTACATTCCCTGAAAAGGCAGTGACAGCTTCACAATCCTTCTATCAACAGAGCCCCATCTGGACACTTCCCAGCACCACCCAGTATGGTAGAGGCCAGTGTCAACTTCACACAAGGAAGGATTCCACTGTACTCTAGACCTGGAAGCGAGATCCAGGATTATCTTGCAGCCTGCTGCTTTACTTGGCCTCTACCTATCACATTAAGAAAGGATCCAACAATTGTCCTCTGTTCTATCAAGGCCTGGGTCACCTATACCACCCAACCAAAGCAACAGTACAGGAGTTACAAGCAATGAGATTGCTTTTCTTCTGATACTCCATTATTCCACATCTCATAAGTGAACCCTGAAAGGAAGTAGTGAGTTCAGCATGAGTTACTTCACTCAATCTCTATAAGCCACCGAAATTTTATTTATGTGAGGTAATGAATCTCACTCAGGGAGAGATATTAGCACTTCATATTCAAGTGATTTTAGCACCTGGAGAATTGTATAGAGTATCACAGACCTGTATGCCACACACTGGTTGATTATAGTTTAAAAGCAGTTGATTCTTCAGATGATGAAGCAAGAAAAGTAAATTATGGGTGCCTCTACTTTTGCTAGAATACAGGATACCTTGTCACTGCTTGTAATAAAGTGGGGGCCCAAGCAGGAAAGGTATTTTACAGAAAGTTAAAGATCTCATATCCCAGGATGAAGAGGGGAATGGAGAAAAAGAGAATGCATTTTATGACCTTTATAATCTTGTTTTGACCTCCCTCATTGACAAGGTACTAAACTATGTAACTTGGATTAGTAATAATACCTTCCAGGTGACAAAGAATTAAGACATTCTTTAAGAATAAAATTTTGTTATAGCCATTGATATTTGGAAATAATTTATGATCAGTATAAATCAAGTAATTATAACACAGGTTGGGAATGTGCACAGAAATAACTACATAATAAGAAAAAAATTTAAAAATGTAGCCATTGAAATAAGTTCATTAATCATTACTGGACTCTAAGTCATAGAACTCAACCTACACAATATTATATTTGTGAAACTGAAGCAATTTTTATAATGTTCTTGTGAAATATCAAAGAGTTGACTTTGGATGGAAAGTGTGCATTCCAGAGTTAATCTATATATACTTAAGTATTTGTGGAACAAATTACATTGTTTCTAGATTAGCTTGTGAGTAATATAAGAAAAAGTAAAAGAATAGCAAAATACCCACAAAGCATCAATAATTATTAAATCTAGTTAGCACAAAAGTTAATCATGCTATTCTCTCTGATTTTATATGCATTTTAGAATTCTATTCTAGCTTATAAATCATTTTAATGTTATAGCAAATAAATAAGAAAGAGCAATGAGTATAGGATAGGATGAGAGTCATCAACAGTCGGAAATCTTCAGTAGTGGTAAAATTATTGAAAAAGAGTAAAGTAAAGTTACTATTAATCTAAAAGTGTTAAAGTTTCATTCTCAACTATCTGTATTTGGTGGTGGTTGTGTGTCCTTGAGAATGAAGTTTATCTTTCCTGGAGGGCACAGCAGGAAGCTGACAATCAAGGAGCAGTCTGTAAATTCAGCAACTGCTGGCCAGTACATTTTCCACACACATCTGTATGGAGTGAGTTCAGAGTCTACCTTCCGCTGACATCCTTTTTACATCAAACAAATGAAGAAGAACATGCCAAGAAAAAAGAAAAAAAAAAAAACTAGGGCATCCTGGTGCCCAAGAGCAAACGACTCCAGAATGCAGCACCTAGAACCTTCCAGCATTATAACAGTTTCCACCAAGTGCACTCTAGAGTGAGGTCTACGAGATAATTATTCCTGTCAACAAAAAAGGATCACTCAGGTCACCGCTGTTATACTCTTAAATAGGAATGGACTACCAGGGATTATTTTACACTTGGAGAAAATTCACCAAATGCTGGGAGTAAACACAATAAAATGAAAGTGGAAGACAGAGAATCTTTAGAAATAATAATTTTAAAGAACAAAAGAAAGTATTTAAAATAAGACAATGTGTATACAACAGGAGATGACAAGAAGAGGAAGAGAAAGGGGAAAAGAGAATAAGAGAAATAGAAAGGAAGAAAGAGAAAATAGAATATGCAGTATTCCCCATGACTACACAGTGAAGGAAACTGGGGACACATAGACTAGGTGTCTTTTGAGTGGTTATACTGATTGTCAGCTTGACAGGATATAGAATTACCTTGGAGAGAAATTTCCTGAAAGGCAAATTTAGGTGGGATTAGTTGAGATAGAAAGACAATATAAATATAATAGACAGTATCCTATGGACTGGGAGTCTGAGCTTTATATAAAGGAGTATGTGAGCTGGCACCGGAACCATTGTTCTCCAACTCATAATAAGTGTGATATGACCAGCTGCCCTGGGTTCCTGTTGACAAGTTTTTCCTGCCGTGATAGAATACACTCTTGAAATGGAACCAACATAACCCTTTTCTTAATTTATTTTTTGTCAGTATCAGGGTATAAGATCTTGTGTTAAGTTCCTTAATCCATCTGGAGTGGAACTTCATGGAGGGTAGGTGACAAGAATCTAGTGTCATTCTCTAGTCCAGTTTGACTGGCGACATTTTTTGAAGATGCTATCTTTTCACCAGTGTATGCCATTGGTCTCTGTTAAAGAAATCAAGCCCTCTTCCATTCCTTTGGTAAATGGGTCTGTTTTTATGTTGGTGTCGCTCTGTTTGTCTTACTATAGAGCTGTGGTAAAACTTGAAATCTAGGATGGTGACACCTCCAGCAGTTTTGGGGAGTTGTTTTGATTTTATTATTTGGGGTATTGTTTGTTTCCACATAAAACTTAACAACGTTTCTTTTCAACATCCTTGAGTAATTGACCTGAAATTTTGATGGGAATTGCATTCAATTTGTATATTGCTTTTAGGAAGATGGCCATTTTGACAACATGAATCCTACCAGTCCATGAACACTGGTAGATCTTTTCATCTTCTGGTGTCTTTATTTATTTAATGTTTTAAAGTTTTTACTGTAGAAATTTTTCACTTTGTCATGAAAATTTATTTCAAGATACTTTAACTTTGAGCAATATTTGAGAAATTCTTTATGTAATATATTTTTAACTCATTAACACTGTCTCCCAACTCTTCTCTCATAAGCCACCCTTTCCAATCTCTTATCCCTCACCCGAAAATTTGAGTTTTCTTCTTTCATCTCTAGTTTTTGCTGACTCATCTTCAAAGTGGAGTTAGTCCTAGCAATATTACAGGCAGTTCCACTGCTTTTGGTTACCCTCCACAACTTGTTGCTAAGACCCTACAGGTAAAATAGAGCTGGCACTCATCAGAGACTGTGAAGAAATGGAGCTGGTATTCAACTGAAAACTTTCCTTCTAAAACTATGGTTCCTGATACTGGAAGGTACTATAAACACCATCAGAGGAGAAAAGTAACCACCAACCTCCTCCAACTGTGAACCTTTCGAGCTACAACAGCAAAATGCCTGCACTAAATACACGGTGGCAAAAAAGTCAGATTTTGAGGAACAACACCCAGTAATTGTTGTCTGACCTCCACACTCATGTGGCATGCATGTGCCCACACTCACACACAAGAACATATAAAAACATTCAAACGTTCACTTCTCTCTCTCTCTCTCTCACACACACACACACACACACACACACACACACACACACACACATACACAGACACAATTTGGAAGAGTCATGTTTAAAATCCTAGAATCAGACTTCTCTAGGACAAATGACAACATCAGAACACTTCAGCAATCTAATTCTCAATGTCCCTACCTAAGAAGGGAAGATGCTGACCATGCCAAGTCTTACAAAGCTCTTATGATTTTCTAAGATAAACTTCACAATTATAAAATTCTTCTGCTGTGTATTGAGGCTATAAGCAGCAATAGCAACAGCAGCAAGACAAACTAAAACTCAAAGTGATTAATACAAATTGGATTAAATTGAGAACAATCAGATTACAGCACCAAATGATTCACAAGAACCTGTCAATGGTCAGATTCATCCCATTTCTTGTATACTGTGCTCAGCTGGTTTCATCCCAAAGCTCCCGTGCCTCTTGGTCACATTATGGCCAACAACAGACATCAGTATGGTCACACATAGCTTTGATTTTGCTCATTACCAGTAGGAAAAGCAAGACAGACTTTCTCAGAAGCTACCCAGAAGTCTTCCCTCCTCCCTAAGAACAGGATCAACATGGCTGACATGGATTTATATTCCAGTGAATGTAGATAAGTTTATGTAAGTAGCCAGTAAAGTTTAGTGTTCTTCCTCTCTCCCAACCACTCTTCAGTCTCAGACTCAGTCTCTCTCTCTCTCTCTCTCTCTCTCTCTCTCTCTCTCTCTCTTTCTTTCTCTCTGTGTGTGTATGTGTGTTGTGAACATGTTTGTGTGGGTATGTGCACACATGTACATGCAGATCAACGTCTAATATCTTTCTTAACCACTCTTCACCTTGAATTTTGAGACAGAGTCTCTCACTGTAGCTGATGCTCTCTAATTGGACAGGACGGCTGGCCAATGTGCTCCTGAGAAATGCCAGTGACTGCTTCTCACTCCAGCTCTGGGGTTACAGATGTACACTACAATGGACTCTTACATGGGTGTTAGAGAGCTGAACACAGGTTCTCATGGATGACTGGCAGGCGCTTTACCTCTGGAACCATATCTCTAGCCCAGCATTCTCTTTACTAGCACTTTTGACCATATTATTGCGCCCTTCTTCTCTTACAGGAATATTTGACCCAAGTTATCATTTACTTCTAGGTTTTCAAAATTGCAAATTAATTTTATCCTTTTGTATCACCTCATGTTTCTCTTTAATGAATGTCTAAAGTGGCGTTTATAAAATTTTGTTCCATTCACACTGGGGAGAAGGACATGAAAATTAGAAGGAATAGAATTTGCCTAGTATAAAATATACAGCTACATCAGTGTCTGGGTAGCTGATCAACAGAATATTATTCCCTTTTACACTCTTCTTGCCACATTAAAAAAAATAGGCCTACAAAGTCAACTATCACAAGTCCTCAAGATCTTCAGACTAAAAAATAAATACATTTTCACTACAAAAGAAAAATTGTGAAAGATCAGTGGGTCTTCCCTGTTTCTGGAAAAGTGAGTTTTAGCAAGAATATAATTTGATAACTATTTTCTAAACACTAACCCATTTTCTGTTTTGTTCCACATACTAAGGTGACTGTGATAAAATTGTAGGATTCAAAGACTACATTTAAGGAATTTCCAAATGAATCTTTGAAAACAAACATGAATAGTAAAATTTTAAGCAGTCTAGAATTGAGAGCTCACGGAAACTGCTGCAGTCGTTGTCGGTGTTTAAACTGACCAGAGCATCCCACAATCACTGCAGTTCGTTTTGCAGATTGATAAGTGAGCACAGCCAAGGTCTGTAATAGATACCGATACTTTCCATGGAGGAGGAAGGCAGATGGCATCCAAGGCTTTCACATTTCATGTCAATTTATTCCATGACTAACTGGAGGCACGCAGTGACGTGTACAAATACATATTCTTCCCGATAAGGATGAACCTTGAACCCTGAGGAGTTGAACACTTTCTAGACATCTGAAAGCATGGGAACAGCTTCCCAGGCTTCTCTTCTGTTTTCTACTCTAACTTGGGAATCACAGCTAGAACACGACTGATCTGCAGTACAGGGCACTGTGCTCCAGCAAACACAGACTCTTCATCCATGTTGTTGATATCTATACTACATAAGCTATAATTATTAGGCAGAGCAAGGGAGCAGTGGAGTATAGTTAGAATGGCCTGGAATGAAAACTTCTCAGTTTTAAAATAAAGGTGACTTTTAGAACTGGGTTTGAAAGAAAGAACAGGAATAACAGATGCCAAGATAGAGAGGAAACAAGAAAGGACGTAGGTTAAAATGGTGACCGTAGATATGGGAAAGTTTATGAGCAGGGATGGGTGGACCTGGAAGCCTGGCCATGACCTGATAATGGAGGAAAATCAACAAACCCGTCCTGAAATCTGGCTCCCAGATGCCCTTCCTGCTACATTTCGTCTCCGTGTAATTTGCTTAGGTCTATAGAGTTGACAGTTAGAGCCAAGAAAAAGTCATCTTCTAGGCTGAAATTCTGTCTTGTGTTCTTTAAGTATTCTTGTTTTCCATTCGTGTCTTTGAAATATCATTTCCTTTGGCAAGGTATCTTTTTTTTTTCCAGTAGGAAAGTAGTTGGTGTATTTTTTGGTACTCCCTTGAACCTTGTCAAAATAACAGGGTGGAATTACAGATGTTGATTAACATTTTGTGCATATATTGATCCTCTTTTCCATTTCCTCAGGTTTCTCCTGGGAAATTTTTGTTATAGAAAAGACCCCACGAATTCCAGATTTTCAGGTTTTCAGGGGGACAGGTGATACAACCCTGGATGTGCTGATCCATGGGTGGCTGTAGTTGCGAACTGCTCAGGAAGCCTAGACCTGAAACATTTTTCTATTCATTACTTTACACTCAGTGTACGCCAACTAGCCCCAAACATCCCCAGAGTGCACAGATGAGGTAGGAAGAAGGGCTGAGAAGTGTGCAGCAAACCTCTCACATCGTTAACATGGAAAAAACCTTTCTTCCTTGTATTTTTGGACTACTAAATACCCCTAAAGACTCCTACTAACTTCTCAGAGTATCTCTTCTTTTCAGTGCTCACAGCTTCAAAGGTATCTATTGGTCTTGTACATGTTTATGCCATTCTTTGCACACTCACAGTCTGTTTATAAATGAAAGAAACAAAATGGAAGAAATCAAAGAAATTATCTCATCAGCTCCTTAGCCTGCAGAATGTTCTGGAGCTCAGAGACTTTGGACCCACCCAGTGACACTTATGCAAATTAAAGATCTCTGCTTAGATTAACCTTAATCTATATGACTTATATTCTTGTGTATAAATAAATATAATGAACTATGGGATGCTGAGCAAGCCTTGAGTGAATGTATAAAGAGCGAGCATGAAGCTATGGGTGAATGTGTATTGCTGATATGAACACAGCCATAGCAAGGACCCAGGGGCTCAGACCTCCCACACATATGTCAGTCAGGTTCAGAGGGGTGGCAAAGTCTTGGGGCAAATACTGTCAGTGTGTGCAATTATATGTGTTTGTGAACAATTGTTCACTAGGTGAGAAAACTAGCAACTGCAACTTCCTAGTTCTTGGGTGATCGAAACCTGAAAGGCCTGCTGCTAAGACTAGTCAACTCCTCCTGCTGTGCTGTATGTGACAAATGTGCTGATGTTCTGTGCTGCTGCGTAACTGACACTGCTCCATCAGAGCACATACAGCCTGACTCAAGTACTTCTGTACACGTGTCTGTGTGTCTGTCTTTCCTAAATTCCCTCACGGCCTCTAGGCAGGTTCTCAGAAGCACAGGACTCAGCAAGGAACAAAATGTACAGATAACCCATTAACTGTGTTTTGTCTTTTACCTTAGAAATAGTCTAAGAAGTCAAAACAAGAATTTCAATATTGGAAGCTTTGTCTGTGAACCACACAAGACTGTAAAAAATCTATGTCCCTTTTACCTTAAACTTATATCATCTAAAGAACACACACACATACATACACAGCAACCAACAGACAAAAATAGAAGTAGCCAGTCAGGGTCCAACTCTTTCCTGCTAGGGGTTGGCTTACTCTAAAATAGTATTCTGCATGGCCTATCTGCCCGACTGACACTTCGGGGTTCATAACTTCTTGCTGTGAGGGCTGTACTGTGCCTTCTGGAATGCTTGTCAGTCTTCCAGGCTTCTACTGACTAGATGCCGGTAGTAAAGTCACATTCTTTCTACTTAATATTATCATGCTGCTGCAGTTAGGGAAATGAAAACTGACTGCAGACACTATCAAATGTCCCAGAGGGATAAATTTGCTCCCTTCGCTCCACAGATTCACTAGTCAAGGATACAAAATGAACGTGGAGGTTATTCTAAGAGAGTCTTCTAAGAACTTCTCAAAAACAATTCTGCTGCATACTCTCTACATCCAAGCCCTGCTATTCCAACTGTAATTTTTTTCCGTGAGCTCCACCAAAGGAGATAACATATAGCCTCCTTTTCATAATGTCTTCACAAGTGACAGAGGGTGGTGGAGGCTCATAGGAAAGCACCATTAAGGTTGCCTAGCAGAAGCTGCTCATTAAACTGCTCTGATCAGTTTGATCTATCCCACGTGTGATGGATAACTACCTATATAGTAAGCATCCAGTGTTCCCAACTGATATATGTACTTGAATAATGAACTTTAATGAAATAAAACAGTCACAACAAAATTCCCAGAAGCAAGTCTAGGTACAGGAAAATATTTGAGGAATACTTCATAGGTGTTATAATTAAGGGTCATGGACAGATATGATGTTTGGACAAATTATAATGAAAAACACAATATTTGAAGTTTCTGTAGTATGCTGGAAAACATGTTCTAATCCCTGGAACATACAAAAGCTATCTTCTGCAGCCGTCTATAGATAGACTTAAGTTGAGGCTCTTGAGATAAGGAAAGTCTTCCGAATGACACAATGGCCTTGTGAGAGGCAGAGCAAAATCTGATAGCTCAAAAATGGTCCTTAAATAAAAGATGGAGGATGCATAATCATGAAAAGATGTTACACTAGAGGAATAGTCGTGAGGGGAAGGGCGGAAGAGAGGCAGTTAAGGAGCTGGAAAGTGTGTGTCATGGCTGCACCTCAGAGACTCCACAGGGAGCACAGCTCTGTCTGCACTCCGGTTGATTGATGCACGCTGAGGTCTCTGGTCTCTAGAACAACAAGAACAATGATACTCTACAAGTTTTTTTAACCTTTTGTTTTTTATTTTTTTAAGTATTTCCCTTTTCAAAGTTTTATTTTTGAGACTATATATTATAGTCTCAATTACAACATTTCTACCTCACTTTCTTTCCCCAAAACTCTTCAACATAACCCTCCCTGTTCTGTCTCAAACTCATGGCCTATTCATGGCCTATTTAATCACTAATTGTTAGTGCATGCATATATGTGCATTCATATATATATACATAAATATTTATGTTTGTAATACTGTCTAAAGGAATTAATCTACTTTCAAACTCTCTCCTGATAATATAATATTAATTATACAGAAAAAAGTTTACGTGTGAGAAGTATAGACCTTGGAAGATAGAGTCCTGAGCAAGTGATCACAGTTAAGATCACTGGTAATAAAATATGCTGGAACATTATGTACTCCCTGCTAGAATACAATGAGAAGACATGAAATCATTTCTCAAATTATGAACAAAAAGAAAACAGCACTTATCAAAAAATGTGAAGAACATTCTATAAAACAATTGCAATATGTTGTGCAAAATTGTCAAAATTTATAAACCAAAGAAAGATTAGGAAACTAACCTGGATTAGAGAAAACTGAGAAGAAATAATATTGTGATGTTGATTTTTGGAATATACTTTGAACTGGAGAAAGATCTTTATAATTTACTACTACCTAACACATAATATTTGGTTTAGAGGCCTAAAACAATATTCTTATTCATTTAACTTACTTATTTAGTGTTTATGTGTATTTGTAGATGTGCATGTGTGTGTGTGTGTGTGTGTGTGTGTGTGTGTGTGTATAGAGGATAGAACCTCAGATAATTTTCCTCCGATATAATCTACCTATTTTTGAACATGGTTTCTCAATGTCCAGAAACTTGCCAAATAGGCTAAGCTGGCGACTCCTCCCTGGGAGCCACTTGTCTCTGCCTTTCCAGTGCTAGAATTACAACTCTAATTTCATCCATGTTGATGCCTTGGCCTTTGTTCTTGTAACATGGGTTGTGAAAATATGCTCAGGGCCTCCAGCACTTGCTGGCTCAGCCACCTTCCCAGTCCCACAATGCCCAATGATTAAGCCTTTGTTCTAAGGTTGAAAGTCACTGAACTCTAGTCAGGACATCACAGGATGGAAATCAAAGTGTAGGTTTGCTTGAGGTCTTGTCTGACATTTCTGAAAATAAATCGACTTCCAAACTGTGGTTCCTAGTAGAATTCAGATTATCGGAGTTGTTCTGAGTTTCATATTTTCTTTTTATTTAATTTTTTAAAAAATACTTTTTCTACAATATGCTTTGATGATATGATTTCCCTTCCACAAACTCCTCCCAGATCCTTTCAACTATATACCCACCCAACTTTACATTATTGCTCAAACAATACAAATCAAAACAGAGAAAAAACCAACAGAAGACATACACATGCACACATACAAAGTAAATAGCAAAACAAACTCAAAAATATGAAGAAAAGAAAATTGATAAGACAAAAAGTAGCTGAGTGCTGACAGCAGGCCTCGTTCACCTCGCAGACGCCATTTGAATTCCTTACTGTGTGACCCCCTCTAGCAATAGAGCTTTTCCCACAAGTCATAGTAACACTTCCTTGTTCTCTGACCTGTAACTTTGACCTTGAGGCCCATTTTCAAAGTATTTGTGTGAGGTCACTCCTACTCAGCCAAATCACATAGGCTAGTGTCAACTGATTTCATTTCATTAATTAATTTTAGATAAAGTCTAATCATGAGGCCCAGGCAGGCCTCAAACTAATAACCCTCCTTTCTGAGCCTCCTAAGTGCTAGAAGTAGAAGTATGCATACTATGCCGAGTTCAAACACTCTTTTACCTTTATCCTATCTACAAGATCTAACAATAGCATCAGTTAAACTAGTGACCTACTGCTTGACCAGGAGAGCACACATGTTGAGAAGGGGCTATCTCAGGGACTGTTTTACAATTCTACCACCAAAGTGAGACAGCTTAAAATATTTGAACAATGTTGATAAGGTTGTTGATAATAGTGTATCCATTTAAATGCTCTGTTTTTCACAATTCATCCTTGGTGATGGAATATTTTAGTGTTATTGGAAATGACATACAGCACATGATAATGCTATGCTTTGCATTATACCTGCAATTTATTATAAATCTAAAATTGATTCAAAATATTTTAGCAAAACACATGTGATGGTGAGTTTTAAGTGTCAACTTGAAAGGCTGGAGAGATGGGTCAATGATTAAGAACACTGGCTGCCTTTCCAGAGGACCTGAGTTTGACTCACACAACACCCATATGGTGGCTCACAACTATGTATAACTTCCTAACTCAGGGAATTTGGTACATCTTCTGGAAGTATCGGCCACAAGTGTAATACATATAGGTAAGACAGCCATACAATAAAATAAAACTTTAAAAAAAGAAATTGAATTGTCAACTGAGAAAATCTAGAGTGACTTGGAAAAGGAGTTTTAATGAGTCAATAAAAAGTTGTCTAAATCAGGTTGACCTGTGGGATTGTCTATGGAGGTGATTGTCTTTCTGCTCTTAATACGTGTGGAAATACCTGGCCTGTCAGGGGACAGCACCATTCTTGGGGGTTGGATTCTGGATTGTAGAGAAGTTGGGAAAGTGAGTTGAGTAGAAAGTATGAATGTGTCTATTCTTTCTCTGCTCTTGGCCATGGATGTGACTAGAGGCTTCAAGTCCCTGCCACCTACTTTGGTTTTTTACAGTCATAGGCTGTAATCTAGAATTATGAGCTAAAATAACCTTTTACTCTCTCAAGGTTTTTTTTCCTGTCAGAATATTTACCAAAGCAAGGGAATATAAGCTAGGACAGTGTGTGCTAAGAGCAGCTCATATTCAAAAGGAGAAATCATCTCTCGATGGGAAAAGAATTCAGTGCATATAGAGGGTGGAAAGAATTGGTCTTGGTTTTGTCTGAAGCCTGGCGTGGGTGTTGTGAATAATAACTAATGGGATATAATCTATTTTCCCCACGGAGTTTGCAGTCCTCTTGGTGAAAGAGTGGCTATCAAACAGACGCTTGTCATCCTCTGTGGAATAGACACAGTGGTAGAAACTGCTGAAGAAATGATGACTAAGACACCTGCCAAGGCTATTACAGTGGGAAGAGGAGAGCCACGGTTCTCCAGGCTACCCTACCTTTGATAAGTGACCCCAGCAGGTCACTAGAAGAGAACAAGAGAGCAAGTAGAAGTTGAGAAGACAACAACGGTGCAACTCTCAAAATTTTCCTTCATGGCTTCACAAGGAAAAAAAAAAATGTGTCTCCTTACCCCTAAGTCCTAACACTCTAAAAATGCTATAATCAAACTAACACCAAAAGTCTGGATTTTGCATTTTGCAGTTAATTTTTTGACAGATTGTTTTTATACAAATGACTGCTTTTCTGCTGATAGAAATTTTCAACCCCTACCAGACTCACATATCACTGTAGACGTCCCGTGTTTGTTTTTCTGTTGTTCAGGGTTCTACGTTTGTCTTGGAAACAAGGTGCACTCCTCTCTAGCATTTTTAGGATTTCTGCGAGCCATCGCTTGTTTCCAGTGATAAGAAGCACCTTCCTATGATGTTCTCTGCTCTCAACCATGTGTCACCTATTTTGAGGTACCCTAGATCATTTTTCTCATTCATAATGAAATCCAGGTGCATGCACTTTCTAGCGTTGTCTCTGGCCTTTGGGAGAGTTGTTACTTATTTGTAACTTCATCGACAATTCTATATCTAACATTTTAAAAGAACTTAACAGAACCACATCATCTAAGTCCCTCTATTATAAATATATACATTCTTAGGATTTTAACAGATAAAATTATGCCTGAAGAGACTGCAGAAGGATGCATCCAAAGCAATCTGGTTCCTTGGATGCTCTTGGGAATTCTCTTAGAGCTTTTGCAGAGGTCAAAATGACTTTGTTAGGGTCTTGCTTGCTTCTATAGGGTCCTTGCCCACTCATCTTCAAGGATATTGAAAGCTTTGACATCTATGAGTTGAAGGATGTTATCTGAAAGTGATGCTTGCAGTAAGAATGCAAAGGGCCACTTAGTCCCATTGAATGTGACAGACTAGAGAGTACAAAAGTGTTCAAACAGGAATATGATTTTTCTCTTCGAATTTAATGCCCTCCAGGCCTTCCCAGACATCTTCTGATACAGGAATTACTATGTGTAAGTCACTTCGATGGGAACTTATATTAAACAGTCTCTTACATGTAAGAATGTAACAGATTCATTTACCAACATTGTTCAGCATCGAATTTATTACGGCCATAGAACTCACCAAATAATCTTCCAACATTGCTGAATTTTATTTGTTACAAATTCTGACAGGTAACTATATGTTATATAATATTTTTAAAACTTTATGTAGACAAGTCTTGTAAATCTATTTCCATTTTGTGCAAGAAATTAAAAGTATAGCTTCGACTACTGTCAGGGCCCTCTACCTCCTCTACCAGGCCTATTCTGGATCTGTGAGCTCTTTTTGCCAAATTAATAAAGCTTCCCCCAGAATGCACCCACACAGAGACCCACCAAGGCACTCTTTTCACCTTGCTTCACCTGAGTTGTATGAGAGGAGTTGCATAAAGCATGCAGATTGATCTCCATGACCTTGTGATAGTTTGTCAAGGAATTCACACACCCCATTTACCTCCTGAGTCCTGAGCACCTCAACACTGGGGCCGCTTTCTTTAACCTGGATTTCCCAGAAAATAAAACTGGGGCAGCACACAAAGTGTTTGGGATTCAGAAGATAGGAAACCTGGGCTCAGGGTTGGAAACTCAAGTGACTGGGTATTTCCCATTCTCACGTGATCTTAAAAACAGGACATCTTAGTTTGCTGTTGACTCAGGCTTGCCTGTTTCACAGTAAGGGAAGCAGGATGAGAAGGCTCTCGGGGTAGCAGGCGCTGTTTCCAGAGTTGGGCTTGTGGGTTAGAGAACTCATGAGCAGCGTCAGTGTCGCCGTAAGCATGTGCAGCTTATGTAGGGCAATCCTATTCAGATAAGGAGTAGAGTGCTCTTTTGTACTTCCATAATAAGTAGTTAAAGATCTCTCTCAAAGAGAAAATATCAGTTCTCTCGATCTTCTTCAAGGAAGATGCACAGTGTCCACTCGCAGTACAAGGCATCGATCAAGGGCGGTCAGGAATTCCTTCTAAAATCACAAATCCAAAACTATTAGGTTCTACATCTCTCATACCAAGAGATATTTAGCAAGTCTAATTTTTTCTTTAGGGTTCACAGGAGGTAAAGAGGTAGAAATCACAGTTTTTTTTTTCCTGAGGCAGCTTTACTTTATTTCTTTTCTCCCAACCTCTCTGCTGCATGTTTCGAGGCTGAATATACCACTATTGAGTAAGCCCTATGCTGCTGGGGTTAGGGGAAGATGTGGTATTGGTAACAGTTTAAGGAGCCAGAAAAGCATTTCTCCAATATGTGGTAAGGAGCCAAAGAAACCAACAGTCACGGAGTTGATTTGTAAAGGAGGACATAATAGGGAAGGGATGTGTGGAAATGTTTTGCATATGTTTGAGAGAATATGAGGATTCCTTAATCATATGACAGACAGCAAGGTCAGATAGAGGGCAAGGCACTAGCCATCCTCCTGGATGCCACTGAACTGAAGCCATTACTCATGATTTGGAGCATGTCCTCTTTTAGAAAGAACAGGAAAACACTAAGGCCACGGCCAAGGCTAGTACTGGACAGAACAATCAGAGTCTCACCAACATGACAGATGACTCTAGCAGTCGAGAGTCCTTCATTCATGAGTCAATGACAGGAGTTCATCTTGGGGAATGAATGTGAAAATGAGTAACCAAAGATAGAGTTATGGAGGGTAAAGAATATATTCCTCCCCAATTACCTTCTTTGTCATTAAGTCAAGGATCAGCAGCTCCAAGCTACCAAAGACATGGACAGTATCATGAGCCCAGCAACTGCCATTCCTTCTCATATTCTTCAGGCCAATTACTTAAAGAAACAGCCCTCCTGATGAAGACAGCTCCGGGCCTTTCAGAGGATAACCAATAAGACTCATATCTATATCGCTTTTAATAGTATGTTTTTGCATGGTTGAGGAGTAAGCCCATGGCCTCACATATGCTAGTCTATTGTTCTACTAGCAAACTATACCCTCTGCCTTCACAGATTTTAAAATAGGCAACTTGCCAAAGGTAAGACACAAGTCAGAAGTGTAACACCAAATTCAACTGATGTACAAATGAGTATAAACATTTTGTAAGAAGATTTAAGTGTAGAAGTTGTGAGATCTTCACATAGAGATCCTTGCATAGGGTGATACCTAAGAAGAGTGGTCTAAGGTTATAATATCAAACAGACAATATAAGACCTCTTTATTTTCCACAATCATGACTGTATCTCTAATACCATTGGGTATCTCAAACACAAGATCAGATGGGGAGTAACTACAGCATTTATATAAAAGTCAACACTGTTAGTTTTATTTCTGTTAAAAGAACATTCAGCATATCAGACTAAGTCCCGGAAAAAAAAATGTGTTAAGAAGAAAATTTTGGTAGAAAAATTTTCAGGAAAAACAAGCCCATTTGCTTGTGGATATACCTCCAATTCTGTAACAATTAACTCACTGATTTTTCAAGGAGCTTTTGAGGCCAATCACTGATATAACCTTCCAGAAGGCAGGCCTTGACACGAATTGAACTTGAGCATATGGTATCTTAGTAGTGTGTTATTTTGGGGACTGTGTAAGATAACCAGCTCTGATAATTAAAACAGCACATTTGTTTATAAGCATAATTTGATCTGGGGCATATTGCTAGAAATTTTAAAACTTTAGTAAGCACAGTGCTTCTTTCAGAACTGATAATCAATGTGAACGTGAAGCACAGCCTGAACTTTAAAAAAAAAAAAATCAGTGAAGTAAATGCTTTAAGTTGGATGAGTGATCAGAAATCCATAGTTCTTCAGGAACATTCTGAGCTGTGGAGGCAGGAATCTGGAGACCTAGTCACAGTTCAGTGGTTGTCCTACCATATTTGAAGACTTCAATCTTTATTGACCGTGAAAGTTTAAGAGGTACATTCTGGTCCTATGCATGACAGAATTCTCTTACATATGGATACTCACATATTTGGAATTATTTCTCAATAAGGAGCATTTGCATTTTGAGATTTTATGTTTCAATGGAAAAAAACTATGCATCTGCCTGTCAAGATTTGTGGTGTTATCAATTCTGTCACCCCGCCTTTACCTGATTTCCATATGAGTCATGGGACTATAAAGGTACTTTCTTTAATATCTGGCTTGGAGACTAGAACATGGTTTGAAGGTTAAGAGCACTCACTAGTCTGGCAGAGGTCCTAAGTTCAGTTCTTAAACCACATAGTAACTGACAACCATCTAAATTCTACTTTCCAGAGGATTCAGTGTTATCTTCTGAACTCTGCAGGCATCAGGTATACAAATGAAATGCAAACACACATGCAGGACATAATTAAATCTTCAAATGCCTACTTTAACGTGAGCATCTCATATATGTCTCTATAAATTAGGACCTGAGACAAAGGACTGTAGAAGGCATCAAACTCCTATATTATAACAAAATTCTTTCGAATGAAATAATAGCAGGGGTTCTTCAGGCTAAAACATGTTAAAGAGCAAAGCTGGGGTTGGGGAGTCCTGAAAAGTAAGATGATTTCCTCTGAAAAGTCTTTACGGAAACTTTTTATTTGGTATCCTGAATTCTAGAGACGTACCATGCCTTACAGCACCAGTAAGCACCAGCCACTTGGCTCAAACCATTCCAAATAAAAACAAAACTAGCTTTGAATCAGTTTGAAAGTTAAAGATCTGCAATTTAGCTTTAAATTACTACCACAATATAATGGCAATGCTTTATGGTACATATGCCTATGGCCATGAGCGAGGTCATACCAGGACACTGAACACATAGCACCTGATGCCCTGGTCTGCACCTGACTTATGCAGTTTCCTGTGCAATTCATTCTAAAGCACATACCCTGATCACTTTTTATCTTCAAGAGAGATCTTTCTATAATTGGAATTCGCTGACAAATCAAAACACAAAGACATGATTCTGTCTTCTACAGAGATCTGCAAATTACAAAGAAATACTTCCTATCATTTCCCCTTTACTCTGGAACATGTGAAGAATCACCTCACATTTATTTAAAGTGCATTGCAGTTGGCTATGTCTCAAAATAAGGTAGCAGGAGAGCAACCCCTATGCTCTCTCACGTGCACAAATGCTCACACCCTAAATGAATAGGTAGAAATTGGTCTTCCATTGTACATCACAGTATCACCAGGGAAATGCAACATACAGCAAATATTTACTCCTGATGGGCAGAGAGGAGATCAGTCTTACAACAGACATCAACAAAATCCGTGGTTCAAATTACAGACTAACAAAGGGTTTGTGGGCTGGAAATTAAGTTACACTGTTTAAAATCAATCACAGGGACTGTCATTCTGCTTATTGCTTTGCCTTCCTAACAAAGATTTAAATGAGAACTTTATGTACAAGTAGAAAATGTCAAGAGTTCTGCTTTTTTTCAGGCTTGTGTGGGTGGATAGGCAACCATTTTAGGGCATTAAGGTAATTAGAATAAAGAAGGCTTTTTCCAGAAAAAAATATTTTTATGTTTGGTTTTATTTTCAGTTGACAAATTGAAACTACAGTTTATAATGTGATATTTCCATACACGTGTACATTGGGTAGGAATCAAATCGAAAAAAACATTCCTTTGCCAAACAGTCACAATTCTTAAAAATGCAAACAATAGAATCAGTCAAAGTCCACAAACCAACAAATTACTTTCTGGGGAGGAAAAAGTCAAAAGAATATTAAGGTTTTAAATGGCCACTAGACTTTAATTCTAAAGTTACCCTAGAGATTGCAGGCAGGAAATCTGCAGTTTCCACTCTGCCTTTCCATGGGATCAAGACTAGGGATAGGCATGCACAGACCATAGTCTGTGTCAGCCAGGGGCAGTTTTCTGATGCAGTCTCCTCTGTCATTTGGTTTCATGTTGTGCTATCACACCAGAGCTGAGTAAGTCCCCAATAGCCCTGTCATTATATCCAAGGACCTCTTTCAGGATGTGCTTAGTATGCTGTCCCAGCAGGGGAGGTGGCTTTGCCTCCGACATCTTGAACTTGCTGTATCTCACAGCTGGACCTGTCAATGAAAGCGAATGAAAAAGTCAGTTGATGACTGACCCTGAGAAGCTAATTACTCAAGTAATGGAGCATTTCCAATGGACTTCAAGATTTTCTGAATTACTCATGTTCTTGTAGGTGCACCATGGTTTTTTTTGTTGTTGTTGTTGTTTGTTTCATTTGTTTTGTTTTAGTATTTTTCTGGGGGTGCAGGTGAGGTTCTTGAAGTTTTGATTGTGAGTCTAGCGTTTGATATCTGAGCCATCTCTGTAGAACATATGTAGTTCTCCTTAACCCAAGTTCATTTGAATGTGCAGTGACCTTCCAATGTGCACATCCATATGCAGTGGTCTTCATGCCTGTGCCTGGTATGTTCTTAAGCTGTCCCTCCTACCACAAACACCTTGAGGGGTAGAATATTGATCTGGGAGAACTGTCGGTATAAAAGCACAATGATCGTAGAATCAAAGTGTGTCTGTGATGCTTGTGATCTGGCCCAAAATAAAGGCAATGCAGAGTGCTACAACTCATTGTCTACTACACAGTTCTAAAGTTTAGTTCAATATGTGTCAAATCCTGACTCAGACTCTTGTCCTTGGCCTATAGTGGTACTAGAAGCTATGTGACCAAGCTTCGCTGTCAGAGACTTGTATTGGGACCTTGGGATTCATATTTTTTAGTAGAACCATCTTGGTCAAATTACCCTCTTGGAGCTTCATACTCCTCAACTGTAATATAATCATGTTTACCACACAGACTTGAGGTAATGATTTAATTGAGAAAACAGACAAAAAAACACTAAGTAAGAATTCCATAACCCATAATAATACACAAAACTTGCTGGCTATTATGCTTAGGAAAGCCACGACATCTCTCTTGAATCTTGCAGTTTAAGGGGATGAAGATATTTACTGTCAGGTATTTGACAGAACTGAGTCATTGTAAACACGGAAATTCTAGCAATACTTTCAAAAATAACTACAATTGGTTTTATTGTTCCCATTCTTCACATAACTAAAAGAAAGCTGCAAGGGGTTTGGCACAAGTCACATGGCTGATGGCGTAAAGATGCAACTGTAGCCACAAACATGGTCTCACATTAAAAACTGTTCTCATTTTTCCTAATATGATCCTCCATGGTCACGCTGGGCATTTGGGGATGTATTTCAACAAAAATCATCTTTGTTTCCTCATTCTACGTTCACTGTGTCTTATATCTCATGTGATTAGGCTTCAGGGTTGCAAACTAGGTAGTAGTTTGCAAAGGTTTGTGAGTAGCACATTTCTGTCTCTAGAGAACTCATTTGAAGGTTCTAGCAAGGAAGCACAGCTAACTCTTCAAGTACTTGTGACTGACAACTGGTCCTTATCCTTCAGGGAAGGTCATTTTCTTTGATAGTGGTACAAAACTTTAGGAGGGGCACACATGGAATGATGAAGGAAGAAGGGGACATCCATCTAACGAGTTAGATCAGTCAGATCAACCATAGTGGTGAGCAGGGTGAGAGATTAAAACTAACTCTGCTTGATATTCTTCATTTTGATCTCTTAGTTTTTTCTAATCTCCACCTATCTATCTACCTATCTATCTGTCGGTCTGTCTGTCTATCTATCCATCCATCCATCCATCCATCCATCTATCTATCTATCTACCTTGTTCTCTCTTTCAGAACTGTGACTGTGCCCAGTTCTCTGAGCATGCTGAGCAAGCACTCTATCACTGAGAAATATCCCTACTCCTCTTCAAAGAACAAGTCAAGCAAAGCATGCACAGTTAACACTATGTCCACCAGTCCAAAAGAAATATCACTCGGAGAATTAGATCAATAAGAATACTTATGTGCATGCTATCTGACAGAGACAGCACTCAGGCAAGATCTGACACTGCCACATTCAGGGCACTACCACATGACCTCCTCTGTAGACCCAGGAGAACTTACAACTAACACTTAAGGTTTTCCTTTCTCTGAAGGGCAACAGAGTTCATTGCCTTTCCACATTTTCCTGGAGTGTACCGTATAGGAGAGTTTCACTGGGTTCCTGCCCGGTAAAGGAGGACACAAACACATGACACATCGAAAGACTGAGAAGGGATGAGTGACAGCTATTCTGTTTTACTATGTCAGGGTCACTGATCTGAAAATTAGTGCTCATGTCATATTCCATAGAGTAAAAAATATGTCATCAAGAAAAGAAGCCAATGATAGACATCTAAACATTCATTCTTTACTAAACAACCAGTCAAAGATCATCAGGAGCTTGAAGGTCACATAGAACATAAAAGGAAAACACTAGGATGACCAGAGTTGGCCTAAAACAAATCAAGAAGAGAATGCTACAGACATAAAATTGACAATAGTTAATGCTTATTTTTAGTATTATATTCTAAGTTAGATATTTAGAAAATAAAGTAAAATATATTCAAAGAATTTAAGAGAAAAGTATAAACAGACTGGAAAAAAAATGAGAAAGACATTAAGAGTTCTTAGCAAAAGGACCAGAGTCCCAGAAAGAAGAAAAAATTGAGAATGGTTAGTAAATACGGCACCAAATACTACAATGAATAGGAAGAAGGCAAGTTATCATTAATTAACAGAAAACCCAATATAATGAATTAAGTTAACATCTTGGTGTTTCACATAAGTATTATAAGGCAACATTAAAAATGGCAGATTTTCATGAGGTGTAACAATAAGGTAGGAAATGATTTGTCTCAAAATGAGCAACATCAAAATACTCAACTGTTTCACTGGTCTCTACTGAAAAGTAGAAGAAAAGACTGTACATCCAGCTGCTACAGGCGATTCTGTTAAATCCGGAACTGTCTATCTAGTCCAATGATTAGTCAAACATGAAGACAGGAAGATGACTATTCAAATATGAAGACATTTTCAGTTTCAAAAACTCAATCTACCAAGTTGCTTCAATACAGCAGCAAGAAAATATAGGAATAAATGGAGCTGAGAGCAGGAGGAAGCCAAAAACCAGAGGGAGTAAAAAGACCTACCTAAGAGTATAGAGGAAGGCGGTATCAGTTTAACAGTGTGGATCTGAGTCAGCAAGGCAAGGACAGAGAACAAAAGCCTTCAGAGGAAAATCTATGAATACATATAGAACCTTAACAATATACCCGGTATAACCAAAAGGCAGGAAAAACACAATAATGATAAACTTCTATCATACAAGAAAGAATTATAAATTAGAAAGTATAGAAAAAAAGAAAAAAGAAAATTCAAGATCCAAATTCAAAGCAGATCCAAAATTTTGGCAAGTTTTTGTCGTGTTTGGAACATGAGCAAAGAAAAACACATGTGAACTTGATGCCTTAAAGATCCATGTGAATTGCCCCCACTACCTTTAGCACCTTATTTCATCGTTTTTAGAATAATACAATAAATTGTTTGGTTTATTTGCCTGTATCTCTGATAGAAGTGGACACAATGTCAGCTGTGTTTTCTAGTGAGTCTTTGCTTCCTTCCATGGTTTCTGTGATATAAAAGAAATGGTGGTCATGGGACAGCCAAAAGAACAGCAGCAGTGGAGTAAAAGCATCTGGAACCTAAAGAGCCAGAGAAGTGAACCGAGTCCGTTGCAGGAGCCCAGAAGATGGTGAGTGAATCCCAGATAACCGAATATTGAGTTATTTATACTGTTGGAGTTCGGTTTTGCTTGGCTCAGATTGTGACTGTGTCCTGGTTCTTCCCTCTTAAAGAGTGTATTTCTTTTACTTTTTATTTTAATGGAGATCATAGTTGAGAGACTTTGAATTTGAAAAGATATTGGCTGTTTTAAAGGGACTGAAAATTTAGTGTGAGATCTTGATGGTGAATAAGAAAGGAAAGGGTTGAAGCTTAAAAAAAAAAAAAAGAATGGTGACAAGCCTCCGTTCTTTGATTTTTATGAATGTGGACTGTGCCTCTGATTTCCTATAGCACAAGACCCATGTATACAGTAGAGACTGTTGTAGCCTACATTTTGCTGATGAGAAGGTTTTTATAGGCTAAATTGATTTTCTAGGTTAAGCTAGGATTATAACCAGTGACAGATCTAAGATAAGAACTCTAGTTTTGACAGACAAAATCCTAGCACAGAGAAGAAGCAACCACAAAGTCCCACCACTAATCAAGAAGCTATTTGTGGCTGATACCTGTTGGCAAAGGGAAAATCGGTTTTCTCCAGTAGAGTGACCCTGAGTATATCAACTATACCCCAAGGCAAGCTCCATGTCCAGGAGTAATTGATCAGTACAAAATGGAGTTCATGGTTTTTATTTGTTTTTACTTTTATTGTATTATTTGTTCAAATGTTAGATTTCTAATTTTTTTCTAAGTTTTCATTTTGAGAGAGAGCAAGAGAACATGAGTTTGGGTTGGTAGGAAAATGTGGAAGATCTGGGAGGATCTGGGAGATGAGAAATAATATGATCAAAATATATTGTATGAAAATATTAATAAAAATAAAGTCTCCAGTCTTTAGACTTCATAGTCTGTGTTCTCTTATTCAAAAACAATTATTACTAGCAATTAAATATGTGTGAATAAATATTATTGATATACTAGTGATTTTATCCATTAATTACAAATTTTGAGTAGTTATCTCTCTCTGAAGATTTGGTCTAGATCATTTCCTTATATATTATTCTATAATGTATTCTTGACCCTGCAGTCATGGAGAGAGTATAATTTGCAACAACAAGGCAAAAATAAGTGAATTGCTATAGTCTGGTAAAAATCATAAAATAATTATAAACTAAGGCTACAAGAGAATAATGCTATGAACATAGTGGACAAGAAGATGAAAAACTAATAAATGAATGTAACAGTCAAAGAAAGCCAAATTGATGTCACCGGGAAAGGCTTTGAGAGTTTAAAAACTGCTATTTCTTGCTTAGTCTCTTCTTGATGCTTGTAGGTTAAGATGTGAGCCCTCAGCTCCCTGCTCCCACTTCCGTATCTTTCTTCAACCATCATGGATTCTAACCCTCTGGAACAGTAAGTCCAAATAAATTCATCTTTCTATAAATTGCCTTAGTCATGGTCTTTTATCACAGCAATAGAAAAGTCCTAACACAAAAGTTGGTACCTGAGAGAGAGAGAGAGAGAGTTATTGCCGTTACAGAACTGACAATACTATTTTTTTGAGTAATGTGAAAGACTTTGTAACTTTGGACTAGAGAAGTGATTGAAGGATGTAAGTGGACATTAACATGTCATTCTAGTAGGTGTTTGGAAAACAATAGTGCTGAGAGCTATGTGGACTATGGAGGCCCAGTTCAAGAGCTTTTCAGAGAAAACAATATTGGCAATTGGGCTAGAGAATGTTCCTGTGATATTTTAAGGAGAAAAAATTAACAAAAAACTGCCTGTTTTCAGTCCATGTTCTAAGAACTTTCCTGAGGCTAAATTTAAAAGTATCTTTGGGGGAGGAATATTGATTTGATTGTTGATCTACATTTGGAATAAAGAGAAGGGTATCCTCAAGGCAAGTCCCCACTCAGTTGCCTACCAACTTGTGAAAGAGAGAATACGGCATTTTCTGCTCCTGGAAAGTAACCACAGTCATAAATTTGGAGTAATGAATTCAATGTCCATCACAGGAGTCTCTGCATAAAAGCCCCAAAAGGGCAAGAGGCCATGAGAGGCTATTTCATGAAGCTGTATAAGTGAAGCCTGGCTTGAATTGGAGATCTCAAGATGTTGGAGACACACTGCTGTGAGATACATGTGAGTTAGGGAGAGCTGCATTCAGGGGGAGGAACCAGCTCAAGGGGGAGGTATATGTTGCAGGCAGCAAAGCCAGAGCAATCTAAGCCCTTTAACACCAGATAAGAAGCTATGGAACTTGGTGTTTCTCCTGATGAAATTTAGTCTTATTTTTATCAAGTATTTTTTCACTATGTCCCTATACCTCCCTTTTTGATTGGTGATTTATATTTTGAGTCTTTATGTATTTGAAATATGTAATTTGAATTGAGACATTGCCAGGAGTCTCTGAAGAGATATTAATCTTGAGACTTTTAAGAAGTGCTGTGGTTGTGCACGTGTACATAGAGATCAACGAGTGAAATGTGATAGTTTGAATGTGATATTCCTCACAGTCTAAGACATTTGAATACTTGGATCCCAATTGATGATACTGTTCAAGTAGAGTTAGGAAGTGTGGCCTTGCTGGAAGAAGTGTATCATTGGGCCAGATTTTGGGAGTTTAAAGACCTTGCCAATTCTAGCTTGCTGTCCTTGTTGGGTACTTGCAGATGAAGATGTCAGCCCTCAGCTTCCTGCTTCTATTAACAGGCCTTCAATCCATCATCAGGGACTCTAACTCTCTGAAACTGTAAGTCCAAATTATCTCTTTTTCTAAACTAACCTTGGTCATGGTATTTTATCACAACAATAAAAAAGTAACTAATACACACAGTAATGGGGAAAGAATGGAAGGGGAATCCTCTTCATTTAAAAAGAAAAACTGGTATGGACACTTTCTAGAGGGGGAGACTAAATGAATGTATAGAGAAGTATTAAAAAAAAGAAGTTATAGGTGGGGTTTTTTGGATATACTAAGTTTGGGTTCCTATGAGACAAGGATTAAATTTTAACACCATTAACTTTCTAACTCTCAAATTGAGGGATGAGACATATGAGATATACCAACCAATGTATATATATATAATATATATTGACCAACTCATTCCAAAACATATGTGTGTGTGTGTCTGTATTACTTATCATTAAAATGTCTTCATTCCAAAGCATTATAAACAATATATTTATTCAACATCTCTGATGCTGAGGTTTCCACAACTGGTCAAAACGCAGAGAACAATACCATCGGAAAGGGAATTCAGCAAGTTGTACATGATATACTTAATTACAGGAAAAGAAGCCATGGATTTGAAAGGTAACAAGGGGGATGCACAGCAGGAGAGGGAAGGAATACATTTAAGCTATAAATATATTTAATTTTAAAATTGAGAAAAAAACCCAAACCTAAGTTGTATTGTATATTTTCTGTACTGTCAAAGCTCTTTTTGATTTTTAAAAACTGGTCTATAAAGTAAATTTTTCTTATGGCATTTTCATGTATTCTAATTTTTGATTAATTAGCTTCTCTATTCTTTTTATCTCTCTGCCTCCTCCCCATTATACTATCCTGGTCCCAATAGTTCCTTTTTCAGGCTTATATAGTATGTGCACTATCACCCCCTCATCTCTCTCCCTCAAAGCTTATTTTTTCACCTCTCTTGGGCCCCCCAATTTTTTTGACTTACATCAACATGACTACACTTGAATCTACATATGAGAGAGAATGATGGCATATCACATATTATTTTAAGTGTTATCCATCTCTAAATTTTATGATTTCATATTTCTTAATAGTAGAATAAAAGTCCTTTGTGTATATGTACCATATTTTTGTTATCCATTCGTCTGTTGGTAGACATCTAGCTCCCAGACAATGTCTATTGCATCAAAAATGTTTTTTGTCCATAAGAAGAAAATTAAATAACTAAAAAGTTTTCTCTCTGAAGTTCAACGTTTAGAGATAAGTTCAACTGTTTGAAAAAAAACTACTATTTTTGTCACTAATTTATTTCTAAGTTTATGTTTATAGGTGTTTTTGCCTGCATGCATGTCTGTGTGCTATGTGAATGCAGTGCCTGAGGAGCTCCTAAGAAGGCAATGGATCTTCTCTAACTGCCTTTGCAGATGGCTGTTGGTAGCCATGTGGGTGCTGGGGGCCTGAATCAGGTCCTCTGTGATAGTAACAAGTGTTCTTAATTGCTGAGCCAGCTTTCCAGTCCCTGGCCTTGGTCTTTAACAGATCAATCTCTATTGCCTTCATGGTAGAACTTAAGACAGTTTTACTTTTGAAAGAATGCTTCGTTTTTTTTCGCTACAGCAAAATACAAACAAAGCAACTCACAATTCTCTTTTACTTAGAGGTAAACTAACTGGAATGTTCTCCCTCTGTGCTAATAAAGGCAGTCACAATGAAGCATGCAGTAGAAATCCATGCTGTACTGTCTTCCTTTTAAAGTCGAAGGTGCTTTGGAAACATGCCACTTCTTTTACTTCTTTACCAAACATTAGTTATATGCCAGGCCCATTATATGTGTTTTATATATTTGCTTATTTAATCCCCAGGACAAAGCCAGAGCTCACTCTCATCACCTCCAATTAGCAAACAGGGAAACTGAGAGATGCAGGGTTGTATCAACTGCTCAGGGCTGCAGACCTAGTAAAGCAGAGCTCCAGGTAGTCTTGTTCCTGAACCCCAGTCCTTTGTGAATCTGCTGCAGGATCTCCTTGTATAAGGGCAGCACAAATGCGGGAAACAATTATTTCAGTTTGGCAATGAACTGAATTCAGGTTTCCTAAAGAAGAATTTGGCAAGGATAGCTTCAGGTTTCATCAGTCCGTCAATCTGTCTTCTTCCTCTTCCTAGATTAGAGACCTTCTAGATTTTTTATGATACCTGCATCCATTAATATCTCATCATTTAAATTAAATTGTTTAATTAAATTAAATGCTCCCCATGTAGAATGTCATATAATCACATCACCACCAGTCGCTAACAGTTTCTCCTAGGTCTACGAGGCAATGCTTTCCAATGCCCTTCTTTCTGCTCACCCTGAAAGAAATGAAGTTTTTGTTGTGCTCTCTGGAAATCTGTCTGGTTAAAGACACAGGGAAGGCCAGTGCCTGGCACACTAGAGAATTCCTCAGACTAGCCATGTGGAGTTTTCCATCTGTGGTTTGGGGCCCTTCAGTAACAAAACCCTGGCTGTTTTGTCTCACCTCCCTTTAGAAAACATCCATAATTCTTAGGCTGAAAGGAGATCTACCCAATCTACGTGAGCATCCCAAGCTACCATTTATCCAAGTTCAAGCCACTTATCTGTAAGCCAGATCAACTTAATAACACAAACAGTTGCAGGAAACAGAGGTAGCCAAAAACATGTGGGAAACCATAATGAATATTCAAGTAACGGGAACATAATACCACATCATCCTGAGGGAAGGGATTTGAACAGTCCCTTTTTCCAGAACTGCATGCACCTCCTGTCTTAATGATGCATTTCCATAGCAGTGAAACAGCCTCTTGCTCACTCAGCCTCACACTAAATGGAGTTGATCAGCCCAAAGGGTTAAGTAGCTAACACAGCAGGCAAGTGTGCTCAGTGGCAGTAATAACTAGAATTAAAACCAAATATATCTGCTTTTGCTTACTGTATTTTTTCTTTTTAATTTCTTATATCATATTAACTTTTCAAGAATACTTAAAAGCAAACATCTGTCAAATAATGTATGAAACATTATCTCAAAATGTTTTTATTTTGGCTTCTTTGGCCCTTTGCTAAGATCCATGCTGTGGATAGCAAACATTTAATCTTCAGGGCTTACTAGTGTGGCAAAAAGCCAAACTTCATTTTTCTAAAAATAATGATAGCTTAGTATCAAAAGATTTCACAACTTCTCCTTCAGAGATTGAATCCATCATTGTAACAATAACAATATTTTTTTATATGACACCTCCCAGCCATATAGCATCCAACTTGCCAAATGGGACCATACAGTTAGAACACATTAAACCCATTAGATGCGAGACAAAAACAGATAAGACCATTTAAATAGCCTGTAAGAGAGGCTGTAGAAGAACAAATATGGCTTGGGAGATCTTGAACCAAAGAACTCAAACTATGGCACTACTTATGGGGTCAAACATTCCAGAGACTCAAGGCAGCATCCGGTGTTCACCACCAACTGTGCTGAGTCCTCAATGCTTCACTTGGAGTTCAGAGGCACTTTATGTAACCTCTATTCTGATTCATTTTGATTCAATATTTTTAAAAGATTTTCATTTTTAGTTATGTGTACTTGTGGGTGTCTGTGTGGAGGAATATGCATATGAATGCAAGTGCCTTCTGAAATCAGAAGCAACAGATCTTACTGAAGTCGGAGCTACAAGTGGTTGCGAGCAACCCTACGTGGGTCCTAGGAACTGAACTCAGGTCCTCTGGAAGAGCAGTCAGTTTCCTTAACTACTGAGCCACTCTCCAACCACTTCACTCATTGTTTTAAAACTCAATACCACTATTAGAGTCTCATTTCCAGCTATTTTAGTGGTTCCATGATAGTCGTCAGTGCTGTTCAACAATTTTTCAACTTTTACCCTTAAGAAATATAAATGCATTATCTGTTTTGACCCTTGTTCAGTTGGGCCAGGCCATACAAGTTCTAATGAAGTGTGAAAGGATGATATTAGACTACTTCCTGCAGGGAGAACATTTGCTTATCGCAAGTGTAGGGCTCTCCTTTCTTGACTAGCAAGGTAAGAGATAGTAACTACTTCAGCAATCCAAGGCTCTGTGAACTCAAAATGGACCCACATACAGCATGAGCATGAATTACATCATGTTTACAAACACTCTATGCTCCATCCTGATTGTGATCTGTGTCTCTGTTTAGTACGGTGACCTATATGCTGAAATCAGACAAGACCGTCACTGAGCAACCTCTTAAAAACTAATTCAGTCCAGGCACTCAAAATACTTTGAAGTTGCATGATAATAGTTATTATTTATCGAATACTTACACATGTTAAGCATTTGGCAGAATGCCTTCCATATATTACTGTGTCAGATGAACTACATGACTTTAAAAGGTATGATTATATTGAAACCATTTCCTCAAAGGGGAAAGTAATGTTAAATAACATTATCAAAATTGCACAGCTTATCAGCTAAAGAATTTCATTAGAACTTAGGCTGTCTAAATACAAAGTGTATGCTTATTAGTACAAGGATGTACTTCCCCTCTGCATAATGTAGAAGAAAATCTGGTCTCATATCAGGGGATGAATAAATACCGCTCTTCAGCAGATGGTGTTCAAAAGCAGTACCGTTTTATAAATACTTATATATTTTGTGATTGCTAATCTATTAAGGCATTTATCTTTCATTTGGAAAAGGAATGAGGAAACTTGTATTTTGATTTATCTCTCTTATTCTAACCCACCGAAATGTCATAGTAGATTTTCCATTTCCTATTGGAAAAATATATGGTCCATAGGAATTAGTATTCATATTTACTAGTGAGCAGGCTGTGGCACCTCCAAGTACACGACCCAAACTTTCTACTGAGGCTTCTGAAAAATGTCCCGCTGGCAGGTGGTCTGTCCTACAAGTCTCTTGCCAGCACTCGTATTTGTTTCTAATCATTTCTCACACTTCTGAAAATGTTAAGGAGGGTGAAGAAACACCTTGCTGACAGCATGCTCATTGCCAAAACAATCAGCTCTTTCCTTTCTTTTTGCCTTCTAAAATTCAAGTGTTCAATACAAGCTCTTTGGGTGCATTCCCAAGAGTTTGTTTGGTTAGACTTCACCATGGAAAACAAAATTGGTTCAGCTGAAGTCTGCAGCCAGAACATTTTAAGCTTCATAGACCTTCAAAGTAGTGACCTTCTCTTCACCTCCTCTGCCTCTGTGCTCCATTAAGGAAAATACCGGAAGATGTTTCCAGTCATAGAAGCCAGATTGCATTTCGATTCTATTTGAGAAGAGGAACCGAGTAGAGTTGGAGCAGGTGGCCATTTGTGGCTCTTACCTCGAATGAGCTTTGGAAAGTTCTTCTGTAAATCTTTGAAAGTCTTTTGCAACTTAATAAATTTCTGGACTTCTTGGTTCCTTATTAAAGGAACCAGCTTTATTTCTACATCCTTTCTCTCTTCTTTCCCAAGAATCTCTACAATCATACAAATCATAATTATATTCAAAGAAGACTGAAGACAATTAGGTCCCTAACCCTCCTGTTGAGAAAATGAGGATGAGTTCACTTTGTGCCAGGAGAGCTGATCTTTGTATTTCCGTTCTCTTGGCCTATAGAGCGCAGGTGGGAAAGTCTGAAGAGGTCCATGCTCTCCAGACTTCCGTCTCAGCTGCTACAAACCCATCTTCTCTGTAACAGCCCAGTGTTTCTTTGAAATATGGCAGCTCCCAATAATTCCATGCATGAAATAGTTCCCTCACATGTCTGACCTTTCCTGTAGCCTCCTTTGTCCAAAGCATCCTACGATATGAGAACAACTTGTTCACTCTTTCCCCCTCAATCATTCCATCTGCTAAAGATCACTAACCTCGCCCTGGATTTGGTACACAAGCCAGCCTGGGATGCTTTTCACTTGGGCAATTTCCAAGTCTATACTGTCTTCAAAATACGTTCAGGATTACTTATTGTGTGGCTTTTTCTCCCCACAGCACAAAGGAACATCTCTGCTTTGACTCCCCATAATCTTTGATCTACTTTATTATCATGCATTATTCTCTCCAATTTTAGCATCTCTTGTAATTTTGCTGAGACCAAAATAGATGCCTATTTTGATATCCCCCAGAATTTTTACCATGTAGAGCCATTTTAAAATATAGCTGCCAAAAGAATGTAAACAAAACAAACAAATAAAAAATTTCCTGTTAAAATATTTAGAAATAAAGCCACTCAAAATGAAAAAAAGAAAAATCATTATAGAGAAATCAAAGTTTACGAACTGCTATATTTTGTACACGTTTCTAAATAAAGTCATCTTGATTTTTCTTTTTTAATATGCCATGTTCAATCTATCAATTAACTCTATTGACTACCTTCACAATCCAACCAACGTTTAAAACCAACCTGGTGTAGTTATCACTGCCTCTTGCTTGGATTTGTGTGTAAGGGCTTCATGCCAGGTGTATTCGCAACAAAGAAGATGGAAGAAAAACATCCTTTAAATAATTAACTCCAGTAATCTTATTCTTCTACTCAAAGTCCTGTGAAGTCTTTCTTATTTTATCCTTCAACAATGGGCTCTAGATTCTGCCTTCCCATACAGCTTCCCCTCATCTCTCTTCTGTGTCTGCCTCACTTTGCATAGCCACAAAGACCTTTGTCTCTTTAAAGCACACTTCTTCTAAATGCCTCTGTCCACTGTTTGCTCTGCAAGGAACACTGTACTTCCTGAAATAGCCTTGAATCATTCATTCCTGTCCTTCAGATCTTCTCAGCAGATCTAGCACAAGCACTGCATGTCTGTCCTTGTTTCATTTCAGTTGCCCCAATAAACACTCACAACTCCAAATTACAGTCTAGCATAGTAGGGAAGTCACAGTAGCAGGGGCTTCAAACACCTAGTCACACCACATTCACACTCAAGAGTAGATAGAAATGAAGGCATTCACATTTTCTTGCTTGCTTTCCCGCAGCTGTTTCTTGCTATTGCACAGTTCAGAACCCCATGATGGTGCCACAACAGTAGGCTGGGACATCAATCAAAGAGACCAAGTCAATCCACCAGTCACATCCCCACAGGGCAATTGTCACTCTGTTCTAACACTTCTTAGCCCTCTGTAGGTCGTAGTTTTGCTTTTCTATCGCACTTTAAACAAATCTACTGTATGATCTTATTCCTTTAGCTTATTCCTTTAGAGGAAATCTTATTCCTTTAGAGTGTACATGTCACGATGGTGGGGAACCTTGACCTGCTTTCCTTAAAAAAAATTCTGGAGCTGGAGAGATGATGGCTCAGTGGTTAAGAGCACTGACTGCTCTTCTAGAGGACCCGTGTTCAATTCCCAGCACCCATATAGTTATAGACAGTTGTGAGCTGCCAATAACTCCAGGATCCAGCACTCTCACACATTTATACATATAGGCTAAAACACCAATAAAATAAATAAAAAATTCTGAAAGACAAAGAATGAGTGATTTAACTTAACCTTAGAATACATTTCTCTGATGTTTAAAACAATGAAACTCAGGGTGTTGATAATTTCAGACCTCAGGATTCTAGCAAAAGAGTCCCACTAAACAGACAAAATCAAGATAAAGTATTTTATTATTATGAACAAAAATAGGACCATGAAAACAATGTGTTTAATCCACTCAGACTTGAGTTTTGTGCATGGAAATAGATATGGATCTATTTACAATCTTCTATATGTTGACATCCAGTTATGGCAGAACCATTTGTTAAAGATGCTTTCCTTTTTCCATTGTACAATTTTGACTTCTTGGTCAAAAATTGTTCATAGGTGTTTGGATTAATGTCAGCGTCTTCAATTTAATTTCATTTGTGTGTGTGTTTGTTTTTATGCCAATACCAAGCTACTTTTATTATTATACCTCTATAGTAGAGTTTGATGTCAAGGATAGTGATGTCTCCAGAAGACCCTTTATAGTATGGGATTGTTTTAGCTATTCTGTTTTTTTTTTTTTTCCTTTTAGCACTGTGTTCATAGTGCCCCATAGGTTTGGGTATGTTGTACATTCATTTTCATTGAATTCTAGGTAGTCTTTAATTTAATTTTTTTCTTTATTTCTTCCTTGACCCAGTGGTGATTGAGTTAAGTGTTATTCAGTTTCCATGAGTTTGTGGGCTTTCTGTTATTTGTGCTGGTGTTGAATTCTAACTTTCAGCCCTGGTGATCCAATAAGATACAGGAGTTTATTCTAATGTTTTGTACCTGATGAGATTTCCTTTGTGACTGATTATGTAGTTAGTGTTAGAGAAGGTTCCATGAGATACTGAGAAGAAGGTATATTTTTTGTGTTCTGATGGAATGTTCTATAGATTTTTGTTAAGTCCATTTGAGTCATAACATTTGTTAGTTTCCTTATTTTTCTGTTAAGTTTCTGTCAGGCAGACCTGTCCAGTGCTGAGAGTGGGTGTTAAAGTCTTTCACTATTAGTGTGTGGGGTTTAATGTGCAATTTAAGCTTTAGTAATGCTTTTTTTACATATCTGGGTGCCCCTGTTTTGAGGGCATAGCTGTTCAGAATTCATCTTGATGGATTTTTCCTATGATGAATATGAAATATCTTTCTTCATTTCTTTTGATTACCTTTAGTTTGAAGTCTATATTGTTAGGTATTAGGATGGCTACGCTAGCTTGCTTCTTAGGTCTTTTTGTTTGGAAAGTCTTTTCCCAACCCTTTACTCTGAGGTAATGTCTCTCTTTGACATTGTGGTGTGTTTCTTGCATGCAGAAGTAAGATGAATCCTGTTTTTGCATCAATTCTATAGGCAAATTAATTCTATTGATATTAAGGGATATTAGTGATCAGTGATTGTTAATTCCTATAATTTTTGAAGTGTGTGTGTGTGTGTGTGTGTGTGTGTGTGTGTGTGTGTGTATGTGTTTCTCTTTTTTAGGATTTACTGGTATGGGATTATCTATTGCCTGTGTTTTCCTGGGTGCATCTAACTTCCTTGTGTTGGAATTTTCCTTCTAATGCTTTCTATAGGGTTTGGTTTATGGATTGGTACTGTTTAAATCTGGTTTTGTCAAGGAATATCTTATTTTCTACATCTATGATGATTGAAAGTTTTGCTGGGTATTGTTGTCTAGGCTTGCATCCATGGTCGCTTAGTGTCTGCATAATGTCTATCCAGAACCTTCTGGCTTTCAGAATCTCCATTGAGAAATCAGGTGTAATTCTGATGGGTCTATTTTTATATGTTGCTTATTCTTTTTTCTTTGAAGCTCTTAATATTATTTCTTTTTTCTGTATATTTAGTGTTTTGATTATAATGTGGCAAGGGGACTTTTTTTTTTGGTCCAGTATATTTGGTGTTCTGTAAGCTTCTTGTATCTTCAGAAGTATTTCATTCTTAAGGTTGGGAAAATTTTCTTCTGTGAGTTTGTTGAATGTATTTTCTGTGCCTTTGAACTAGTATTCGTCTGTTCTTATTATTCTTAGGTTTGATATTTTCATGGTGTCCCATATTTCCTGTATATTTTATGCTATGATTTTGCTGGCTTTAATGTTTTCTTTGACCAATGAATCTATTTTATCTATAGTATCTTCAACACCTGAGATTCTCTCTTCCATCATCTGCATTTATTGGTTATGCTTGCATTGTAGTTGTTTTTTGTTTACCTATGTTGTCCACTCCCAGAATTCTATTAGTTTGTATTTTCTTTATTGCCTCTATTTCAATTTCCAAGTCTTAAACTGTTTCCTTCACCTGTTTGATTGCTTTATCTTGGTTTTCTTTATTTCATTAAGAGATTTATTGATTTCTTCCAATACTTTTTGCTTTTTCTCTATTTCTTTAAGTGAATTTTTCACTTCCTCTTTAAAATCCTCTATCAGTTTCATAAAATTATTTTTAAATTGGTTTTCCTCTGCTTCTTCTGTGTTGGGATGTTTCAGCTTTGGTATTGTAGAACTGCTAGGTTCTGATGGTGCCATATTGCTCTTTAGGTTGAATGTATTCTTGCCTTGGCATCTATTCATCTCTTCCTCCAATAGGTGCAGGCAGCGTTTTTGCCACTTGGTCTGATCTGTGCAGGAGATATTTGTGTCTCAGGGAGCCACTGCTTCACAGAAGGGGAGGATGGGTAGGTTTGTGGGCAGAGTGGGATTTGTAGTTTACATGATCTGATGGCACACGTGGAGCAGCTTGCCCACAGAAGGATTGTCTACTGGATGGCTAATGTGGCTGTGATTGGTGGAGAAGGGCATATAGGGTATGCCCCTGGCACAGGGCCTAGAGACTGGGCTGTCCAGTTGGGAGGCCAGTCACTTACCTCTTGGTCTTAACAGCATAGACAGTGTTTATGACTATTCTTTTATTAAAATTATTTTTATTTTATATTTGGAAAATGATAATTTTAGTTTTTATTTATATGAATAATAATGTTTATAATTACACATTATTTTTTCAAAATTTCTCTTTACCAGTAACTATGGTGAATCTCAGATAACTATGTTAATAATACATATCTGTTGTGTATACAAGCATTGTTTTATTTCTTTTTCACGGTCCCGTTTTTTTACAGTCTCTTAATTAACAACTTTGATGCTTTCAAAGTACACTGCTAATTGCCTTTTATATTAATTCTATTGTTATTCTTTCCTGTTATCTTTCAAATGTTTTAAGTCATTTATCATATGTAAAAAGGGTCTAATTAACATTGAAAATCTGAAATGTTAATTTTGCTTTCAGTATTTCATTACAAATATGAACATGGTCATTTTCAATGCACTAATTAGATGTCCAACTAGTTAGCTTCCTCGTCAGTGAGAATCTGCACATTTTCTAGGAATGCTAACTTAGGTCCTTTTTCTACCCAGTGCAGAGCTAGCTTTACCCCAGGCTAGCTGGGAAGGCATCCTTTACACACTGAACTTCACTAATTTTGCCTGACTGAGTGACAAGATAGCTTAAGTAAATGAAAGACATGAAAGGAAATAAAAGTAGGTCAAAAGTATGCTGTTAAATTAAAAGAAAAGTTACTGTACCAGTAACTTTTTATAATCCAGATGGATTATAAACAGTAAATCAATTATTTGCCTCCACAGGACCTCCTTGGAGGTCCTTAATCTGGGTTTGAGCATGCTTATTTTTAGGAATAATCAAAACATTTTCTGTGCAATCATAACTGAAGCCATAGTATTTTTAAAGGATTTTTTTAAAAGATAGCACAACGATAAACCTCTGTTAATCAAATCCCATTAATATGATCACATATTCTAAATGACAAGTCCCAAATATAAAATGTTGAAATTCTTGGATCTTGAAGCCCAGTTATTTGTAGAATCAAAAGACAGGCATTTAGTATAGAGTAGAGAGAGCTCTGCCTGCAGAATGGTAAAATGTTTACAATACATCCTGAGAACCTTAATTCAGTCAGAAGTACTCAAGTAAAAAAAAGTCTGGCATACCACTGTGCATTTGTAATCCCACCGCTTAGATGGGGAGACAAGCAGGTCACTAAGATTCACAGGCCAGGCAGCCTGGCCTGATGAGTGGGCCCCAGCTCCTAGAAATAATATCTCCAAAGACAGGGATGGCTCTGGAGGATAACATCTGAGGTTTACCTCTGGACACCGCATGCAATTTGGTGGAAAATATAAAGGCAATGCTGCATACAACAGGGAAGCAAACTTCAAATGGGATCAAAATGTTGAGAGAAGTCATAATTAACATTTGAAAACAAAGAATGTCAGAATGTCATTAAAGGCAAGAGAATAAAAAGCAGCAATCTACCCAATGGGAAGTAAAAACATTTAAAGATGTCAGTTCTTATTAGAAACTGTGCAGAGCAGATGCAGCATGCTTTAAAAGTACTAAAACAGGGCCAATGAGATGGCCCAGAAGATAAAGGCTCTTGTCTTCAAGCCTGACGAATCTGATCTGGATGCCAGGAAAGCACATAGTTGAAGAAGAGAACTTATTTTTGTAGGCTGTCCTCTCCAAAACAGAGGTTATCACAAAAGATAAAAAATATGCTGCCCAGAATAAAATATTTTGAATTTAACAAATAACATAAAAATAAAAGGATAAAATATGTTGTATCATAGAACACTAATAGATACAAATCAAGTGACTATAGAACAGACGTTTAAGGCTGATCTGATGATAATAACATAATACTTCTAAATGTGATCCTACAAGAGAATAATATAACTTCAATTTTAAAAAAGCAAAGGTTGATATTACCATGAGAATAAGTGGCAGATTACAAAACTCTTCAACATACCACGTTGCAAATGAAAAAAATTCCCAATCAGACACCAGCATGGTATAGAGGAAATGAACAGCAAGAGCAGAAGAGACATTTGAAGGTTTCCAAATAAAATTCACCAAGAATTGCCATATCCTGGATCACGAAACAAATCTCCATAAACATAAGTGAACTGGATTCTGCACAAGAGTTTGACTCCATTGCTGGGGTCTACTATGCCTGCACTGGACTCATTTCTACACCTTGTCCCTTTTACACAGAAACAACCTGATAGGAAAGATTGTGTTTGATTTGTTTTGGTCCCAGTAAAAAGTTCAGGACACACAGACCCCAGTCCTAATGTGCACAGAATGCCCCTTATATCCTAACTATTAAAACATTTACCAGTTTCTGAGGTAAGCCCCTACACTAGAGGGGGGACTTGAACAAGATAGGTTTTCTAATGGTTCCACGATTTTAAATTCCAAAGTATTGGTAAAGTTACATTCTTTAATATCTCTCCTTGATTCATACATGGCTATCTTCTCAAAGTGACTTCCTTTGTCTTCCCCTATATTTGTCTGTTGAAATATGTTATTATTACAGTGCTCTAGTCATTCCATATTAGGCCTTGCCATAATTAAATCTCTTAATTTAATTACATATTTAAAGACCCTATATCTAAATACAGTTATATTAAACAATGTAGACGTAATATCAACAAATGAATTTTAATTTATACAAGTCAAAAAAAAACCAACCCAGGCTAAACCCCTTTCCTTGATCGTGTAATTTTGCATTCTATTTTGGAGTCACTATACTCATTTTGGAAATTTCAATATGTGAATAATAAAATATACAAAGAAGTATATGCCATGATTAAATGGAGTTCATTCTAATCATGTGAATCTGATTGAGCATACCAAATTAACCACTATAATCTACCACATCAATAGCCTAAGGAGAAAAGTCTCATGATCATTTCAATGTATTAGACATATTTCAGCACCTAGTGTGAAAAAAAGTAGTAATAAAGGGCACCCCCTCAATGTGGTTTAAAAAAAAAGTTGAGAAAACAAACACAGTAGTAAAATCTACCAGATACTATCTACTCATTATAAAAGAAAATATTTCCTCTAGGATGAAAAACAAGGCAGAAAGACCCTCCTTTACCATTCTTATTTAACAAGGTATTGTAAATTCTAATAAAAGTTTATGCAATAAAGCAAGAAAAAGAGAGAAAAGGAATGACAGTGAAGAAGTGAGCCATCCCCATTTGTGATGATATACTTATCTGCAGAAAGCTCTAACCAACAAAAGCACATAGACAAATTCTCTTAATTGAGGGAGGTGGGCAAAGGCTGTGAATTTAAAATAAACATACAAAAGCAGTAACATTTCTATGAGTTAGCAAGGAAAATGAGAAAACAAATAAAAAAGTATTATCCTCAATTGTTCTATTAAAAAGTAAAATGGACATCAATTCAATATTTCATATAATGATTATTTGCTGAAAATTGCAAAATGCTCATGAAAGAAATAAAACTCAAATAGAACAGATATACCATTCATAAATTTCAAGGATTCCTCTATTAAGGAAGCCATCTTTTTCTCAAATTTTCATATATACAATTCGCACTTCTTTTCAAAATCTTAAAATAACAAAATGGTCCATGGGAATTAGTCATGTTTGAAAGTAATCAAACACTGAGGATGGATGAAGGGAAGACCAGTGAATCTAAAAGGACAGCACGGGGACATCCTGTACTGAAATTAATCGAGATGTTAACCACCAAGGTTACACATTTCATGAAATTCTACGGAACTAAACACAAAAATTCAAGTCAAATAACAATTGGTGAAATATGCTGAATCTGCCTCATTGTATTATAATGATGTCAGACTGGATAATTTTTATTCTTATAATTTTATGTAAATCCACAATTATCTCAAACTCAAAACATATAGAAAACTATACAAAGAAAATAAAAATCCAAATTGTGGGGACACACACAGATTTGAGCTGTTCTAACTCGACTGACAGAAAGTTTGAGCTTATCTTTGCTCTCTCAAAGTTCTTGAACCTAGTGTGTGGTTACTTGGAGTTTAGGACAGTAAGATGACCCAGAGAGATGGATCTGCTTCACCCTAACTAAAGGTCAGAGAGTTCAAGTCTACTTCTGCTCCTTCTTTTATAATAGGATGTTTGACATAAGGAGTGGCTGCCTACAGGATTCTTGGTCTAGGGTGTGTTCAGTGCATATTCTAGCCTAAAACATCAAACACTTTACTCAGGAAATAGGAGCTTGACATCTCAAGTATTGAAGCAGGGAACTGTTCTGGTTGTCCTTTGTGTCATGTTAAAGCAGTCTTTTACTCCCCCCCTTTGTATTGGGATATAAAAGCAGATAAAAATTAAACAAGGGCAAGTTCAGTATTCAGAATCCACTGAGTTGTCCTCCAGTACTATCATAGATCTCTGTATTTTTTTCTTATCTCTGTTTCTCCTACCTAACATTTCTAATCTACATTCCCTACCCTGGAGTGTATGAACTTTGTTGAAGCTGATCTTCAACATAAAATAATAGTGTATGCTTGATTAATGCTTTTCACTTGTTATTGCAAATCATTTTTGTTACTCTATTGCTTACTCTTCTTGTTACTATGACAACATAGCTGACAGAAATAACTAAGAGAAGAGGAGATTTATTTTGGATCACAGTTTGAGGGAGACTGAAATCCATAAAGGCAAATACTAAATATCACAGGACCACATCCAGCATCTGGGACCCATGATGACATCATCTCCACTCTAACAGGTTTGGATGTCCCTGTCAACTCAAGGTCATTGTCTTGGACACAGTATTCCTCCCTCTTGGGCTGATTCCATATTATGTCTGTGACTTTAATTGGATAATGCTCCACAGTTCTGGAACAATTTCCTGATGTCTCTTTTTAAACTTAGGCTTCACCTTCTCAACTTTATACAGTGACCTCATAGAGGTTCCTTAAAGAGAATCTCATCCTATCACATCATGGCTCATCTCAGTTGCTATCTAGGACCTTTGTCCAGGATCTTGTATCTCTTTGTTGTGCATGCCTGAAAAACAACATGAACTCTCTACCAAAGTTCTACCAGCTTGAGGTCTGTTTCTCTTCTGCCAAAGCTGTGGTAGATTCTGTATGACTTGGGGGCTGATCTGAGAACAAAGTTCCCTGGGAGAACATGATCACTTTGATGGTTTTCAAAGTTCAGGCATTATCCTCCCAAATGAATTTGCATTGTTATGAACTAGAGTACCACAGGGGGAAACTGCCTAATGGTGCAGTGCAGAGCTTGGGGTTTCTCTTTAATGGCGCTAATCTCTAGGAATCGCATCTTCTATCTCCACACCTACCTTGCATGCAACTTTAAATTTGCAGGCTCCTTTTCTCACTGTACTCTCTTCAGTTTCCTGCTCCTTCTTACTAGAAATCCGAGTGAGAACATAAGCAATAATCGTACCCTATCCTGAATGTTACACTACTTTGAAATTTCCTCCGCTAAAGTTTACATTTTGGGACTGCATTACATTTTGATTCATCTCTCGCACAAAGTTTTAGAATATGAGAGAACATATCCAGTACCTTTGCCAAAATATATTATGAATGTCTATGGGCCCAGTTCTCAAGATCTTTAATAAGAATTGCATGAGCTGGGCCTCCACCGTGTATTTCTCTCTACATTCTGGTCTCTATCTCTAATGATTTAACCCTTGTGCCCAAATTAAGAACCATGTACTGGGTGCTATTAATACATATTATTTATATTCTTCCTTGAGCTAGATATTATATCTCTATTTTTATAGGAAATCCCAAGGTGTCCTTAGTAATAATACCAATGGTGTCAGAGGTTCTTCTGTCTTTGTGTTGCTTTCATTGATTAATAAACTGCTTTGGGTCTGTGGATAGGGCAGAACTTAGGTAGGGAGTGAAGACAGAACTGAATGCTGGGAGAAAGACAGCAGAGTCAGAGGGAGAGAGACGCCATGGATCCACCAGAGACAGACACTGGGAATTTTACCCGGTAAGCCACTGACATGTGACAATACATGGATTAATAGAAATGGATTAAACTAAGATGTAGGAGTTAGCCAATAAGAGGTTAGAGCTAAAAGGCCAAGCAGTGATTTAATTAGTACAGTTTCTGTGTGGTTATTTCAGGGCTAAGCTAGTCGGGTGGCCGAGACCCGAGACAAGGGCCGAGACAAGCAGGCCCTCCTCCAACATACCAGTTTATTTGCAACGGTCTTTTTAACCAAATTTCCCCAATCTGACTAATAGGGACCACTAAACTACCTAATTGGAATAATTTATATACTAATCATAATACGGTCTTTATGAAATGACCCACCAGCACACTTTTGAATAGTTCTGATGATAAAGCCATCAGTCCTGCTGATTCTGTATTAGTTGCAAATTTGTAGCCTCCTATATCTTTCTCTGTATAACTAACAAAATGCTAGCAAAGATAGTCAACTGGATGTCCTTTAATATCTCTCACCCACCCCACCCCCAGTTTATAACTAGCACAATGTGCATCCAACCATCCATGTCAGTCCAACTTTACTAGGGTGAATTGTTCACTTCTCTGTTTTAGCCATAGAGACATACCTATGAATCTCAATTTCATTGAATTTCCTAAATGATACTTCATCTTCCCCAGGAAGTTAAAAAGTAGACACTGTTGTTTTTTTTAAACATAAAAGACAAGAAGACTTTCACTCCACAAAAAAAGAATTAATTGATTTGCACAAGAGAAGACATTAGGTACTAAAAGTCTTAGCACCACACTGAGGATTGTGTTAGTATCTCAGAGTGAAACAACACCGAGAAAAATTTGCAGTGGTTCTATTGATTGCCAAGCAATAGTATAGGGTGGAGTCTTGCCTAACTGAATTTAGAGTGCTCTTTGCCACAGTCCTTCACCTAATGGAAAGCCTTTGCAGTATCTGGATTAAAGGGGAACTCAGCACTCCAGATGCTACCTCTGTTACTGTCCAGCTGGGATGCTTCAGAACCAGATCTCATATGAACTTTTTCAGCCCAGGAACAAAGAAAAGTTTGCAGCACCTGACCTCAGATCAGGTGACTATTCATTAATGAGGAGCATAAGCAACATCCGGGAAAGGAAATGTTCTAGAGAAATATTCATAATTATTCTTAATGTTTCTCCCAACGGGAAAATGTTTGTGAAGATGATTTCAGTTTTAAAAATACAATGTAGTCCAAGAGTATAAAACAAGGGATCTGGGGAAATTAGGTAGTACATGTACCAGTACAATTTAAAAAATTGACAAAGCACTGTGCAGGCTATCTTCTCCTCCAAAGAAGAGTCCTATAATAGAAGTAAGTTAAGTCAGCATTTACTTTCCATGTAAGGAACTCTCCATCACAAAGGAACTTTTTTTGGGTTATCAATGCTTCTTCTTATGTTCTGAATCTCATGAAAAAAAATCTCAACACAGTGTTGTTTCATTTGGAGTTCAGATAAGAATTATTTCTTTCTTTCCAAGAATTTGGAATAAAAATGAAATGCATTTGATTATCAGAGGAGTTTTTTTTTAAACTTTTATTACAATTACGGTTATTATAATTATTTTGTGTGTGTATAATATGTGTAGGTGTGCATGTCACAGTGTGTGTGTAGAGTTCAGTGGACAACACTGTAGAGTCGTTTTCATCTTTATATAAGTTTTGGGTAGCAAACTCAGGTCTCCAGGCCTGTGTAGCAAGTTCTCCTATATACTAATCCAGATCACTGGCCCTATCATTAGGAAAATGTCTAAAAGAATATTTATTGGATTTCTTTCCACTGGGACAACAAAGAAGAATGGGCTGCTAGAAAACAAAATTCTACTGAAAGGAGACTTTAGCAAGGTCAGGGATGGTTTAATGAGTTACTGAGTATATGAGCAGTAAGCAGGCATGGAGAATCAAAGATGGAAATTATCAGGAATGAGAAGTTCTAGACTAGTGGAATTTCTGGGCTGACATCTATTTTAAATAGTCTTTTGTTAGTAGAAGTATTTTCAGTTTTTGAGTGAAGACATAAGAATTTGCAATTATTGCTAACTTACCTGTTTGTGTCAGTATTAGTTTTTAGAGAATATTTAATTCTAACTTAACTGATTTAGGGCATTCAATGAGAGAGAATATTTTGGCCAACATATCATATTCAATATGCACACTGGCCCCATGGAATGGAAAGTAACTTTTAATTAATATTAAAGGGTGACAAAACCCTGTGAACCTCAACTTTCTCAAATAAGAAAAAAGACCAAGGCCCAAGGCTACCAGAATTTATTTCTGGATACTTCTCTTAAGTCTGCAATGCCACAGATAACAGGATACACTTAGGGACACCCACACCTCTGCACAGTGGGGCCCTTTTAAGGTATGGTGAATAATTTCTTATTGCTCATTTTCTGGCTTCTCATTACACAATGTCTTGTCCAACATTTGTTGTTACCCTGAAACCAGAGTGACTTTTATATGTAGATTATAGTCATATAAGACTATCTATAATCATTATCCCTTCTTGCCAGCACGAGGGTCATGAACAATTCCTTCCTTCACTGGTTCCATTACCCTAGGAATATACAACCGACAGTGTTGACATTGGGTTACATTGAGATTAAACAGTAGGGAGGCTCTTACATACAGAGAAATCAAAGCTGGAGGTAAAGAATATGTTTCGATTTCCTCCACTGAAACAAAAATAGCTTTTCCCTGGAATCCATGTGAATTCTAGGAATTCTAAGATAATCTAGTAGTATCTTGTTTGGACATGTGTGCTATACAAGGTTTCTCATTGCCACCAAGACCCTATTAATCAATGATAACACTGTTTCTGTGGGGATATATAGTTAAGGTTTCACAAGACGATTTTCAAAAAAAAAAAATTCTAGGAAACAAACCTATCCTTGAGTCAGACATCCACTGTCTTCCAGCACGAATTGTTCCCAGGCTTGGCCTCATTGACCTAACCTGCTCTCTTCCATCCAACTTCTGGGTGGCCCAGGAAGGCTATTGTCCCTCTGAGACTACAGCAGGCATAGACCGTGAAGAAAAAGGAAAGTTCCTAGATCAGAAGGAGGGAAGAAGGAGAGGGAAGAAGACAAAATTATTCACCAGACATGGAAAACTGCAAGTCACTGCTGTTGAAAGGTTACAGGTCATTGTTAGAAACTGACTGTGCAAACTTCAGAGAGGAGAGACACATATTGTTAAGAAAGTAAACACTGGCGTGAGACAAGCCCAAGAATACTCTACAGCTTACAAGAAATTGTGATTCAAAGCCATATTTGACCCTGTGAAAGGTCCCTCTTCTCAACTCTAAAATTCAGACAATGTTCACATCTGAGCATTTGTGAAGACTCATTTATTATTCAATGTGACTAGAAGAGTTGCAGATAGAGAGCGTTTGTTCAATCCTGGCTGTCCAGACCTAAAATGATCACACAGACGCTACATTAATTGAAACACTGCTTGACCAATGACCCTAGTGTATTCCTAGCTAGCTCTTGCATCTTAAATAAACCTGTTGTTTTTATTCTGTGTATCATCACAAGGTTGTGACTTACCAGGTAAAGTTCCAGCATCTGTCTCCTACGGCAGCTACATAGCATCTCTCTGACTTCTCCTTCTTTTCTCCTCTATCTCTGCTTGGAATTTCCCCTTGCTCTATTCTGCCCTGTCACAGACCCAAGCCATTTCTTTATTCATTAACCAATACAAGCAGCACATGTACAGAAGGACTTTCTACTCCAGAGAGTCTCTGGTAAAGGAAAGCTGGAAAGAAGTCTGTATTCTCTGGGGTTCCTGCAGAGAAATGCCTGTACACAGCTGATCAGTAACTAGTATTAATTTGCTATTTGAACTAATATATACATAAGAAACATTATATATTAGATTTTTCTCTCAAACACTGTAAAACTTTTGTTTAAGACAGGGAATTCAAATCTCTTTAATCTCCTCTACCTTGCAAAATCTTTATGCTAATGTCTTAAGCCACACCTGAACCACACTTGTTAAAACTTTTGTTTACACAAAAGACCTGCTGCCTTCTAGGAAATTAAATGTCCAACCATTTCCTTCTTTTCTTCATTTCCTTTGTACCAATTTGCTTCAATCTAGCCAACTGAGAAAAACTGGGATGTCAAACACCAGTGCATGGGGAAAAGACAATCACGACCTGTGCGAGAAAATACTCCAAGTGCCCTTCCTGCCCAAGTGTGCTTGAGAGCTCTGTTTGGACTGGCGCACCGTTTTTGCTTATGCACTACTTTGTATGACACAGAGATTATTCTTTTTTTTTTCTAACATCTATGAAACATCCAGTATAGGTCTCTCATTGTCCTATAGAGAGATGAGTCTGGAAAGGCAAAAGGAAACAACAGGCTGTTGTAGTAGATGGGATAGTCAGAGAGGCTAAATAAAATCTGAGCAGTAAAAGAAAAATATGTAAGTAGAAAGTCTCCAAGCAAAAGGCAAGAGCAGCAATATATATAAGATGCCAGTCATCTTGGACATGACTAAGGAACAGTTAAGCTGATCCTCAGAAAGGCCTTGGAACTACTGCCCAGAAAGTACAGGCATGGAGGTGGATTATGATCTGCTGGTGAGCCTTCCACAGACTGCTGAAAATACCGGCCTGGGAGTGGAATTTGACCACAGATGAGCCTTCCACAGACTCCTAAAAGGTTTTTCTCCAGGTTAAAAGTAGAGAGAAGCCCTTGGAAGCTCTTCAGTGGTGGAGTTTGTGTTTTAAAGTAACCCTTTCCAAAAGAGATGACGGTGCTCCATAGGAAAGAAGGAAGGTTGCTGTTGGGAGTGACCATGGCTAATGTGGGTGCTTTGAAATAAAGCTTGGGACTAGGATGTGGAGACTGACTTTCTCAGTCTCACCGTGGACTCAGAAATTGAAAAGTGTGATAAAAGAACACTTGCTTAAGGAAAACGAGAGTAAGAAGAGAGTTGAGGAAGACTGAAATTGGTGCTGTGGTAGGTTTTATGGGATGGTCATGCTAGTAACTGTGATGGAGAAAATGTTGCAGAAAATATTGTGGGGGAGTGAGAGCTCCATTTTGAAGAGCTGAATTCAATACATGTTCTATGTGTCTATATAGAGACCTGAGATGGGAAAGGAAGGGCGAAGGTCTGGACACCGTGTTAGTATGAAGTCAAAAAGCAGATGTCACCCACGACCCTGAGTCAAGGTTTGGAGGAAAACTGATTACATAACCACATTTAAAAGTTTGGAGGCTGGCAGGTTCTAGAAATAAAGTCATTAGTTTTGATAGAAGAAGAATCGTTTGGTTAAATCTTCTTTTTTTATTGATTTTATTTGCTGTAATTAAAATGTTATAAAATGCTTAAATGTTGTAAATAATGAAAATAAAATGACTGACACTCTGCCAGAATTTTGAACTTGAGAAGATTCTGGTATCTTGTTGAGTTCATTTTAAATACAAATAAATTTTTATCTACTCTATCTCCAAATACATGTAAAGTTATATCTACTCTATCCCAAACCCTTCTTCACCTACCTCATTTATAGGCCTTTGACAGTATCAGCCACTGGACAATAGAAAAAGCTGCAAACCCATGATAATCCCAGTATTGTTCATAATAGTTACATCATCAATAGCTGGGTAAAGGGATAAGAAAATTATAGTGATATACTACTAGTATTTTAATAAATAAATCTTACCTGAAGACCAGAGGCAAAACTAAAGCCACAAGAGGTCAGGTAATGGTCATACACACCTTTAATCTCAGGGTATGGGAGACAGAGGCAGATGGATCCCTGTCAGTTCAAGGCTACCCTGGGCTACACAAGATCAATGCAGAAACAAATTCAGGTGGTGGTGGCTCACACCTTTAATCCCAAAATTAGCGAGTCATGTCTTTAATCCCAGCACTAGACAGAGTATAAAACAGGAGAAGAGAGAGGTTTTGTTTGATTAGTTTGAGGTTGCAAGCCTTGGGAAAGGTAAAACTTCTCTAGTGGCTTGACTGCTTTGTTTTTCTGGTTTTGGAGTTCACCCCCAATTTCTGTCTGTGATTTTACTATTCATGCTACAGAAAACACTGTAAATCTGGATGGGAGGAACATGAGGTGTTAGCAACAGTGTCAGAGTGTGGAGCCAGGAGTAAGAGCATAGACGCAGAGGGGTGGTGCGGTTAGCATTGAGAGGGCCTGAGTGAGAGGGCTTCATCTGTGGCCACTGAAATAGAAGCAGACAGGGACCATCTCAAAGAATTGATATTGAGTTAGAACTCCGCAAATTGTACTCTCAGGAAATCTCAGCACAAATGACATTAGGTGACACTATTAGGACTCTGCAAGTCACGATGGAATCTCTCAAACAGATAAACGGGACCCAAGCACACCTGTGCACAGATTTCAGGAAGGACTGTGTCTGTGGCATGAGAGGTGTCTGTGTGGAAGAGCACTTGTTGCTCTTGTAGAAGACGCAGGTTCAGTTCCCTGCACACACAGAGTAGCTTACAACCATCCGCAACTCCAGTTTTAAGGATCTGATGCCTCTTCTAAACTCTTCAGGCAGCAGGCAAACATGTGGTACACATATACACATGCAGGCAAACACGCAGACACATAAAATAAGATTAATAAATCTTTTTATAAGTTCACAAGGAACACAGGTCAAAAAGACAGTTGTTGAGATCAGGCTGTGCCCTGCACTAAGTTGCTCTGTATTCTGCAATGTTATGCCTTTTCCCAGAGCTTTTCCCCAAGAGACTCTACTTTACAAGCAAGTTTTACTCCATTTTTAAGGATGAAGGATGACTGTGCACTTGGGTGGATCCACAAACAAAACCATCTGTCCAACAACATCCATTCAGACAGACTAATAGGCAACTTATTCCAAGGCGTAGAAAAGATACTACCACATGATTTTATCAGGGTGAATTAAGATTGTAGGCAAATAACAATCATATTTGAGAAACCAGGTCTAAGAACTTATCAGACATACCAGATTGAGAGAAGAGTATAACCAACTCTGTCATCTGTATCTCAAATAGGTAAACATCCACAGGTAAACATCCAATGGTGATGGCCTCCATCAAACTGTCATCCGACACCTAGTGTGTGTATCAAGAACCCCAGACTCAGACCCCAGCCTCCCCTGTTGACATGACCTATTTCATTTCCATTGGCCTGTCCTCCGGTTCATCTCTCTGGATCTGATGTTCATCTGCCCACCCTGTCCTGCTTTGGACCTGCTCCCGCCTTTTCATCTGGCCCCTTTTCACATCTCCTCAGGGTCGCTCTCTACCCTGACTCTACAGCAATCAGTACAGAGCAGCAGCTCTTCCCTGCATGTGACTGTGAATCCTTATCTTGTCAACACAGATTCTAGGCACATTTCTATCATCCAATATAAAATATTGCAACAGAATGATGAGCTTCTGGCTCTTCCTCTCATCACCTCCTTTTCCATGATGTTCCTTGGGCCTTAGATGAAGGAATTGTATTGGATACATCTGAACTGGGAGCAAGAAACCCACAGTCACACATTCTCTGCATACAATCATTCATAGGGAGGCTATGTTAGAACCTCTGTCTATGGTAAAAAGCTTTTTTTTTAATAAAGGGTAAGAGCTAGACTTTTCTGTAGGTGCAAGTTTCTTCCATATTTTTTATTTTTCCTCAAAGGTCCCAATTCTTTTACCATTTTGTTAACTTCCTAGTCTATATCTTGAATTAATTTTGTAACTTTTCTTTGTCTTGGATAAAATTCCTCATATGTTTATTTGATGCTGCTAATTGGTCTTTTAACCTTTTCAAAAGTCCTTTGAACTTTGTCTTTCTCTGGCAGCTTAGCTATGTCATCATCTTTGTTTTCTAGTGTTAAAAGCCCGTTAGCTTGTGGCACTGTGATAATGGAGGTATGTCTTGTGTGTGTGTGTGTGTGTGCATATGTGTATGCGTGTGTGTGTGTGTGTGTGTGTGTGTGTGTGTGTGTGTGTGTGTTTAGTGGGATACCAATGGTTAAGGAAACTGCACCAGAGTTTAAAGAGGCTTCAGAATTAGGATGATTACAAGGGATAGAAGAACTAGCTAAGATAAAAGCTGAGGGCATAGACAAGCTTGCAATCAAATTACTGCACCCAATTTTCTAAACCTAGAGAAATAGATATCTAATGACAGGAAGCATTTACAACTCCAAATAGACCTCATCAGAGAGCAAACTCTCCTTGACATTTCATGGTCAAGACGTCAAAAATAAGAAGCAAAGAAATAATACTAAACGGAGAAGAAAAGAGGAGGGGGAGGAGAAGGATGATGGGGAGAAGTAAATAGATGATGAGAAGGAGGAGGAGGAGGAGGATGGTGAGGAGAATGACAATGAGAAGGAGGAGGACGAGGAGCAGCAGGGGGAGAACAGGGAAGAGGAAGAGACAGTGGCAGTGAGGGTAGCAATAACACAGAAAAATTTCCCTGAAGAACAGGTGCAAAACTCCTTAAAAAGAAAGCTGAACTCAAGATCACCTTAGAATATCATATATTAGCTGGGTGGTGGTGGTCCATGCCTTTATCCCAGCACTTGGGAGGCAGAAGCAGGTAGATCTCTGTGAGTTCAGGGGCAGCCTGGTTCACAGAGCTAGTTCCAGGATAGCCAAGAAACTCTGTCTTGGAAAAAAGAGAGAAAGAGAGAGAGAGAGAAAGAGAGAGACAGAGACACACAGAGAGAGAGAGAGAGAGAGAGAGAGAGAGAGAGAGAGAGAGAGAGAGAGAGAGAGAGGAAAGAAAGAAAGAAAGAAAGAAAGGAAGGAAGGAAGGAAGGAAGGAAGGAAGGAAGGAAGGAAGGAAGAAAGAAAGAATATCATACTTCATGACCAAACTGTTTTTATACCAAGGATGCAAGGTTGGTTTGACACATGCAAATTAATAAATGTAATATACCATATTAGCAGAAATCACACACTTGATCATCTTGATAATTGCAGAAAACTGAATATTCATACATCCTTATAAATCTTGAGGAAGCTAGGAACAGATGAACATAACTCAACAAATTTAAAGATATATATGACAAACATATAACCAACATCATTCTAAACAGGGAAAATTTGGGACTATTTTCTCTAAAGTATGACACGAGACAAGGGTATCCCCCCTCTCTGCTATTCTTCTATATAGTGCTCCAAGTCTTCGCTATAGCAATAAGAGATAAGAGGAAATATTAAAGGGATAAAACTACAATGAAGAATTTAAACCAACCCTAGAGGCAGATGGCATGATTATAATACTTAAAAGAACCCAACAGCTGATAAATATTTTCCGTAAAGAAGCATACAAACTGCATAAATCAATAATTTTAGTGTATATACATACACACACATACTAGCAGTGAATTTGCTAACAAAATATCCTATTTAGAATATTTAGCTTAAAACATATCTAGGAATAAACTAAACCAAGAAGATGAAAAACTTGTGATAGTGAAATTTTGAAGCAAACATTAGACACTGAAAGATCTTCCATGTATCTGGATTGGCAGAATTATAGTATTAGGCAAATAGCTAATGGGTATGGATTAAAAAGCAATACATATATCCAATGCAATGTATGGTGATCACAGGACAGCTTGCAGGCTCCCATTCTCTCACTACATCATCGTATGGATGCTGGAAATCACTATTGGTCAGACCTGGCCATAGTCATCCCTACTTGCTTCACTGAGCAGAAGCTAAAATGTTCTTCTTCATTGCGGTCAGCACAACACACCATGGGGGTGGTGAGGAGCACACTGCTGTAGGCCTTCAGCACATGTTTCCAGTGCACAGCACAGAAGTGTGACTTCAGAAATGTGGGCAGTAGAGCACAGCATGCAATTAAGGTGGGAAATGTCTGAACTATTTATTTTCCTTCTTGCTTTTGGGTTTTGTTCTCAGTCAACCTTGTGATCCTAAGACCCTATTGCTTTGTTTGTTTTGTTTTGTTAGGGGGGTCAGGCACAGTTTGGAAAGTACAAATAATGGGAGGAGACACAATCATTACCGGGCAATTGGAGAGTGCTTTGAAGTTCCAGCAACCTCTCTCTCAGCACACTTTCTCTCTGACATCTCCTTCTCACCCTTGAGGAATTATTGAAAATAAAGTCAGATCAGCTCAGGCTTGTGCGATATTAATAGCTGGTCTCAACAAACCTACAAATGAAGAAGGAATCCTAAAAACTCTTTGGTCTTGCAGTCCCCAACAATTCCACAGCACTTGGTCCCTCTCCCTGACAATGAGACACAAAGTAGGGACCCTGGACCTGATCGTGTTACTCATAAGTGAGAAGCATGACATCTTCCATGGGGAAAAAGCGAGTCCACAAGCTACCTTGCTGTTCTCTGTTGCTGTTCTACTCTCACGTGTCTGGTTATCTGTTTTAGTTTTATTTCAGAGTCCTCCCTGAACAGGTGAGGTTTGAATTTAAGCTCCAGAGATGAGTAGATACAGCGCACATTCCACATTAGAAACCAGGCAGATATTTCAAAATGTACCTGTGATAAGCGTCATCATGGTGCTTAGACTAGAGGACAAGATTGGTTTCAAGGCACTAGTGCCTAGGGCCTGTGTGTGACAAAGTGGCCCACTTCTGTGCTGATATCCGTAGAACACCTGACTAGTGCCAGCCACTCTGTGGTGAGATGGTTGCCATGGCTGGGGGACGTTCTGTCGTTGCTCTTGTGAAGTCGAAGGCCTTGTGATCCTTAGTCTCTTTCTCAGTCATACTGGGAGCCAGAGGGAATTTGACAGGAAAGACTGGGAAGAGAGCAGACAGAACTGGTGCAGATGATGTCTCCCAGGCCCAGACAAGAGGAAGATAAGACCCCAGCTCAGGAAACTTGGGCGAGACCAGAAAATGATCCAAGCCCGTGCTTTCTAATGTCTCAGGAAAATAAGGAGATTTCCACTCTCAGTTGATGACAAACAAGACAGGAGCCCCAAATCAGAAACAGCCTGAAACTGACAATCAGATGAAGACACCTGGGTATCTAAAGGTTACTGTTAACTGTCTAAAGGTTACTGTTACTTAGGCTGTCTTCAAAGCCTCTTCACTCGTTCCTCCCCCATGCCCACTTAGGTCTTCTCAAGCTTTCTGGAAGGTCTGAGCCTTCAGGAACAGGCACCTGACTTCTAGTATTTCTCCCCCATGGTGCTTCCAACTAGGCCTGCGCCTTCTGCCCTCTCACCCTGATCCTTCCCCTTTTGTACTGCTGGGTTTTTCTTTGGCTTAGTGTCTGTTCCAGTCTCTGTCTGTGTTTCTCTTTTCAGGGCTCTTTCCCTGCTTATCCCTTTTTTCCTACTGTGATCTCAGTTTACCGAGCCTTTGTATGATGAGCAACTCCTTTTAGCTCATCTTTTAAAAAAAAATCCAGAAAAGGAATGTACAGCACATACACACACATACAAATAACTCATATGGAAAATGTAGTCAATTTGAGTGAAGTCAAGCAAACTTGCATCCCAGTTCTTTAATCCAGAATCATGTTTCTCTTTGTGGCCACGCTGTTATCCAGCACTGCAGCAGTTCCAGTGTGTTTCCACAGGGAGGTGAAGGTGCTGCCCTGCTAAGGGATTAATGTTCAAAGGTAATCACTTCTTAGAGCCTTAGTGATGCCTTTTCCTGCAAAGGAGTTACAGAGCATCCAAGGAGCCCACAGCACAGAAGCCTAAGACCAACACATAGTAGGTGATTCGGAAGTCACAGTCGCCACACACTCTTTAAGTGGCAGCTCTGTCTTAACCGTGGCTTTGTCCCTTCACTCTGAAGCCAGTCTAGGCTTTGTCATGGGCCCAGAATTCTAACTTTTTCACCCAAGGCTTGCAAAATGTTTATAGTGAATTCAAATATCTTCCCCAGATTGCTCTCATTCCCAGTCTGATTTCTCCCCCAGCTGCTCTCTGCCTGACTCATTGTCCAGACTTCTCTCTAGTGGAGTGTTTATTCCCTAGCCGCCTACTATAACGCTAGGTTTACAGGTGTACAGTCTGCATGCACTGCCTGTTCTTCGGCTCCCAGGGAAAAAAATCATAAAACGCTATCTTATGTGTAATTTTTCTGAATGTTAAATACTTTGCCCTAAACTGAAAGATAGGGTATCAGTTGAGGGGTGCCAGGAATTACTTCACCTCTTGCATATGTACCTGGTATAGATTAAATTCATTCTCAAATTAAGTTAAAAGCCAGCTGTTATTTTTGGTATAAGTAATCTGTGGTGGTGTGGTTTAGTAATGACATTTAAAACTTAGAGACAACTAGCCATGCAACTGAAGGATTTACAAATATAGTACTCTGTATTTATCATGATTTCACATTTTGAGCTTGAGTCTCCGTTGTAATTACATTGTCTGTATGCACTTAATAAAACAGATGATATGGGAAAATAATTTGCATGATCTATATACTACAAAATAAGTTTATATATGTACATATATGAAACTTTGGTGATTTAGTTTTCCTGTTTAAAGCAGTACTATACTCATATATCTCTCTCTAAAAACACTAAGCTAGGAAGGAAAGTTATTATGCTTGTCTAGATTTCATTGGAAGTTCTAGCCAGGAATACAAGCACCTGTGTGAATCACAGCCCTGGAAGGCTGTTTGTGGACCAGCACCTCATTGACCTGTATAAACTACGCAAGGGCTGAATCAACTCTGCAGTCATAGCTGGGAGGACAATGTCCTACAAGCACACACAAATTCCGTTCTTGTTTTCCCTTCTTATATAAAGTGTAATGATTTTAAAGAAGTCAATTTCTTTACATATAGGAATTAAACTGATGCCCTATTCTCCAGTTTAGGGCAAAGAATCAATGTTTTCTTATCTTTTTTTTTTCTTTTTGTCTTTCTTCTTCCTCTTTCTCCTCCTTCTCCTCCTTCTCCTCTTCCTCCTCTTCCTCCTCCTCTCTCTTCCTCTTCTTTGTCTTGTCATGGAATTGATATATTAAACATTTGGACATGGAGTAGCACTTGTAGACTCTACCATGCACTTCGAATTAAATTTCAAGTTTACACAGAGAGTCTAAAACCCTAATAATTTCCTTCATTCAAGTCATAGACAAGCACAAATAATAAGTATGCAAATTAAAAGTCTGCTCAAGAATGCTGAGCACAGGCAGCAAGGATGCCAAGGGGGAAAGGAGCAGACCTCATGGATTGAAGGATCCACCACTGTTGACTGCTGCACGAGCAGACCGCTACGATGTGTGAGCCTTGTTAGCGTATGTCCACCAAAAACACTTTATGTTCCTTCTGGGCACTTCCCAGGTTCTTTTGCAATTAGATTTGGGTCACGAGTCTGAATTCTATCCAACTGAATGCAAAGAGAAGTTTCACAGGCCACTTGCTTGCTCCCTTACAGACTTATTTCAACTCTCAGGCCTCGCATGCAAATCTAAATACCTCCTCTCTTCTTTAAAGTAACCTTGAGATCAAATGTTAGAGATTTCTGTATCACAAGAGAGAAGGTGCCTGGGTCCCCGCAAGACTTTATAAAGTGATGCCATCTCCCCCATGACTCTACTGGACTGTGACGGGGCAATGGTGTGAGTCATGTAGAATTCATACTGAAGTTTAACTGCATTTTTGGCACAACTGAGATTGTGAGAGGTGCCAGTGTTCCTCCTCCTTCCTTGTTCTTTTCTTGCCCTCTTGACCCTTGGCTTTCCACCCAGAGACCACTCCATAAGTAAGGCCTAACCAGTACCTTGGCATTTAATTTCCAAGCCCTCAGAATTGTGAGTCAAAAATTCATTTTAAATTACAGTTAGTAGTATCCTATTATGTAGCAAGTCATAGGGTTAAGCAAGAAATTGGAGATCTACCCCAACTAATGCATGCTACACATGCCCTCATGCACATATATATGCATATACATATGCACACCTATACATACATACACGCAATCTTGAACACACATATACACATACACATTCCTATACACACATATGCACAAGGACAAACTCAGACATGCACACACAGAGAGACACATATGTACATGCACCCATATGCACACACACTGTCACCTTGATACATTCTTTTCATTTCTAAAATGTCAAGCAGTAAAGACGATTTGGATTCTAAGGACATCTATTCTCTTTATTACTATGGAAATTTTTTTTCCTTAGGTAGATGTCTTTGTTTTTAGTATGGAATATGGCCAGGTGGTGATGATGCATGCCTTTAATCCCAACACTTGGGAGGCAGAGGCAGGTGGATTTCTGTGAGTTCAAGGCCAGCCTGGTTTACAGAGTAAGTTCTAAGACAGCCAGAACTTCACAGAGAAACCCTGTCTCTAAAAACAAACAAACAAATAAGTAAGTAAATAGATGATAGATAGATAGATAGGTAGGTAGATAGATAGATAGATAGATAGATAGATAGATAGATAGATAGATAGATAGATAGATAGATTTGGAATATGTTTCTCTGTTTATATAATGGGTTAAGCATATCTAGTTATATACACCTGAGAAATTGTTGCCTGCTGCTCACAGTTTTGGTGTATTTCTTATCTGTTTCACATAAATATTTTAGGAATCTGTTCATTACTCAATGAGTAATGTGATAGTAGAGGTTCTCTAACGAAAGGAGCCGATGAATATTCATTGTTTAAGTTCAATATTTGGACCCCGTCAGGTAACCAGAGAAGGTCGACTATTATCTAGAAATAAGATAACACCTCCAAGCTCATGTTGAGGGACTCGTCCATCCGGCAGTCCTTCTCTTAGTCCATAGTTATTGGTTTCACCATTCTAACATTGAAGGCAAGGAGACTGCGAACTAAAATACCACTTTGTAGCTGCTCTTCAAAGATGAGAAGAATGGGGAGGAGGAAGAAAGAAAGGAAAATTTGTAAGAATTCCAATTTCTTCTTAAGAAAAATAAAGGCTTCAAATTCTTCCGTTCAGGCTTATATGGATCAGCCTTTGTAAGTCAGTTGGAGGAAATTGAAAGCTGGAGAAAACGACATGGCCCTTACTCAACATAAATGTGAAACTGTAGTTTCTGCTTTCACTCCCCGGTGTGATTTTGAAAATCCCCATAGTAGGAAAGCCACTTGAAATATGTTTTCCTTTTGATCTATTTTTAAATGAAGAAAAAAAATCCACAGTGCTTCTGGCATATGTATGTACTAGAGAGAGTCTGAGACTAAGATGTTAAGAGAGACAATTTATCAGTGGCAGAGCAAAATGCCAGGAGAATTGGAATGAATTTTTAACTAAAGTTCTAGCTAAGACCTAATTGATTCATTCACTGAGATTAGTTCTGTTATTAAACCTTTTAAGGGGATGTTCCAAAAGATTTAGACAGGATGCAAGGTAAAAGCCATGATGAAGATAGTGATGGTGATGATGAGAATGATAATACAATAGCAGCAAGCAAGAAGTTCTAGAAAATCTGAAGGTGTCTTGCTGCAGTGGTGTGGTATGCAAAGTATCACAACCAAGGTCTGATTTTAGTCATTTTACTCAGAACAAAACAAAAAAAAATGAGCCAGAAAGTACAAAAGAACTTCTAATGTCGCAAAACGTCTGGCCAAGCTCTCACCTACTGACAACTCTGTGTTTCCCTCTTTTCCTTTCCTGTTCCTGTAAGTCTTTCTGGTGGCCCAGGCCCATGGTACCTCATTGTTTTAGTGACCTCAGTTTCATTTCCATCCTTCTTCATACCTCACTTAGAGCTTCTTCATTTCTAAAATGATCAGATTTCCTCAAATCAGTATGTTCAATTCCAAGTGGTAGAACTCTACCAAGCATTCAAGCCCTTTATAGACTCTTTCAGGTACCATCTTCCCTACACACATACACCCACACCACAAACACACTATTTCTTTCTCTCTATCTTTGTAGCACATGTGCAGTTAGCTATGATACTGTAAACTGAATCTATCTCTTCCCCATAGACTTACCTTTATACTCTGCCTCTATTCACTTACTTCTAACCTTTGTAAATGAACCAAGTATAAAATCTAGGGTTTATTTGTTCCATTGAAACTATTTTCTGAGACATAGCTCATCCATATTCCTAGTGTCCATGACACTGAAGGTGATAAATGAGAGAAATGCAACATAAAGTATAATAGCTAACAGGACATAGGCTATGAGAGAGAGGGGGGGGGGGAGAGAGAGAGAGAGAGAGAGAGAGAGAGAGAGAGAGAGAGAGAGAGAGAGAGTTTTCATTTGTGTAGGAAAATGGTAATGGGCAGAATCCCTAAGCTTCAAATCCCAAGGACCACTGCCTTTCTTGGGAGAGCAGCCCATGGCAACTCTTTGTGAAGAGGTAATAATTTTGAGGTAGCAATGTTATTTATCTTTTTGTCTTTAATTACACAGGCTCCAAGATTCTGTGTATTAGGAGGCCTCTGCTTAATAAAAAATACAATGATAGTGTCAGGGAAAAGGCTCAGTGCGTACAAAGCTTGTGACCCACCCAGACCATTCATTAATCAAGTACTACAGTCATACCTTCAGGTATATACAATAAAGATGCTTTCTCATAAGAGTCATTCTTCCCAATTCTATCTTGGTCAAGTTGACATAAAACTAAAACAATAGCAAAAACACCTTCAAAGTAAGGAACCCACTAGCAATTATTATCTTAGGTCTGTGGTACTTCCCTCTGCTGCTCACTAACTCCTAGATGGCCTCATTCGTGGTTCATGTGCATTCTGAGGAATCCTCTTATTGATATGGCCTTTCTTTCTTTCTTTCTTTCTTTCTTTCTTTCTTTCTTTCTTTCTTTCCTCCTCTTTTCTCATTGTAAACTTTAAAAATGGGAACTTGGCAGGTGCCCCATGGACTATCATATTTTATTTTATTTCTTTCATTTTCCTATCCTGTTTCTTTATCTGTTTATTTATTTCTTAAAAGCATTCTTGCAGTAATGAACATTGAACCTATGGCCTCACACATGGTTGCAGGCAAGTCTTCAATAACTGAGCAAAAGCCCTATCCTCTTCCTATTATTCAGTTTGAAATAGACTCTTATTAATCTTCCTAGGCTGGACTTGAACTCACTGTGTAGCCCAGGCAGGCCTTGAACTCCCATTTCAACCGCCTAAATAGCTGGCATTACCAGTCCATCGTACCAGAGTCGGTTTTCAATGTTCCTTCAGTCTGTGTTCATTGTCTGCAGAGAAACATGCTTACATCCTCCGCCACTATTTAAACTCCTGTGATAGTCATTTACCAAACACTGGATCCATGATTTCATCTTGTGGATGATCACGAGAGTCTCAAAGTCCAAGTGTGAAAATCAAATCATCATTATTTTGCATGGAACACAACTTTGGCATGAATTCTTTTAACATGGAACAGAACTTTGGCAGGTATTGTTTTAAATGACTCAGATAATGGTCAGCTTGTGCTCATTCCCTTTATTCTCCACCTGGACAATGCTTAACTTTCCATCTTCAGGACTGCATTCCACGATGGCTACCTTGTGTAGGTGCCTCCCATAGCACCTCCTTGCCACATTCCTCCTCAAACAAACCCATTTTATTGAGAACATTGATTTCCTCGTCTGTCTCTACAAAGATTCCAATTTGTTGTATTCAGAAAGTCAATTCAGTCACATTTGTGTTTTTTATTATTTAATATAAAACTAACAGAATATAAGTACATATTAATAGGCTTTTGGGGGATAGATAATAAGTGATTGAATAAAGGAAAGTCAGTTGCCTGAACTATCCACAAAATGAAGAAAGTTTCAACCACCTCATTCCACAAAAATCTACAAGGTAAGCACAGGAAATGAAACACTGGATCACGGTTTATAATCGTCACACCTATACTCCAAAGACAGTGGAGGTGAACTCTCCTTTGCTCCACTCCTCTCTCCTTTAGACTTCCACAGAACCTACATGCAACTCTTATTTTACTTTTCATTCTGTAGTCCCATCAACTGAGTTCCTGAATTCAGAGTTAATATCTATAGCTAATACTGCATAGTGATGACCTCATCTACTAAGATTCTGCTATTCCATATGTGAAAAAGACTTTCACATCTCAGTGCTTCAAGCTTGAGATAGCATTGTGACATAGAAGGAGAATTTATGAACAACCCAATGAGCCAAATTCTACTGACTGCACTGTATTTCTCAAAACTGTTATTAGACTTTTAGATTGTAGGAATTTAATCACATGGCATATAGTGTGCATGTCTGAGAGAGAGAGAGAGAGAGAGAGAGAGAGAGAGAGAGAGAGAGAGAGAATGTAGCATATACAAATACAAAAAACTAAATGTCACAGTTGCCCATTTTGATCTGCCCATACTAATGGGAAAAACCCAGCATACATGGTAAAAAAAAATATATGCTAGATATATATAAAAGTTTATTCCTGAAAGAAAAATTATTAAAAAATAATACAGATATGGCTTTTAATGCAGTTGATTGGCCTATAAATACAACAAAACTGTAATTAAAACTAGGTATGTTCTTCTACAAATCTATGTTTTCAAGAATTGCTGTTTTCAAGAATACATTTCCAAAATGACTCTAAAGTTCAACTTGCTAAGATTTTTGTGGATTTAGGTCAGAGTCAGAAATGGGCACGAATTACCCAAGGGTAACTCACCATGCCACTGAGACAAACATCCATCTATAAGGATGACTAGAATGAGAGGTGAGCAAGATATCTTTGCATGGTTTCTTCCTCTGCTTTGCTTAGGAATGGCCTACACTCTGTTTCTTATAAAATCTCCAAGAGACAACAATTACATTCACGAAAAGGAAAACAATCTGTTGGAATGACACACACAAGAGAAATTTCTGCATAAAAAAAGGGAACTGAGCCGCTTACAGCCTCTTAAAGATCAAAAGGCCCTTGGAAGAATGTCTCTCCTCACCCCCAGCTCCTTATCCATACCCACAGCTGACTGGCATTCTTACCAGGCTTGAGCAATTGAAGGACAAAGAATTTAAACCAACTGGGCTTTGTGAAACTGCAGAAGAGTAAGGCTTGGGGAATGGAAGCAATGTCCCCTGGGAGCATGGCTGGATGTAGACCAGTTGGGCAGGAAGAAGTAAACAGTGCCCAAGCATATGGCTACTTCTCTTCAGAAAATCCAGACTTGGCTGAAGATAGTTACCACAAATCGAAAGCATACCAGTTTACAGGAGGCTGTTCCCACTTATTCCTACTACCCAGACTTCTGTTTCTGGGTGCCTGAGACCTGTCACCTTCAAGTAAGGCCAGAGGCCAGTCACAAAGTCCTGAACATTCAGTTGCCTTGGAATTCAGCATCTGTCAGCTTTGGAATCGACCATGAAGTCTCTTGTGTTTTCTTTGTTGCCAAACACAGTAAAATGGGAAGTGGATTAGTATTTCTCATGGTCAGATGGCACTCGCATGGTAACTCAAACTACCTTGAGTTAACCTTGCATGACTCTGAGCTTCTGTTTGGTTAACCAGCTATCACCTTAGAGCTTTGTCAAGGGTCATAGTTCGCTGCATCTCAGTCGGGTCGGCTGACCAAGTTTTTGTTCAGTCTAGTCCATGGGCAATTTGCTTGTATTTGCCTTGGAGCGCTCCTTCCCACTAATCTCTCCTCCTTACCTGACCTGCTTCACTGAAGATGACTTACATCAAACATCCCTATTCTACAACATCAGGATCAAGCTATAGCATTGAACTTTGAAAATATAAATAGAATTAGTCCATGAGTTACCAATGAGTCTCTGAAAATTCTCAATTTCAAGAAAAAAAATCTACTGCAACCGCTTCTGTCTCAACAACCACCAGAACTACCACACTAATTGGTTTATCTTAAGTGAAGGGCATTGTGCTGAATGTTTTACATATGTGAACAAATTGAAACCTCACAAGTTTAAATGGTAGATAATGGATATATTCCTTAATTCCATTTTGTAGATTATGAAATTGATACCTAAAGAATTGAAGCAAGAGGCCACCAACTGTGGTTCTATGGCAGTGAATGGAAAATGGATTAGAAGTCTTTGGGACATATATCCCTCCCAGCTCAGAGCAGCCAGCCAGACCTCATGGTCTCTGCTTCAACCAACCTCATTTGTTCATGCCAAGCTGCAAATTCCAGTATATATATACAACTATTCTCTTTTGGAATATATTCTATAATAGCTAAAATGAACTTATGTGGTATTTAAATGGTTATGTGTATATTATCAAGCTATTGTAGAAGCATTTAAAAAGATTTTTCCTCCTCTGGCCTGGTCTAAATCATGGTTGGTTGGTTGGATTTTGTCCATGTAAATTATCATCTTTGAAGCCGTAGAAATGTAAAGCATACAGAAGAAAATGAACCTTGGAGTAGGATTTGTATCATGAAAAGCCTCTTTGGTAATCTTCCAGAAAGCATGACTAGATGTACTTCCAAATCCTCAAACATCAAATACCCATGTGAAAACCATTGTGTTCAGTGTATCTTGTTTGTATGAAATAAACCTCGTAGTATTGACAGAAGCTTGTTCCTACAGATTTCCATGTCAAACTCATGGGGAGAAGTTGCAGAGGTCAGCCTTTATTTCCAACTTCTTTTAAAATAGGTTTCATAGAACCCATGCTTCTCTGAAGATCAAGGGTAATTTCTTCCTTAGGAATTCTTTAAGAATGGAGTTTCTACCCCAGGCAGCCTTAGCCATCCCCCCTCAGCTACCATCATTAGGTACGTCAAAAGCAAGTACTAGAATTTTTATATTAACTCCCCAAAGGAATATGCTCTTTTCACAAGGACATGAAACAAATTACTGCCATTAAGTCAACTACACAGAAGAACTATTCATCCCTGACAGTGGAGGCGTTAACAGTTTACTAGGCTGGGTTTCTGTCTGCATGATCCCTAAGTGATCCTCCCCCCATGGCTCAGAGGAACATGAGCTTTGAAAGAAACCTTTAAGAAGGTTCACAACTGCTATATGCAGGCTTCTCCGCTTGAAAGAAAGTTGTCTTGCTCTCAGCTGTTGTCTGCTGGGTGAATGTCAGCTTGGGTTGATGAGCAGACCTCCAACATATTTTGCTTTCCAGACAGTGAAGTAGTGAACTATGCTTTCTCTCCAAACCCAAGGAACAAAATTTTCATGTCTGTTTTGATGAATGAGCTATTCAGAAGCAGCGAGTTCATGGTTTTTGGCATTCAGAAGTTGGTAAAGACTCATATAAATAGTAAACAATGCTTTTTGGCTTCATGCCTCAGCCCAAATAGGATGTTACATGCAGCCAGCCCCATTCTATCCTTGGACACGCCCACAATCCCCCCTTAAGTAAATAAAAGTTGCATGAAGATTTCTGGGGGACTGAATTAGGCTAGGGGCATGCTATGCATGAGGAACTGAAGGCATGGATTAAGCCTCCTGTCAATGACTTGGACGTGGGCTTGTGGGTCTTTAAATAAACAATACTTTTTTTCTTTGCTGTGTATTTATTAGCATGCCTCCTTCAGGCACAAAAGAAAAAAAAAAACTTGAGCCAGGAGCCAGTGGGTCCTTAAACTAGCCAAATGTCTGAAGTCATAGTGTAAGAAGACAGAGTCCTTTTCACTTATGCTGTGTGCTTTCGTGTAGACACAGTGGAGCTGACCACAAATAAAAGTGAAAACAGATTCAGAATAAGAACAGCAACCAATGGGAAACAAATGGATTCTGGAGTTCAGATGGAACAACACGGGTTTCTGTGTGCCCCATATTCTGCTCCTTGCACCAAATGTTTCTTTTTTAACATTTCTAGCATTATTAATGGAATTAAATTATTCCACATGGGTGTAGAATTGGTCCCATAGTGCCAACATATCGTTTCTGCACTCAGGCTTGGAGAAAACAGCCACTTCTATGACAATATCACTGTTCTTTTCTTATATCAATTTGGTACTTGGTGTTTAGCAATGGGCACCTAGACATCATTCAGAATATATATGTTCAGACAAGCATTTTGAACCTGATCATGTTTTCTAACACATGTTTGTACTTAAGATATTAAGTCTTTGAACCACACACAATGGGACATCAATTATGCTGAAAGACATTCCTCGCTCTGTGTGACTATCTTTCTTTTCTCTCTCTCTCTCTCTCTCTCTCTCTCTCTCTCTCTCTCTCTCTCTCTCTCTCTGTATATGTGCCTGTCTTTGTCTTTCCCTTCCTCTCTCTGAGATTGAGAAGAGTCTGGACAGTTACAGTATTAAGAAAACAATACGAATAATCCCACAATTTCAAAGCTTACATACAAAATTGATGCAAGAGGTATGTCATACATGGATGCTTCCTCTTGAAGCTCATAATATCTAAGAAATATTAATTAATCATTTATTGTGTGATGGGTACCCTTCTAGGTGCTACAGAAACAGCAACTGACTAAGAAATTTCCAGTATCCATCTCATAGAAAGTTCACTCTACTTGCAGAGGAGAAAGCAAAGAGCTCAATCCCTTGTTTTGAGCTTTAGATTTCACTGAAGCTTTACGGTAACATTTGTTCTCTTAGCTTATACCCTGTTTTATGTATGCATAATATGTATAATGCTGATAAGATTTCATTTTGGAGAGTTTGGAGAAGTAAAAGGTACATGTTCCTTTCTAGGGAGCTTAAGTCATGGCTGAGGAGGATCGGCATCTTTCCAGTGAAGAACAAGCCACCTTTGTCTCAAAGTCCCGTGTTCCATTTAGTCACCAGACTCACTGGGATAGGTAACATTTACAAGTGGAAAATGCAGCTAATTTTTAAAAATGACTAAGTAGAAAAGTAAGCCGGTTCTTTCCTCCTGTTGAAAAGTTAAATTTATTCAGTTTAAATTTAAATAAAATTTATCTCTTCACGATAGACTCAGATGGTATGCCTTAGCCTCTTGAATGAAGTCAGCATTGGAAGCAGCAACTTCTGAACAGGGCAACTGTCTTCAGCCTTCCAAACAGTTCCCTTTAGAACCACTGTTAGACTTCTTTAAGTTACCTGAAGAATTCAGCAATAATTGAATAATCATGTTATTTTAGTAATTATGCTCATCACCTGAAAGATTAATAGCTTTGTTTATTATTTTTTTAACGATTCAAACCAGTATTTGGGAAAGTGGTCTCTTTGTTCGTTCTTGGAGGCAGAAAAAGAAGATGCAAATTGAAGAAGGGGAAACTTTCAGGTTTTAGTGAAGGTGTATGTAAAGCCAAGATACCCATCAGTGAAATGGAAACATTTACCTTAAGGAGTTTTCATGAGCGCATATGTCTCCAAAGGAAATACTGCAAAACCTGGAATGTCTGTAAATTGTACAATGATGGGTGCTGGTTTTTAATATTGCAGTAGTTGTATTTTATTGTTGTATTGCATAAGGCATGAATGCACATATGAACTGGTCTTCAAGCAACAAGAAAAAAGGAAAAGGAGTGACATATAGCAGAATACTTTCATTTTAATGTTATGATTAAAATAAAAGTCTACATTTTTATTCAATCTTTCTATTACTGACTACCTGGAATAGGAAAATTTTTCTTAAAGAAACACAGACCTCAACTGCAATTTCTTATAAATAAGGAATCAAAAGTATTGTGTTTAAATGGGTATCTATAATATTTTAAGCTATACTGAAGTATAACTGCTATAAGAAACACAAATAAAATATAAATAAAATCTAAAGTTTTTATTTTCTGGTGGAAAAAAATGATAAACTTTAAAAAATAAAAAGCAAGAACGACAACAAAATCCCTTCTTCCAGTGCCACATAAACTAGATATCAGCTTTTGATTACCAAGACCCCCGTCTACCCATGAAACTAATTATGGCCCCAGGGAAAGAGGAGGACTGGGTGGTTCCCAGATATGGGAAGAGCCTATGAAGGTGTGCAGTGTCTGTAAATGGCCACGATGTTGAAGTTAGGTGGTCCTTCTTGTCTCCCATGGCGTCTAAGAAGCTCCCCTGCTCACTCTGTGCAAGCAGGAGGACTCACTGAGAAAGGTGTTTACAAGACTTTAAAGATGACGTCGTGGAAACTGTAAAGGTTTTATAGTCTTAACAGAAAACATTGTCCTTCATGAAAGCCAACAGGGATCCAAAATAGTAGTAAATGTAAACCCAGGAATAGAAAGAGGCTCTAGGGATTTTTAAAATGACATTTTGTTGATGATTAAGTTCTAAAGTCAGAGGAAAATCAGCTGAAAAGGATGGGTTTTGTGTGTCCATGTTATTCCTGTGTGTGCCTAACACGTGTGTGTGTGTGTGTGTGTGTGTTTGTGTGCACATGCACACGCATACATGTTTTTGTAGTGTGCTGACAACACTTGGGGAAATTTCCATTTTGGAATAGAGAAACCAATCTATTCACCCATTCTGTGCAACTGTACCACTTGCAGGGTATCTCCAAGTAATTTGTCTGGTCCAGTTTGAAGTGACTAAGTGGCGGAACTTCCAAAATGTTCCCAATGAGACTCTTCCACAGTCTACAAAACTTCACTGTTTCCTTTTATTTAACTTAATTTTTCCCTGCTTCAAATTACTGTTTCTTTTTAAGAAAAAAACCTGCCCTCTAATTCCATTATGGGGGAAATTTACTTTCATTTTACTCATAGAGTTTGTTTTTCTCTGTGGGCAGGCATAGTGTTGGATAGGGACTAGGGTATATAACTACAAGAATATTCTGTCTCATTCAAAAGAGATATATAGGCAGGTCTTAGTGATAAAGTTACATCATCTGATGCAACTGTGGGGGTCATTTTGGTTCTATACACCATGGCCTTGCATAAAATACAATGTATACCTTTAGGATTATTAATTTTTAATACCCTTACCATCTTGTGAATGTGCATAAGAGAGATTTCAAAGTTCAGCCCAATTTGAAATGTCCTATAGGTTTTTATTTTCCAGGCTTATCATTTTTAAAAAGAATTATTTTATTTTCTGTGTGTGGATATTTTGCCTGTAAGTGTAACTGTACCACATGAATGCCTGGTGATCGTGGAGAACATAAGAGAGAGGGTGTTGGATCCCCTGACTGAAGTTATAGGCAATTGCCACATAGATGCTGTGCTTCTAACCCAGGCTCACTGGAAGAGCAGCCAGTACTCTTAAACTTTGAGTCATGTCTCCAGCCACACCCTCCCCATGCTTACTTCTAAGAGGCATGCATTGTTATTCTCTCCAGTTTCAAGAAGTTTGACCAGTGAAACAGTCATCTTTCTTTGCCCATGAAGATGAGTCTAAATGGCAGGCTTTTCTGGACCAAATCTCATACACAAGGTCATAGACAAAGACAACGTTTAGGATAAACCCTTAGTTTCTGTCTTCTAATGAGTCTGCAGATATAAGTCCTAAATCTTCATGATGCTCGGAATTGTTGGAGATGCTTTCGTAAATGTAGATTCTAAACCTCATTTACCGTTGTTGAACTTTCCTCGGGTAGAAGATGATTAACAGAGTCTCCTGGGGACTTCAGTGTGTATTAAAGCAGAAGTATCCTTTTGGCCCCACACATTAGAATTTCATGAACCAAATACCTCTCCTCTTCTTGGTGTGAGTCTTCCTTTCTTCATATCTGCACTTACAAATAAATTCTTAACCTGTTTGATCAGGCTGATCCAGGTTGTTCTACACAATATGTTGTGTGAGACCATTCCTAGGGAGACTAAAACACATGCCTACTAACACCAGGTAGGGAGTGAATGATTCACTAAAGTACAAGTACCACCAAAGTCTAACTCAGTAAATCAACTGATGAGTTCTATTGGAGTTACTGATGAACAGAAATGACCAAAGGCAGCAACATCACTGAAGGTCATCCCAGCATGGGTGACAGGTCATGATAATTGAAAGTCTGGGACTTATCATACAGCCTGATGGAAGCTCAACAAGTTGGTGTCCTTTCCAAATAGTTTGGTTGGTCTCAGCCTCCTTCAAACAGTTCAGTTGGTTTCTGTTTCTTCTAGGCTGCTTGACTGGCTTGAGCCTCTTTTAGGCAGCTTGATTTTCTAAGAGTAACTCTGGAACTCTTTACAGCACATATACTCTTGAGAAGGATAGGGCTTAGTGAATCCAGCCACTTTCAGAGACTTCCTGAATCTATTTTGAGTTGTCTACTTCGTGAGCTTAATAAACTTCACTGCAAGATGGACTGTTTCACCTCCCTTTAGATTCTAAAGTTTAGAACACCTTTCTGTGTCATTTTTCTATAAATATTATGTCTGAACGAGCTTCCCTTCAAGATGTCCAGTTTTAATCTCATAGGGCACTGCCATGTAGCAATTATGTGCCATCACTTATAATGCTTAAGATAAGTGGTAGATTTTTAAGAACACAAAACCTGGAGCCATTTGTGAATTTCTGGCCCTATATTTTTTCCCTTTTTTATTAATTAACTTTTTCATTCATTTTACATCCTGATCCCAGCTTCCCCCCTCTCCCTCCTCCCATTCTCTCCCCTCACCTCTCCTCTGCCCTATCTCCACCTCTGTTCAGAAAGGGGCAGACCTCCCATGGGTGCCAACAAATCATGGCATATCAAGTTGAGGTAGGACCAAGCTCCTGCTTGTATTAAGGCTGAACAAGGCAGTTCAGCATTAGAGACAGGTTTCTACAGTCCAGTCAAAGCATTAGGGACAGGCCTTGCTGTTGTAAGAGTCTGTTTCTTTGTTCTTGGCCACCCAGAGCCAAAATAGTCACATAGAAACTATATTATTTAAATCACTGCTTGGTCTATTAGCTCTAGGTTCTTATTGGCTACCACTTACATCTTAATTTAACCCATTTCTATTAATCTGTGTATTGCTCAGTGGCTGTGGCTTATTGGCAATGTTCCATCCAGAGTCAGTCTCTGATGGTGCTACATGGTTTCTCAATGACTCCACCTTCTTTTTCCCAGCATTCAGTTAAGTTTTTTCCCACCTACCTCTGTTCTGTCCTGCCATAGGTCCAAAGCAGTTTCTTTATTAATCAATGGTAATCACAGCATACAGAGGGGAATCCCACATTACCTTGCTCCCACTGCCAGGAGTCCCACAAACAAACCAAGCTACACAACCATCACACATATGCAGAGGGCCTAGGCTGATCCCATTTAGGCTCTGTAGCCTTTGGTCCATAGTCTGTGAACTTCCATGAGCAGCTCAGTTGCTTCTGTGGGTTCCCTTGTGATGACCTTGACCCTCATCCTTGCGCTTGCAATCCTTCCTCCATCTCCTCAACAGGGTTCCCCAAACTTGGTCCAGTGTTTGGTTATGAATCTATGCATCTATTTCCATCTGTTACTAGATGGAGGCTCTTCAATGACAATTGGGGCAGTTACCATTCTGATTACAGGAGATGGCCACTTCAGACTACTTATCCACTATTGCTAGAACTCTTAGCTGGAGTCATCCTTGTAGACTCATGGAAGTTCCCTTGCATCAGATTTATACCTGACCCCAAAATGCTGCACCCCCATAATGACATCTCTTCTAATACTCTCCTCCTCAATAAACCCCTCAACCCATATCCCTCATGTTCCCATTCCCATCTGCCTCCTGCCTACCCAGGAGATCTCTATTTCCCCTTCCCAGGGGGAATCCATGCATTTGCTTTTGTGCCCTCTGTGTTACCTAGTCTCTATGGGGTTGTGGATTATAGCATGGTTACCCTTTACAGCTAATATCCACTTATGAGTTAGTACACACCATGTTTGTCCTCCTGGATCTGCATTATCTCACTCAGGATGATTTTTTTCCTAGTTCTATCCATTTTCCTGTAAATTTCATGATGTCATTGTTTTTAATAGCTGAGTAATACACCATTGTATAAATGTGCCACATTTTCTTTATCAATTCTTTGGTTGAGGGACATCTAGGTTATTTCCCGATTCTAACTATTAGGAATAATACTGCCATGAACATGGTTGAGCAAGTGTCTTTGTGGTATGATTGAGCTTCCTTTGGGTATATGCCCAGAAGTAGTATAACTGGATTTGAGGTAGATTGATTACCAGTTTTCTGAGAAACTGCCATATTGATTTCCAAAGTAGCTGTACAAGTTTGTACTTCCACCAGCGGTAAAGGAGTGTTCCTCTAGTGCTACAACATCCTCAGAAAAAGCTGTCATTAGTGTTTTTTATCTCAGACATTCTGACTGTTGTAAAATGGAATCTCAGGGTTGTTTTGATTTGAATTTCCCTAATGGCTAAGGATGTTGAGCAATTCTTTGTCTGATCTTGTAATCTTATCTGAGATGCTTACCTCTGGGTGTTCTTAACTCTAAAGTGGTTAAAATAACAATAGCTTCATATGGATAGGCCAATGATCATATTAATATGTGTAAAGTATTTAACATCCTGTCTGAAATAATGTATTTTATAATTGTTATTAAATCAAAAAATACCTAAAGATAATATACATCTTCCTGATACCCTGCACATCTTCCCTTGAAGAAACTGAACACTAGTACTCATTCATGATCCATGACAAGAAATAACAGGAACCGTAATTTCTGCTGTATACAGATTCAATAGCAAAGCATTTAAGAGAAAACTTCTCCAGTCCTTCTCAAGACCTTGCTACCCTCAGAAAAAACATACTTACAGTCCAGGAAAGGGAAGAGCAGCAAGACCATAGCTAGGGGGGAAAAATATCATCATGTAGGGAAAGAAGAAAGTTCCATTACTTAGGCTAGGAGACAGAAATGTGTGGGCATACAAGGCAAGAAGCAATTAAAAATGACATTAATGTTTGTCAGGAGAACAGCGCCCTCTTCAGGCTACAAGGATCTCAGCTGTAGCACTGTGCTAAAAACAAACTTCTCTTCATACCTTACAGAAAAATTTTGAATCAAAGCCTGCTGATTTTCAGTACTCTGGCCCTCCCAAAATCAGTTACCTCTCTTTACTTGGGACAAGTTTGCCACAGTAATGATTTTTCACTGCGGGGTTCTTATCATTTGCTTGTTTTACAAACATCCCTCTCTGTGTTTTCCAGACTAATGCCAAGAGTCAGGCCATGCCAGGTTTGCTGCAAAGATAGTAAGCCTACCACCATAACTCCAGCAGCCTGGATGGACAATTTAATAAAAGATAAGATCCAAATTCTGAGTTTCCTAATAGGATTGCTTTCCTTCTCTACTTGTGAGCTATTATTTATAGATAATTTACATTGGTATAGATTCCAGTATATTGATACAAATTCAAATTATATTTGTTATATTGAATATGTTCCACTTAAAACTGCTTAAAATTTATACACCTATGCAAAGTTATTTTGTCATATGGTACACATGTATGTTTATACCTCTGCTTAAGACATTTTGTTTATTGATACAATTTTAGGATATATTTATCATATTGTACTATACATTTCTACCTCTGATCAAAATACTTATACATTGATTACATTTTGATGTCATTGTCCTCATTTTATGCACGGTTGTTTAAAGTTTGTCTAATATTCTAATATGAAGCCTTAGTCTTTAAGCTATATAGGTATTAAAAATTTAGGTCAATAGTCATCCATGTTTGTCATACTTAAAGTTAGACAAATTAGGCTCTTTAGACATATTGAGATTATATTCCACATATAGGGAATCTTCAACCACTTCAAGGAACTGTAGAATATGGCATTTAAATAACTTAGGGTTCTGTTGATGTGAGACATGATTGCTCCTGGCAGCACTGATCTATTTCCGAGAAAATATTGGGCAATGAAGACACTCCACTTGGAGCTTGTTTTCTTCTTGGTAAAAGTGGCCTTTGGGCAAAGAACTGTCCATACCTCCTCGATCACTGACGAAATGCACAGTGTCCCAACTGACAAACAGGAGTCAAAAATCGGACTGTGAAACCTTACCAAAACAGGATAAGACAGTTTTAAAATTTTCCCTGCCTCTGAAAATGGTCTGTCAGTTACTCTAGGCCTTAGCCAAAGTTGGTTGCTCCAACATTGCAAATGAGACTTTGAGTGATTGCCCAGGTAGCCAGTTGTCTTTGTCATTTATTGCACATTTTAGAAGTTGCTTGATTGAACTTCCTATTTACTCAAGTAACATTATTTCACTTTTCAGGTCTTCAATGGGGTTGAAGGCTAGATAGTTGTAGTTAATTTCTGCTCATGACTTAGCCAAGCCGTTTCTAATACAAGATTCCTTAGACTAGGACAATTATTGAAATATTTAGTGTATGTTTCTTGCTTAATATTGTTTATACTGATTTTAATTCTAATTTTTATACTTGATATGTGTTCTTATTTTATATAGTTTTGTATTGGGTTTGGAATGCTCTTATTTAAACAAAAGAGGGGTGCTGAGGAACTTCTTCAGCCAATGGCCTTTGAGATGCTGGCCCACTTTGGGCATGGCCTAGGGTGCTATACAAATAGATGTAGAACCCTGTGCACCCTCTTGGCTGCTGGATTTGGTTCCTGTGTCCCCCCCCCCCGTGTAAAGGAGTGTTGATCTGTGAGTCTACCCCTAAATAAAGAATCCTTTGTTATATTCCATTTTGAGCTAGTGTGGGAAATACTTCATTATAATCATCAACATTCTCCCAATTTTTTTGTCTTCCCTCTTTGACAAGTTCTACAGATTAACAAGTTCTACATGTTATAACTTAATCCTTGACAATTTTCTCCTGAACTGAAGTAACCTAAGTATTTTATGATGGAAAAGGCTTCACATGTCAGTTACCATACACCATTGTCTCTCCGTGATTCTGCCTCACTGTTCTACTGGTTGTTTGGGTAGATTTCATTTAAGAAAATATAGTTTCATTGTTTGTTATACAAAATGCAAAATTTTTGAAAATATGTTTACTTCAAAACTTTTCAAAAGAAATATGATATTGCTAAGCAAAAGTTTATTAAATAAAAAATCATTCTATTAAAAAAATCTGAGGGGCTACATATAGCCTTGACATTGGTCTTTTTTGTTTACTTTTGTTTTTTTGTTAGTTTGTTTTGTTTCTTTTAGGTCTGTTTGGAGTGTTTACATAAATAAGGCATTCCAGCTCTAGCGAAGTAAATAGTTTCATTATACACAAAATAGCATGGTTGTACCAGTACTCTCTTCATGGGAAACACAGCTCAACTCTGACAGCATCCAGGTATTCTAAATCTTCCTGAATTCTCTTCGAACTTATCATTTGTCCTTCCTGGTAGAAGTTCCTGTCCATGAGGTGACTATAGAGTTTTTTTTTTCAAGTCTGTTAGCTACAAAAAGCTATTTAACACTTTTGTGTCTAAGGCAATACTCTTAATCACTATTCCTAATATTATTTGAGTAGTTTAGCTTGTACCTAAGATTCACAAATTATTATGTTTATGAAACTAATACCTGAAGATATATTTTGTCTCACACAATTATTATTATTATTATTATTAATTATTTGTTTTTTTGAGGCACAGTATCTCTTTGTAGCCTTGGATATCCTGAAACTAGCTCCGTAGACCAGGCTGGCCTCAAACTCACAGAGAAATGCCTGCCTCTGTCTCCCAAGTGGTCTTACAAAATGATTTACAAAATATAAATATTTAAAATTAATTGATATGCTACCTACTAAAATATTATGTTATAAGCAAATTCTGATTTGTTTTCATAACTATGAACAAAGAATTCCTATATCTTCTCATATATCTGTCTATCCTAAGAAACTAAAGATAATTCATCATTTACTTATCATTTGTTTATTTATCTCTACAATTGTCAAAGAAACAAAAATAGATAATGGCAGAATAGAATATATATCAAAGGGATCAAAATCATTAATGCTATAATTTTTATCACAATTTTTTATTCAGCATCAGTGTTCTTTGACATAAACTTTTCAGAAGGCTGAACATAAATGATAGGTAAGATATAAGCCTATAATCAAGATAATTATAATCAATGATAGAAGATACTTATAAAAAAGAAAAGGGCAGCATGGAGAATTAGTATATATCTGGTGAGCCCATCAGAAGGACAAATACCTGAATTCTATGAGAGGAGAAGGACTCTCCTTGTGCATATTGGGAGGTTATGTACTTTAAGCAGAAAGATAGCACAAAAACACAGCACTACAAAAAGCTGAAGCTATATCAAAAGAGTGAGTGTGTGCAATGAGAGTCTAAGAGTCGGGAAAGACAGGCAGGAAGGCCAACTCTTGATTAAGAAGTCCTTGTGTTCTAGACTGTGAATATATGAATCTTGACCCATAGTCAAAGATCTTATGGGGACCAGTCAAACACAAAAAGGCCTAATATTCTACAAGCACTTCCTCCTTGTTCAACCAATTCCAAGCAAAGCAGCCCCTGCCATTCCTTTGGGATCCAAGGTTTTGGTGAGCCAATCTTGTAAGTTTGGCTAGAGTGAAATTAGATGGGAACCCAGAGGCTATACATGAGAAAGTTCATGTATAGATGGGGCAATGGCTGTAGAAGGAAGGAACGGTGGGCTGCATTCCCACCTGGATCCCAGCTAGCTTATTCCCGAAATAATTACACAGAAACTGTATTCTTTTAAACACTGCCTGACCCATTAGCTCTACCTTCTTACTGGCTAACTCTCATATCTTGATTAACCCATTTCTATTAATGTGTATAGCACCATGAGGTGGTGGCTTGTGGGAAAGATTCAGCATGTCTGACCTGGCAACTTCATGGTGGTGGCTCTGTTGACCCTGCTTTCTTCCTCCCAGAATTCAGTTCTGTCTTCCCCGCCTACCTATGTTCTGACCTATCAGGCCAGGCAGTTTTCTTTATTAATTAACCAATGAAAGCAACAGATAGATAGAAGCCTCTCCTACATCATTTCCCCTTTTTCTGTTTAAACAAAAAGAAAGGCTTTAACTTTAACATAGCAAAATTACATATAACAAGCGTGAACAAAGGGGATAAATTAGCAGAGGTAGTAAAAAGCAGGGGAAGAGAAACAAGGATTTAGCTGAAACACATAAAGCAGCTACAGAAATGTCAACAGTGACTTTGAGGACCACTAGTTCAGAGAGTAAATGAGGAAGGAGGAAAGGGTTTCAGAAGAGAGCTAACTGAGGCAGTTGAAGTGATCTTGAGAGAATATATAAATATCTGAACTATTTACAATGGAGAGAGTGGTTGTTTTCCAACATGTAAAGAAAAGACTAATTTGGACTTCCTAATATGCAGTTATATCTACAAACAAAGGCAAATATTTCAAATTAGGATTATAGGTGTAACTATGAAATATGTACTTTCCACTGTAACTTAATTCTTGCTTTCAAAGTCCAGCTTTAGAACTGAAACATCCAGTTCAATAGTGTGTTCCAGAATGCATAGAATTGAATAATCTAGAATTTGTAAAATTAAGTCTCCTCTCTACCATACTAAACCTAGAAAAATTTATCACAACAATTGAGTACCATCATTACTCTGCAGGCTATAGTTTGGAAAAACTAGTTATGAATCTCAGAAAATACTTTTTCAGAAATTCTGTGGATAACCTTTAATACACTGTTCATATCTTGATCTATCCTGGTCTTTCCTCCATTGATATTTAGACAGTCAGCTTCTGGGTGCTCTGGCTCATCCTCAGGATCCTGTTTCACTCACCTAATGCTATCTTCTGTTCACCTCTATTCCCTCTTGTCAGCATTTGCTTCATGCCAAGACTCTTGGACCTTTGGAGTCTCAGTGTTTTACTAGTTTAGAATTGTAGCACAAAGTCAAACATCTCCACAATGACAAAGATATAAAAGATATATAATCCATAACCACATCTTCTCTAGAAACAATGTGGTTTAAAAATTAAAACTAGAGGTGTGGTATCAAAAAACTGGATTTGAATTAATTTTCTATTATCTATGATGCAAAATTTTTAAAACAGTTGCTTTTTCTCTTTATGTTTCACTTGTATAACAGGGATGATTAATGAAGCTGCCTCCTAGACAATGGGACACAAATGTCAGAATAAAGTAATATATGTGTAGTACTTAACCTGGTATCTAACACAAAGTAAATTTTCTAAGTTTCTTCTTAACTTTTTTTTCTAATTATTTTCAGTTTTTCATAATATATTTATTAGTGCAAAGACCATCAAGTTACCCTTTGTGGTGGTTGATGGATAGATAGTGTTATCAACTTTACATGGTTGTCTTAGTTTGGGTTTTTATTGCTGTGTTGAAACACCATGGACATGGCCTCTTATAAAGGAAACATTTAACTGTGATGACTCTCTTACAGTTCAGCGGTTCAGTCCATCATGGTGGGGAACATGGTGGCATGCAGGCAGGTGCGGTGCTAGAGCTGAGAGTGCTTACACCTTGACTCAGAGGCAAGGGGAAGTCCACTGATTGTCACACTGGGAGCCGCTCTAGAGAAAGACCTCAGATCCCACCCTCACAGTGACACACTTCCAACAGAAGGTGTGGCTCAGATTTAAAGTGTGCCCTCCAGCCTCAAGGTCTGGATTAAAGGCAAGTGTTCTCCAGCCTCCTCCAATACAACCATACTTCCTCCAACAGGGCCACAGCGCCTAATGGTGCCACTCCATATGAGCTTATGGGGGCTAAGTACATTCAAACTACCGCATATGATCTACAACACACTAAAAGGCCTCCAGGCACATCTGTAACAGAGTATCTGGGTTACCCTCTGGGCATGCCTATTGGGCACCCATCTACCACTTGATCTCGTTAACTGATATGGAAAGACCTGCCCACTGGGTGGTACCATTCCCTGGTTTGGGATTTTGGATTGTATAAAAAGGAGGAAGTGAGCTAGGCATTCATTAATCCACCTCAGTGTTGGAGCCCACAAGACTATACAGTGAATGTACAGCTAAGAGACCAATAGGCAGATCCACCGGAAGTATACATACATGTCCACATGGAATAACCCATTTTGCAGAGCTGCGGGAACACTTGTCTTTTGGAAAAGTCATTGTCTGTAAAAACCTTGTGAAGCCATGATTCTTCCCTTCAAAATGGAATTCATTCCCAAAACACTTCAGCAGTGTGACTTTTGCACAGGCAACAAGTGACCTTGCTCCATGACTCCACACCATGAGGCCTTGGAGCAATTGCATTCACTCTTTGTTCTAACAGTCAAATTTACATAGACTAAATCCCACAAAATTACCTGCTAACAGACCACATTGAAATTTCTACAGAATACAGACACTGTGCAGGAAGGCAACATGCCACACCTTTGCTAATAAACAAATCTGGGTATCCCCAAAGTTGCTTATTGCCAAAGAGATTAGATGAGGAGAATGGGTGGATCCAGGATCAGGGATGTTTAGTATCTTTATCTAATGGTTTGGAATGTCAGATACTTCCCCTTGAATGGTGGCTCTTCCCTGGGTCGGTCCACTTGCTCTGGAGTACTGCCTTGTCAGGTTTTACCTGCCCTGTTTGTGATTTTGATATGCATATTATCATGTCCTTGCCTATGGAACTTTACAAATATGTCTGTAAAAACTAGAAACCTCATGGAGATCAGCACTTATTCCTTCTTCTTCTCCCTATTGTTCTTCTTATACTTCGACTTCTCCCCTTTATTCTTTCTTCTCCTTATTCTTCCTCCTATTCTTCTTCTCTGTGCCCCCTTTCACTTCACTTTCTCCACTTGCATGAAGAATAAAGAACATGCAAAGGTAACATGCTTGAGTTAATTTTTGCCCTCAGATCCCTGCTGTAGACTTCCAATTATGAGCTCTGAGGAAGTACTGAGGTTCTTACTCAAGGCCCCCCATTCCTCAGCTTCCAAATTGTGGGTGACATATGGCAAGCTGTTTCAGGCTCCTTCTGCTTGAACTACCAGGCTGGGATGGGCTGTACCCTGGAACTGTCAGCCAAATGAACCCATTCTTCCTTAAGCTGCCTTTGCCTGGCATGTTATCACAGCAACAGGGAGAGTGCTTTATCTTCCCATAAAGCAATTTCCCAGAAATTCCTGAATCCCTCCTGAGTGTCCAGTTGGAAGTTCTTGCCTTAGTTCTTAACCCCTTTGAATGTCTTTACGCATACCCCTTCACTTACACTGACTGATGACCAAATGAAACACCAACACTAGAATTCCAAACCCAATACTCACCCTGTTGTCCTATCTCAAAAGCTATTAGACATTCTTTACTAACTAACTTAATGGGATCACAACACTGTACTTTCTTCCTTGAAAGGTATTTGTTGTACACAGACAAACAGAAAGAATGAAATTCTAAAAGGAAAGAATTTTTAGACCTGAGATCCAAAGGGGTTATTATAAACAACAGAGAGTGTTAAGAAAAGAAGAAGAAACATTTAAAAGAGGTCAAGAAAGTCCTTCAACAGAACCCTTTTCATTTATATTGTTTCAAGTAAAAGATCACATATTCAAAATGTTCCTATTAATTTTCATATGCTGCACTGGCTCGGCATGTTTGACTATTTCACTTCATAATGTTTTGGCACAAAAATGTAAATAACATTGCACTTCATCTTCCCATGCTCCCACAGTTCATTTTCTGTAATAGAAGGAAGAATACACCAACAGTCAGAAACTGTGCACGTCCTGCTGGTGGGAATCCAAAAATGGTTTTTAAGAAAGGTTTCTGTCACAGCTTGTTCTTGGAAATTTGCTCCCTGTCAACCACATCTAGGATTAAGGGAGATTACAAACCCTCTTAAAAATCAGACACGGTTACGGTAGGTAGGTGTTGTTTTAAGTTGAAGCCTCATCACCAGAGCGTGCTGTTAGGTTGTTTTCAAGAGAGACACTTACTTTCAATCAATGCAAGGACATGACATTAAGCGCGTTTTGATTTGAGGCTAATAGATTCACAAGCAGCTTTTTACAAAATGTACCGTTGTGATCATAAAGGGAACTGGATTTCAGCCTCGGCTCTGTTACTGACACCCGCTGTAGCCTTAGGAAAGATACCCTAATTTCTATCTTGCTTCCCAAGATGTGCACCTCAGGAACATCAGGCTTCTGATTGGTGCTCAACAATGTTCAGTGATGCTCAAGCTCTTTGTCAAATCGTACACTATGCCATCTCTTCCATGAAGAAATCTGATATTCTTTTTAAGCCAATATTTCTCAGTTTATGCTACTACACAACTACAAATGTGTGACTTACAGAACATACATTTAGAAAAATTTCTCTAAGTATAAGTTTGCAATTGAGGAATCAAAAATGAACACATTGGAAGAGATTTAAGATTTTTACCTATTCTTGTTTTGTTTGATTGCTCAAAACGTCTATGACATAAAGTAAGAATAGAAAAATAATTTCTTTATTATAAAATGAACATGGGAATCACTATTTATGGAAACATAATAGGCTAGCTTACTGAACTTTCTTCATCCAAGACATTTAAAATTCTTAGTCTGTATTTCAAAGGTTATTTTATATGTATGTATGGATGAATTAACTAAAATGTTTGAAGATATATTCTTGAGTAGCAGTAATTTGGGGAGAAAGATTCAATAGACAGGGAATATCAAAATCTGTTAATTAAATGAGTTCTGCAGCCAACAGCCGTCCCTAGAGCATTTTGGTCAATGCTTGTTGATATACAGCAGTAAGAATAAGTGCTCACAGTGAGAAAGAAATATGTATCTCAAAAATTGAACTAGGTGAGAAGTCATGTTTGAGCTACTTCCATAAAACTAGGCACCATAAAATGAAAAAAGAATGAGACAAAATCCATTTCTTGAACAATAACATGAAAAGTGCTGCCTCAGTTTGACTCTATATGGATAATAATAAAATAATTTCATTGAGAACCACAGGTCAGTCTTCATATACATTTGTATCATGTATTAATATCACTTTGGTGGCCACAAAAGCTCTAGAATAAAATAGTTTAAAGTGTTGTCAGTCTCAAAGCATAGTAAGTGACCAAGTGTCAGATGCAAATATAAAATAATGTACTACAATTTAAACTTCAAAGACATGTAATGTTCCAGGGAATCTAATATTCACACCACAGAAAGAAAGAGAGATTCACCCACATAAAAACACACAAGCATACACACAAAGACATATACATAAATATACACTGGTAAACAATATATATAACCACACACAGACAAATGCACATACATGTATAATCACATATATACAAAATTACACACATATATGTATATATATCATATAAATACACACAAATATTTGAAAATATGTCATTATAAATTGGAAACAGCAAAGCCAGCAAACAAAAGCCTTAAATATTGAAATATAGATTAGATACTTTTTACAAACCTACTATGAAATAAGAGGGAATCAAAACTATAAAATTATATAATAATAATAATAGTATTTGTGGCTATTACAATTCATAATCTACAAAAATAACACTGCATTTATATTAATAACCCAATGGAAATTTGAATATCAGATAACATGTGCCTGAAAAGATAGTGGTTTAAAATATTGAAGTAATAATCCCACAAATAAGGACTTAAACTATGAACAAGAAACAAGAAGACATAAAACTGAGGTGATGCAGCTAAGTACATGTCTTAGGGTTCCTATTGTTGTGAAGACACCATGGCCATGGCAACTCTTATGAAGGAAAATATTTAGTTGTGGATACCATACAGTTTCAGAGGTTTAGTGCATTATCTTCATGGCAGGTAGTATACAGGCAGACATGATGCTAGAAAAGGAGTTGAGAGTTCTACATTTTGATACATAGGCAACAAGAAGTGAACTGAGTGTCACACTGGGAGTAGCTTGAGTATAGGAGACATGAAATCCCACCCCCAGAATGACACACTTCTTCCAAAAAGGTTACACCTACTCCAACAAAGCCATACCTTCTAACGGTGCCATTCCCAATGGGAGCTATTTCTTTCAAATCACTAAAACAAATATATAGTTTAGATTCTGAGGAGAAAAAGAAGGCCAATATTTCAAAACATTTCTAGAATTGGTCAAAGGCAGGATACCTCAGACTCACATAGACAAACATGCTATAAGTAAAATAGTAAGAACAGTAATTTAGATACAGATCAGTAAAATCCCACAAAACCTCAAACCAAAGTCCAAATGAAAAGGTTAAATTCAATTATGGAGAACACAGAAAATATTATCTATGAAATAATGAAGAGAAAGTTGATTTTTAACACTACAAATGAATCTAAAATGTGTTCCATTTACCCTTTACCAATATTCTATAATTCTGAGAACAAAGCAAAATGGAAAATCCTAACCAACAAAGGGGCTTAGTAGAAAAAAAAATGATGGTAAGTTGAATATGCAGCCACCACTCATCACTCTTGAGGGATCTTGGAAGCCTGCCTGCCTGTTGACCACATCAAAGATGTACCATTCCATCCCATTTTTTTTGTACCTACTTCTCTACAAACCCAGAGAGGTACATAAAACCAGGATTTCAGCAAGGGCCAGTGTACATGTACTGTAAGATAAAATACTAATACACCTATTTAAACTTTTAATATTTTTAAGTCAGAATAAAAAGCCTTTATGAATGGTATGTGGGGTTAGAGTTGTAGATACTAGTTATCAAGCATGGATATGTTTGGTGGTGCTTAAAATTATAAATAGCCAGATTACATCTAATGTTCTGAGTTAGAATCTCCACCAGAGGAATCTTTCATTTAAAAGCTTCATATAGATATAAAATATAGATATGCATTGTATGATAATAGAAGTAAAAGAGTCTAGAGGAACAGAGATGTAAGGAGAGGAGGAGGAGGCCCAGGAATAAAGAGACCAGTGAGAAAAGGCACTGGGGGAGGGGATATGTTCAACAAATAATATATATCACATGAAAGTTGACTAATAGAATTGGCAATAACAAAAGAGCATAAAAAGTTTTAAAATAGCTGTTAGAGATACCAGAATGTCATTGTTTAATGTATGTAGCTCTCATGTGAGTCACAAATAAACTTGTTGTCATGACTAGGTGATTCTCCTGCTATAGTTAACTACACGGCAACATAATTGTAAGGAGAAATGTTATTAATTTGTATCAACCTATCTATATGGATGAGGGAGCCACATAATTTATCCATGTATTTTTTTATAGAAATTGGCAGAGCATTAGTGGCTGTGGAATCAGAACAAGAGAAGTAAGGCAATTTGAAAATCTATTGAAATTTCCTCTTGGTGAAAGGAATGATATTTAATAGAAGGCATTCTCTGCAGGTTTTGTGACAGTCTCCTATAACAGAATTCTGAGTACCTGGATGAAATTGGGAATCATGGAGACAATACTGGTTCCATAAAACACCTCAGCTAACCCCCACACCCTGCTAACTCACGCAAACTCCATTATTTTGTATTCTAAGCCATGGGTACAACCTGTTCCTACACATATGCCAAGACTTGTATTTAGACAGAGAAGCATACAGATCAATTGGTTTTACTAGTATAACTGCAAATTTTCTGTGACACCATTATTTACCCATCTTGTGTCACCTCTGAGCAAATCATATGTGGGCAGAATCACTGGTCCCAAACTTTTGCTCATGATCCCTGTGGGAAAAGTTACCCTGAAAAATGGAGGAAAGAGGAAAGATATGTGGAAGCCCAATTAGTTACTATATTCCCAGTAATCCAGCTTAATTACAAAGGGAACCTCTGACAGAAACAAACCAATTCATTTAAGTAAAATGTTTATAACAGCAGAGTGGTGGGACAGGTAAGGCCTTAAGTATATTTTTGGATTGCTTTAGCAATAAGAATTTGGACTGAGGTAAGACAAAATGTAAATTCAGAAACAATATTTTCATTTTTCATTCCCTCCTGTCTCTATTAAACATTGGCTGTGACAGGAGAAACTTGCCAACATTCTACTGTTTGTTTGCCCAGGACCTATGGAAACAGTATTAAGCAAATTTATTCTTCAAACTGCCTTTCTCTCAAAATCCAAATGTGCACCAATATGAATTCTTCCAAGCATACTAGGTTGGCCTAGTTATCATCATAGATCTCAAACCACTGAGCTACATCCACAACCCCCAAACCGCTTAAAACCCCAGCATTAAATGGGGTTTCTGGAAACAAACCTACTGAGCAACTGGGTAAACCAAACAAGCAAGTGAAAACATTCTTTAACTTTGAATTACTTTGCTCCTTCACATCACAGAGACAGTCATGCTCTCTGTGATAGTTTCTGGACAAAGACAAATAAGTTGTGCTCCCTTTATTCCAATGGTTTTACCTTTAACCTTACAACTTCTGTAGTTTCCACTGAAAAGGAAAATGACATATTTTGTGCAAACAACAAATTGACTTTATGCAAAATATAATAAAGATTTGATAATTATACTTTCTAAATTTTATAAAAGAGAGAATTTAAGTTTAGTCTTTTCGAATGATCTTTGCAAAATCTATTTTGTGTGTCTTTGACATCTCTAAGGGTCTCAATATCCTGGGGCATGACATATATTACACTTTCATCTGCAAGCAAACTCGACTAAATTTCTACACCTCAAATCCTCAAATAAGTCCTCTTAAGCATTTGCAATATTCTCAAACTGGCAAATTAAAGGACCACATCAAACTCTACTTTAACTAATTATTTACAGATAAAAATAACCCACAGCAGTTTTCTAAAGAAATGGATCAGGATTCTACTTCAAATGGTCACTCAGTATTTAGTCAACACTAAGGAGCCAAACTGTGTTTCTAAAATAACTATCAGAAACAACTCCAATTTCTTCTGGGTGTGTGTGACTATGGTCAGAATTTAATTCAATTTATAGATATGGGTGAACGTGGGATGATAGCATTATGCTTTATATTACTATGCCATTAAAAGTAAGTTTCTTTTGCTGAAAATAATTTATTACCTACCCTACTATTGTTCTATCATGTGTTAGTTCTGTTCTTCACATTGTGTTAAGTCAGCATCTAAAGGGTATTTCAGGAAAACTGCTCTCTTTATGTACTTGTTCACTGCTAAGAATTTGGATGTTCAAGTTACTATACAATTTTAAAAATATACTTTAGCAGTGAAAATTGATTAGTGAAAAATTATACTTTATGACACATTTTGTTATTTTCTTTCTCTACCTTTCTCTCTCCCCCACACATGCATACACACTATGTCATCATGAAGGCAGCTCTTGGGAGAAGCCATCCTTCCATACAATTTTTTCCTGTGGCATTTAGTAATCAAGAGAACCTGCACAAATCCTACCATTTCTGAGATTCCTTATTTACACACTTATCAAAAGTAGAAATCATAACCATAGGATTTTATATAGCATACATTTTATGAGCAATCTATGGGGTGATTAGTATAAATGCAATTCAGCGCTGGAAAAAGTAATAAGTTCTGTTATGCTGTAGATGTGTGATGCCCTCGGGGGCTCATGTTTATTACTTGTTTCCTGGCTCGTGCTGCTGTCTAAGAGTGTGTGGTGTGGGAGGATGACTGGTGGAGGTGGGTCACCGTGGTGGGACTTTTATGGTTTATAGTCTAGTCCACTCCTAACCCAAGCTTTTTATTTCCTGACCCACAGACATGTGAACAACTTCACTTTCAAAGTTTCTAGTTCCCCAGGCACTGGGTCTTCTTAGAACAAGAGACTAAACTTTCATGAACCTAAAGAAAAGACCTTCCTTCCTTAGGTGTAGACAAAGCCAGGCTCTTTCAAGATTTAATTAATATAATTGTGTTATTAGTTATTAGTCATTTTCTGTATTTCATGGCCTAATTTAAAACTCTAACTCAAAATCTACCTTATGGTGTAGCAAACATATTTGAGTAGATGACGGAATTGAAATCAAGATCTTCAAAAGGTTTAGGTCACATGGTGCTCATTACACCATATTACATATATTACTATATATAGTAGCTAAGATGCAAAAACCAAGGTCCACTGATGGATTGATGGGTAGAGAAGTGTGATTTATATATACAGTTGGAAATTACTGTAGGATACCCTGTGCTGTTGTTTGAATGGATTTGGAAATCCATGCCACATGGATGAACCTTGAAGAAATTATGTTTGGCAAAATAAGCCAATGACAAACCTCTGTCCTGCATGACCATTCACCTGACCTATCAGATGGTAGGATGAAGGTTACTAAGTGCTAAAGGGGAAGAAGGACTTGCTAAATAGCATACATAATGTTTATGTTGAGCTATGAGAAGTTGTAATGATGTTCCTACACTTGGCAAGAATGAATCACCTGCACGGAAGTTTGTTGAGAGAAAATACCCAGCCTGAAGAGACCACTCAGTGGTTAAGAGCACTGACTGCTCCTCTGGAAAACCCCGGTTTGATTCTCTGCACCTGCATTGCAGCTCAGACTCACACCAGTTTGAGGGAATTCAATGCTTTCTTCTGATCTCTGAGGGCATTGCGAACAAAACACCCTTACATATAAAATAAATCTTTAAAAGAGAGAGTCTCCTGTTACCTACTTTTTACCACAATAAAAACAATCCTATGTCTCTTAAAATGTCTACACTGTTATATTTGTCCTAGGATTATAAATGAATTTATAGGTGAAATTGCATCTATACAGGCAGAATAACTTCTAATGTTCATAGAAAAGGAGAACATGACTAACAATATCCAATTGTGTATTTCAAAACTGCTATAGAGAATGCAGTGGCAGTTCATTTGTATTTTAATAAATAAAGCTTGACTGACGATAAGAGTAAAATAGCCCCACTGGTCAGTCTTACAGTCCAGACAGCGGTAACACACACCTTTAATCCCAGTAGCCACACAAGCTGCCATAGAAACCGGGTGGTACATGCCTTTAATCCCAGAGGTGCACACCTTTAATCCCAGCTCAAGAGAAGATCATAAAATGGGAGGAAATAACTCTCAGACACAGTCTCATTCTGAGATTCCTGGAGACAGGATAGCCATTTTTGGACTGAGGTAGAGGTAAAAGTCAGCGACTGGTTATTTTGTTTTTCTGACCTTCAGGTTGAACCCCAATTTCTCTCTTTTAGTTTTATTGATTGCACACTTCAGGAGAAGATTTGAATTTGAGTGAAAACTATCTGAGGTGATAGAACTGTCAAAGATTCTGATCAAATTATTATGTATCAGTGTTATACATTGGAATATTACAATATATGACAGATATATGTATAGTATGTATTAAGTAAAGTTTAAAACAGGCAAATGGCTCTGCCATTCAAACAGTGCTCTACTGCCAATGCTGTTGGCCATCTCAGTTTTAAGATGTGTTACATTTGTTTACGCTGTGGAACATTTATTATAATGATGCAAAGATGTCCTACATTCTTCTATGTTGCATTTTTTTAACTCTGTGAAGCTGTGTTGCTTTGCCTTTCTAAACCAACTGATTGATCTAATTAAGAACTGAACAGCCAATAGTAAAGTAGGAGAGAGTACTGAAAGAGCTGGCAGACAGAGAGTATAAATAGAAGGAGAAAAAGAGCGATCAGGAAGCAAACGAGATCAAGGAATGAGAAAAGAAGGGGTCATCCACCCAGCCACACTGCCAGGCATGGAGTAAGAGTGAAAGAAAGATTACAGAAGAAAGAAAAGGAAAAAAAATAAAACAGAGGCAAAAGGTAGATTTTTAGTTAAGAAACACTAGCTAGAAATATGCCAAGATAAGGCCAGGCATTTATAAGTAATAATAAGCATCTGTGTATGATTTATTGGGAGCTAGGTGATGGGCCCCCAAAGAGCAAAGAGTAAAGACAAAGAACAGTGAGCTGAGAGTGTGTTGTGTTTGCCCAGGAAGAGCCTATAACACAACAACCTGTCACACCATTGACTGGAAGAATGAAGTAAATTCCTGTGTCTCCCTTGGCCCAGAAAGGTGATAGCAATCATTCACCATGACGACGAGCCTATCAGATAAGACAAGAGTTTGCAAAGGGCTCTCAGACATAGAAATCATCTAAACTTTGGATAGACTTGTCAACACATGCAGAGATCACCTAAAGGAAGCAGAAATAAAGGTCCATATTTTGCTGCTTTACAGAATTTTTCTTTATGTCTTCTACTTCTTTACAAGTCTTCCTTTTTCTTTTTGCGTTCATAACTTCTTGCTGGTTCTTCCTGTTGTTCTGTTTTGTTGGGTTGTCCTTCACCCTTTTGCTGAAAGGACAACTGTTTTAATGCCTTTGTTGTAGAATGCAGGTATCTGTGCATTTCTTCAGTGATATTCATCGGCTGTCTTCTGTCCTTCAAACTTGAGGTTCTCCTGGCTCCGCTATATTTGAAGAGTGATTTTTCAAATACACCTAAGACACCTTGGTGTTAAGAAACTCTTGACAGTATTTATTTTTTTTCCATTTTAGCGGAACTCTGCTGGGTACATGCTGAAACCGGAAGAGGGTACTGCTTCCTCCAGCATGACCGGGGAAGCCCACATTCCCTCTCTGATTTCCACAGACATTCTATCAGAAATAAGTCCTCTTCCTTACCGCAGGAGAGATGCACAAGTTTGGGTTATCCACCCAGCCTCTGGCAAACACCCCGGACACCTAGTGAGGAGGAGTGCCTGTCAGCATCTAGGGCCAGCACAGGTGGGGTACTTGAGTAGATTGAGACACTACTGGAATCCACGCTTTCTTCTTGGCCTCCTCTGACACCCTTCCCACAGGGATGCCGAGGAATACACTGTTACCACGATGCAGGGAAAGCTATTGGTCCACTGCTCTCCATTTCTTTCCGTAAACGTGGACCTCATTGTTGCCAGGAAAGGAGGCAGTTCATGTTTCCCTCTTGTCTTTTAATGAAATGACTCAAGTATAGCCTTGTGCTACACAATAGGTCTCATTTTAGTGTCTTCAAAATCTAGACCACTGCATTTCCTGTGTAGACAACGGTGGGGTAAGAAAGCAGCGGTGTTTTCCTGTGTCTAAAAGAGGGTGTATTACTGTTTATATGTTTTGAAACATTTTCTGTTCTGCCTGTTTTAGAAAGATCCAGCATTTTTTAAAATTAGTTTCTTTTTTCTGTCTTGGAATTCTTCTTTTGCTAACTTTCCCAAGCTAACACCTGTCTTTGAATAAATGAGACAAAAAGAAACAGAGAACATACTGCCATGCTGACTCTTGGATCTTTACTGACCTAATTTCTCTCAATCTTTCTTTTTTTTCATGTTAACTTCTAATACCCCGTTTTATATGATCTCTAGACCCCCTAATATTCTGATTACTTTTAGAGTCTCTCAACTCAAAATTGGTAGAAGCCGCTGTAAATTTTAAGCCACTATTTTTCAGGAGATACCAAGAAATGGTAATGGTCAAGTTTGGTTGAGCAAGGGATCGAGTATATGGGGCCTGTTTCAGGTTCTTGTCCTTCTTTGGGGGATAATGCCACCAGCTTCACATCTCAGATTTATTACTAGTTCTTTATTAGTTTAAAACTTCAAAAAAAATCTTTTCATTTTTCTTGTCTTTCGTTATGGGAGGTTTGCATATTTCCAAGCAGTCCTCTGATAGCCAGAATTGGAAGTCTTTCCAGACAGCTGAGGACTTTGATGCTATGCATTATTAGGCATTCTCTTCTTTGTACCTGTGCTGAGCTCATGAATCAATTCTGAACATGGCTATTCTGGATTTTAAATAAATCAGATCTGCATAATTTAACCAAAATGAATCAAACGCTTACTAACAATCCATTTGCTACACATCAGCTGGTTTCCAGCTTATATGCACTGGTACACTCGTGATGGACACTGAAATTCTGATTTATATGGACTTTATGATAATAAATGATTGCTATTCTGCACCCCCAGTATCTTCCCTGGGATCCCATTGGCATTCATAATGATCCAAAACATAGGGCTAACCCCCACTTCAGGAGACAACGTAAGAGACTGCGCCAAAGCTGTCATCAGCAGCCCATATTTTTGATGAAGGCTCATCATTAGAATATTTCATGTTCTGCTTTGTACACCTGGCCATATGAACTCTGTTTTGAGCTTCATTTATTATAGAATTGTTTTTCTTGGTTATTGTCGCCTCAATTAAATTTGAACCAGCAAGCAAATACCTTTCAATGTGCATGAAGGAATTTCTAGAAGGGTTTAACTAAAGAAAGAAGATCCAGCCTGAATGTAGTTGGCAAATCTTATTAAAATGAGAAAGTGAACTGTGTCCCAGCATCCATCTTTCTGTTTCCTGAGGGAGGATACAGTGTGACCAGCCCCCTCATTCCTACTGGGCCCCCTCTTCATTGTCAGGGGCTGCATCCTCAATCTATGAGTCAAAACAAACTCTTCCTTACACTTCTTTTTGTCAGGTATTTGATCACAATAATGAGAAAATTAACAAATACAAGTATTTCCACACAGAATTGCTTCTTGAGGCTGTTTCATTTATTTGTATGGTAAACAGTAATACAATTAGCAAAACAATACAGCGTTGTTTCTGCTAATGCATGCCATTTGAATTTCTAGTCCATGAATATCTTCACCTATTATTACCGTTATTATAGTTAAAGCCAGAAATGATTGCCAGGTTAATGATTGCTGAATAACTTAAAAGGCCGACCTAATAGCTTAGATATCATTTCTCTTTGTTAATCAAATGTGATATTGAACACATGCAAGTAAGAGCATTCTATAACACGTATTGCACAGAAAACAATCATTCACACCTTCCTTAGCAGTGGCTTCTTCATTCTGGCACTCCCTGAGTCATTCCCTTGGAGAGCAGGCTCTGCGTATTGTTGTCATTATGCTTGTTGGAGATAGCATGCTCCAGTTTCCAATGCAAGGTACTATGTAAACTCGGATTTTAAAAACCCAAATTGCAGATGGATGCCTAGTGATTTGGCTAAATTGTAACAGAATTATAACTTTTCACTCATGAAGCCCATTGATTTAGAGATTGTTTCATTTTTTTTTCAGTCCTGTAGCCATTTTTCTTTGTGTTACTCTGCTACTTTGGAAATACTGATAATGTATGCTACAAATAAAGGAAAAAATGCTTATAGGTGTGTGAATATTTCTCGTTATCACAAGCAAATCTTGGAGGACGTTTCTGGATTGACCTTAAATTATCATTACTATTTAGTTTAATAAAATTAAAAAAGGGAATTTATATTCTCCAGCTGGAACTAAGATTCATTTAATGGGATTTAGGGTATCTACTTCTACTGAAGATAATATAGGGATCGGGGTGTGAAGGAAAGGAAGACAGCCCTACTATCAGAATTGTTGGATTATGAAAATTCAGTCATGGTGACTTCACCTAAAATAGATTAGTGAGACAAGTAGGTAGTCATCCCAACCCCATCTAGATACAGCCTTCTTTCTAAAGAGGACCATATCTAACAGGATATGTTCTTCCTTAGGGATAAATGTGTAGCATTTCTATAAAATAAAATTGGTGATAGCAGAATTTATAATAGATGTGACTTACTAAAACTATGTGGTTGCTGACCGTATTCAGAATGGAAATATCTCCTAATTGATTTTTACAAGAATATTTTGTTACCCAGATATTGCATATAGTATTATCTCTGTTGGATCCTGTGGACATAGATGTTGATTGAGTCTACTTTTTACAATACACAAACCATTATTCCTATGACAGTGAAGGAACAAAGTCTCTGTGTGACTAAATGACTGGTTTCAGGTAACAAACACACAAGTTCAAAGGCTGGGTGCTAGCGCGTCAATCAGTGTTGGTTTTTCCAGCTTTCCCAACTTGCATACTACTTGTGTATACTCTGGTCATGTCTAATGATGCACCGCAAGCTCTTATCAAGGACACTTTAAGTCATTTTTACATTAGAATTGTTTTAAATGTATTTTCTTCCCCCGCTCCTCATACGGAAAAGATGAGTTATACAGGGGTTGAAGAAAGGGCACACTCACTAGCTCAAGAGATGAAGAATTCTGAGCATATTAATAGGGGATTAGTCTACAAAAGTCCCTTCCAGGAGTAAGTGACTCTTGTCCTCTGAATGCAATCCCAAGTCATGTAGGATTTTAATGATACAAAAGTGTTCAAAATAACTACCAGAAGAGGGTGACCTCAGCAGTTCTGAATGGTCCACTTGAAGCACTAAAAAGGAGAATGAAAAGAATGCAATTAGCCCTGTCCAAGGGGAACTCCATGAGAAGAACTTAAGCCTTCCATGACTACAAAGGCACGCCGATGAGTGGAGTAGAGCTAAGTTTTGACAAGATTCTGAAACTGCCCTTCCCCCACACCTGTTCCAAACTACCTGCTTATGTTTGCTCTGAAGCCAGGTTCCAACTGTCCTTTGGAAACTAACCAACCAGCATGCCATACTAGGCAAGTATAGAAATACCCAGACACTTCAAAAAGCTTTCCCCACATCCGAATTCAATGCATACTTATCGAATAAGCATTTAATGAATCATACATCCAGGCTCAACATTGAAAGATAAAATATGATGGATTGTCCATTGCTGCCTTTTATTAGCTCATAGTCCAGTTGATTTGGAGTGCAAAATAGTTTTATGTGGGTGTGCTGAGGGTGCGGAGGTCATACTCAAGGCATGAAACTTTACCAGTGCCTCCAACTTCCTATGGGAGTAAATCATAGGCCGGATAACTAAAAGATCTCTTAATTTCAGAGCTAAGTGGAAGCTGAAGGTGCAGGTTAGTTGTAGAATGCTGAACTGCTGTATGTGAAGTCTTGAGTTCATTCCTCAGTACCACAAAAGTCAAATGCCCATAGCAAAAAAAATAATTCTCTCTCTCTCTCTCTCTCTCTCTCTCTCTCTCTCTCTCTCTCTCTCTCCCCATACGTCCAAAGGTTGCCACACTTGGCACAACAAGTGCTCTTATTTGTTGTACCATCTCGCTGGCCCCATTATGTGTTTTCTTCATCAATTTAGCAGAACTGGGCTTACTTGTTGAGAAGTCTTTTTGCTAAGCAGTAGAGCAAAACTAAAGGGAAGTAAGGAGAATGCTACACACAGTTCAGCTGACTGAGAAAAGCCTTCTGGACCTCTAGAAGATAGCTAGACTACAGGACTTGTGATGTAGGAGTTCCTTCTGCTTGTGTACTGCTCTCATTGGATAATGAATAAAGAAACTGCCTTGGCCTAGTTGCTAGGGCAGAACTTAGGTAGGTGGAGAAGACAGAACTGAATTCTGGGAGAAAGAAAACAGAGTGAGAAAACTGTCATGGAGCTGCCAGAATCAGACATGTTGAATCTTTCCCGGTAGGCCACAACCTCGTGGTGACATACAGATTAATAGAAATGGGTTAAATCAAGATGTACGAGTTAGCCAATAAGAGGCTAGAGATAATGGGTCAGGCAGTGACTTAATTAATACAATTTCTGTGTGGTTATTTTGGGTGTATGCTAGCCGGGTGGCCAGGACAAACAAAGGGCCATCCTCCTCATGCAACAGACTTGAAAATTTCTGTCACTTCATTTGAGATTCTGTATAAGAAGTTACTATCTTTCACCAGCAAGGTAGCTCCGTGCCATCTTCCTCACACTGTTATCAGTGTCAAGGTAGTCCAGTGCCATCGTGTACACATTGGGTACTGGTACCAAGGTATCCCAGTGCCATCTTTCTCACAGCGGTTACCAGTGTCCAGGCTCAGAAAGTGAAAGCAGCTCCCACCATTTTTAATAAAAGACCCAGAGTCTACCCCAGTTTCTGTCTAGATCTCTATATTATTGAAACAAGGGAAAACTCAGGTTTTAGACACACTATTCTGTAGAATAAGCTGAATCTCACTTCCTCCTCAAACTCACAGGACTCAAATAGGAAGTTATCCAAAAGATGTCTTCACATTTACTCCTGCTGAGTTGGAGTCCCATTTCCAAAAAGAAAAGGGAACATGGGTGTAGAAAGGCTAACACATTATTTGTTGGACATCCTAAAATATTGTTTAAAAAGATTCTACCAGAGTAATAACGTGTTCTTCTATTTCCTCATTACTGTTGCTAAACACAATCATGCCATTTTCATGGCAGTAAGTCGTAAAGAGTAAAGAAGTGACACCCAGTGAACTACTTTACTTTCTTGGCTTTGACAAGAATTCCTGTCCTCGTTAGTTTTTACTGTTAAATGATATAACCTCGTTACTTGGAAAAAGAGAACTCCAAGTGAAGAATTATGCCTGAGGCCGTGTCTGAGAGACGCTGATGCCCAGTGTGGGCAGAAGCTGCCCTATGTAGGTGGGTTTGGGCTGTATAGAAATGCTAAGAGCAAACCACAGAGTGACTCGGTAGGCAGCATGCCTCCCTGGTTTCTGCTTCAGTTCCTCCATGAGTTCCTACTCTGACTTTTTTCAATGAAGGATTATGACACAGAAATGTAAGTTGAAATAAAGCCTTTCCAAGCTGCCTTTGGTCCGTGTTTTATGACAGCAACAGAAAGAAAACTAGGACAAAGCTCTTTTTGTTCGTCTGTTTTTGTTACTTTGCTTGATTGGACTGTTATCAATCTTATATTCAATGAACCCACTTGACAGTTCAAATACACACTGCCCTCAAATTTGTCTAGGGGTAACCATTCATTTAGGAGTAACGGCAATGGCCTCAGTTTGGAGCTGGAGGGAAAGATCTGTAATAGGTTTTGTAGAAACCCTTGGTTAAAATGAAAAGGGAATTTAGAAAGCATATGCATTTACTGCACACTTCCTTACTACAGACCACTGAAAGCAACCCTAACAAAGACAGTATTACCAGGTTTTTCTTTCAAATATGTGTCTTAATAGAGAGTCACCAAGTAAAAAGAAAGGACGCATGGCAAAATGCTGGCTTCAGCAGTAACAAGACAACCCACTACAAAATTAAAGATGCTGGCATGCTGTTCATCAGGAAAACAGAATTAGAGAAAGGATATAGAGAACATAACCTTACTATAAATTTCTTATTCACTATATATATGAAGAAACAAAAATGGAACAAACAACTTTTATTAATATTTCAAAAAATAAGGAATGTACCTTTTCTCTCCTGGGAACTTTAAAACCATTTTTTAAATATTAAGGTAATATTATAAATTTTAGGGAGATATTCAAGAAAAATAAAGGACAAAAATTATTTGTACTCTTAGCACCCTAAAATAAGTATTATTTTTAATGCAATAGTATCATTATTAACGAACATGTTCATACATCGATTCCTCCTGAAATTTGGGGGGAAGATATTAACCTTAAAATATAAATGTCAAAAATGAACTACCACGGATAAGTTTCCCTCACATACCAAGCTGTAAGGTACTTATAGAGACGACATTAAGAGAACAACTACCGTTTATTCAACAGCTCCTAAGCAAGTAGTCTAAGAAGTAATTCAGTTACTAATTCAAGGGTAGGAAATCATGGCCAGCCCCTCACTGTGAGTTCTCCCCAGCACATGGTACCCTCTAGTGCCATCTATCAGCAGACCTCTGCAATTGTAAAGAACTTCAGTTACCCTCAGAGGGCGGCATGCCTCATTTCTGTGTGGTCTGAAGTCCTGCAACCTACTGTGGTCTGGATCTCAAAACACACTGTAGTCCATGCACCTCTATTACTTATAAGCATATCTATATATGGTGTATTACAAAGGTGTATATGTACATACTCATCTGAGTCAGTAAGCATCTGCATGCACACCTGCAAAGATACACTTGAACATTTGTCAAGAGTCTAGTTCTCTGGCCTTTATTTCCAGAGTCAAAAGCTTCAACTGCTACTTAAGTTTTATTGGGATTCCACAGCTATCATTTTGTTTGGGGGAAAAGGTGATCAATTTGAGTAATGTCCCTTTAATTAAAAGGGAATGTGAGATGAAAATGTAGTACCAGCATCCCAAGGCTAAGAGCACAGAGCTAAGAAAGCCTTGAGAATTATCTTGGCTATATAGAAACAGCACATCGTGTGTGTAACTAAGAGAGGCAGCAAGCTGATACAGCCTTCAAGGAGAAGGAGAATAAACACCACATGGAGAAGTGAGCTAGCTTTCTTCAAAAGCTCATATGATGCCAAAAATAGGAAAGAAACTTATCAACCAGAGGAGCCCCAATGCCTGAAGAATGCAAAATGGCAAAGTCAGTGACCGTGTACTGACTTTGTCCTTTGGTGAGCATCACTGAAAATATTTCCTGTCTACCATTTTGAAGATTTATAATGCTATTCTTTCTGCTTTAATGAACTCCACGCTGGTCTCTGAAAATTGTTTCCTCAAAACGTTTAACACTCCTCAATGTTGGTGTTTTAAATTTTTTTAAGGCAACACAATTTTAAAAAGGGAGGGCACACTAAGGAACTCCAAGTCCTGCCAACTTTCTCTTGCTGCCAAGTCCTATTAGTATAAATGAACGGTTTATTTTAAGAAATGCCTGATAAATGACTCTACACAATCAGTAATGAGGGTACTGTCAGCAAGGGAGAATCATTTCCAAAATTCCCTTGGCATTGCAGAGCTAGCGCCTTGTAAGCTCACACTGGGTTGTGTGGCCCTAGCCCCTGTGGATGCTATAAATCTTCCCTTCTCAGAGGACAGAGGAGTCGCTGAGAAGTAGAGCTACTAAGTTTCTCTATGTCCACTTGCAGCTTTTGAAAACTGAAACCAAACAAAACATGATCATCTTCAAACTTACCTTGTCAGTAGTTTCTACTCTTATCCAAAGAGTTTATTTTACTTTTATTTTTCAACTTTTCCCAGGAAAAAACAATTAAAGTCTTTGGGAAATCATGGCAAATTTTTTTCAAAAATTAAAAACAAAACAAAATAGTCTCAGCCAAAACAGAGCATAGTATCATTTGACAAAGGAAAGTTGATAGAGCTTTAAATCCTATAGGACCTACAAACTCACCTGTCCATATCTATGGGACCTACATACTTTTCCAACTGCTGTTCACAGTCCATCCCACCAGACCAACACACTCACCCAGCTCCTACGTATTCATCCAACTCCTACCCACATAGGATTTATATGCCCACTCCCTTCCTGTGCACACCTTATGGGACCGACACATCACCTGATCGTGTCCATAGCTTGTAGGACCTATGAACACACCTAGATCCTGCCGACATTTTCATGAGACTTTTTGTTTGTGCTGAAAAGCACTTGTCACCCACAACCTAAAGATGTGTGATAAAAACCAACAGCGCTGCGGCTGGACTCTGCGAGGTGATGATCCCTGTATGCAGCTCCACAGTTCCTCTGTGGCACTGTGGGACTAGAGTAGCCCCATCAGGCAGAACCCACATTTTAATAATAATAATAATAATAATAATAATAATAATAATAATAATAAGAAGAAGAAGAAGAAGAAGAAGAAGAAGAAGAAGAAGAAGAAGAAGAAGAAGAAGAAGAAGAAGAAGAAGCAATGTGTAAACCAAGATCCCGGGAGTCAAAGATTGATGTCCTCCCTCCCCAAAACATGAATGGAGAACTGGCCTGTCTCAGAACTGTGTCTGATGGGAGAGAAAGCGATGTTCTTTTATGGCAGCAAACATTGGCAAAGCTATGGTGGGGATGAAAAGTTTCAAACTTGGAGTCCCTTATCTGTGAAGCCTTTTTGTGTTCTATAGAGGAACAGCATTATAAAAGTTAATGTGCAAATAAAATAAACAACTCCTTTTAGCCCTTACCCACCCTCAACTTTCCTTGGCCCACTAATAAATTCTCCGCAATGGGCTTCTGCTGCCTCCGCTGCAGCACCGTTTGCCAATCACTATCTGAAAGACTTCCACTTACTTTTAGCAGAGTCTGTGTAATGTTGGTGGTGACCCTGCATTGCTGAGCCTCCAAGCAGGAGACAAAAGTGTTTCATACAATTTACACTACTCATATTTTGTATTTAATATGTTTAAACATGAGGATCAGAGTTCAGCGTTTAATGCAATGCAGTATGTACACAAGCTGACTAAATTACAGATGAGCAGAAGAGATGCTGCATACTTCCTCCGATCTTATAGCAAGAGGAAAGATACCAGCTCCTCTTAGGAAATATTTACAAGTTCCAAGCATTCTTCACATTATTAATAAGCAAATCTTCCAATGGTCCTTAGAGGCTATGAAAAGAAATTGATTCCTATTTTGCAGACAAGGAACCTGAATCCTAGATAGGAACTGGGTGAATTTCTCAAAGGCAAGTTTATCCACAGAGACAGAACAAGCCCTACTCAGTGCAGGATCTCAGCCCCTCAGTCATCCTGCCCGATTTTTATCTCTAAAAACTCTTGCAATGGTACTGCATAATCTCTACTGGGGTGCTTAGTCAGTGTCTGTACCCACAGTCTTACAATGCCTGCATGGGAACTGAAATGGCTAGAGGAATACATTGAAGTATGGTCTTACTTCATGCTCAGTAAAAGCCTTATAGAAGCTAGTGACATGTCTCGGTGGACAAAGGGCTTGCGTCAGACTTGGTGTCACCTGTCAGGAACCCTAACACTAGTGGATGCAGAGGCATGTGAATCCCAGAGCCTGGTTTGTCAGTAAAAGAAAATTGTCCACATTTTAAAGGAAGATTGAGGGTCCTGACTTCTGGACCCCACAAATAACACACGACACACAGCCAGACAAAAAGGGGCAAGGGATTTCCAAAAGTGCTCTTGTACCCTAAGGATTTTAACCTTTGTCATCCCCACCTCAGAAAAATATTTGCACACAAATTAATAATTTAATCCAAGTACAGGCCTGATCCCAAGCTAATGCTAACAATATTTAACTCATGAGTTGAAAGAGTGGAGAAACATGAGGTACAGATTTATGTAAGTTGGTCTATTAGGCTCAAAACCTGTGGTTCACTGTGATATTATCTGATCATTTTTTAGAGTGCATAGCAAAATGGAAAGGGTCCTTTAATTTTATTCTCATCTCACTTTTGGGTGACAGAGAATATTCCAGATCATTCAATCATGAAATAGTGAATAGTGATAATTATAGGAAAATTCAGTGCTTCTGACATTATTCTATTACTGTCAAAGGAAATGGACAAAGATAAATGTAAATCTTAAAGGCCACAGATAAAATTTCTAAACATTAATGTTGTTATTAGCCTTCTGGATCCAGCTTTGGAAATGGCCACTGTATTGCTTCAACACCCCAAGTAAGTTAAGGAAATTCTTGTGTTTCTAATTTCTAGGTTTACTGATCATTTTCTCACACCTTCATGGGTAACAGAAGAACCAGTATACAAACAGACCATGGAGGACAACTTTGATTGCTAAAGTCTGATTCAGCAACTTCTGACCACAGCTAATTAAACCGATAGAGTCCCAACTCTCACACAGATAAACACTGCACTTGTGTATGTCTGATATTATGGTCAGTTTTGGGACAATAACTTGTCCCCAGGTTCCTCTCTACAGAACTGAGGACTGGAGTAACCAGCCCCTGAATTATTAAGCTGGGGCCAATCATCAGGTTGGCGGTAGTTAACAGAGCTGAGTGGCCGTTATGGACTAAGTGTATGCTAGATTTACGAGGAGGCAGTGACTCCAAACACACAGAGGAAGCCCGCTAGGAAAGGCAGGGAAGAATAAGGCTAGAGCGACAGATTCAGAAACAGATACGCCAGGACCATGCTGCAGTTCAGCCTGCTCTTAGTGAAGTTGGTCATTCAGCTTCTCCCACACAAAAACTTGGAATAAATCTTCCTTCACGTGAGGCAATTTAAGTGCATGTCTGTTTCTTGTAACCAAGAGAGCCTCCAGAAGAACAAAGGCCCCCAAGGAAATGATTAAAGACCTTCTGGCGTAGTCCAGCCCTTGTGTTTTCCAGTCCTAGGCAGTCCCAGCTTACTTAAAATCACCAGCAATTGCCAGGCCTCCCAGAAGAGAGCATCCCCTAGCAATGCTCTGGGGACATGACAATTTTGTCATTCCTCCTTAAAAATTAACATGAAGAATGACAGCAAGTACAAAGGATCATGCTAAGCTAGTACTGCTCACACTCAGAGTAAGGGGAGCAAACCTGAACTGATAAAAAGCACAATCCTAGTAACTTACCAGAAATGTGACCACTCACTAGGGATTTAACACCAATCTGCTTGAACACAACAGGAATGTGCTAACACATTCCTGATGCTCATGGAAGAGGAGAGTGCTCCCATCTGGCCTGTCCTTCCATCATGCACCTTCTAATTTAAGCTAGCAAGGAAATGGGAGTAAGGGGCTATCCCCCAAGAGTTAAATCTGGGACAGACTGTTGACATACCTCTCCATGTGAAGTACTGTGAGGGCCTGTCTACAAAAAAGTTGTACATTATCTCTTATCCTTGGGGCTGGCCATGTTTATTTGTTTTAATTCAAAGTTTCATTCCTTCATAAAATAGTTTTATAGATAAAATTGTATTGTTCTGTAACAGAGCTTGGGAGAATGTCAGAGCCTTTCACTGTGAAGTATCTTTTCATTAAAGCTTCAAAATGAAGAAAAAGGATCTGAGGAGAAAAGGGATCAATATATTCTCTGTTTATTACATGATCCATTTATCCATGGATGACAAATTGATTTCGTCCTGTCCACCATCTTCAGATGATTGATCGAGCCTTGGGCAAACAAGAGCACTCTAAAGTCAAGTAGTTTACCGTCTTGATGGGGCAGAGCTTGGGTTAATTAGTGCTGTCTTCCATATGTAGGGCAAGAAAATAAGGCAGAATTCTTTAGTTTCTACCTTTAAATCTGTGTACAAGTGCTTGATTTAGAGTGGTGCGTGTGTGAGCTGAGTACAAAGTGAGACAACTTCAAATATGGTTCTCAGAGAGAGGTATTTACATTTAACTAAAATAATGTAGAGGAAATAAGTCTGGAATGAAACTTGTGACCTATAAGTTCCAAAAGGTCAGATTAATTTATACTAGAAAAGAAAACTCTCTGGAAGAATTTTACAAAGCAAATCCAGGAGGCCAGGTTTTTCTCATATGGAAAAGAACCACATTTGGGTCATACAGAAACAGTCAGTAAGATATATTTAATATGTGATGTAATCTATAGAGCTTAGCTCCTTAAAGGAAAAGCTTTAAATTTATTTCAGTGAAAATAAGCTGACTTTTCCCTGTTAAGCAAATATACTCACTGCTTTAATTTTTTGCATCTTGACAGATTATAAAGGACACTCTGATTCAAAGACCCAGCCTGTCAGGTAAGTGTTGATGGATACAGTAATTGCTCTACTTTGATCCCTATGTAACACAAGCATTCAAACACTGTATTTCCATGCATTTGTACTGCATTCAAACCACTCTATTTCATAACTATGTACTATATCATGTGTCCATTAAAATAAAGTAGTGCTACAAATTGAAGGGCTTTGAAGGGCTGTCTTGTTACCCTCCCCATGGACTTCACAGTGGCAGAACAGGACACGTGTTAGGCACCACACTGAATAAAGCATGCCTTCCCAGGAGTGAGAAAAGCTGGCGATAGGGACAGCCTCCAGAAAGAGGCTCAGAGAGTGATCATCCAGCAGCGGAAGACAATATGCCTATGCTTTAGCAGAACAGATAATGTAGAAGACAAACTTTGGAAATGGGTATGGAAATGAGGTAAGAATTGCAGGAGCTGAACCATTTTTGAAAGATTTACCTGTATTCCAGATGTCCATGGAGCTTCTCCCACTGATGCATGCTAACTTAGTTTTATGCTACAGTGTTCTTAAATGAATTTTGAAGACTACACCTGTACTGACTTATTTGTACTTCCATGGAAAGAGATAAAGTATAGAAATAATCCATCCACATTAAATTCAAGCCAGAGGTTGTATAAATTGTTGAACTTGCCTTCTACAAGGTATAAAGTATGGCCACTTAACCCAAACCAGACATTTTCTCCTAGAAAAACAAACCACAGCATGGTTCAGTGAAATGGTTTCAAACGCTGACTCTCATCAGTTGCAACAGTGGTTCTGTCATACTAACTGTGTGACCTTAACCATGCCCTTAATCAATTTAAACCTTAACTCTGAAATCTGTAAACTAGAGGACACTTACCCAGCAAGGTAGAAGAATTAACCACCTTATATAGTGTGACCCAGAGCACTGGAGTGTGTTAACTGGTGATTACAGATACACCTCCTATTGTTGTCTAGATGTGTTTTCCCAGTCAAAAGGAAATTGTGAGTTCACCTCCTACCAAAACATCCTGAATAAACCTGCAACCAAGGAAAAATAAAGGATATTTTGCTTTGTTTTTCAACTCAGTGTTTCTCTATAGCTTTGGAGCCTGCCCTGGAACTCACTCTGTAGTCCATGCTAACCTCAAACTCACAGAGATCAGCCTGTCTTTGCCTCCTGGGTGCTGGGTTTAAAGGCATGCACCACCAGCGCCTGACAAGAACACTTTTAAAAATAATTTCTATACTATGACTAGATCAAGGCCGTGCTACTCATTTTAGGCACAGCTCATTAGTATGTGCTGACTCTCAAGAACGCTTCTTCTGAGAGCAGCCACATTGTTGGTACTATCAAATGTTCTCATTTCAGGATGTTCAGGCAGGTCTTTTACTAATATTATTTAATACCCCTACAAAAAGTTACCAGAGAGGATAAACAGTGTCCAAAGTGTCAGACATGATTATAAGCCATATGTTGATGGAACATGCCTTTGGACACAGCTCTTCCAGAGACTGTGAAGTTGTGAACCATCTGACTTCCCACCTTTATATTAAACATTACTTATGGAACACACCCATGGCAACAAAAACTTAAGACTCATCAATTCTTGAGTCACGAAAACCTCTCTTTGTCCAGCTTTCTTCTTCTTCTTTATTTTTTCTTTAGCAAAAATGTTTCAGTCATTATATTGCATAGTTGTGGTATTTTAGGTAGATTGAAAATGTAAGAATGTGGGAAAAGCCTATATATTACAAAAAAAATTCCTAAATTTCTTTCAAAGCCTTGTGATTTGTTTATAAATGGCATAGCACCAGAAATAACTGCAAGAAAACATCATTAAGACATTGCAATAAGATACAGTGAGCTGGCCTACAGGTTCCAATGACTATCTGAAGTTCAAAATAGAGGAAAAACTCTACAGAAGTGGTGATTGTCCCAGTCCACAATGAATACTGAGAAAATAAATTAGTTTGCTTCTATACAAACATCTGTAAACTTTATAGGATCGATCAATGGTTATAAAGGTAAAAAAATAGACACATATATACTACCCTACTGTCTTCCCTATTCTACATAAATTAGAGCATTATGCTAGTTTCTGTGTTTCCTTCTACTTTCAAAGGCATTGTTTAGGCAATAAATTTTGAAGTACCAGCAGATACCACTACTTTCTGGAATTGTTTATTGTCCTTTTGATTCTTAGGGAGATGGTCATTTAACCCATTTGAAAATGGAAAAGGAAAAGACTGACCTCTAAAACTCTTATGTAATCACAAGCCTACACAATCTTGGTGAATCTTAAGCTAGGGAAGGAAACAAATGTAGCAACGGAAAGATTTAGGTTCCCAGGGAATTGGGCAGTGCTGTGAAAGTCTAAAATCTGATGTAGTGTCTTTTGCCCTCACGCCAGTTGTTTAAGACATTTCTGTATAAAACTGATTTATACCATCCATTTTCACTAATTTCCTGTTTCTCTGTCCATTCACCAAGTAAGCATTTGAAGGCCTGAGCCATCTATGGGGAGTGTTAAGAATTGACCTAGGAAGCAAGGACCCCTCTGGGAGCAATTTGATTGGTTAATACTAGTTCTGAGCCCCCTGCGTGACTCCTTATGACTGTTCACATTCAGGAATGAATTACTTGACCTTAACTTTCTCTACAGGGGTACGCACCTTAATTTTCCACACGAATTTTCAAATGAAACTACAAAAACACTTCACTTATTTAGAGGTCAAGTATTTACAAACTCTTGGAACCCAGACAAAAAGTATCTCTGCAGGCAACCTGGTGTCATAAAATACCATAAGTTTTCCCTATCAGAGAACTGCTCTACATCTAGATCAATTGCCCATGCTTTATTAACAGTTCACATCACTATCCCAATACTGTTTGTGCCAACGGGACATTGAGAGAAACATATCGTAAATTAGAAAGAGGCATTAAAAGAGGCAATTCACTAAGCGTGAAAGATACTAATTAAAAAACTATATATACACAAGTCCTTGTGGTATGATTGAGCATCCTATTGGTATATGCCCAAAAGTGATATTGCTGGGTCTTGAGGAAGGTTGTTTCCTAATTTTCTGAGAAATTGCCATACTGATACATAAAGGGTCTGTACCAGCTTGCACTCCTACCAGCAATGCAGGAGTGTGCTCTTTACCCCACAACCTCTCCAGCATAAGCTGTCATCAGTGTTTTTGATCTTGGCCATTCTTACAGGTATAAGATAGAATCTCAAAGTTGTTTTGATTTGCATTTCTCTGATAGCTAAGAACGTTGAACATTTTTTTAAGTACTTTTCAGCCATTTTAGATTCCTCTGTTGAGAGTTCTCTGTTTAGGTCATATCAGCATTGTATCACATAGCCACAACCTGGAAACAACCTAAATGCCCCTCGACTGAAGAACAGATAAGGAAAATGTGGTACATTTACACAGTGGAGTACTACACACCAGAAAAAAATGATGACATCTTGGAATTTGCAGTCTAATGGATGGAACTAGAAAACATCATATTGAGTGAGGTATCCCAGACCCAGGAAGACAATTATCATATGTACTCACTCACAAGTGATTTTTAACCATAAAGCAAAGAAAACCAACCTACAAGTCACAATCCCAGGGAACCTAGACAACAATGAGGACCCTAAGAGAGACATACATGGATCTAGTCTACCTGGGAAGAAGAAAAAGACAAGATCTTCTGAGTAAATTTGGAGCATAGGGACCTTGGGAGAGGGTTGAAGGGAAGGGGAGCAGAATGGAGGTGAGCAGAGAAAAATGTAGAGCTCAAGAAAATCAATAATAAAACAACTATTTATGCAGAAATACAACCTTTATGCCTCTGATCCATAAGGACATAGCATACAAGTGTTAAAAAGGAGTTCAGAAACAGAATAAAATATTCTTATTAAATTTCTATCAGTTATTAAACAGAGAAAATATTTTATAAAGTAGATCTGTAAAACATACTTAGACTAAAAGTATTTTTAAAGGATTAGCATTTATTTAACCTGGGGTTATCTAGTCATCACATACCATGACAGCTGGGCAATGGCCTCAGTCATTCAGTGAATCACTTATTAACTCAAACCTGTAAATCTTTAATGAAGGAAGGCAAAAGACAAGAAGGAATGGGAGAGGAGATTGAGGAGAAGGAGGAGAAGAAATAATACCAGAAAGATGTTGTCCTCCAAAGAAGATAAACTTTGATTTGTATACCACAGGAACTTAGAAGAAAGTTGTGAGGTTTGAGCAATGGCCTGAATTCCATGTGGTATCCAGGAGAATATGGAAACCAAGCTGCAGGAAAAACATTACCATCTTCCTTCCCCATTTGGTTTGAAAAGTGAGGAAGGGAGATATGCAGGGAAGTTTGTATTATTGTTAAAGTTGCTTGATGAAGCTGGCAGATTCTTTGAGGGCTCGTGGGTAACTGTTAAGACTTGCGCTTGGACAAACAGATCAAGACAGTCATGGGCAGGACAGTCACCCATGTTTTCAGAAGCAAGTAGAAAATTACTTTGCTAATTGTTTACTCTCTAATGACTTTTGAAGTGGAAAATGCCTATAAACATGAGAGGGTGAATCATGGAAATTTCCCATAAAATATCAGAAATGGAGTGCTTTTCAGATTCATGTGCTCATTAATTCATAATTACTGTAATACACAATTACTTTACCACATCTGCTCTTCTCTGATAGATCATAAAATTTTAAGAATATCATCTCCTTTTCAGTTTATTCCCCTTCACATCCTATTCATTCTATAGATATGGCAAATAGTTGTTAATTATCAAGAGTTATGTATTTCTAGAAAAATGACAAAATTTGAATATTTTAAATAAAATGAGTAATAATCACAATTATTTCCTTGTCCAATATCAGATTAATTTTATTAAGGTAAAATTTGCTTTTTGAACTTCAAGAATTTTCTGAAATTTTGGACTTCTCTGAACTATAGAACATTCTAGCACTGACAAACTCATAGCACAGTGACCATGTGTTACATAGAAGAAAAATAAATGATCATATCCAACCTCTCACCAGCCACATTCTTTTCCAGAATATATCTAGTTGGATCCATCTGAATCCCCTTCATGAACCACCCAACCCCCAGATCCCTTCCAGGTCCAGCATTCAGTTACCTAGCATAGTCTGGCCACTACACCCTATGTCACCCTCAGTTTCTAAGAACACATTAAACTGCCCCCAGCACCTACCATGTCTAGCCTCTCTATCCAGCCAGATCATGCATACCCTTTGCTGGTGTTAGATAACTGAGTCTGTCACATCCATCCAACCCCCAAATCCATCCCTAAACTCTAAACTTGGACCAGGACACAAACCCTGCACACCAATTCAGCTCCTTGTGTCTACCCAACTTAATCCCACCTAAATCATATTCAACATTTACACCCAACTCAGCTGAAATAGCCTGTGTTCTGCTGTAGGTACCAAAAGTCTTTTTCCCTTCTCCTGGCGATTCGCAGGGCCCATGTGACCTCCGGCTCCCTGGAGATTCTGCTCTAGCACTGGCTTGAGGGGATAACTTAGCAAGAACCTGGCTCTCTTTGTTATGGTGATTCCACCTGTATTCAAGGTTTTAGCAGTGGGCCCATAGCCTGCCTCCCCTAGCTGATTCTGCCTGAGGCACCGGAGGCCTTTAATCTTCTCCTCCTGCTCCTGGATGGGAGGAGGCCTTGCCCTTTTTGATCCCCCTGCCCACTTCTATAAACACCCGACTTGAGTTTAATAAAGTTGCCATTTACTCTGGTAAATGAGCAAAGGTCTCCTTTTTGTGTGTGTCTCTTTTAACCCTCAGGACAATCGTCCATTCTCGTGGGCCCGAGTTCGGGAAAGCGCGCGCCTGGGTCGGGTGTGGATGTCCACTGAAAAGTGCGGGCTCTTACATTCTGTCACAAACCTGGTCTGTCCATGTCAGACAACAGAATTAATAAAACAAATCCACATACCCAGATCTCATTGCAAAAATACAAACAACATAAAATATCAAGGCATTACTACCACCCGCTCCCAAATTCACCAGTCCTTTAGAAATGTTCACCAACGTAATTACCTAGATGAACTACGGAACAGAAACTTTTTTAAAAATCATAAACTTTACCAAAGAATTCAAGGAGTTTAAATAAGACATAAATAGTTTAATAAACTTCATGTGAATGAACTAAAGGTCAATAAATGCCCAAGAAAACAGATATAAGGATGATAGACATGACTATGACAATCTAGTGTCCTATAACAGAATTCAATAAAGAGATAAGAACATTCAAGAGACTCAAGTTTAATTGCGATTAGATTAAAAACTCCATAATCCAAATAAAAAACTCAAGGGATAGACTTACAAGTAGAATGACTCCATCATAACTCAAAGATAAAGATGAGCAAAGAATATGAAAAATTAAAACACAAGAAAAAAACACACAGAAAACATGGGGCACTATGAAAACAACAAGCCTTTAAATTGTAAGGATAGACGAAAGAGATTTCCAATTAAATGGCATAAACCAGATCTTCTACAAGATCATAGAAGAAAACTTCTCAAAACACAAAAATATATACACAAACAGACAGAAGAGCACAGACAAACAGGCAAGACCATAGAAGAAACCTACTGCTATACAACTATACAACAGAGTTAAAACACTAACTACAATAAAGAGAGAGAGAGAGAGAGAGAGAGAGAGAGAGAGAGAATCATGGAAAGTGGGAAGAGAAATAAAACACAAGTCACATAGAAAGGAAACGCATCAGAATAACAGCTGATTTCTAAATAGAAACTCTGAAAGTCAAGAAATGCCTAAAACAATGTCCTCCACATCCTAAAATACTACAGACCAACATATATTAATGTATCCCACAAAACTATCCACTATAGGTAAAGAGATACATTTTCCATGATGTAAATGGCCTAAAATATTTAAATACAACAGACCAATACTAAGGAAAATATAGTTCATCCTTAGAGCACAATGATGAACAAACAAGATGAGAAAGAAAACAGCCATCACTATCTGAATATCTAACAAAATAGAGTTTAGACAAAAACTAATGATAAGAGATAATGAGAATGATACTTCATTCTAATCAAGGGAACAATTAACCAAGAAGACATTATTATCCAAAACATATATACCAAGGTCTGGTGATCCTGATTTCATAAAGAAAAGTATATTACTGAATTAAAGACTCAGCTTACTAGCAACCTCTTAACAGCAGGTGATTTCAGTAGACCACCTTCTCTAATAGATACATCACTGAACTAATTGATATCATTCATAAGTAGACTTAATAGATATCTATAGAATTTTCTACCAAAACGCCAAAGAATATACATTCTCTTCAGCAGCACACAGAAGCTTCTTTATAATAGTCCAAGTCCTAGAGCCCAATACAAAACATGAAAAATTCAGAATATTGAAATTACTTTGTGTATCATACTGAACATAATGGAATAAAACTCAAAATTAACAGCAAAAATTCACTAGTAAGCATACAAGCACATGAAGATTAAATGACTCATTACTACATGATGAATGTGACAAAGAAAAAATCAAGAAAGATATTTTAAAAACTCCTGGAAGTAAAGGAAAACAGCAAAGTGAAAACTCTGTGATACATTAAAAGTATTCTGAAGAGGGAAATGTTTAGTTCTAAGTGCTTACATTAAAAAATCAGAAAGAGCATAAATAAATGACTTGATGAAAATTGAAAATTTAGAAAAACAAGAACAAACCAAAACCCAAACGAAATAGACCACAAGCAGTAACAAAAATCGGAGCTGAAAATATTGAAACAGAAACAAACAAACAAACAAAAAAAATCCCCACAAAGAATCATAAGTCCAAGAGCTGATTCTTTAAGAATAAACAATATCAGCAGACCCTGGACCAACTAACCAGAAGAAAAATGTAGGAAAGAAAGAGAATTCAAATCAACTGCTTCAAAAATCAACAAAAAGATTATAACAGACACCAAATAAATACAGAATATTTTAAGGGAACACTTTCAAAACTTATACATCATTAAGTTGTACTACCTAAACAAATGGGCAAATTTCTAGAATCAGTCAAACAAACAAAATTAAACCAAGGTAAGATCAACAACCTAAATAGACCTATAACATAAAACTTTGAAGCAGTAATAAAAAAAAGTCCTCCAACTAAGGAAAGCCTGACCCAGATAAGGATTTATAGCATAATTCTACTAAACTTTCAACAAAAAAAATCTACAATCAAACATTTTAAACTGTTCAACAAAAGAAAAACAGAAGGAGCACTCCTAAACATCTATGAAGCCAATATCACACTGATATGAAAACCTGTTAAAGACACAATAACAACAAAAAACTACAGGCCAATATCTTTGATGAATATAAATTGAAAAATTCTCAATAAAATATATACAAATTGAATATGGACATACATCAACAAGATTACCTTATCCACCATGACCAAGAAGTCTTTATACCAGAGTTGCAGAGGTGGTTCTACATACATAAGTAAATAAACATATGTTCACGTAAATGGACTTAATGACAAAAATCACATTACCATCTCAATAGATGAAGAAAATGACTTTGACAAAAATTCAACATGCTTTCATGATAAAAGTCCTAGAGAATGTAGTGTTAGAGAGAATATACTTCAACATAATAAAATCATAGATGAGAAACCCACAACCAATCTCATCCCAAATGAAGAAAAACTTGAAGCAATTCCAGTGAAGTCATGAAAGAGACAAGGGTGTCTACTATCCTGATTCTTTTTCAATATTGAAGTACTATTTAAAACAAGAAGGAAAGAGAAGGAAATTAAAGGCCTACAAGAAGGAGAAGTCAAAGTATCCCTTTTTGTAAATAACATGACTCTATATTAAAAGGATCCTAAAATTTCCATCAGAGAACTTCTAGAAACTATTAACTAACATATTCAACAATATGTCAGGATACAGAATCAACTTGCAAAAGTCAACAGCTTTTACATATACCAACAACAAACATACAGAGAGAGAGACAGACAGAGAGAGAGAGAGAGAGAGAGAGAGAGAGAGAGAGAGAGAGAGAGAGAGAGAGAAATCATGGATCCACTCCCATTTACAAGAGCCTCAAAGAAAATAATATATCTAGGAATAACCCTGGCCAAGGTGATGAAAGACATTTATAATAAAAAATGTAAACCTCTGAAGAAAGTGATTAAAGACACTAGAAAATGGAAAGATCTCCCATGCTCATGATTTTTAGAATTAATATTGTGAAATGATCGTTTTATCAAAAGGCATTTAAAGAGTCATTGCAATGTCAATCAAAGTTCACGTCTCACTCAATAAAAGAAGAAAAAAATATCTTAAAATTCATATGGAATCACAAAAGTCCCCAGATAGTCACAACAATCTTGAACAAAAAATGAACAATGCAGGAAAGATTACCGTTCCAGACTTCAGCAATATTACACAGTCACAGTGATGAAAACACACAGACCAATGAAACAAAATTGAAAATACAACCATGCATACACATAACTACAGTCATCTAGTATTCAATAAACCTTCCAAAACACACACTTGAGAAAAGACAAAAATCTTCAACAAATAGTGTTGGAGGAAATAAATGTGTACATGTAGAAGAATGAAATCATGCTGGTATCTGTCATCACGCACAAACCTAAGAGGGTAAGAGCTAGAGCAGATGGAGGACACTAGGAGAACAAGGATAGCTAAATCAACTGAGCAAAACTCACATGAACTCACAGAGACTGAAGCAACATGCCCAGCATGGGTCTGCACAGGTCTTCATCAGGTTCTCTGCATATATATTATGCCTTTCAGTTTAGTGTCTATACGGGGCTCCTGTGTGTGTGAAGTGTAGGTTTTAGACTCTTGGGCCTTCTCTTGGACTCTTTTCCTTCTGCTGATTTACCTTGTCAAAATTTGAGGTGATGGGGTATATTTTTTATCTTATTATATTTTATGTTGTTATGTTTTGTTGTTATAAATTAGAAACCTTTTCTTTTCTAATAAGAAGCAAGAAGTGAGTGAATCTGGATGAGAATGGAGGTGGGAACTGGGAGGAGTAGAGGGAGAGGAAACTGTAAACTCATCCCAAATGCATCCAAAACCTACATGTGAAGCCCGAATCAGTGAAACTGCAAGAAGAAAACACAGGTAGTACCCTACCCTGCATAATATAGGTATAAGAGAGTATTTTCTTATTAGGAACTCATTTTTCCAGGAATTTAGGCCAACACTTGGAAAATGGGACTTCATAAAACTGAAAAGTTTCTGTATAGATAAAGAAATAGCTGACTGAAGAGGGAGCCCACAGAATGGTAGAGAGTCTTTGCCAACAATTTACCAAATGAGTATAATCCCTACTACATTCTAAATATTTATTATTATACCACAAATAAATACAGTTCTCACCTCATTAAAAAATTCTCTTTCCACAAATGAAGATTAAAGAAAACCCCACTTATCAAAAGGCAATGAACAAGAGGTCATGTGATACCCAGTTTCATCTGATACATTGAAAGAGTCAAGGTTGTTGTCAGAGTATTTGTGACGTGGGAGAGGCACATGGGCTGACTGGGGTCTAAGACAGCCTGCTTCAGAAATCATTCAGATCTGAGTGACCACACTATTTTCTTCAATCACTGATCCCAATTTTTTCTTCTATTTGAATCTTATTTTAAATAGTTTCCTGTAAGGCTTAATACTTACTCAAGTTCTTAAAGTGAAGAGAAGACTTTAAAGCATAAAGGCTAGCTTAGCTTGCTTGTTTCAGAAGCACAGAGTTTTGGATTCACTTTTAAAATTTTAAATGGAAGTATTTGTAGCAAACTAAGACTCAAGGCAGGGCATCCACAAACACAAAAGTGAACAGGCATTTCCAAAATATTTTCCTGTTTTGTTTTTCAGTTAACCTAGTTCCATGGAAAGTATCTTGGAATTTCAGCTGGAATGGAAACCTTTGTCTTGTAGATTCTATATTTCTAATCTAACTTAATACCAAATATGTACAAATAACCATTCTCTGAATTCAATTTACTGCAAAATTTCATAGCTAAGGATTTTGGGGAAAAACAGATCAGAAAAAACATTGCCCATCTGTAATTCACAACAAATTAAGAGAAGTTAGTTAATAAAAGCTGATACTGAGTCATGTTAGCTATAAAATATGAAATATAAACTAGATTGCCATTTTTGCTTATTAACAAATTGAGGATTATTGCTAGGCACTGACAAAGATGAGAGAGCATGATCACACCACATTGAGTATAACTTGAGGCAGAGGAAGAATGAAGAATCTCCAACATTAGGAAGCCTATGACGCTGGTATGAGCCCCAGCCTCAGGCTGACAGGTAGGACCACATTAGATGGTGTATCCATTGGTGACAGAATTAAATTAGATTACAATTACTTATCTTGAAAGTCAACAAAGATGTCTAGCTTGTCACATACAATGAAACACCTCTAATAAACTTTGTTTTTAAAAGCATATCCTTCATAATCCAGGTTCTACTCTATTTAGTCTTGGATTGTTTAATTTAGTATTTTCAAATTTCCTATTATATCTAGCTTTTCCATCACTACTCATATGCCATTTATATATTTTTAGATTTTATTGTTTTTAATTGAGCTATGCATTTTTCCCCACTCTTCTTCCTTTCTCTCCTCTCCCCTTCCACCTTCTCTCCCTGCCCCCACACTCCCAATTTACTCAGGAGGTCTTGTCATTTTCTCCTTCCTAGGCAGATCCATGTATTTCTCTCTTAGGGTCTTTTTGTTGTCTAGGATCTTTGGGATTGTGGGCTGTAGGCTGGTTAGTCTTTGCTTTATGTCTATAAGTCACTTATGAGTGAGCACATATTATATTTGTCTTTCTGAGTTACCTCACTCAGTATTTTTTTTTCTGATTCTGTCCATTTACGTGCAAATTTCAAGATGCCATTATTATTTTACTGCTGAGTAGTACTCCATTGTGTAAAAGTATCATAGTTTCCTTAATCCATTCTTCAGTTGAGAGGCATCAAGGTTGTTTCCAAGTTCTGGCTATTATGTATCCCAAACAGCTGAAAGACAGTTAAGGAAATGCTCAATATCCTTAGCCATCAGAGAAATGCAATTAAAACAACTCTCAGATACCATTTTATACCTGTAATAATGGCCAAGATCAAAAACACTGAAGACAACTTTTACTGGAAAGGATGTGAAGTAAGGGGAACACTCCTCCATTGCTGGTGGGAGTGCAAACTTGTACAGCCACTTTGAAAATCAGTATGGTGATTTCTCAGAAAACTAGGAACCAATCTACCTACAGACCCAGCAATACCACTCTTAGGCATATTCTCAAAGGATGCTCAGTCATACCACAAGGACATTTACTCAACCATGCTCATAGAAGTATTGTTTGCAATAGCCATTTATATATTTTAAGAAAAGAAGGAAGCATAAAAGAGTTAGCTAAACTAGAAATATATCATGTTTGCTAAGGGCCCACTATAAAACTGAATGGGTCTGATTTTAAATGTGCCCCTAAATGGAAGAGACATAACCAGTCAGTTCTGGTGGCTAAAAAGGTGACTGAGGTGACAGTGACAACAATGAGCTGTTTGCCTCAAATGTCAGGTAAATAGGAAATGGAATTAATTTTAAACTACTATTTTTTTTCAATTCAAGGCAAATACGCCTCAGTGGTGAGCTGAGGGGAGGATGGAATGTGAGTGGACATTTCCATGCTTAGAACTGGAACTTTCTTACTGAAACAAAAAATGCACTCAAATGTAGGCTTTTACATGTCCTGTACAACCCATGTACAGGGTGACATTTTGCACGGTAGAGTGGGGTTTTCTTCTTCTCTCAGAGACTTCTAGACCTATCACCCATTGATATCTTAGCACTGCAGAGCTGGGGTGAGGCTTGCTGTTGCAATAGCTAGTGGCTTTGGTTATCTGTATAAACATGCAAGCCAACGTTGAACATCTTTAAAATTGGCCCCACTATCTCTCTTCTGAGGATATTCCACAATGCCAACCGCAATGAAGTGACCATAAAGGATTTTTGCTTATATGAAGATAGATCTGAAGTCCATGAGGCGAAAGAACTAACACAGTCTTCAAAGACCACAATGGGAAATCATAATCAGATCTGGATTCTGTTTTTGAGACCTGTCTCTGCCCGTTCAGATATCAGCTCTGAATGTTCAGCCTTACCCGACTCATTCGTGTGCAAATTGCTCCAAGATGCCAGCTGAAGCCAGGTTCTTGTACTATCTGAAGTAACTATGAGTGACCCACTCAGTGCTCACCCATGCTCAAACACAAGGTAACCACCACGCTCTCAGTAGCATTCCACATATACTAAGCCTTTGGCCTTAGGTCTAAACTAAATATGCAAAATCCCTTCAGCAGACGGGAGAGCATTACAACCAGTGGGCATGGATCCCTTTATGAACTCGGAATTGGCTGCAGAGTCTAACTATATGACGGACATGAGCCGTGTTATTGAATTTCTTTGGGGCTTAGTTTGTACATTTATAAACTGAGACTGTAAGTACCTCTTTCAGGGTGTCATCTTCTGACAGCTTGATGTAAGGCATGTTCATGAAGAATCTACAGCACAGCCATGCTCACTAATCATCAACTAGTTTTATTAAGCATCCTTTATGGTACCTGTCCTCACTATGGTTTGCGTTACAAGGCATAGCTTCACATTCATAACTCTACATCATAACAAAGCAATACATTCCCAAGATTATCACCAAAGCTTAATCTGTAGTTTAGTTTATAGGGAAAACACGCCTTGAACCCTGAAGCAATGCTCTGCACTGTCACCAGCTCACCAAACTTGGCAGCACACAAAACACTTTTCTCTCGTCTTTAAATTTTGCTTCAAACTAACCTGGAAAAAAATGTATATCCTTTTATAGGAAAAATACTTTGTTGACATAGAATATAGGAAAAGTATAATCCTGCGTCCTCTTCAAATAACTCACCTGGTTTTCCCACACAATGACAGTCAAATCACCCTTACTATTAAATGTCATTTTCCTAATATACTTCAAGTTTCCTTCTTGGAGGTTAAAGTCTGTTTCTTCTCATTTGCCACATTAGGGAATTGACTGGGGATTTATAGGCAGCCATCATATACCACACTGTCACTGCTACTCAGTCATGCATCTTAATTTCTCCACATATTGCCACTTAAATCCTACCCCGTAATCACCTCATCATCTCTGTCACATTTTAAAAGTTGCTTTCCATTTCATCAAGCCCATTTTCAGAGCTGAAGCACGAGCGAGTGTGCAGGATTCGCCTAGTGTGGCGTTACTGAGGCTCAATGAAAAGGACGTGCTTTCTCTTCAAGCAATTTCTTTAGATTCCAGGAGAGTTTTTGCTTCTAGTGCAAGAGCATCACCGTGTGAGCTGTTTCTGCTCTGCACTCCAGCACTGCCCTGCTTCACTATTAAAGCCTTTCCTTGCTAAATGTGGCTCTCAATGGTGGGAGCTGAGTCCATCCCTTACCCGCTGCTCTCTAGAACACATAGACCCCCTAGGTGAGCTACTGATTGTCCAATATGCATGACTGTCCACCCTTCAGGGAAGAAAAAAAAAATCCCATTTAAACAGTTCTCAGAATCCTTGGTCCCTGGCACTACAAAGTAAGAGAAAATTTAAGCAACCAGTTTGATATGCTTTTTCCTCTCTTTATCAGTACACACTAGCCAATTGCTCTAATAAATTCCCATTATGGTTTGTCTTATGTGGCTCCAAAGGACACATGTTCTCAGTGGCATGGCCTACAAATTACTTTTTCTCAGGCTCTTCAGAAGAGCTCAAAGGTTTTCTCTGTCAAGCAAGTTAAACACAGGACCCTCTTTATCTCTGTCTAGAAAACTCCCAATATATCAAAGGGGGTGGTGGTTCTGAGAGAAGGCCAAGGAAAAGAAAATCCACAGACCTTTGTTATGCAGATTTTCCAGAGATGTTTCACAGCCTGGTAATCTTTTGATGAGGCGAATCTTGGTGATTATTGTAAGGAATGCAGGCTCCTCCAGGGAACATTTTGGAAATGCTGGGCTGTATCATGGACCTCCTCTAATGCTCTCTCTAGGTGATCTTCTGCTCTGTGATCTTTGAAGTATCATTTAATCTGCACGATCTCTTCATAGTAACTTTGTGGAGAGCTTCATGACACATAGACTCCACAACTTTAGGCCAGAATATCTACTCAAGACCTTCTAGTTGAAAAGCAGAAAAAGGTTCAGTGTGGCCATAGACACCTGTGGTGAGTGGCAGGCTCTCCTTGACCCCAAGGCAGATGATCTGGCTCATCACAGTCACCTTCTCCCTTATCCTGGACTGCTTGTCACCTAGCACATGGTACCTAGTAAATTCTAGATAAACATTTGTTAGACAAATGAATTATGTGCTATACCATAGTTTTTAGAAAAACATGTATGCCTATTTTAATGTTTAATGAAACATTAACCATGTAACTAGCTTCATTTTTTCTTAAGACTCTCTGCTACAGTAGATATTGAGTTTATGAATATTCAATAATATACTTCTAATTACTCCTATTTTCTCAGTCCTTGGCATATATTTTTGCTTAACTATAATGAGTGCCAACAAGGTATTTGACCTTCTTATTACAAATAAAGAAGGTGTCACTGAGATAATGTAGACTGTATTATTTTAACTGTATATTATAAAGCTAAATTTTGATTTCAAGTCTTCTGAGCTCTTAATTTTACACCATACATATATAACACATGTAGTCTACCGTGTCTTAAATTCACACCATATGTGTATAACACATGCATATATAAAACTAGAAGCTAGCCAATAACTTTTTGAAGTATATGCATTTTAAATTTAATCATACTTTAGAAAAATTGATGTATATGACACAACATTTAATGACTACCTCAGGTGCGCCATCCTGTGGCACTAAGTACACTCCCATGGCAACAGTCAACAGTCACTGTAGCCATCTCTGGTACCATTCATCTCCCCAAATTCAAGGTCTCCACACACTGAACACTGATTTCCTCCTACTCTTTGACACTCTGTGACAAGCACCATTCTGCTTTCTGTTGTAGAGGGAGCAGGCTGTGTCTCGCCACCCGGCTAGCTTAACCCCCAAAATAACCACATGGAAATTGTATTAATCACATTACTGTCTGGCCCATTATATCTAGCCTATTATTGGCTAACTCTCACATTTTGATTAAACCCATTTTTAATAATCTTTATGTCGCCATGAGGTCGTGGCTTACTGGGAAAGACTCTAACCAGCATCAGTCTGGGGCAGGCAGACCAACAAAGAAGCAGGATATGACCTACCTCGCTAAAAAAGGTACTGAGCCATGTGGCTAACATAGATAAGAACAATGGGTTAATATAAGTAACAAGACTTAACAAGAAGCCTGAGCTAATGGGTCAATCAGTTTATAATTAATGCAGACTCTCTGTGTGATTTTCTTTGGGGCTTACCAACTGTGGAAACTGGACAGGCTGGAAACCACAACTAGAAGGCCTTCATGTTACAAAGGGCTGCCCTATCAAAAGGCCAAGGCAGTCTCTTTATTTAACCAATAAAAGTAATACAAATACAGAAGGACCTCCTACACCAACTTCCTTATTTGGTAATTGCCACTAATTTATCATTTCTATATCCTCATCCTAGTTATGCTATCAAACAAAGGCTCAGTGAGAAAAATAATCATCTTTAACTTTCCTAGACCGATAAAGCATTGTTTACAGTTTAATTCCCATTGCTGAAAGGAAATCACGGCCTGACTGTGAAACCAAAGCAGCCCCATGTGAGGAAGTGGAGCTTTGCCCACACAGCCCCAGGACTAGAAGCAGGTCACTGAAAAGATGAAAATTATGGGGTAAGTCTGGGTAGTATTGTTAACATGGTGGGTCTTTTGATGACTGGAATCCACATAGAAATCACATACATTTTTCTTTTTTCTCCCTTACACACTGCATTTCTGTTAATGTGTGAAAATGAGGCAACTGCAGAGAATGTAATCCACATGTTTTGGTGCATTTACACTTCCGTGCTCTTGAGAATATCAAAGTTGCCTAACAGTACATTTTCTGGTGCCTTAAAAAGAAAAAAAACAAACCAAGAGCAAGACAATTACAGACTTCGTAAAAACAAACAATCCCCAAAGGAGGTGTGTTTAATGTAAGCTTCAATTCTTGACCTCTAAACAGTATTTAAATAATTATCTAAGGTAATTCTAAATAAAACAAAGTAAAATACATAAAATAAAGGTTTAATATACACTTAGCTATCTTTAAATGGAGGCTAAACTACGAAAGTTCCAAACTGGATAGTAGGCTCAATTCTCCTTTCTGAAAGAAGACAGTGGGTTTCAGAGATAGGTTGGGTGGAATTACTGCACTGACATCTGCTCACTGCAGCAACATTCAGCAAGTCTCACTTTCTCCATCTACAGAATGGACAGAAATATACATATGTACTAAACTAAGCTAGAGATAAAACAGTTCGTAGGCATACAGTGTTCAAACAGACACCATATAAAAAGAAGTACCTAGAAAATGCTTGTTCACATGTTATACTCCACGGCAATGATGCCATTGAACCCTTGCTGGATTACCTTGTCCAGCCTTAATAGAGAGGAAGGTGCTTGATCTTACAGCAGCTGATAAGCCATGCTTTGCTGATGCCCATGGGAAGCCTGCCCCTTTTTGGGTGAATATGGAGGAGGGGTGGATTGAGGAGGAGAATGGAGGTGAGCTGGTAGGGGGAGAATAAGAGGAGAGGTTATGGTCAGGATGTAAAATAAATACATAAACAGAGTAATTTTAAAAGAATGAAGCAGACAGAATGAATTAGAAGTAAGGCAAAGTCACGAACTCTCAGAGCCCCATCCCGGCCAGTGGCATGCTTCCTCCAGCAATGCTCCACCTCTTTTAGGATCCACAACTTCACAAAACAGTGCCACCAACTGGGGTCAGGTGCTCAAATATGACCGCATAGGGGACATATCTCATTCAAACCACCATAACAGATATAAAAATGTATCTCAGATAGACTATATAATAAAGATAAAAAAAATTTCTAAAAATGAAATTTTATGCAATATAGTGAACTGCATTTTCCTTTTATAATGAAAAAATAAAAAAATACTAATGATTTTAAAGTGATAGAAAACAAAATGTCACATATTGACCCAAAGGTCCAGCTGCTAACGGAAGACAGATCCAACCTTGTAGACTTGCTGTGAGGTGACTCTTCTCTGATTCTCCACAGATGTAGCATAAGGGGTGTTTCCTCACATTTCTAAACTGTATTAGCTGACACTATTTTGTAATTTTTAGCTTAATTAAAATTAGGATTTTATTTATCTATCCACGAAGCTCTCAGCTTTCACAAATAATTAGGGGTTTATCTTAAGATAATTTTCAAAGAGTAAGGGGCATAGGCTTCCCACTATCAAGTAACACAGCTGGCTGTCATTCCCAGGTGAAGTAAAACTGGGGGAGCTTTCTTAGGCCTCTCCTCTCTGTCCTACATCTGCACGTGATGGCTTAATCATACTCAAAACCTGAGCCCAGAAGCACACTGACTGCTTCCACAGCCAGATAAAGCCATGACAGCATGCAGACAAGTGTTCATTAAAGCAGATATGTAACAAACACAGAGAAGCCAGCAATAGCTCAAGCTAAGAAGAAAGGCAAGGAGGCGCACAGACCCAGCTCGATGCCAAACCTCCTTAAGGTTCAGGGTGACGTGGTAAGTGGGTTATTGCATATGACTCATTGGTTATGTTCCTCGGGTTTTAATTTAACCCCTTTACTCCTACTTCTGCCTCTGCCAACATCTTTTCAATGTTAACACGATGCTTTCTCTGGAGTCAAAATTCAACTAACATCTTTTATTTTTAATTTAGTTTTAAACTCTATTCATTTCTATCTTTTGAGAGAGAGTTTTGCTCTTCCTAACTGGTCTGAAGTTTGCTACATAACCCAGGTGCTGGCCTTAAACTCACAGTCTTACCTCAGCCTGCTGATAGCTGGGATTACAGATGTTTGCCACCCAAATAGTTTATATGATGCTTTCAAATGAAAATCAGGTTTTCCCCAGTAAGATTTTCTTTGGTTAAGTCTTCATTACAGAAATATGTCTTCACATGCTAAAGATTTATGTGAGCGGAAACTATTTTGCTTTGGGATTCAGGCCAATGGTCATCCCTTTTTGCACCAGTGTCCCTTCTTGGGAAGGTTGCAGTAAGTAAAGCCACTCTTCCTTTAATGAGCACTAAAATGCCACTCTCCCCATCTAAGAAGAGGCAGGGTGATGAAATCAAACAGCTTGTCACCAGATGCAAGATAATGTAATTTCTTAGTTATATAACTAAACTCCTCACATGGAAGTAGGAATTGGAAGAAAGTCTTAAAGTTTCTATTTGATTATTATATATTTTATCATTTCTCCAATAAGCTTGATTGGTAAATTTAATTTCAATTATAACAAAGGCCCACTAGAAAGTACATACATCTTATCCAGAAAGAGACTCATATGAGGTAACCCAGTTCCAGAAAGATGAACATGGTATATACTCACTTATAAATGGATACTAGCTGTAGAGAAAAGGATAACGGGCCTATAGTCCATGACCCTAGAGAAGCTAAGTAAGTAGGTGAACCCTAAGAGAAACATATATAGATCCCTCTGGGAAGGGGGAAATAGACAAGATTGCCTGGCAAAATTGGGAGCACGGGGGTTGGGGGAGAAGGGTGGGTAGAAGGGGAGGAGGAATGAAGAAGGTGAGGAGGGAGGAAAACTTGAGGGAATGTGACAGTTGAGATGGGGGAAGAAAAGAGAGGGAAAACAAGAAAAGAGATATCTTGATTGGGGGAGACATTTTGAAGCTAGCAAAAAAACCTGGGACTAGAGAAATTCCCCAGAATCCACAAGGATGACCCCAGCAAAGACTTTAAGCAATAGCAGAGAGGGTGCCCAAATTGGCCTTGCCCTGTAGTCAAATTGATGATTATCTTAAATATCATCATAGAACCTTCATTCAGCAACTGATGGAAACAGAGGCAGAGAACCACAGTGGAGAACTGGGTTGAGCTCCCAAAGTCCAGTCAAAAAGTGGGAGGAGTGAGAATATGAGCAATGAGATTAAGACCATGATGGGGACACCTACTGAAACAGTTTACCTGAGCTAATGGGAGCTCAGAATTGGTGAACTCTGGTCAGACAGGGAAGGAACCAGCATAAGACCAAACTAGACCCCCTGAATGTGAGTGACAGTTGTATGATTGGGGTAGACTGCGGGGCCACTGGCGTTGGCACCAGGATTTATACCTACAGACTGTACTGACTTTTTGGAATTCATTCTCTTTAGATGGATACCTTGCTCAGCCTAGATATAGTAGGGTGGCCTTGGTCCTTCCTCAAAGCATTGTGCCTAACCCTCTCTGAGGAGTGGGTGGGGGAATGGAGTTGGGGGGAAAGTGGAGGGGATGAGAAGAGGGAAAGGAGTGGGAACTGGAATTGGTATGTAAAATGAAAAAAGATAGTTTGTTTTCTTTTTTAAAAAATGAAATAAAATAAAAAGAAAATTAGATCTAACTAACATGCCAAGAATTGAAGAGTCAATATCAAAATGTGTTTAATGCACCAGCTTAGACAAGAACAATGTCCTCCAGTCTCCAGCATTCCTGTGTCCTTAGTTCAGTTTTGTTTTGAGTTGGGTTGATTTCTGTGTTGAGTTTAACATTTAGGCTTTTGATCAGGTTACCTCTGTCATACTTCTAACATAGAGAGCTGAAGAGGTACCCCTTAGAATCTGGAAGTCCAATGTCCACCCAAGAAAATTACATTATTATTTATTCTTTTCCCTTTGAAACTGTCATCTGAAAGGTCTTTTTCTTGGGAAGAAATTGCCTACCTCACCATTCATTCTTGGATCAGATTCACAGTAAATTCCCTGGGAAGACCAACATATTGAACTTCAAGGAGGAATAATAATTGAAACCCTGCCTCCTCCTAGTTTTTCTTTTGTCAGGTAAGGTGTGTGACAGTTTTCTCAATTGCTTGTCATCTAGTGTAGTAATTTAACTACACCTTGATTTCAGAAACATCTATTTTCATACCTAAAGGGAAGGATAAAACGATGAAGGGGACAGGGCAAGGTGAAGGAATTCACAGCACAGAAGACCTCAATCAGTAGGAGAGAGGAAGTAGTCACTACATTGAGTGCTCATAACTCAACCTGCTAAACAAGCAGAACTTTCAGAAGTTTAAAAAGTCTGTTTATTTGAAAAAAGTCACATGGAATAAGCTTGCCACAGATCATCTTTAAAAGTTTTTTTTTTTAATGTAGTAGCTTTCACTATTAAATTGGTTCAGACAGTGCTGATGTGACAGCTCTTTTCCCTCCTAAGTTTATGAACACAAAACTTTCTGTGTCAAGGCTGGATTTAGAATATCCTTAAGGAAAATTCCAGCGAATAATTCAAATTTTAAAAATTAAGTTTAAAATACATCCAATAATTCTGTTCAAGTTACACGTATTCAAAGTGGTGGTTCTTCCCTCTTCATTTAATATCCTCTTATTAAAATCGACAAGTTCTAAGTGTGAATATTAAAATACTGTGGAGGAAAATGTAGGGAAAGTTGTATTTAAAATAAGTTGGAGCTCTTTTTGGAAAACACAGATCAGAGACAATCATGGAGGGCAATTCAATTTAGAATCCTTTTACTTGCTTAGAAGGCTGTGTCCCCTCAGAGCATTGACACAATCCCAAGTGAACACTTCCCAGAAGTTTCTGGAGTCAGATGGCCACAGTGCATTTTCATGGGTAAGAATTTGAAAGGTTATAGTGAGAAACTTTAGAAGTATACATCAGAGTCTATTGCAGAGATAGCCTCTGAAGTGTAGAGTGCAGAACCAAGGCCATTTTGGCAACTTCATAGAATATGGAAGGACAGAAGTCTCCATCTGCTCTGGCTAATAGGCCAGTGACCACTGGTATTGCAAGAAGATGCAGCGAGCAGTTCAGTGAGAATTGGCAGATTTTGTGATAATTTATCCAAGCTCTTTCCATTACAATAACAGTCAGGTGATGTTATATAGTCTATCTCATTGTAGAACCCCTCTGGGCCTTGAACATGACTTTATTTTCTGTATTTAAGAGACAACTGTGTTCTATTGATTTCACAGTTTAAAACTCAGGACACTGTAAGTTTAACAGAGGTCTTTGGTGGTAACAGAAATCACTTCTAAAGTCAATACATGAGATCATCTGCCCTGCTGGGGTGGAGGTTTCTGTCCAAGCTCCAGCTCCCACCCCCACTACCAGACTTCCTACAGAAGAGGCCGAGAGATACTGCCATAGATGGCTTTGGAATCTGACTTGGTTTTAACTTCATTAGTTCCGTCTAAGACCTCATTCTTCTGGCATCTAAATCACTCTTCAGAGTAACTGTGAGCCTTTTCTTCCTATTTTCTGAATTCCAGCATATTCTCCATATTCTCATGTCCTCCAGTATGCCATGGTACAGCGTTTAGATCTCTGTTTACACCACACCACTCAGAGGAACTTTCTTTAGTCTTTATACTATGCAGGGTCTCTCCAATCCAGGCACTGAGAGCATCTGAAGTAGCCTCTGGTTTCCATAGAAACACTCATTCTTCTTTTCCATATTTACTACCCCTGCCAGCCTTTCCCAAAAACTATAAGCTTTGTGAGGGACTGATCTCATCTAGCACTCTTGAATAATGTACAGAAAGCAGATTTTAGTTCATCTGTGTGTAAAAGGTAAGAATTTGACATTGGTTAAACAGTTTTTTGAGTTGTAGTCCATTGGTACCTATACAGGAGCTCTTAGCTGAGGGAATGCCAAGTGGATTTGACATCTAAACTAAGGCACTAGAAATGCTGCATAAGAACCACTACTTGTAGATAAGATGTGATGGTTCACTATGAAATCTCAGCACCTCTGAGGGAGAAGCAAAACAAATGCTTCAGATGAAGGCCAGCCTGGTGTTCATCGTGAGTTCCAGGCCAGCCTGGGCTATATAGTGAGTTCCAGGTCAGCTACAACTACACAGTGAGAATCTGTCTCTCAAAATCAAGATATTCTTTTTTTGTATGCAAGTTACCAGTAAAACGACACTAAATATGCAACATATGAAAACTCAGTACATGTAATAGTTCATTAATATCAAAGAAAATATATGTGGGCTTTTAACACTTAAAAGAAGTTTACTATAAATATATAGATGAATATATTTAGATACAAATCTATAGAACTACATTTAGAAAACTCAGAATATTTCTCTATTAGATAACTAAAAATTAATAAGCCTGAATTGGATAATTCTCATATCAATAAATCTATAGAAAGAAATCTTTTCAGTAAGATAGACATACCAAAACAATCCATGAACTGTATAGAAATTAACAAGGAATCATCTGCAGAGAGGAACAAGGAAGGAGATGCTGCAGGACAGCTGAGAATGTCATTGTAAATTGACTTTTTGCTCCAAGTCATTTGCTCATCATAAGCTCAGACCTTCTACTACATAACTGAAGTCTTCCCATAGGCACACGTGTGCGTTTTTTACCCTATGGACACAGTTTAAAACAACTTTAGTCAATGCAAATAGTCAAATTTGCCGGTTCTTTGTCAATACCTTAAGTGGTACTGTAGTTTCTATCTGTTTCCTTATTCTTCAGCCATTTTTCATGAGGACACAAGAGATACACAGAGCAGAACTGAGGCGAGCATGCAGTGACCAATCAAGCCAGCCATATGTGTAATCAGAAATAAAGCCACTTGAGTCCAGTCTGTGGCAATAACTCTTAGGTAATCACATACATGCAATGAAGAGACACAGGATGAACTAAGATTTTGTGTTTCTTTGTTATGTATTATCATTGTGACCATAGTTACCTGATACATTCACAGATTAAAATGAGCAATGGGGACAGTCTTCCCTCACAGGAATTAAAAACAAAACAAAACAAAAATCCAAAATCCCTTTGTTGAGATTAATTCTTTTTTTTTCCTTTTCCACACACACCCAAAAAGCAGCAAATTCACAGCTGATCAGTGGAGAAAGTCCTCTCCAGTAATTTTTTTCTGTATTATCCACTGGGTTCTGTTTCTCTTCACAGTCAGGTTAACAACTCTATTGACTTTAAAATGAGAAAAAAATGCCTTTAATTTATGGAGATTCCAATGACTCTGTGACCTCATCTGTAAAATATGGAGTCAGCTTTGATCTTCAGTTTAGAATTCTGTTTGGGGTTGTGAAACTGTCTTCTGGTTATGATGGGGCTGTTTGACTCTTGAACTACCATCAACTGTGAATATTCCCCTGACATCCACTTAGAACTGGGCCCACTGGTTTTCAGTTATGGAGACTGGAGTGCTCAAGGGACACCACAAAGATTTATAACCATTACTAAGGGAGAAGAGCTCATGAAGCGCCCCCTTTCCCGAGTCTGTGTGTGGTTAACAGTTGCTGGAGGAGACAGGTGTTTTTCTTCAGTGGTATAACTGCCCATCAGTAGCTAGGCTTCAGTTAGTAACCCATTACCATGTTCCTGTAAGTAACACCATTAGACTCACTAATTCACAAAGCTACATCTGAATAGATCATCTCTTTGTTTCTGTCACCAGCACCGTATCTGGGACAGGAAGACACTTGTTCATGTCTTCCCAGAGGAAATTCACGTAGCAGCAGACTTGGTTTTGGGAGGGACATTGAGAATCCTCACATGTGGAAGGAGCAAAGCAAGAAAGTTCACTGATTGGACTCTTCACCAAGGAACCAGTAACATTTTTCTTTTCTCTGTTTAAAATGTCTAGACTTTTTGTGAAAAATCAGTTTTACTGTGAAAAAGTTAGGAACTCAACAAAATACTTTTAAGTTCTCAGTCTAAAAGTACCATGATCGTCATTTTCATCCTTACCACATTTCAGAGACTATCACATAAGCTCTTGTAATAATGCATTGACTTTCCAGATCAAAATTTTAAATGTTTTAATCAATACATTTAGGTTTTTAAATGTTGTCACTTAACTGTGTCACTTTGCTCTCTTACCAATGATTAGGGTAAATCCAGATGGTGGTGACTCAGCCAGCACCTCTGCTCTCAGTGTCCTTTTCAGCCCCATGGTCCTTCCTGATCTCTAAAGAACACTCCACTCTTTCTCACAGCGGGTTCACACCGCTTTTCTAGTCTTCAAAGACCAAAGTCTTTTTATTCTTCAATCGTAGTTTATAAAACAGCCTAGCAAATAAATATCCCTCAGTTCCCCCCAAATGACCAGAGACCTGTGTGCCCTTGTCAGTCACTATGACAACACACTTTGTTTTCCTTTATTTACAGTTCCATAGACATCTAATCATAATTCATGTGCATATTATTTGACAGACTAATAAGGATAAAGTTTGTGTGGGGTGTCCAAGTTGTCTCGTTTATTTTTGTATGAACAGAATCCAAAGCAATACCTGGCATGCACCACATGCTCATTATAAGGATGAATGAATAAAGGAATGACCTCCTTAGACTTCATCAATATTTTCTTCACCATCTTTATAAATATTATGCAGCATTTATAGACAGTATGTGTGTGCGACTCCCTCAGTTATCTTCCTATCCACACAGGACCCTCCTTATATGCTTACACACTGATGTTCTCTCAGTTTGCACCTTCCCACCATGCTTTTGTCTGTTACACACTCTTGCTTGTCAAAGATTACTATCTGAGAAGGTTCAGGAAATCATTCTCAGGTTGGTCTTGAGATGTAGAAACGAAGGAGTCTCTGTGAGTGACATCATACTAGCAATAGAGGAGTCTCTCCGAATGACATCATACTCCTGACCACTACAAAGATGACTCCCTCTGGAAATGAAAATGGTGGCTTTTTTGCTTAAGCAAAAGACTTTGGTGAGTTTATTTGATATGAGTCAACACTTAAAAACTTAAATTTATTAATGAAAACATTTAAATTTCTGATCTGGAAGGTGAAGATCATCTACACATTAGATTACAGTTTTGAAAGATGATTGCTCCCACATTCCTGTTTTTCATTTCTATTGTCACATGAATCACAAAGCCTTTCTTGGATATACCATATCTATTAGTTTTTTGTGTATTGAAAGTTTCATAATGTACTTTTATGTACACATGACTACATAAAGTGGAATGAGTAAGCATGAACATTTTTTTGTCATTGAGATATTCAACATTCTTTAGAGAAAAGACATATAGCCTCTAGCTTCTGCCTACATTCTTATGAGTAGGTATGGTCATAACATTCCCCTTTTATACAAAAATTATGCATTTGAATTGCTTCCAATAAGTTCTTTAGAGAATTTTCATGTGCTCACCATTGAGAGCAAAAGCACAATTGATGAGTGAAGGTGCTAAGGAAAATAACAAGTTCATACCTGGGACTGAAATCTTCCCTGCAGTGGGGTGATCCATCTCCATAACGAGGCCATTGTGCAATACCTGAAAACAGAAAACAGAAAGAAAGAAACCATCTTCAATCTCAAGGCATGTGGACAGTCGACAATACTATTTAGTCAATATTAAAGAAAGATGTTACAAAACAGAGACCTTTTATCTGCCATTTGAAAATAAATATTTGACATAAGTGTTTCTTATTGTCATATATATCAATTGAATCCAAAAATGGCTATCAGACTCATGAACTGGAAAAATACATTTGTACAAAATCTCCCTTTATTTTAAATATAGTTGATCATCTCCCCACTTTCATGTAAGTCTTCTACTCTAATGTTAAAGTCACCTTTTGTGTTGTGTTTTGTGTGTGTGTGTGTGTGTGTGTGTGTGTGTGTGTGTGTGTGTGTGTGTTTTAAATCCTGGCAGACATGACCAAAGACAATTAAAGCAGGGAAGGGAATGGAGTGGGATCTGGATCTGGATCAGAGGAGCCCACACTCTTATCAATGTATTCAGTGGAATTTAAGAGATCATTCCAATGCGAAAGGTAAATCTGCGCATCCAAGGGGCAAGTCACTGTGGGAGGTGAAGGATACAAGAATGTTAAGACAGAATACGGGCAGAGCTAATTGAGAGAGTCTAGAGGAGGCCCAGGTTAGGGATTTGAGCTGGGAGGTTAACCCAGTGATGTTTTCAAGGGTGATAAGACTATATAAAGAATAGGACTCTGATAAAAAAAAAAAAAAACACTCTTGCTAGGGGGCTTAGTAGGTTCTTCTGTGCTGTGTGTTCCCTTAGGAAAAAGTGTAAACATAGCTTAGCATAAGACCCAAGGTCAGTAACTACTCAGTGCCTCACCAAGGACATATACCTGAGTACTTTTTTATTTGACTAGAAAACCTGGAAATGGACATTAAAATTTTGTTGTTGTTATTGTTGTTGTACAAGAATCCAAAAATCTGCTAGATATTCTCAAATTGTTTTACCTATTAATAGAGGATGTCATGATGCGTTGAGACCAGAGTCTGTAACATAAATGTTGAATTACTGTATATAAAAATTTTCTGACACAGAAACAAAATCCTACAAAGTTTTGTTTCATTTTAAACAACTAGGGGATACCAGGAGAATCCTATCTCAATCAATCCAACACGAACTGTTGGAATTCCAGCAAACTAAAGGTAAACAGTTTCTCCTTCACGGTCCACAGAGGGTAGAACTCTCTTCCTCTCCTGGACATGACAGAAGCATGATAGTGGCGCAGAGCACTTAAGTCCTTCGAGTTCATACAAGAACAATAGTGATAATGGTTCTATAGCATTTTGAGATTCCGATTTATTGAACCACATTGTCAGGACAATGCATTTATAAGGTAAAGACACATGGAACAATGGAGCTGATAAAAACATATTCTTCCTTGGGAGAAAAAACTACAGGAAAATAAGAAAATGAGATGGGAAAATCTATTTCTTATACTATGACAGAAGTCATCAATAAGAAAACTTCATGGGTAACCTTTTAAGGTTAGATGTCCTAATCTGTTGTGCTTAAGTATTCTGGCATCTGGCCAGTTATGCGAGGAATGGCCACTGATTAGAAAAGCAACTTTCTAGCAAGCATTCAACTCCCACCATTCAGGGCAGCACCACACCATATGGAGAGCCTTGATAGCAATGCCTTGCTTTTCTTTTGGCATCACCAGGTTTGTACACAAGAGCTGGCCAGAGAGAAAACCCTTGCCAGTGTTAGAACTGTGCTATAATTTAATTCTGGTGTGGCTCATTCTCAGCATCCACCCAGCACAGCCTCCTTCTCCATGGGGGTGGGGGCTAAATGCCAGCCGGAGGTGCTAAATCTCAGTTCTGCTGAGGACAGGAACAAAAATACCAAGCTAAATTTCACTTGAAACAATTATCCGCACACTGAATCATTCTTCTCTTCTCGTATCCCTGTTGCCCTCCTGACTACCTCTTTGTAATAGCGCTGCAGTGCTACTCACAAAAGACAAAAGTGAGTGTTCTTAGCTAAATATAACCGAACTGATAGCGTTGAAATTAATTAACGCTGAATTTTAATCATGTAGCAAATGTTAAGTGTCAAACGTGAAAGGGTAGTTGGTAAAGGTCAAGGGACATATGTCAAAGTTTCGTGAAGCGAAGCTAGCGGCAGTTGATTGAAATTTTCCACAGAAGCTGCATTAGGGATCACACTTCCTTCACCTCTAACTTGATTGCTGTCTGCAGTGATATTTCCTGCTTGAGTATTTTACCTGATCAATATTTATCTTTAAGCAAAAACACAAATGTGTTTGATATTAGATACAGGAAGCTAACTGCCACTTCTCATTGTCATTTGCTGGGATGGTTGTACAATGAGGCAAATGGGCTGGACTGAGCTCCCATCTGTAGAAAGGGCTGACTCTACTCCCTCACTTGACAGATACTCCCCTTTAATGTGCAGTGTGGAGTTGAGAAGATTCCACAGGCTTTTCTCATAGCTCAGGTGTCATCACCCCAGAGATAGTACTGTCCCTGGAAATCTGCCCAGTGACCTGGAGTCTTGGGTCATTTTCCAGCCTTGCTTGTGGAGCTTTGCCCAGTATCAGTTTCAAATATTTCAGAAGTCAGAAGACTATATCCTAACATAAATCTTACCTACCTACTTCAGTGTGTTGTCTTGTCAAAGCGTCACTGGAAACTGAGGTATGAACCCTGCCACCTCTTATCAAGCATTTCTTGCAAATGATGCCCCCTTAACAGATGCCTCCTTTTATTTTCTCATCTAGCCAAGACGTCAATGCCTAGAATTTGATTGCAAAAATTTGAATAAAAATGTTCAGTTCTATTGCTACTAAAAATGGACTAGAGAATCTTCATGGACCTTAACAGGTATTTTAAAAACTTATGAATATATTGTGGTACAGGGTGCACATGAGAGCTAGTGCCCATTTGAGTCAGAAGAAATAGAATGAAATTTATTGGAGCTGGAGTAACAAACAGATGTAAGCAGCTGATGGGGGTGTTGGGAGCCAACTTGGGTCCTATGAAAGAACAGCGCACCATTAACTAGTTTTCTTGCCAGTCCCAATCAGAGACTTTAAACTCTAGCTTTTCTTCTCGAGGATTTCATGACTTTAACTTCAATCTGATTATTCAGATCCTTCTTATTGCATACTAAATTATTCTGAAATAAAGACAAACCTTCTCTGGATCTCTTATGTGAGTTTGACCTTTGGCAGTGTGTTTAGATTCGACGATTTTCTCCCATATTTTCCTTATTTTATTCTTTTTACATCTTTCATTGTTTGGTAGCTCCTCTAAATTTTATTTCTTCTTGATGTTTCAAAAGCCTATTCTTGACAAGAATAGAATTTTAGATAGTGCACTAACCTCTTTAGGAAAGTATCAGGTCTACTTAGAATAAGGACTCTCTTTCTTTCTCAAGGGTTTTATAGAGTGACAGCCTAATGATAGTCAAATGATAATGTATTAAAGATGGGATGATAAATGTATACCTTAGAGTGGTATGAGAAATAAAGTTTAAAGTAAGTCTTTTTATAAAGTCCTATGGAAGATGAAGAAAAAGTCTGTAATGCAGCAATAGGAAAACAAACAAAAGAGCATAAAAATTAAAAAAAACTGATACCCTCAGTATTACAAACACAGGCCTGTAATCCTAGCTTATTAGGATACTGAGGCAGGACAATTCCAAATTCAAGTCCTGTCTGTACTACAGCATGAGTTCAAGACCAGCCTGGACAAGTTAGTAAAACCCTGTTTAAAAATTGAAAGGAAGGGAGGGGCTTAATATACTGCTAAGTGGTAATGTGTTATGTACAAGACCCTAGGTTCAATCCCCAGACCACACACACACACACACACACACACACACATCTATCTAGTGCAAAACTTTTATGGAAAGTAAGAAAACCACTTCAAGGCCACATTTTCTTTAGATGTATCAAAACTGAGGTAATACCAACAAGGACATTAGCGATAATCCCCGAAGAAGATGAATCTATGCTATTTACTGTGAGTCCTCATCTGATAAATTCACTTAATTCAACAAACTTCACTCAACTCTTATACATTAAACACAAGAAAGGGGCAGGCAGTATTGATAAATGAATTTTCACCAAAATTGTCTGTAACTGTAAGAGAAGAGACAGAGAACAAGAGACTTGAGCCAATCTAGAACATAAAAAATGCTCCACAAGAAGAAAGCAATATCCAATGAGAAATAAATATTTAACATTTGTTTTAGAACCAAGTGACTCAGTTCAAAGAGGTCAATGAAGGTCATTAAACACAGACAACACTGAAATTAAATATTAAAACTAATAACAACTATAATAAATACAATATTATCAGCTATAGCAAAACTCATTAAAGATCACTCATTCCATTAAGAACCATTTCATTATCTCTTCTGGTTGGCAAGGTCAGACCAGAAGTAGTAACTTCTTTCCAACGATAAAATAATGGAAGCTTAAAGCAGTTGAGTACTGACCTAATCTTTCACAACAGTAGGTGCCTGACCTCAGACTGCAGTTAAGCATGACTGACCCTAATCACTAAAGAGTCTTCTGGTAGTTGGACAATCAGTCAAAAAAATGGAGAAGCATAATTTGATTTACCATGAAAATAACTATCCAATGTAGTTAATTCCATAAAACCAGTCGGTTGAGTGGAACAATGATGCTAAAGGGATTGCATGTCCCCAGGAAACACACATAATTAGTAAATTAAACTGCTCCCTCATAGGCAGCTAAGAATACTCTGGCACAACATCTTGAAAGTTGTGCAGAGGGAAGAAATAGTACCCAGACTAGCTCAGAATGTGAGGAGAACAGATCCAGCCAGTGATCTGTGGTGGAGCACTGAAGAACTCTGAGACCCAGAATCCTCACTAGCATAAAAGGATAGAAATATCTCTGTGGCCTCTGTAGGGATCGTGTGAGATGATGCTCATGGCCCTGTTACAGGTAAGGTAATAGAAAATGGCAACTGTTTCTACTACAGTCAGCATACACGGTTCAACCTCTGGCTCCATTAAGAATATGCTGTGTGGATTTGGGCACATACATTTGTCTGTGCAACACACATATTAAATACATCATCAGGAATGGCTATTAACTGAGAATGAGAACAAATACTAATGTTTCTGTTTTGTTTTTGAGACAAGATACCATTATATAGTTCTGGCTGTTATGAACGTAGACTATGTAGACCAGGTCAGCCTCAAACTAACAAAGATCCTGTTGTCCCTGTCTCCAAAGAGCTAATTCAAAGACATGTGCCACTATGCCTGAATGCAAACACTAATGTGCCAGACATAAAGTGTTAAGGAAAACTGAAGCTGTAGAAAAACACCTTCCAGAAACCTACAACCCTGCATGTAGAATTCCAGTTAAATGTACCTACCAGTAGGTAGGTTTAACTGTTATATAATAATATCAGTTATGTAATAATATGTTTGATCATCTATGTATTTGATAGATGTTCAACAAATATCTATTGAGTTGTTTTAATTAAATTGGATTAATTGAATAAATATCAGCAGTTTCTTTTGGTTTTATTATTTGGTGGGGCTATTTAACTCTAGATTTCCCTAGACACAAAGTTCTTCTACAGTATATGTACTTTTAGAATCTTAGTTACTTATTTCCAGGGTTACTTTGCAATGATTTTAGTTAGCACTTCTGGCTGATCTCAATGTTGTAGTGCAAACATGGCAAGACATTTCAGGGCCCATGCTGAGAAGCCATTGAAGGAACATAGTCATAGTTAAATAGAAAACATAAGAATTAGCTATGAAATTAACAAGAAGGGATACCCCATTTGTGATATAAAATATATCAACCAAAACCAAAGAACACATAATTGTGTTCTTTATATTATGATCCAACCCATAATATCAGATGAAATTTCCCATTTGTGGTATCAAAGCACTCCGGAGCATTTTGAATTTCATATTAAGGGCATTCAACATATGTCAACTGTAGCAATTTAATAATTCGTAGTGTAACATAAGAATAATTTTGAAACAGCATTTGAGAAGCTCTAAAAGCAAAGATAAAACTTATAATAGATACAGTCAACAAGGAAGCTCAACTGTTTATAAAAACTTCCCACAGAAAAAGAATGACAGAAATAACACGAAGTTATGCAACAAATATCAAGGTAAGCTCTCATCTTTACCTAGCTAAAGAAGATCAGATTTAAAAGCTGGTGTTTTGAGCTCTCTTACTCCTTTGACTCAATTTCTCTTTATTTTTTTTTTGTTCTTTCTTTTCTTTTCTTAGATTCCCTATTATTTTTAAATTTTTCTTAGTTCAGTGACGGTTTCACAAAACATGCTTTGATCACATTCAACCTCCCTTTTAACTCAATTTTGATAATTAAAATTTATTTTCATTTTATTTTATTTTTATTTCAATTTATTTAATATACACAAGCCTCTAACTCTTCAATTTCAAAAACTCATAATTCTGGGGCTGAAGAGCTGGCTTATCAGTTATGAATTCATGCTTCTCCTACAGAGGACACCGGTTCAATTCCCAGAATCAACATAGCAGCTCACAAAACTTTCCGTAATTCTAGATCCAGGGAATATATGTGTATGTACACACACACACACACACACACACACACACACACACACATATATATATGATGTGGGAGAATTGTCTGTATTCTGTCAATCATGTTTTAATAAAACGCTGATTGGCCAGGCAGGCAGTATAGGCGGGAAAACCAGACAGGAAGTAGAGGTGATGCAATGAGAACAGGAGAATTCTGGGAAGCAGGGGTTCCTCTGCCACTCCTGTGCAGACCACCGAAGAGGCAACATGTAAGCTGTCACACTGAGAAAGGTACTGAGCCCATGTGACTAACATAGATAAGGATAATGGGGTAATATATGTTATAAGAGTTAACAAGAAGCCTGACCTAATGGGCCAATCAGTTTATAACCTTATAGAGTCTTGTGTGTGATTTTTCTTTGTGGCTTGATGGTTGTGGGGTACTGGGTGGGACAGAACCCCAACAAGCCGGCCCCTCATGTTACATATGGTGCCCAGACGTGGATAACTAAATCCACAGAAGCTTAAAAAAGCTTGGAAAAAGAATAGAATAAAGCATGGCTTCTTGGTGGCAGTAATTTCTCGGGTCTGCTCTGCTTGCTAGAGGCAAGCAAGCGCTCTCATCTAAGAGAGGCTTCCTGACTCAGCTTTAGCTGCAAAACCTTGCAGCTCTTTAAAGAGGTCCTGCCAAAAAACACTTAAATGGTGTTGATGAAAAGCTGAACGCATGCTTTTCAGTTTTCAGCCATTGCAGGAAAAAAGCTGCGCCGTTTTAAAATGCTGGCTTTCTGGGCTGTCCTGCCAGAGCAAACTCTGACTTTTTCAGGCAGGCAGTCCGACTGAGTGTGGTCTGTGAGCAGAATGCTGCGGCTTACTTGCTAGCAAGGACCTTGAAACGCCATAGAGTTGTGGCAGTGAACACAGCTCTTTCTGGTATCTCAGCCATGAGGCTGGAAAGCTAAGGATCTAGCCGTCAAAGCCACGGTTTTCCATATTGCTTTGTAAATTAAAGGCTTATGTAGTCAAAAAAAGAAGATATACAGTAAAGAGAGATTCAAAGAGGAAGAAAACCTCTAAATGGTTTACAGTGTGTTTAAAATATTTGCAGGATAAAAGTTAAAGTTCTTAAAGTAAAAAGAAAGAGAGTAGTTGGGTATGGTGGTACACACCTTTAATCCCAACACTTGGGAGGCAGAGGTACATTAACCTCTGTGACTTCAAGGGGAAAAGGTAGAGTGACCTCTGTGACTTCAGGGTGTGGAGGTACACACCTTTAATCCCAATGCCTGGGAGGCAGAGGCATATTGACCTCTGTGACTTCAAGGGACAGAGGTAGAGATTGACCTCTGTGACTTCAAGGTGTGGTAGTACACACCTTTAATCCCAATGCCTGGGAGGCAGAGACAGATCTCTGTAAATTCAAGGTGTGGTAGCACACACCTTTAATCCCAGCACTGGGGAGGCAGAGACAGGAGGATCTCTGTGAGTTCAAGAACAGCCTGGTCTACAGAGTTATTCCAGGACAAAGATATACAGAGAAACTGTCTCAAAAAGTAATAATAAAAGAAATAGAGGTTAAAATAAAGATGGAAAATACACAGAGAATCTTGATACTGTATGTTATTATGCTCTCTTTGAATTGTTTGAATGCTGAGGAAGAAGCAACAGCTGCTAAAAGACTTTTGTTTATAAATGCTGCTGAATTAATCAAATATAGATATTTTGAAAATACCTTGGCTTCAAAATTGAAGTCAAAAGATATGCTACTTTGGAGAAGAGATTTTGCTTTTGTTTCCACAGAAAACGAGAGACTGTGGATTTATTCAGAGTTAAGAAAAATCATCTTTGACCAAGGGAGGCCACCTGAGAAATCTCCGACAGGAACAGATGGCCCAGATGACAGAGTTCTACATCCAGAACAGATTCAAGACTACTGCCTGAGATGATCAAGACTCACAGGATACTCCAGTCAGGACTTGATTTTTACTCTAAATTTTCTTTAGGTCCCCATAAGATTATCAGCGCCCCCAACCAGCAGGAAGTAGCCTGAAATACTACGCCCACATTCCCAACAAATGGACTATGGGTATTTTCCTTTGTTTGAAAAAAAAAAGAGGGAAATGATGTGGGAGAATTGTCTGTATTCTGTCAATCATGTTTTAATAAAACGCTGATTGGCCAGGCAGGCAGTATAGGTGGGAAAACCAGACAGGAAGTAGAGGTGATGCAATGAGAACAGGAGAATTCTGGGAAGCAGGGGTTCCTCTGCCACTCCTGTGCAGACCACCGAAGAGGCAGCATGCAACTTGCCCAGCTGAGAAAGGTACTGAGCCCATGTGGCTAATGTAGATAAGGATAATGGGGTAACATAAGTTATAAGAGCTAATAAGTAGCCTGACCTAATGGGCCAATCAGTTTATAACCTTATGGAGTCTTGTGTGTGATTTTCCTTGGGAGTTGCCGGCTGAGGGGTACCGGGCAGGACAGAAACCCCAACAAGCCAGCCCTCATGTTACATATATATATATATATATATATATATATATATATATATATATATATAATCACTAAGTCATGCAAAGAGGAATTATAATATATATGTATAGCTCAAGACTACTGATAATGAGCATACATGTGCTCAACACCAGCACAAGAATGAAATATTTTCAACAGGTTTAACCTCGCAAATATGCTTAAACCATGATCAAATCCCAAATAATCACTCTACTGAATTTTGTTACTCATTCTCTTATTTTTATACTTGTGCCACATATGTGCATACTACCAAAAATTAAGTATTTAATTAACTTACATTTATCTCAGTGAAATCATGCACATGTATTCTCCGATCTGCTTTATCTCTGGAAATTATGTCCATGATGCAACCATGATGTGGTCCATGTTTGGACCACAAGGCTGTGGGCTAACCAGGGTCATCAATGTAAAGTATGGCATTGTGTTCATATACCATGATTTTGTAGTTTTTACTGGTATGTATTATACCTAATTTGTTTCATTGTGACATTATTTACATATACTATACAATTGATTTTATCATATTTATCTTGTTTCTTTTGATTATTTTCTTCCTTTCAATTCTGCTGATTTTTTCCCCTAGGCCCTCTTGTCTTTTTATGCTTTTGTATCATTTTTTTCTTTTTTATATCCCAGTGAGTTTCCAAATACAGCAAAGGAAGAAGACTTAAAAAATGAATAAATAAAAGAAAGAAGGGTAGAAAAGATCATGAATAAACACACTAAGACTAATTATCATTACAAAGAGATTAAATACTGAGATTTAACCACAGCTTGCAGTCTGTAAGCTGGAATCTACAAAGTACTGATAGAATAAATCACAGATGTCTTCAACACATACAGAAACAAACACACCATGCTAATGGCCAGGATACTCAACATAGCATAGGCATAGGTATCTCAAATTGTGGAGTTTGGTGTGGTTTTTGTGAAGACTCACATCTTTGTAGTTAAAAATTGTTCTTGTTCAAAAATTTACATTAAAAATTCTAGACTCAAACCAGGTTTAGGAGTTTTGAATGTAACAATAAAATGAGACTGAATCTATCTGATATTAAGATACCTTGCATATTATACAGATGTTCTGCTCTGGGGAGCTAGGAGAGAATGGTATCAGCAAAAAAAACAATAAGCAAAGAAAACAAAAATTCTCAACCTAAAGCTCTTTATTTTCTTTAAAAATGCATTCATATCATATTCACCCAGCTCTTTCTGGATCCATCCTCACCTCCACCCCCTACATCTTTGTGCCCCATTATCATTATTTTACAGCTCGTCAACTTCTATTTGTTCTGTTCACATACTCCAGAGTATAAAGCCATTAACTAGATTATGATCAACCTACCAGAAGTCACATCTGTAACGGTCTGCCTGTCCCTTTGAGAGACAAGCCCCGCCCACTCCCTCCCCTGTCCTCCCCTGAGGCAGACAGATCTTCCTTTCTGCTTGCAATCCAAGCCCTTCCTTTCTGTTTCTCTCCCAAAGAGATAGCTATTGTAGTGGCTCCTCTTCAACCCATCTGGTTCTCCTTCTCTCTTTGGTAGCTTCCCTTAGAGGAACTGACTGGCAGCTTGATTTTATTCATATGCCCATAGTCAGATGAGTTAATTATCTCTAAATTTTGGTGGACACCATGTCTGGGAGGATTGAAGCATTCCTCATCACTAACAAGAGGGCCCAGGCATTTTCCAATTTTCTCCAAGAGATTATTCCCCGGTTTAGAATCCTAACCTCTCTTCCGTCAGATTTTACCTCCCAGATCTCTCAAACTTTATCTAAGACTCTTAACATTCTCTTGCATTTTCATATCCGATACCATCCTCAGTCTTCAGGAAAGGAAGAACAAACTAACCATTCCTTAAAAAAAAAAAAATTCTTGTTAAGATGTCACAGGAACTTCACCTTGACTGGGTAAAACTTTTGCCTCTGGCCCTTCTTAGTCTTAGGGCTCTCCCCAAAAGCCCCCTTCCCATCTCACCCTTTGAACTCAAGTATGGATGGCCTGTTTTAACCCCTGGCCTCTCACCTAAAACCTTTCCCATTCCTGATCACCTGCTTACTCTGCTGTTATCCCATCGTCGCTCCCTATTATGGGATTTCAACGACTACTCACTACCTCAATCATGTACCAGTTCATGCCCACTGCCAATTAATATAGAAGATCAGGTACTATTCTCTCCCCCAGACCAATGCCCCTTACCTTTCCCCCTTAATGGCAGGGCCCTTTTAATTAATTCTTGTAACTCCCAGAGCTGCCAAGCCCAAGGGACTTCCTCATTGGATTTACTTGTCTCACCTTAAACCTTTTACTCTTCCAGCTCAAGATACTCCCTCATATACGGTAACTCAAACAGGGCCCTGCTCCCTTAAGTTCTAGAGGACACCAAGATCAGCCACTTTTTCTTCAGTTCTAGAAGAATAAAAGTCTCATCATCATACTTAACTCTCCTGTGCCATAAATTCCATATACTCTCCCTCTCCCTCTCCCTCTTTTCTCCTATCTGCTTCACCAACTTCTCTATATCTCCAATATCATACTAAAATTTCCAGTTAACCACTCAGCTGTTATTACAGGGACCATCATTAAACATAGAGCCAGAGGTACAAGGATTGCCAAAAGCCCAGGTGCTAAGAAACAATAACGAGTTTGGGGACATTCACAGCTCCGGACTCCAAAAACTCACAAAGCAGACTTTAACATAACAGGTTTATCACTGACTGCAGCAGTGTATCCTGGCTCTTAAGGTAATACCATAATGTTTTTAAAAAAAAGTGTCTGAAGATTTGCTTCAGGTAAAACATTAAGGGGTCTAATAATTCTCTTTTCTAATAACTCCCCCTTCTTTTTTTCTCTCCTCCCCACTGTCTTCTATTCCAACACTATACTTATCATAATCATAAGCTTTTAATACACCTAAACTGCTTGCAGTCCGAGCCTTTTCCTTTCTGTCTCTCTGTCAAAGAGGTAGCTGCTGCTGTGGCTTCTCTCCTCTCCCCCCACTTTCCTCTTTCTCTTTCTCTCTTTCCTCATTTCACTTCTTCCTCCCAATCCTCTTCCTTTCCATAACCCACTAAATAAATATCCAAACTCACTCTGTATGGCATGCCTATCTATCTGTCTCTTATTCTCTGCGGCTGCAGCTCCTCATGGGACTGGCTGCCCCGCCAAGATCTCTCACCTGCTATGTGGGTCTCTACCTAGGATCTGCTGCCCCTTGGGACCTGTTGGCCACTCAGGAAACAGTGCCATTTTATTATTTTTACTATAACATTGGTGCTTGTGACTCAACCAGCAGACTCTCCACATTCCCTTCCACCCCTCAGGTGGGCCATCTGAGGACAGGTGGAGCCCTGAGCTCCAGAACCAGGTTTCCTTACAACAGCTTTGCATTCTGTCTACCTGATTGCTGACATCTATGCACACTAGCAGTTTTGGTGGTGATTTTTCCCCTTCCAGCTCCCAACCACAGCCTTCATGGCTACAGTTGAGCCCTTCACTGACATTCGTTTCTGGTTGCTTTCCAAAGCGAAAAATGTGACCAGACAACCCAGGGTTGGTCCTCCCATGCTTGCACTGTACTCACTGTGCAGTGCATTCAATTTGGGGGACCAGGGTACCTAGGATTTTTCTTTCCCCTTTCTTTTCCTTTATTTTGAACCACTCATAAATGGTCCCTGTTGTAAGAGACTGTTTGAAGTGGCCTCTAGCCTCCCTGTCTTCTGAGTCACCTGGACCAAAGCCAGTCAGGCTTTACCACCCCACCTACACAGATAGGACACTCTTCTACAAGCCCTGCAATGTTTGCCGGCATTTCACACCCCACCTAGAGAGAGAACACTCTTCTATAGGTCCTGTGGTGTTTTGCATAGGTTTTCACATTTTCAGCTATGGTACAAACCCTCAAACTATGCTCCGCTGGTGTCCCACTGGCTCTGCTTTTCCTCAAACTGTCCCTGCCACTGCTACCAACAAGATTGGTCGGATCCACGAGGCAGCTGTTTTCAATTCCAGCCTTTGCTCCCCACCATAGCTTGTGACATGGTGAGCTTGGCAACAGGGCAGATCATGCCTCTAGGTCTCTCTTCCATACAACATGTGACTGCTGCCATTTTGATTGAGGTCAGGTGACCTTACTGCCATCTTAACTGAGGTCAGGTGACTTCACCACCATATTAACTGAGAGCCAGGTCAGGTGACCAAGTTCCACCATTTTTATGGAGGTATTCCCTGTCTATTTTCCCAGTGCTGACTCTATTATGTGTGTGTTTTGTGCAGTGGCATGCCTTTGGTAAGGCCCATCAAGAGCATCTACTTTGCCCAACTCCTCTTCATTGTATGTGTGTGTGTGTGTGTGTGTGTGTGTGTATGTTTGTATACATACATATAACTTAAATACACCTATGTTTACTGTTAAATGTTATAATTGTCTGTTCATTGTATCTCATTCCAGACTACAAAGCAATAAGTCTTATGCTTTAAATTGGTATGTACTTTTAAGTCTCTTACATAAAATACTATATATGTAATCCAATCCTGATTTAAAATATATTAAGCTGTTCTCTACTATTGTCAGTTCTACCATTAACCTTCTATTGCAAGCAGTTTTTTTCTTTCTGTCTTTTTACAAGTGTAAATCTTACATGTTAAGTTGAAAGCCAGGATAGTCAAGCTCAGACCCAGCTCTCCAGGCAGATTCTATACTATACTTATAACTCATCTATACTTGGTAAACAGTCTTCAACTTCTCAGAGATGTAGGGAATATGGCATTTAAATGCTTAGTTATTTAAAAAAAGCTTTTCATAACAAAAAGAAACAGGTTGAATTCTAGCAGCAGTACTCTACTTCCTCCAAAGAAGAAGACAAATGGGCACAGAACAATGTCCATCTGCAATTTGCTTCAACTGCCAAGTGTTGACCACTGGGCAAAACTGCCTTGCATTTAAACTGAAGATCACCAGACAGTGGACAGAATCACTGGAATCATCAGCACAGCTCAGGTCAAAGTAGATGTCTTCCTACAGAGTTCTTAGCCCACAGGATGCTCTAGAGCCTGGCAGGCCCTGCACTAAAGGACAAAAGAAAAATATGACTCTCAGCAACCATGGAGGATCCTGAGGAGTAGCTCTATGTACCAACCAAATAAATTCTCCGTCATTTTTTAATCAATAACTCAAGTAAAATTTTATCCTTCTCAAAGATCTCTAATGCAGTTTGACAGCTGAGAGGTTTTGTCAGTTTAAAAGAAAAACCTCACCAAACAAATTTTAGTACAAATGCACACTATCAAATTTCTCTCTCATGCTGCCTTTCATAGTCTTAAAGACACTTTTCATTATGCAAAAACATCTGTCACAGTCATTCTGATGTGTAAAACTTATGTTTTCACAACCCCCCCCCAAAAAAAAAAATCTTGTAAGTTCGAGGAAGTTGAATTGAAGGACATACCTTAAACAGGTCAGATACACCCCTCTCAATTCCTTAAACAGGTATAAGAGACACCAGACATTTCCATACCACAAACACTGGACAGGAGAAAAGAGACCAACTACACCAGGATGTGACCAGCACCCAGCTTTCTCAGGTTTCTACCCCTCAAGACAACAGCCACAAATAAGCAGGAAACAGTCTTGAGAATCTGCCCTCCCAATTCCTTGAGCCTGTTGTGTCTAACCTCCTGTCTTTTTACTATAAAAATGAGGTGGGAATGTAATAATTTGTCCTGTCCCTTTAAGAGACAAGCCCCATCCATTCCCTCCCCCAGCCACCACTGAGAAAGGCAGATCTTCCTTCCTGCTTGCAGCCTGAGCCTTTTCCTTTCTGTCTCTCTCCCATAGAGGTAGCTGGTGCCGTGGTTCCTCTCCCTTCTTCCCCCGTTCCTTTCATCCCCCTTCTCCCTCCTTCTCCCCTTCCATTCCGTAACCCGCTAAATTAATATCCAATCTCACTCTGCATGGTATGCCTATCTGTCTGTCTCTCACCTACTATGGCTGTGGCTCCTCAAGGGACTGGGTGTACCACCGAGGTCTCTTACCCACCATGCAGCTTCCTACCTGGGATCCGCTGCCCCTTGTGACCCGTGGCCACTTGAGGAACAGCACCATTTTAATATTTTTACCATAACAACATCCTTAAAGAAAATTGACCCTGCCTTCTCCAGAAGATGTCTACATCCCATAGCTCCTCAGTTTCAAAGTAGAGCTCATAAATCCCTTTCTATACTGGAATATGGGCTGGCTTAACATTGTGCAAGTCTCACATCATCTTGCATGATGTTATTTCTGGGAGACATAAACACATGTCTACTGACCCCAGAAGGGAATCAACAACAAACAAACATACAGATACCAGAAAAATCCAACTTGATGAACCAGTGAGCTTCATTGGGGTTACTTATATACATACAGATGAGATATTATGTATAGAGACAGAAATAACTCAAAAACAGCTGCATCACTAAAGCCCATCCTAACATGGACAAGCGTTCGTAAAACCCGGAAAGCAGGAACACACTACACAACCAGTAACCAGCAGGCAGTTCTATGCTTTACAAAATATCCTTCATAGATAGTTCAGATTGTTTTTGTTCTTTTCATGCAGTCAGCTGGTCTCTTCTTCTTCCAGGCAGCCAATTTGTCTGCGATCATCTCCAGTAGTCATTCCTGTTTCTATATGTTAGAGAAGGAAGATGTCTAATGAATCTGGTCAGTTTGGGGAACTTCCTGTAGCTACTGAGTTAAGTTTACTTCCCCAGCTTAAGGAGCTTCCCTGCAGGATAGAATGCTTCACTTGTCCTCAAAACATTCTTTTGTTTTACCTCCCTATAAATATTTTATGTGGAGACCCAAAAATATAAGCCTATTTCCACCTTGTCTGATGGTTAAACAGTTTGAAGGTTGCTCAAGATGGTTGACAAGTATAACTACACTTGCCCCAACTCAGGACGTGATTACCTGGTTCTTTTCACATTATGATAGCTCATACTAGTAGATCCACTCCATCCTGACCAATGGTCAGGATATGCAAACATACTTTTTGCTTCTTTTGTAATATGAGGTTACCTGGGAAGTGGCTGCCTTCAAGATACTAGGTCTAGGGTAGCTTCACTGCCTAAGCAACAGAATGTTAATGACTTGATGTCTCAAAGTGTTGAAGCAATTATCTGTTCAAGTTGTCCTTTCTATCATTTTAATAAAGTTTATTTGATACATTCTTCTCCCTTTGTAATTGGGTATAAAAGAATATAGAAAATAAACATGGATGATTTCAGTATTCACTGGAATGCTCTCCTGGTATTTTCTATTATTTCTGTTTCATTATTTTCACACATGCCTTCATATTCTTTACTAATATTTCTAACTCCCCATGCCCCTACCCTGGAGAGAGGTGTTTTTATCAAAGGTGTTCCCTGACAATTCTGTCTTAGCATGCATCTGACCAAGAACATTCTGTTGTTTTCTCTCCCTTTTAACACCCTGATTTAGAACATTTTGGTGATTTGCCTTTCTTACACTATCCTGTGTCTTAACAAGCTTCCTCTCAAGGTGTACAGTCCTAATCTTGGAGGAAACTGTTGTATAACAGGAAGCAACCACTGATGCTGTGAATTCATGAGTACAACAGCCCTCTCATGTATAGAAGACACTTTCTCTCATGTACTCCTGGATCTCTTGCCACTCTCTGTTGTAAAATATTTCTTTACACTGTGTGGAAATGTATTGCTGTGATAGGTGTAATAAAAATCTGAATAGCTAATAGCTAAGCAAGAGGTAGACAGGACTTCTGGACACAGAGAGAGGAAGGGGCGGAGATTATCGAGGTAAAGGAAGCTGCCAACAAGACATAGAGGGAGTCAGATGTAGAGAATGAAATGAAGATAAAAAGCCACAGGCAGAACATAGATTGATATAAATGGGTTAATTTAAGTTATAAAAGCTAGTGGAACAAGTTTAAGTTAAGGCTGAGCTTTTATAATTAGCAATAAGTCTCTGTAGATTTGTTAGGGAGCTCATAGTACAGAGAAACACTTGTTAAACCTCTCTTCTGTGATGGTTCCTGAGATCTGAGGAGAGATGTGATATAGTCATGTCATTTAGGGCTATACATTCTGCTGATACTTAACTTTCTGATCTTTCATCAGGTGTGTCTTTCCATATTAACCATCATTCGTTAAACAAATAAATTTTTCTGATAAGGTCTGAGAACTGCACTAATATTTAAACATAGAAATATAAATTTAGAGGGCAGTTTAATACCATGTCACTTGTGCAAACTAACAGTTGTATATTTCTCCTCTGGGACCTCTGAGTTTCACAACCTTGGGTTCATGGCCAGATGTACAGTATAGGCATCTGTTTCCTTGTGTGGAACGGACCATAAACCAATCAGAAGGCAGATGGTTATTCCCATAACATTTCTACCTCTGTAACATCCATGGGATATTTTGTCATGCAAGTCATATTTAGACATACCGGATTTAAAGATGGGTAATACTGCCAATGATTTGCCCTAAGACCCCATCACCAAACCTATATAGCCTGTTTCAGTGCTACAAAAGCTAGACATCAGAGACTCCTTGGTCAGTACCAGCTTGATTTTTCCATGTCATGTGACCAATGTGTGTGCTATCTTCAGCTATAGAGCCTTACCTTCAAGTTCTTGTGGGCAGCCTAGAGTAACAGTAGTTTTGAGTATCTCCAGGAAACTTATGGCCAACAGTTCAAGGGAAGGTATTGCACACCTGGCACAAACAATTATTTGGTACCCTATGATTTTTGGCATGCACATAATTCCCTGCGTAGGAAACTACATCTTCTATCTAAATGGATCATGGACTTAAAATTTAAAATACTATAAATTTTTACTTTTGGGGGATTATAATATAATTACATCATTTTCCTTTCCACTTATTCCCCCCAAATTCTTCTATATAATAACATTCCCTTGTCTTTCAAATTAATTGCCTCCTTTTTATTAATTGTTGTCACGCGTGTGCACGTGCACGTGTGTGTATGTGTGTGTATGTTTGTATCAACAGGGTCTGTTAAAGAAAACCACACACTAAAAATACAAAGTTGTGGAGTCCAGTCTCATTAGATACATCTAGAATACGACTCTTATACCCAAATGTCAGGGATCATTGAAGAGAGGTGTGGAGGTTGTAAGAGTCAGAGAAACAAAAAGCTTAAAATGAAATTGTCTCCTAGAATACCAGAAACTACATTCACAAAATCTTACCAGCATGATTGCCGAAACATAAGCAGAAGAATAACAGCAGTGAACACGCTAAGATGGAAGAGAGAAAGTCCACAAGACCTAGATCTTATTAAATTTTTGGGAAAAAAAACAGGTAAAGTTATTGAGATTACTCTGCCAGAGAGTACATACAGGAATGAACACAAAAGTTCTAGTGTGGGGAAATATTTAAAAATAACATTTCTGAGAATAGACTAATAAGTAACATGGTGTGTGTATATGTGTATGTGCAAATACACGTAAAGAACTCATTACAGTAAAACTAAAACACAGTCCAACTAGAGAATATTCATAGATCATAAATAGGCATTCATAGGCATTTCACCAGTGGTTACATGAGATGCGAAAGGAGGCACATGAAGAAATATAGTCAATGTCATTAACCATTAGGAAGTGAGGATTCACCTGAGAATGTGATATCTCTACAACGACAAATCCAAAAGGAGAGCTAAAATTTTAAATAATGACATTCATTTCTGGAAAGGAGAAACTGAATCACTCAGACATCCTTAGTGAAAATGTAAGATGGCTTTGGAAAACAAGTAGTTTCTAAAAACAGATAGATGATAAAGAAGATAGATAGATGCTAGCTAGATATATAATAGACAGATAGATAGATACATAGATGATAGATAGATAGACAGATAGATAGACATACAGACATACAGACAGAAAGATAAAAGATAGATAGAACCACCATTTATATTTTTGAACATTTATGAAATCTATGTTCATAAAAAACTTACACATGAATATTAATAGGGTTCCATTTGTAATAGTCTAAAATTAGAAATAGACAGACATCTTTGGTGAATCATTAAGCAAAATGTGGTACATATATAATATGGCATATTCCTTAACAATATAAAAGAATAAACAACAAATTGACACATAAACGTCCATGACTCTTGAGGGAGTCATATTAAGTAAAAAGAACCAGTTTGAGATGGTTTTATAGTAAGGGTCAATTTTGTTGTTCTTGTTGTTCAAGATCTGACTGCCTCTGTCTCCCGAGTGCTGAGATAAAAGGCATGCACCATCACTGCCAAGCTCTAGAGCGGACAGGAGAGTTTCTATAGCTATAAAGGAGCAACAAGGCAACCTTGGGCGTGATGACATGGTCTTTGTCTTGATGAATATCCTGACTGTAATTTGGTAGTACGGTTTCACATGACATGTCATTGTAGAACTGCCATTGATGCTGTGTAGAACCCTCTGTATTATGTCTTTACGGTTGCACATGAATCTACATTTACCTCAAAGTAAACAAGTAATTGATTTTAAGATTTGTCTACTACTGCACTTTTTAAATCCAGAATTAAATTTTGATTGTGATGTGAGAAGTGTCCCTTTCCTCTAAGTGATTTTTGAGCAGTTTTCCTCTCTGAAAGGTGCAGAATACCATGCTGCCATCAGTCACTTCTAAGCTGGCTTTGCTTCTGACTTGTTGGTCTGACTCCCCTGCCAGCCCCACACTGATTAAATCACTGTGGCTTTGCACTGAGTCCCCGTGCTACACTTGGCAAGATCTATGACTCACCCCTGACTTATCCTTTGTCCTTAGGGGTTCTTGGCCCTTACCTCTTCTCTATAAATCTCAAAGTTAGCTTACTCAAGTCCAGGAAATCCCCCTCGGGCAGAAAGAGTATTCTTACCATATTATCTTACTTCCATTAAACATTTACTTTAGCGATATCCATTTATTTAAGTAATTCTTGATATTTTATAAAGTGTTAGCATTTTTAATAAAAAACTTTGTGTATTTTTTAATTAAATATATTGGGAATACATTATAACTGTTTGGAAAAAAATTAAACATTTTTTGTTTCCATTATTCAGACAATATTAATCTTTAAATACTGTTTTTTAAAATATGACTAACATTCTTAACAATAGTTTACTCATGGATTCTTTTGAGTTTTCTGTAAAATCAATAATGTCCTTAAAAAAAAGCTTTGTGTTTTCTTCAAATTACTATATTTTTATTTGATTTCTCACTGTGTTGCCAGATATGGCATCAAACTTGCCAATGAGTGTAACATTAATGTAAAACATTTTTCCTTCTTTTAAAGATATATATCACATTCACAAAGAGTATACTTGTACCAAATCATTTAAGCACACCTCATCAAGTTCAGAGTCCTTTCCTACTTTAAAAAGAAGCTGCAAGTATATGCTCATTTCAGTGAGTACTTTTTATAAGCCTATTGAGAGAATCTGAGAACTCTCCACTGATCTGTTAATATGAGGAAATAATCTTCTAATGTTTATCCAAACATGTTTCAAGAACAAAATAATTTTTGAATTCTGATTGATCATATTTTCTTTTTTATTTTCTTTCTTTTTAAATTTTTTATTTTTTGCTGTTTTCAGGAGTAATATCAAAATGTCTTTTTTATTTAAGTGAAGAGAAACTTTATTCACAAAGTGTGTGAGGAGCCTTTCTTTTCCTACATGTTGAAAGCACTGGTGAAAGACTTTAATAGTTATTGGGAACTGCTCTCAAATGATCTGGTACTTAATCAGTTAAAAGACTTTTAACTCTTAATTATCCTTTTTTTCCCTTTTCTGTAGGTGGTAAATAGATGAATCGTGTTAATCCACTCTGCTAGTTTGTATTTGAATGTTTTAATTGAAAGTTTGAGAGCATCAACACTTAGAGTTATTGTCAAAATGTAGATATTAATTTCTGTGATTTTTATTTTTTGGCTTTAGTGATCTCTGGTACCTTCCTAATTTCACTTGCTTTTGTTATCTGAGTGTGTTTTACTCTCTCCTGTGGTTGGGTAGATGGGTCTATTTGTCTGCACACTGTCAACACTTTCTCCAGCAATCCCCTGTGGTAGAGACTTGGTGTTGATAAATTAATCCAGTTTGTACGATGCTTGAGATGTCATCATACATGATCCAAGCAATATTACAGAGCCATTATAATTAAAATAGGATGACGCTGATACAAAAATAGATTCAAAGATCAATGGAACAGACTGGAAGACCTAAATTAAACCCACACAATTGTATCTATCTGATTTGAACAGTGATGCCAAAAGCACACATTAGAGAAAACACAGCTTCTTTGCTTAGTAGTGCTGGGAAAACTTCATATCTGCTTTTGAACAAGCAAAATTAGATCTAGCTCTCACCATGTACAACAATCAACTCAAAATGGATGAAAAACTTGAATGTTAGAACTCAGAAACTGCAAAGGGAAAGCATTCAGGATGCAAGCAAAGATTTTTGCAGGATACCAACAGCTTTAGCAAATAACACCCTGGACTGACAAATGGTATTACATGCAATTGAAAAGTATTTGCACAGCAGAGGCAACAATAAATTTATGAAGAGGAAACCTAAAGAATAAGAGAAAATCTTTGTTAATTAAACATCTAATAGAGGATGAATATCAATATAATATAATGAGCTAAAAAGATTCAAAATACCCCAAAATCAAACAATCCAAGTAATATTAATAAATGGGCTAATGGAAGGAATAAACAGTTCTGAAAAGGCCAAGTGCAAATGACCTTGAAACATACAATAAAGTGCTAAATATCCAAAGGCGATTCAAAGATACAGCAAGATTCCACCCAGCTCACCTCTGCTTGAATGGCTATCATAAAACTAATAACAAAAGATGCTGATGAGGGTGTAAGAAAAGGGGATGCTTGTCGTTTGCTGCTGGTAATGTGCATTAGGTCTCCTGAACCAGACCAGTATGGAGGGACCTCAAAAACTCAAAATTACCACATCACCTCACTCCACTTCTGGATATATACCAAAGAACCACTGCAACATAGCACTATCTACAGCAGCCATGTGATAGAATAGGCCTAGTGTTTGCTAGTATATGAACAGATAAATAAAATAGGGTATATATGCACAATTGAGTTTTATTTAGCCATAGTAGAATAAAAAATGTATTACTTGCTGGAAAATAGATACAATAGATCTTAAGTCAGATTCAGAAAGACAAATGTCACGTTTTCTCTCATTTGTAGATCCTAGAATTTGTATAAATGCACAAAACCATTAATACATGTAAATAACATCAAAATAGGAAAATTGGTGGAAGTCATGAGATCAGTTGAGGCAGGGACAAAAACAAAACAACAACAACGAAAATCAACAAAAAGAGAAACAAAGAAGGGCACATTGTGAAGAGAATATGTGTCAGCACAGGTCTCTACCAGGTCCTCTGTGTAGAGTATGGCTCCCCATTTAATTTTTTTATGAGATTCATGAGTGTGCAAATGAATGGATCTCTGATTCCTGTTCTTTCTCTAGGGTTCTTTTCCTTCTGTTTGTTTGTCTTAATACAACTTTGGTGGGGCAGTTTCTGTTTTATCTTATTATATTTTGTTATTTTTATTTACTTTTTATTGTTTTTACTGAGCTATACATTTTTTCTCTGCTCCCCTCCCTTTCCCTCATCCTCTTATACACTCACCATGATCCCCATATTCCCATTTTACTCAGGAGATCTTGTATTTTTCTACTTCCCATGCTGATTAGATTCATGTATGTCTCTCTTAGGATCCTCATTGTTGTCTAGGTTCTCTGGGATTGTGAATTTTAGGTTGGTTTTTCTTTGTTTTATGTCGAAAAGTCACTTATGCGTGAGTACATATGATATTTGCCTTTCTGTGTGTCGGTTACCTCACTCAATACGATGTTTTCTAGACCTATCCATTTGCCCACAAATTTCAAGATATCATCATATTTTTCTGCTGTGTAGTATTCCACTGTGTAAATGTACCACATTTTTCCTATACCATTCTTTGGCTGAGGGGCATTTAGGTTGTTCCAGGTTCTGGCTATGACAAATAATGCTGCTATGAACAGAGCTGAGCACATGTTCTTGTGGTACGACTGAGCATCCTTTGGATATACACCCAAAAGTAGTATTGCTGGGTTTTGAGGTAGGTTGTTTCCTAATTTTCTGAGAAATCGCCCTACTGTCTGATGTGAGGTTGATGGATTTTTTTTTCCCAGTCTGTAGGCTGCCATTTTGTCTTGTTGACTGTGTCCTTTGTTTTATTGAGGCTTCTCAGTTTCAGGAGGTCCCATTTATTAATTGCTTCTCTCAGTGTCTGTGCTACTGATGTTATAGTTAGCAAGTGGTCTCCTGTGACAATGCATTCAAGTGTACTTCCCACTTTCTCTTCTATGAGGTTTAGTGTGGTTGGCTTTATGCTGAGGTCTTTGATCCATTTGGACTTGAGTTTTGTGCATGGCAATAGATACGGATCTATTTTCATTCTTCTTCATGTTGACATCCAGTTATGCCAGCACCATTTGTTGAATATGCTTTCTTTTTTCCATTTTATAGTTGCTTCTTTGTCAAAAATCAGGTGTTTGTAGATGTGTGGGTTGATATCTGGGTCTTCGATTCATTTTCATTGGTCCTTCTGTCTGTTCTTATGCCAATTTCAGACTGTTTTCAGTATTGTAACTCTGTAGTGGGGTTTGAAGTCAGAGATTGTGATGTCTCTGGAAGTTCCTTTGTTGTACAGATTTGATTTTGCTATCCTGGATTTTTTGCTTTTCCATATGAAGCTGAGTATTGATCTTTTGATGTCTCTGAAGAAATTTGCTGGGATTTTGATGGCCATTGCATTAAATCTGTAGATTGCTTTTGGTAAGATTGTCATTTTTACTATGTTAATTCTTCCTAACCAAGAGCATGTGATATCTTTCCATTTTCTTACGTCTCTTTTAATTTCTTTCTTCCAAGATTTTAAGTTCTTGTCATACAGGTATTCCACTTGTTTGGTTAGAGTTATTCTAAGATATTTTATGCTATTTGTTGATATTGTGAAAGGTGATGTTTTCTGATTTCTCCCTTAGTCCCTTTACCATCTATGTAAAGGAGGGCTACTGATTTTTTTTTGAGTTAACCTTGTATCCTGCTCTATTACTGAAGGTGTTCATGAGCTGTAATAGTTCCTTAGTAGAATATTTTGGGTTACTTATGTAAACTATCATATCATCAGCAAATAGTGAGAGTTTGACTTTTTCTTTTATTATTTGTATTCCCTTGATTTCATTTTGTTTTCTTATTGCTCTAGCTAGAACCTCAAGTACTATAATGATTAGATATGGAGAGAGTGGACAACCTTGTCTTGCTCATGATTTCAGTGGAATTGCTGGGAGTTTCTCTCCATTTAGTTTGATGCTGGCTGTTGGCTTGCTGTATATTGCCTTTATTATGTTTAGGTATGGTCCTTGTATCCCTGTTCTCTCCAAGACCTTTATCATGAAAGGATGTTGTATTTTTTTAAATGAATGAATGAATGAATGAAAAGCTAGCTACTAGTATAAATGTTAGCAAGTGAACTGTCATTTAAACTTGCTAAGAGGGAAAATGAGTTTGTTTGCTTTTTTTTTCTAATAGAGTGACACTGAGCATATGAAACACACTAGAACAGGTCTGATGCCCAGGAGTAGTACCACCATATGAAGGACTCCACAGTTTTGTGTGTATGTGTGTACTTTTGATTATAGTTTAGTGGGGTTTGGGAAAGGTTGGTTTTATTTTGCGGGGGGTTGTTGTTTGGAGTTTTTGTTTTTGAGAAAGAACTTAAAGTTGGGTGAGCAGGAAAGGGGACAGGATCTGGAATGACTCTGGAAGAGGAAGAATGTGATCAAAATATATTTAAATTTAAAAACTATTTTAAATAAAAAAGAGGGAGAATATGTCAAAATACAAACTTAGAAGTAATTGATTTTATGAAATATAATACTCTACACAACAAATATATACCAATAAATAATTAAAACAATAGTTTTAGTACTAATTGTTTGGCATCTGTTGTTTCACTGTGAATCGGAAATTGGGGAGAAAAATACATTTTTAGATTGGTTTCTAAATGACCTTGAGAAACTGAAGCAAGGCTCAACCACAGCTCACAGTAAATTCAATTTTGCTTCTGAAAAAGGGTCTTTCAGTGCACCAGGCTGCTCAGAGCCTCAAGGAGTTCCCTGTGTCTCGCATGACAGAAGGGAAACCACCCATGTGTGTAATCTGACCTGTAACCTCAACGCATACAGGATAGGCTCCACTCCCCATACACACAAAAGATTTAAAAAAGGTAATTTAAGTTTCTAAACCCCAATGTTATAGGATGTTTACCATCCCATGAAGTTGTTCTAATACATTGTCTTAAAATTATTACTCATTACTCATCAGGTTCCAAGTTCCAATTAATTAAAGCCTTATTGTTAAAATGTAACTTGTATAATAATGTGCTTTGGGCAGCTCTGAGAACTATTGTTGTTGTTGCTGCTGCTGCTGCTGCTGCTGCTTTTTTGAGCCAGGGTTTTTCTATGTAACAGTTCTAGCTGTCCTGGGACTCACTTTGTAGACCAGGCAGGCCTTGAGCTCACCAAGATCCACTTGCCTCTGCCTCCCAAGTGCTGGGATCAGAAGTGTGCACCACCACCACACCTCTGTGGGAACTGTTTAAAGCTGCCTGTCTGAATGTACTGAAGCCACACTAGCTTACTGTGGTTTGTATTTCGGTAATATATTATTTTTTGACCATTTTTTGACATTATAAAATTTATAATGTAGTATTATAAATTTTAATCTCTAGGCATGTATTGAAATCAGAAGTTTCAGGTATTTATTTGATAGTTTATTTTTTAAAATGTAGTATTTTATAGAAGTTACATGAATCGCCATTATTGATCAGTTTTAACTTGTTTTTAATATTTTACTTAATGCATTTTTCTACCATAAAAATTAACATGCTTGACATTGGATTCCCACCTTTTCTATTTTGAAAGATATAGACTTCCTCCTTTTATTAATCTTTTCCTTGAGAAATTCTAATCTGACAACACACCTCAGCAACAGCACCTTTGGGGAAATGAGTTTACTGGGCTTAGCACTCCAGGTTATAGTCTTTCACTGAGGGGAAATCAAGGCAGCTTGACCTGAAAGCAGTCATACTACATGCACAGTCAGGAGCAGAAAGCTGTCGATGAATGCATGCATGCTACACTCAGTTCCCTTTTCCACTCTTATGGAACCAAAGAATTTTTCCTTGGGCAGTGGTGACAGTCTCAGTGGTGAAGTCTTACCACTTCAATTAGCATGATCCAGATAGACCCCCCAAAAAGAGGGAATGCCCATGCTCTGCAGAATCGAGACAACTCCTTACTGGGACTTTCTTCTCAGGTATATTGTGTCAAGTTGAAAACTGGTACTAGCCATCACCCATACTTTTCAAAATAGAAACTGAGCAGTGCATAGCTTGACAGTCCCCACTAACCTAAATGCCAGATGAGCCCAGAAATTTTTGATTCCTGGTATTCTTAGTGTCTTGAGAATGTTTTCACAATATCTTTAGGCAAAAAGGAAAATGTTTTATTTCATTTTAAAAGTAATTTTATTTTGTTTATTAAGTAATAAAGTGGAAACAACTTAATAGCTTCAGAATTGTTTGAAAAAATCAATAGCAATAGACATAAATAAAAAGAAAAAATGGTATTTTAATTTTTCATAAATAACCACATTGCTTTCTAATAGAATAGTCACATGGGGTACAGTTTGACCGCTTGAATCTTAGAACAAAAACAGACACCCCATCAGTTAGTTTTTGCTTTACTCTGATTTAATTAGTTTCATCTTGGCATTTACTTTTTGTGCATAACAATATTCATCCAAAAATCCACTTGATAGGCACTGAAGGCTATGCATGGGGCACGGGACTTTGCAGGTAGAACAACTGACTTATGCAACAAGCCTTGTTTGTGCTTGATTTCACCATACCCCCCCTCTCTCTCTCTCACACACACACACACACACAAATACACAAAGAAAAGAGAGAAAGAGAGAGATAGAGAGAAGGGCGTGTCATTAAAAGTTAACAAGTGCGATTCATTGTGAACCGTGAACTTGCCTTGAGCAAGTATTCTGTGCTATAGCCAATGGATGATTGTGGTTATTGAGAAGATGGAAGCACCTCTGGTAGCCTCATCTCTGCTGACCCTCAGGACCTCAGTTATACATTGCTGTGTTTATTAATCTGTCTTTTTTAAATTGCACCTTATCAGTTTATCTTCAGAATTGATGACCTTTACTGCTACACATTTACACAATTTTGGCTCAACTTCAATTTTGATTTATATTTTAGGCATTCCATGGTTGTTTTCCCTTTTCAGGAATAACATTCTCTAGAGTCTTAGCAATTTGTTCATAATAAAATTGAATTTGTTCCTCAACGTCCTTGCTTTTTCTGGGAGAGAGCTGTGCTGGTTACACCTTTCTGAGCTGACAGGCACTTACTTTTGCCACATAGATATTATTTTACAGTTTTTTGGCTTCTGGCGTTGTCAGGAACTCCGGTTCCACTCGTTAGCACTGCCTTTTACATTGTCTGTATTCATTTCTCTGTTGATTCAAAATCCTTGCGGTTTAGATTTTTTATGTTTTAACCACCATCAGCCTATACTTGAACTGTTTTTTCTTTATCTATTTAATTTTTACTTAATCTATTTAGTTTCACTGACTTCCTAAATGTGACTAAGTTTCTGTTTAAAAGCTATGGAAATCCTAATCATGTTCAAAAGTCTCCATTGTTTTCTCTAGGTTCTCCAGGAACTTCACATTAGACCTATATCAGACATGCATAGATTGGACTATTCTACATGCCTCTGCATCTCTGCCTCTAAATTCTAATGCATTCATGGAGGTGCATGTCCCAGCTATGGATCCTCTCTCACTGTGTGATCTATTTACATTTGTATAGGCATGTAGTTGTGATTTTCCTTGAGATACACTACACTATTTTCTTTTTTACAAATACTTGGGGTACCATCAAAACAGAATCACAATGTATTTAAATTTCTATTTGGGTATTTTTGAATCCCAAACTGAGTTAATTGTTGTATACAGAACAGTTGAGGAACAACAAAGCCATCCCATGGGAAATTTTCTGTTTATATCTTTCCTACAAGAGAAGAAGACCAGACTCCCTACTGCTTCCTACTTTAGTTTTCAATACAGGTTTTAAATTTTGCTTTCACTTACAGACACGGTGACTTTGATATGTGCAAACTTTAACTTGAATTATCTACCTGACATCTCGTCTAATATGGGCTTCCAGATTTTTGTTCTGTCTCTTGACTGATTGTTGAGCAAATGACTGTTCTGCTGGGAATAAAGCCCAAGATAGGTGGACACTCTAACCACTGAGTTACACCAACAAACAGCCCCGTTTCTGTTTCTTTCATCCCTTGAAGTTCAGTCTCTAAGGCAGTATCCAGAGCCAACACTGGTGTCAATACATGCTGCTTTCTAAGTCTTCCTGGATCAGCAGATTCTCTAACACAATCTTCAATACTGTCAGAGCCAGAGGATTTCCAGATTCTTCTCTCTAAGTTACATTTTTGAGGCCTAATTTGATGGTTCAATCTTTCCCAAGATTAATTAATGCAGGAAGTAAGAAGTAGAACAACTATTGAATAAAATAGGAAGTACAATAGAAACCCAGTGAATATAAAGGTGATTTATGAACTTTAAAGTCAGGATATTAAAAGTCCAGACTTGTAACCTTAATTCAATTCTCCTTAGCAGTGGGGCCTCCAATTAAATTATCCCAGAACCAGTTGCTACAAACTATGGTGAAAGTAAAGAAACTCTTCTTTCCCCCCAGCAGAGGGGCCTGCAGAGCCCTGTAAAGAAAAAAACTTGCCAAGAGATGGCCCATGGGGTGACTGCCTGTGCTGTCTTCACTTTGAATGAACCATTCTTAAGCATTCTCCAGTTTCCCTGTGGGAAAAGCGATTTTATTCATTCTAAGAACAGGTCAGGAGGTTGTAAATGTATCATCTTTCTCACTGGACTTTGTCCTCTTCCCACAGAGAGATTTCAGCCAAGAATTTGGGAATCCAGTCTGAGAAGTAGAAAACATCTACTTTTTAAAACAAAAAGCCTTTTCCAGAAACCATTGAATTTATTTTTGTCACCAATATCCATCCATTGATCAATAAACCACCATTGTAAAGTGAACGGCTGCCAACAGTCCCGTCTCCTGAGGACTCCAGGACCAACAACAGCAAAAGAGCATGTGGAGACAGGTCAGTAAGCAGGACCAACCCACAGCACAACAAAAACAACTCTTTAAGTACACAGTCTAAGTGAACAGAGACAAGTGACACGTCAAGGGTCGGCGCCTTTGCCAGCACGTGTGAGGGAAGTAAGAGTGAGTACAAGATGATGGCATAAAGGATATGCTTGTCACAAAGGGACACTTGCATGCCCTGCTCATATGTTCTGTACGGAGACTCTATTGGCACGTTTGTCTCTCTTTTTCTTAGATGAAGACACAGATGGAGGTAAAAGACTTGTGCAATAACAACTAAAGAATCTGAAGACACAGCCTACAGCCTTTCTACTCCATTGTGCTAGCCCGAAAGTCTTACTTTCCACTATGATAAAATTCTCGTGTTCTTGACCTGGGTGCAATGCAGGCATAAGGAGAAAGAATCCATGAGGATTTTGAATATCCCAGCTGATTGTCATTATCAACTTGTCATCTTTTTTTGTTGGCAAAAATACAGCCTTAGAAGATTAGACATGGGAAGATGTAAGTAGTTTTATGGACACGGTGCTGTCTGTCCTCCTGATGACACTGTGCGGAAAACTATGAAAATGAAATCTCCTTCGGGATCTAACTAGAGCATAGCATCTCCTTATTTGGTACAGGAAGGCTTCTTTAGTGAATCCCTGGGAATAAGGATAGTAGAATACAACAAAGCATCCACATCTGCTTCCATAACTATTTCTTTTTAGTAAAGTCATGCATGCCAAATATGTTTAATACTCATTATGGATGACTCTTCATATGGGGGAATGCAAGTTTAACCAGTAAAAAAAAATATTGCCATTAGGGAATCACAGAGGAAGTGTTATCAGGACACACAAGCTACTGGACCAGCCTCGAGTCACAACAGTGCCTGATAATTGTGTGGGTTCTGCAATCCTCTACCAGGGGTAAGCAATGCCACTTGCTTATATAAGCTGTTCTAGAGAACTATGGGTGTCAAAATGCAACCGGGGGCAGTCTAACAGCTGCAGAGAGATCATAGACACTGCAGAAGATACCCTCTGTACACCTAACACATTATTCAAAAATATTACTTAGGTTCAAAAGAAGATAACAATAGTATGATTAACTAACATGTTTCTAAGACTTAAAAGCACTGGAGCAGTTGTTCTAAAATTCAATAAATCAGTGCTTTCATCCTACATGTTGGTTTGGTTTTCCTGGGCATTTTTGCTAGAGAAGAAATGCTTTGTTCTCTGCAGGCAAATGCATGTTTGCTCTAGGGAAAGCGATAAGGAAAAGTATTTTAGGAAAGAGCCGGATGACTCAGTGTGGGAGAGATAATATTGATAAGCCTGAGCCAGGCCACTGATAACTCTATGGTCAAGTGATCCTTTAATACAACCACAGATTTTATCAGCAAGAAAAGTTTGAGTTATGCATCTATATTTTTGGATTGAATTAGTTACGTTGTGGAGCAGGGGGCTGTGATGGATGGTGGGACATGCTAACAGAAACCCAGAGGCATAAGCCCAGCCTCTCAAACACGTATGTTTTCCCAGCTGACTTTTTGCATCTTGTGGCTCATAACTTTAATCATGTGTCATCAACCTGCCTTAAAGATACATTTTCATTGTGGATATCCATGGCGCTGTCATGTCTCAGTGAAGCAGCCAGAACAGTGGTTGCTACTGCTGCATCATTTCAGTTTCTAGAAATCCAATGCCTCTGGCTTCTCACTGTTTGCTGTGGATTCCCACCATATACAAGCTTTATCTCTGGGCAATGACACTTAACACTGTTACCCAGGCTGTAGATGTTGTACTTTTGGTCACACTGAACACTTTCCATATAGCTGAGCCCTATGGTTTTAGATGTATCTTTTGTCTTTTTTCCACAATAATTTTTATTTATTTTTTTGAAATTTCATAGATGTATAAAATGTATTTTGAAGATAACTATTACCATCTGTCTCATTTTCTTCCCAACTTGAAGTCTTCTTTAATATTATTATTATTATTATTGCTATTATTGTTGTTCTTATTTTAACCTATGGAGTCCAATTAGTGCTGCCTAATGGGTGTGAATCAACCTTAGATTGGCTGCAGTAGGTTTAATAATGACAACATATACATATCAAATTACAATCCCTGGAATCTGTGCATTTTACTTTATCCAGGAAATGAGGCTTTGCGAAAGGGATTGATTAAGGACTCTGAGATTGTAGAACTTTCTTGTGTTATAGATTAGACCTTCAGTTCCACTGCTAACAGAAAAGGCAAGATGATGGGGATATATGGAAGAGGGGACAGAAATATGATCATCCAAACATAACAAAGAAATGTTGCCACAAAGCAAAGAACGCTTTACTTTTAATTGCTGCAAAAGACCATGACCAAAAGAAACTTGAGGAGAAGTGGGTTCATTCGGCTTACAATTACAGACTATCATGAAGGGAAGACAGAGCCAAAACTCAAGAAAGGAACCTGGAGGCAAGAACTTAAGCAAAGGCCATGGAGGAGTGACGCTTGTTGACTTGCTCTCTATGGCTTTCTCTGCCCAATCTCTTCTACAACCCAGGGCCATGTACCCAAGACTGGTCCCTCTCACTGTGAACCTGACAGTTTTACATCAATATATTATCAAAAAATGCCCCCTCAGACTTGCCTACAAGCACTCTATCCAGACATCTTTCTTTCTTGCTTTCCTTCTCTCTCTCTCTCTCTCTCTCTCTCTCTCTCTCTCTCTCTCTCCTTCTTTCCTTCCTTTATTTTTTTCCACATAGGAGGTATATTGGAAAAGGTGAGAGAAGAGTCAGAGAAAGTGGCAAAGACTGTTTCCTGGGGACAAGATTGGTGGAAGAGAGAGATAGAGTAAGAAAGAACAAGGGAGAAGGAGAAAGAGAAAGAGACCAGGCATCTCTTTAACTGAGGTTCTTCTTTGCTGAGGACTTCAGCTATTGCAGAGTTGACCAGACACTATTTACTCTGTGGGCATCTAGGATTTTCTTAGTACCTTTTTCTTTTAGTTACATGGTTTGCAGTAACTTGTTACACCAACCCTAAGATATACTGTATCCTAGTACTTCCGCTACACCAGATAATTAGGAACTCAGTTTAGCTTCTGTAACCCTATTTTTAAAAATGTCTCCCTCAAAACAAATTAAGAACCAAAAAGCCATGCCCAATCTTATAATCCAGATGAAACTTAGATTTGCTACATAGTGGAGACAGAAAGATTCTAGCGACAAGGAATTAGAGTTAAATCAATTATAAAGTGGTGTTGGCTGTTACTGTCTTCATGGACTATAATCCCTTTTGTCCTGGCTTTGAAATCTTTGGGAACTAGTCCTGCCACTCTCAGTCAGCTAGCAGAAATCGGAAACCAAAAACTGTTTTCATATTAACCCTTCAGTGATCATTTGTGCAAATTATTGAACCTAAGAACAGATGGGTGCTTCGTGAAGACTTGCATCATGTAAATGCAGGTGTGTGTTAATTTTGGTCCTTTGGTTCATTTGTAAGATCCAGGTAGTTTTTGATGACTACTAAATACTGATTTTTTTTTTTACCCCTAGTTTTTCCTTCAAGTATGGAGGGTGATTTGCAGAGGCTCTGTTTTCTCCAGAACAGGAGAGCACTCAAAAACATAATTACAGATGAGGAACATCTGGCAGGTACTTCAGAAGATGCTGCTCTTTTTGGAGAGCAGCACTCAGTACTAAAGGAGAATTTAACCCTTCAGATCTGCCGCTAAGTATATATGCCATTGTGTTGGCATATTTGAAACCTCTCTGATGCTCTAATTGAAGAATTGTCTAGATCAGATTGGCTTGCAGTCATGTTTGTGGAGAATTGTCTTGACTGTTGACTGACATGAGAGAACCTGGCCTAATGTTGGTGATGCCACCCCAGGCCAATGGTCCCAGGTTTTATAAGAATGCTAGCTGACCCAGACATGGCACTTGGCAGCAACTTGGTTCAAGACATCACCATGACCCTGATGGCAGGACAGGCCACCCAGATCAGTATGTTCCTCAGACACCAACATGTTTTTGGGTAGCTGACCACACTCCAGGCATCCACACAGCCCGCAATGGTAACGGGAGCCAGGGGCATCAACTAACACCCTGGCTGCTGCAAGGCCATCTGCTCAGGGTGTTCTGTGTTGATATCCATGGCCTGTTTTTACCAAAGGTGGCCATAGAAACCAAACCTGTTGAAATCCGAGGGCCACATGGGCCCACCTTTCACGCTAGGATAGCTGGTCCTGCTCCTCACTGGACACTGAAGCAGGAGAGTTGGTCCTACTCCTTATGGGAGAGCTCCCCCCCCAAACACACACATACATACACACGCACTTGGGAGAATTGGTCGTACTCTACACCATGAGAATGGGAGAACTGGCCCCATTGGCACGGGCCTAGAAGAGCTACCTCTACCTCTTGCCTGAGGGCGGCAGCCACAGGGGCCCAAACTGACCAGCTCAGTTACCATTCAGGCCCACACCCTGGGCCTGTGAACCACCCTAAGTCTACTCTGTCTATGAACTGCTGGAGCATGTGAAGGGACTGGTCCAAGGAATAATAACTGCCAGATCTTCATGACTCGGGGCAGCAGCAGGGCATCTGAGAGTCCCAGTGAGCATACCGCAATAGTAGTGTGTCAGAGGCCAGCGGCCTCAGATCAGACCAATGACTCATTGCAGTGAGCCACTGTGGGAGGGGCTACTGGACAAAAGGGTGTACTGCATGACACACTACAGCTCCCAATGAAAGTAGGATGAATCAAGAGGCATTGGAGAGGTAGGAAAGAGAGAGGAGCGAGGTGGATTTTTGCTTCTGTTATTTTGTTTTAAGTTAATTTGAGAGGACATTTCTTGGGGGAGGATGTTGCAGGGGTGAGGGACAGATATGGAGGGACTGGGAGATGAGCGGAATGGGGTTGCATGATGTGAAATTCCAAAAGAATCAATAAAAAATTATTTTGTAAAAAAATAAGTACAAAAATGTTAGCTGAGTGAGAGCCATAGAGAGCAAGCGAGTAAGCAGTAGTCCTCTGTGGTCAGTTCTTGACTCCAGGTTTCTGCTTTGAGTTCCTGCCCTGAATTCCTCTGGTGATGAGGTATTATCTGGAAGTGTAAACTGAAATAAAGCCTTTCTTGCCCAAGGTTACTTTCAGTCATGGCATTTATCATAGCAACAAAAAACAAATGCGGACAGCCTTCCAGGGACCCAAAAGCTGCAGCTCTGGAAAGTCACCATCTCGCATGGGTGATGGCCTCCCCATAGCTCTGCAGATGGAGCTGCCCCTAACCTTCAGTTACCCTTGTATAATTTATAAACTCTTGCACCTCCAGAGGCCCTGAAGACGCACACAATTAGAGCAGAATCGCATACAAGTGCAGAAGGGAGCAGCTGGAGTCTCAGGTGAGAGTCTAGTAAATTCTGCCATCTTCTTTTTTGTGTGAATGACAACAGTCCACAGACCTGCTTGCAATGGTCTCCTGCAAGCTGTCATAGCTGATTTGATGAAAATGGTGCCTGTGTGCTTGGAGGACAGTGTTCTGCGATAAACACCAAACATATTTGGCTCAAAGTATTGAATAAATTTTGCTGTTTTGTTGGATTAGCTGTCACTATCTATCATTTCGTTACCTAGCACCATCAGCACTAATTAACCTCCCTTGTGTACAACTCTTGCAGAATAGACCTGTTGATCAGTGCTCTAGTGAAATGGCTGTATTGTACAGTCTCAGATATTACTAACACAGTCATTAAATGTATTCCGATAAGCTTCAAGTTCTTTCTTCAAACTAAATACATAACGATAAATTGCTACAAAAAAGCTACCCTGGGGGCAGGAATGATGGTTCAATGTCAAAGAGCACTGGCTGCTATCTAGAAGACACAGGTTTGGTTCTCAGTCCCCATATAGCATCTTATACCAACTCCAGTTCCAGGGATCCAATACACTCTTTAGGCATCCACTGGATGCCTAATATACAAGTACTGAAAATCACATGTGAAGGTAAAACACCTATACACATAAATAAAATACAATTTTAAAAGAGAAAATACTGACCTAGGTAAATAAAATCAACTAGGTACTATATGCCTAAAGCAGATGAAATACATCTACATACAACATTTATAAACATCCATATTCTTAAATACATACATAACCCTCAAGGATTAGTATACAAACATACACGCATAAATGCACTCGTGCACACAAGCACAAATACTATATACAAACCTAGATACAGACACATATACATACATAATATATACGGGTTTATTCATTAATCATGCATGGAACTTTTAACAATATGCCCTTTGAGTAAGTAATTCTAATTATGTGACTCTTTAAAGAAATAATTTTAAATAATAAAATGTCAGTCTTACACATAAATGTCATCTCAGCAAATTTGTAGCATTATAAAATTGATAATGGCTTAAACATCTAGCAATAAAGTAATCAATCAATCAATCAGGTGAATAGTAGAATACAAAAATTTTTAATTTTTTATTTTTAATCAAAATATAAATACACAAATTCCCTCCCCAAGGGTGAAACTCTCTTATAACTCTCAACCCCTTCCCATGTCATCCCCTCACTACCTCTCAAATTCATAATATTTTTTTCTTTAATTATTATCACTACATATATGTGTGTATATATATTGAATAAATATATGTAACTATATAATAAATACAAACTGCTGAGTTCATCTAATGTTGCTTATATATACATTATTTAGGGAACACCACTGTTTTTGGATAACCAATTAGGCAGCTCATTTCTGGGGAGGACTAATTCTCTCTCTGTCACAGTCCTTAGTTAATTTTCATGAAGGGGAAGGGCTCTGTGAAGTTTCCCCCATCCATGTTACATATCAGTTGGTATTGTCATTGTTCAGGTCTTCTTTAGGCAGTCGTATTGTTGATATTTCATGCATGTAGCTTCCCTCTCTTAGGTAGAAGACACAGCCTTATCCTCTGGTTCTTATACTTGTTTGACCCCCCTTTAGCAATAGTCCATGAGACTTAGGGATAAGGGATGCACTATTAAGAAGTATCAGTTGGGCTCTGGGCACTCCACAGTCAGTTGTTCTTTGGATATTTGCCAGTTGTGACTATCTGAAATTGTTTCTGTCTGCTACAAAAAAGAAAAAAAAGAAAAAGAAAAGAAAAGAAACATTTGATGAGTCTTGAAAGCTATACGTATCTGTGGATAAGCAGATAAGTATTAAGTATAACGTCTGTAATTGTGCTGGTCTGCTGAAGAGGCAGCATTAGGTTTTCCTTTAGGATCCACAATGTCACTAACCACAGATAGTGAGTTTGGTTACAGTATTAGGCATGATTTCCTTCCTATTGATGAGGCCTTAAGTCCAATCGGACAGCTATTGGTTACCACCAAGTTACGATGGCCATTGTTGCATCTTCAGAGGTATCATGCCAAGCAGGTCACTGTGGACCATAGGTAGCTGGGTAGGACTGTCCATTGCAAATCTCCATAGGATATCTCTCATAGCAACTCCCAGGACTATGTAAACTAGTCCTCAGAAAAGAGGCTTTCAGGTCAGATCCAGCTCAGATCCTCAGATCCTGTATTTGAAGCATTTGGTAACTTCAGCAATATGGACTCCCTTCAACTTCTAGGAGGAGCCAACAGCAACATCATACTCTCAGTATTGCTGTAGTTATTTCGTAGGCCTTGGAATATAGTGCAGTAATCCCTCCAGCATTGTTCTCTTTTCTCAGGATTGATTTGTGGGTCATTAGTGGTTCTATATGAGTTTTAGGATTTTCTTTTCCTGTTTAAATGAGAAATGCTGTTAGGATTTTGATTAGGATTACATTGAATCTGTAAATTGCCTTTGGTAGAATGGTTATTTTCATAATATTGATTTTATCCCCATCAGCATGGGAGGCCTCTCCATTTTCAGTGTCTTCCTCCATTTCTTTCTTCACCAACTTAAGGTTTTCATTACAGAGGACGTTCACCTACTCCTAGACAGTCTATGTTCTTTGAGTTTATCTTAAGTGGGCATATGTCTATGATATATTTCTCAGCATGTTTCTTGGTGGTGTATAAAAGGGCTACTGATTTTTTATAAGATGATTACGTATCCTGATATATAGCTAAAATTATTGATGACTTCTAGAAGTTTCCTGGTGGAATTTTTGACATCACTTATGTGTAACATCATAACATCTGTAAATAATGATAATTCAATATCTCCTTTCCCTGGGCATATTCATGTAATTTCCTTCTCTTTCATTATTGCTCCAGCTAGTGCTTCAAACACTATTGAAAAGGAATGGGGATAAAGGCCAGCCTAGCTTCATTCCTGATTTTAATTTGATTGTTCCAAGTTTTTATCCATTTACCATGTGACCTAAGAGTAAGCCAAATGTAGTCTTAATTATGTTTAGATACGTTCCTTTCAGTCCTACTTTTTCTAGGACTTTTACCATGAAGTAACATTAGATTTTTGTCAAACACTTTTTCTGCATCTAATTATGTGATTTTTGTCTTTCAGGTCATTTATATAATTTATTATTGTGTATACTGAACTATTCCTGTGCCTCCACAATAAAGCCAACTTTGTCATGGTGAATATTCTTTTTATTATAAGTCTGTATTCATTTTACAAATACTTTATTTAGAATTTTTACATCTACATGTATAGGGATGATGGTGTACAGTCATTTTGCTTGTTGAATTTTTGTTAATATATATTTCTCTGTTTTGGGTATCAGTACTTTTGGCTTCATAGAAGGAGTTTGGAAGTAGTCCTTATGTTTCTGGTTTCTTTAATAAGAAATATTGGTTGTAAATCTTCTTTAAAAGACTAGTAGAATTCTACTTAAATACATAAGGCTTTATGAGTTGGAAAGGTTTTTTGTTATTATACTTTCTGTCTTCTCACTTGCTATGGGTCTGTTCAGGTTGTTGAACTCTTTTAGGTTCAGCTATGGGTTTGGATGAATTTGTCATTCATCCATTTTTTTTAAAGATTTTATAACATAATAGAAGATAGAGTTTTAAAATGTTCCCTTACGAAATTCTTCATTTCTTTGGTGTCTGTTGGCATGTTTCTCTTTTCACTTCTGATTCTGATAATTAGGTTCAGTTGATTTCTTTTGGTTATGTGGGCTAAGGAACTGCCAATATTGTTTATCGTCTCAAGAATTAGCTCTTCGTTTCACTGATCCTTTGTACTGTTTTTTGTTTGCTTGTTTCCATTTCATTAACTTCTGCTCTGAAATTTATTGTTTCTTGCCATTATCTGGGTTTGAATTTGGTTTGTTCTTATGTTTCCAAATCTTGAATTGCTTCATTAAGTCATTTATCTGTGCTCTTTCTGGTTTTTAATGTAGTCACTTAGAGCTATAAATTTCTTCCATAGAACTGTTTTTAATAGGTCCAAGAGGTTTCATTGTTGTTTTATTTTCATTTAGTGCCAAGATTTTCTTTTCATTTCTTTTGTGATTTCTTCTTTGCCTCATTCATCATTTAGTTATGAGTTGCTTAACCTCCATGAGTTCATGTACTAGAGATTTGTTTGCCGTTGATTTTAAGTTTTACTGTGTTATGATGAAACAATATATGTGGAATTCTTTCATTTTAAAAAAAAATGTCAAGTTTTATTTTCTGTCCCAGGATGTGGTTTGTTTTAGAGATGCTTCTGTCTTTTGATGAGTAAAATGTTTGGCATTTGGGTAGAAAATTATATAAATATTCTTAAAGTCTATTATTTATTCTGATATCTCTCTACTTACTTTTTTTTTCAGATGGCCTGTCTATCATGGAGAATTGTACTCATCTACTAGTAAAGGGTTAATATTAATGTGTCTTATTTTCAGTACTGAAATACTGAATATGAAACGGAGTAAACAGAGTTTGGTACATATATGTTTAGTATTTCAATGTGTTCTTGGATAATTGTTTCCTTGATTAGAATTATATGCCGTTCATCACTTCTAATTATTTTTAGTTGAAAGTCTGTCTTGTCACATATTAAAATACTATTGCTTGTTTGCTTTAGGAGCCCATTTGCTTAGAATACTTTCTTCCTTTCTATTTAAGGAGGTACGTATCTTTAAATCTAAGTTGCGTTTTTAAATTTTGCTTCTCAATCCATTTAGCTACCCTGTGATTTTTGACTGAAAAGTTAAGGACATTAATATTCAGATAATTGAATATGTACTGATTATATACTCTTGTTTTATTTCAGTTAATTAATTTATATTGTTTTCGCTGTTTATGTTCCTAACCAATCTTTGTGTTTTCAATAATTATTGCTCCACTTTTTTTTAATAGTATCTTGGCCATGTTTATTTCTTTCTTCAGTTTGAAATTTTGCTTCTAGTAGTCTGTGTATGGCTCATTTTGAGGAACATGAAATCTTTTAACTCATTTTTATCAAGGAAAGTTTCCTTTATTATTCTACTATGGCATGTTTGCTGGGTGCAGCAGTTTAGGTTAGCAACCATAGTCTTTTAGAATCTGAACTGCAGCACATTTCTAGGCTCTTTGGCTTTCAGAGTTTTCATTAAGAAATAAGTTGTTATTCTGACAGGTTTTAATTTATATGTAACTCATGGTGTTTCTTTGGCAGTTTTAAGTACTCTTTGTTCTACATATTTAGTGTTTTAACTATGATTTGTGCGAGGAGTTTACTTTCTGGTCTTATTTAGTTGGTAATCTATGTGCTTCTTGCATCTGTGTGGGTATGCCTTTTCTTGGTTTGGAGAAGTTTTATAAATTGAAAGAGAATTTAACTTTGGATTCTTCTCTTATCTACATCAATTATTCAAAAGTTTGGTCTTTTCATGGTGGTGCACAGTTGCTGTTTGTTTGTTCTCTCTCTCTCTCTCTCTCTCTCTCTCTCTCTCTCTCTCTCTCTCTAGGTTGTCTTCATCATTTCACTCAGCCTGATGGCTGTGTTTTCTTGGGCATCAAAGTCTGGCATTTAGTTTCTTAAATTCACTTTCTTTTAGTTAATTGGTGGCTTTTGTCACCTGACAACTCCGTGAATTCTCTGATGAAGTTTAGTATTGATTATGGGTCCCAAGTTTGTGAATGTTTTCTTTTTTTCTTATTCTTTCTCCATTGAGTTTGGTTTGTGTTACCCAGCTACTCTTGGCAGTATATGGTCAACCTACCAGGGGCCACATCATTAAAGAAAAGTGATTCTCCTCTCCCAGGAGCTATCAAATACCATTAGTGCCTCACGTTATCTGTCGGATTTCATACAAACTTTCTAATCCTGGGATTTTGTTGGCACAAAACTTGTGCAAATTTTATGCATGCTGTCACATCACTGTGAGCTCATATGTGCATCTGCCCTGTTGCATCTGGAAAACATGATGTTTCTCCTTGATGTTATCACCACCTTGAATTCTCAAAATCTTTCCGTTCTCTCTTCCATAGAATCCCAATGCCAGGAATCACACAATATCTCTGTATATAGCTTGGGAAAATATACCATGTGTGGCAGAAAGAAACCCTTTAAGCCAAGAAATTCTTCTACAGAGACTACGAGTACTGAACAAAGGAAGCACTAACAATTGCAGGATTCTATTTATACTCAAAGAGTATTCATCATTTGATATCATAGGGCCTTCACCTACTCCTCCAAACATCACAGCCGCAGTGCAGGCTTCTCAATCGCTCACACTGCTCTTCCGCTGGCCCCGTTGACAATCATCATTTGTCTTTCACCTGCCTTGCAGCTTGTCCATTTGTTTCTGTATTACTCTTTGCTTCCCTGGAGACTATCCTTCAGGTACTTCCCCTCCCTTGGCAATAGAACGTAACTTCCCGTGAAGTGTATATTCCAAACAATGCCCAAGAAGTCAGTTATGGTGTCCTCCCAGGAGTTGTTGAGACAGGGGTTGATAAAAATCCTTGAAAATGGACCTCTCAAATCCATTGTGGATTTAACCTGCTCCAAGTGTCATAGGTCCCAGTGAGTTATACTGGAATATAAGTGGTTGTCTTTTTAGATACCTAAGAACGTGTTAGGTGATCAACTTATGCAAATTATTACAGACTAGTCAATGTCTTCCAATATTTAATAAGTTTTTACAGTTCATTATGCATCTTACATAGATATTTTCTTTTCTTTTTTTTGTGATTGTGGGAGAAGACAGGGTTTCTCTGTGTAACAGCCCTGGCTGTCCTGGAACTAGCTCTTGTAGACCAGGCTGACCTCAAACTCACAGAGATCTGCCTGCCTCTGCCTACTGAGTGCTAGGATCAAAGGTGTGTATCACCAAGGCGTGACTTCTTTTCATTTTCTATTGGTACTAACTTACCAAAAGAGAAACCAGTACACAGAAAGCTATGTAATTTACCAGAGTCACCCAGCTATTTTATATGACTGGTGCCAAATCTCTCAACCTCAATTCTACTCTATCTTCTTTCTTATAGTTGTCTTTCTGATTGCAAAATCCTCTATTATGTCAACAGATACTGCTGTCTGTCTCCATGAAGTTCCATATTATTTTGCCCTTAGTGGGTGTACCTTGTTTTGTTTTACCGCATCTTCACCAATCAAGCTGGAAGAGGGTTTGAGGCAGGAAGAATGGGGGAATATTTGATTTCCCCATGAAAAAATTATAGTGTATTCATCAGTGTCACAGCATTTCTGGGAAACACAGATTGACAGGTGGCTGAGGAGTAAGATTTTAAGGTGAGTCAAACAGTTAATTCTGTGGTTTGTGGAGAATACCACTATGAGGTGTGTGTATGAGCTAGTGACCGATAGATCTTATGAATTCTTATGACACAGGGTAGGGGACGGGTCTTGGAGAAGCTGTCAGGAAAGGACAGTAGAGCTCAAAACCATTTGCCCTTGTAAATGCTCTAGCTGCACCACATGGAGCACCGACCTGAGAGGTAGAGCTTTACAGAAAAGGACAAGTGAGCAGGTGGCAGCTTTGTTTAAAAATGAGTGGCAGTTCTAGGCTTGCCCCCAGGAAAGGAAATCGCTGTGTGGCATTTGGCTATCAGGATTCAAAGGGACCGTTTCAGAGAATATGCCTTTTAAAGTGGACACTAAGGAAGGGCCCCACATTTTTCTATTCATTCATTCAAACTTAAGAGTCTCCTAACACACATGACAATTCTTGATCAATTTCTAAGGAGCTTCCAGTTGATCGTGACATTGCTAACATCCTGAGCAGCAAGACTTTTCTTTAACAAAGCTGCGTGAATGGAAAGCCAGCTGCTTAAGTACTAGGAAGGAAGAGTATGCCCAGGATGTGTTTAGAAGTGGGAGACTGACCAGGAAGGTATAGAACTGCTAAAATCTATCATTTCCACTAAATGCTATGAACATGTCTGGGATTTTACTTGGCTGTAAAAGCAAGCTATTGGCAAGTCCAGCCAAAGTCCACTTACATACAGCAAAAGGATTCCCTTCCTGATTTTCTCTCATTTTAAATACAAATAAATTTTTCAATGCCTTGTTGGTTTTGTAACTTGTTCTTTTGTTGAAATGAGTTGTGTAGTCCATTACAACTGAAACTTAGCTTTTACCCATGACATAAACATATAAAATTTTATGTATATAGAAACTTATACTACATACAACCTATTTAAGTTGCACTAGACTTTGGATGAGCACTCAGTAATCACATCCTGCATTTGAACTGTGATTCTAAGCCACCGTCTTCAGCCCCAGACATCTTAGCAAGAGAGTAAAATGACCAAAAACAATGCCCTTCCATTTGCCTGCACCCCATGTGAAGAATCATTTAGATGCTTTACGTTAGAGATTAAGGGGACAACACAGGCAACCCTGTGCTCAACTTTCTTCATACAGTTACATGTAGTGCTCAAGTGGGTCTCAGCCCAGGCCCTGGCCTTATGTCATAAACATATTTCCATTTTCTTCATATAGTCTCTGACCTCATTTTTTCTTCCCTTAATTTAAATATTCAGTTTCACGTGTGTTATAAACTGCTTTGAAACTTTTGGGGAAGCAGATAGGAAATATATAAATATTGATCTGTTTGTTCATTTAGCTAACAGTTTCTAAATGTCCATTAGGTGGTAGACACCAAGGACAAAATCAAATAAGATTCTTGTCTGGAAGATACAAACAGGAAGTGTCCAGTCACAGCGCTGTGTCCCTAAGGCCTCGTCTTCTCTGTGGGTCTAAAGCCATAGTATAAGCAGCTCTACCCAATCACAGAAAACCTTACTTATGAAGTTTACCAAAAGTTAGCTTTAACAACTGAATTGGAAATTTTTGTGCTTTTGTGATCTAATAGAAAGTCAGAATCAGAAAAGCCAATTGTAGGAATTGGATCAGACCCTGTATGTTTGTGTCGAAACAAACCTCATCCTCCTGCACTAAATGGAGACGTCAAGGAGACGACTCTTCAAATGGAAAACAGTTACACGCCCAGTCAAGAGAACTACGTATCTTGTTACTTTTCATGAAAATAGAAGCAGAAGTGAAATGGCCTCAATTTCCACCTGCTGAGAAGGAACGTTCCACTGCTGTGGAAGTGTACTGAACCAGTTACTCCTGCACTCACCCTCTCCTTCCAGGGCTGCCTCAGCGGCTCATCTCAGAGTCAAGTCCAGTTCAGAAGTTACAGACATGCTGAGGCCAAGATTACAGCCCAGTTCCCTTTGCTGCTCACACTGAAGGCTGAGGCCCAGGGGTATCTGCTGGCTGTACTTATGAAGTGCTTGGGACCCCCCCGTTCCTACAGAGTACTTCACAGGCCCTTTGTCATCTTCGTGAACTAGAATTTGCCATAGCCTTAGAAAAATAAAGTTCACAGGAAACTCTACCCACTGCTTTCTGGATTCGCACCACATGCTGGCTGACCTCAGAAGCAAGTCACTGCCATTGTGATGTGGGGACATTCATCTCAGATGGCAAATGTTATTTGAGAGTGCAGATGCTGTTTACAATGTATATGGTTTATAAATGACTCCATGAGACTAAAGAACAAGGCTTGAACTTCTTTGAAAAATGAGGTGGAATGGACAGGGGGAGAAAGGAAATACTGAAAATAAATTGACAGAAAAAGCAAAAAAAATGACATGGTAATTCTTTTTAAGGAAGAAACATTTAAGTATTGACCATTATATAAACATTATATGTAAGTGTATTATGCAACTATGACCAACCTGGCAAAAATATCTTTATTTTTATTGTAAAAAGACACTTAAACTTTAAATATTACTATCAGATTGTTGAAACATGAACCCAAAAGAAATACCTGCAGGTTGAAAATGGCAGGAAGCCTTGAGACACAATTTTTAAAAAGCCTTTTATGCATTTTACTTATTTGATGAAGTAATTAACGTCTAAATGAGGAGCCCCTGCACAGACTTACCGCGGTATAAAAGGGCCAGTCACAAAAACGATAGCCTGGGGACAACTGATAAAGCTAGTACAATTTGCTGAACTGGAACTGTCAATAAGATTTACACAACATCTGACTAATTTTCACCTTGAAACCAACTTGTTGTATGGAACAATTGGCCCTCTAATGTTCTAAATCCATGAGCTGCCCAGACAGCAAATTTGGAAGGACCGGTTAGCATGCTCACTTGCTTTCTGCTCCCGCCCCATTGTTGCAACATCTTTTTCCAAGTGTCTGCACTGAGAGCATATGCTCGGTCCCACCTCTCGATGTCCTGTTCAGAGAACAGCATGCATCCTAAGAGAAGAAAGATCTCTCACTCTTCAGGGCCAGTGTATCAGATGAACCATATGGCTTTAGCGCTGTCTGTGCCACTGTGATTCCAGAATAACCAACAAAGAATTTTTGAAGTTCACTTTCATGCAATAGATGTGATTGCTTATTGGAAGTAATTATATGTGGTCTAAAGGGCTGTTTTGGGTGTGAATAGGTGGATATTTCCAAGAAACAGTTAAATGAGCTGCAGTAGGGAAATGACTGAGTAGCATACAAAAATCTATAGTCACTTGATTATTTGGATTTATGATGCAAACAGAACAAAAACATAGCTCTTTTAAGACATCCTACTCCAATGTAAAGAGGAGATGAAACCTCTAAATTGGAGAGCTGAGTATCTGCCTTGTTTTTAAGGCTGTCAGTCTTTAGTATGTTAAATGTTTTCTCCCAAGTCATTATTATTTGCCAGAATTATTTAATGGAATTTACTGCTAGCAAAACACATGTTTACCAGCAACTATAGAAGGGAAGTTCTTTCCTTAGTCAAACTTTGATGGGTGGATGGAATTTTTCAACACACACACAAAAACAAACCAAACCAAACACTAATGCCTTTGAAAGAATCCAGGCCAGATTTCCTCACATGCAAATAAAGAAGGATCCCCTCCACCAGTCAGAGGCTGCTATAGAATGTCTCTCATCCAAGAGCAGAATATATGTATACAACACTAAAATCCTCATGAAAGGGCATTCTTGAAATGCTCCCAACTCTACAAATCTCATTGGGCACCATATTTTCAACTTCAAACTATGAATAAAACTCACCCCTTCCATCCCTTTCCAGATTGCATGCATGTGCACAAATGCAGTTCAAGGATACTTTGCAGTCCTGCAGCAACTGCAAGCTAGAAGGCACGCTGCTCAGAGAGAAAGAATGTCCAGGTTACAGGAACAGCATGAAGCACTTAAGAAAATGGCCATTTTCATTAAGAAATAAGTTGTTATTCTGACAGGTTTTAATTTATATGTAACTCATGGTGTTTCTTTGGCAGTTTTAAGTACTCTTTGTTCTACATATTTAGTGTTTTAACTATGATTTGTGCGAGGAGTTTACTTTCTGGTCTTATTTAGTTGGTAATCTATGTGCTTCTTGCATCTGTGTGGGTATGCCTTTTCTTGGTTTGGAGAAGTTTTATAAATTGAAAGAGAATTTAACTTTGGATTCTTCTCTTATCTACATCAATTATTCAAAAGTTTGGTCTTTTCATGGTGGTGCACAGTTGCTGTTTGTTTGTTCTCTCTCTCTCTCTCTCTCTCTCTCTCTCTCTCTCTCTCTCTCTCTCTCTCTCTAGGTTGTCTTCATCATTTCACTCAGCCTGATGGCTGTGTTTTCTTGGGCATCAAAGTCTGGCATTTAGTTTCTTAAATTCACTTTCTTTTAGTTAATTGGTGGCTTTTGTCACCTGACAACTCCGTGAATTCTCTGATGAAGTTTAGTATTGATTATGGGTCCCAAGTTTGTGAATGTTTTCTTTTTTTCTTATTCTTTCTCCATTGAGTTTGGTTTGTGTTACCCAGCTACTCTTGGCAGTATATGGTCAACCTACCAGGGGCCACATCATTAAAGAAAAGTGATTCTCCTCTCCCAGGAGCTATCAAATACCATTAGTGCCTCACGTTATCTGTCGGATTTCATACAAACTTTCTAATCCTGGGATTTTGTTGGCACAAAACTTGTGCAAATTTTATGCATGCTGTCACATCACTGTGAGCTCATATGTGCATCTGCCCTGTTGCATCTGGAAAACATGATGTTTCTCCTTGATGTTATCACCACCTTGAATTCTCAAAATCTTTCCGTTCTCTCTTCCATAGAATCCCAATGCCAGGAATCACACAATATCTCTGTATATAGCTTGGGAAAATATACCATGTGTGGCAGAAAGAAACCCTTTAAGCCAAGAAATTCTTCTACAGAGACTACGAGTACTGAACAAAGGAAGCACTAACAATTGCAGGATTCTATTTATACTCAAAGAGTATTCATCATTTGATATCATAGGGCCTTCACCTACTCCTCCAAACATCACAGCCGCAGTGCAGGCTTCTCAATCGCTCACACTGCTCTTCCGCTGGCCCCGTTGACAATCATCATTTGTCTTTCACCTGCCTTGCAGCTTGTCCATTTGTTTCTGTATTACTCTTTGCTTCCCTGGAGACTATCCTTCAGGTACTTCCCCTCCCTTGGCAATAGAACGTAACTTCCCGTGAAGTGTATATTCCAAACAATGCCCAAGAAGTCAGTTATGGTGTCCTCCCAGGAGTTGTTGAGACAGGGGTTGATAAAAATCCTTGAAAATGGACCTCTCAAATCCATTGTGGATTTAACCTGCTCCAAGTGTCATAGGTCCCAGTGAGTTATACTGGAATATAAGTGGTTGTCTTTTTAGATACCTAAGAACGTGTTAGGTGATCAACTTATGCAAATTATTACAGACTAGTCAATGTCTTCCAATATTTAATAAGTTTTTACAGTTCATTATGCATCTTACATAGATATTTTCTTTTCTTTTTTTTGTGATTGTGGGAGAAGACAGGGTTTCTCTGTGTAACAGCCCTGGCTGTCCTGGAACTAGCTCTTGTAGACCAGGCTGACCTCAAACTCACAGAGATCTGCCTGCCTCTGCCTACTGAGTGCTAGGATCAAAGGTGTGTATCACCAAGGCGTGACTTCTTTTCATTTTCTATTGGTACTAACTTACCAAAAGAGAAACCAGTACACAGAAAGCTATGTAATTTACCAGAGTCACCCAGCTATTTTATATGACTGGTGCCAAATCTCTCAACCTCAATTCTACTCTATCTTCTTTCTTATAGTTGTCTTTCTGATTGCAAAATCCTCTATTATGTCAACAGATACTGCTGTCTGTCTCCATGAAGTTCCATATTATTTTGCCCTTAGTGGGTGTACCTTGTTTTGTTTTACCGCATCTTCACCAATCAAGCTGGAAGAGGGTTTGAGGCAGGAAGAATGGGGGAATATTTGATTTCCCCATGAAAAAATTATAGTGTATTCATCAGTGTCACAGCATTTCTGGGAAACACAGATTGACAGGTGGCTGAGGAGTAAGATTTTAAGGTGAGTCAAACAGTTAATTCTGTGGTTTGTGGAGAATACCACTATGAGGTGTGTGTATGAGCTAGTGACCGATAGATCTTATGAATTCTTATGACACAGGGTAGGGGACGGGTCTTGGAGAAGCTGTCAGGAAAGGACAGTAGAGCTCAAAACCATTTGCCCTTGTAAATGCTCTAGCTGCACCACATGGAGCACCGACCTGAGAGGTAGAGCTTTACAGAAAAGGACAAGTGAGCAGGTGGCAGCTTTGTTTAAAAATGAGTGGCAGTTCTAGGCTTGCCCCCAGGAAAGGAAATCGCTGTGTGGCATTTGGCTATCAGGATTCAAAGGGACCGTTTCAGAGAATATGCCTTTTAAAGTGGACACTAAGGAAGGGCCCCACATTTTTCTATTCATTCATTCAAACTTAAGAGTCTCCTAACACACATGACAATTCTTGATCAATTTCTAAGGAGCTTCCAGTTGATCGTGACATTGCTAACATCCTGAGCAGCAAGACTTTTCTTTAACAAAGCTGCGTGAATGGAAAGCCAGCTGCTTAAGTACTAGGAAGGAAGAGTATGCCCAGGATGTGTTTAGAAGTGGGAGACTGACCAGGAAGGTATAGAACTGCTAAAATCTATCATTTCCACTAAATGCTATGAACATGTCTGGGATTTTACTTGGCTGTAAAAGCAAGCTATTGGCAAGTCCAGCCAAAGTCCACTTACATACAGCAAAAGGATTCCCTTCCTGATTTTCTCTCATTTTAAATACAAATAAATTTTTCAATGCCTTGTTGGTTTTGTAACTTGTTCTTTTGTTGAAATGAGTTGTGTAGTCCATTACAACTGAAACTTAGCTTTTACCCATGACATAAACATATAAAATTTTATGTATATAGAAACTTATACTACATACAACCTATTTAAGTTGCACTAGACTTTGGATGAGCACTCAGTAATCACATCCTGCATTTGAACTGTGATTCTAAGCCACCGTCTTCAGCCCCAGACATCTTAGCAAGAGAGTAAAATGACCAAAAACAATGCCCTTCCATTTGCCTGCACCCCATGTGAAGAATCATTTAGATGCTTTACGTTAGAGATTAAGGGGACAACACAGGCAACCCTGTGCTCAACTTTCTTCATACAGTTACATGTAGTGCTCAAGTGGGTCTCAGCCCAGGCCCTGGCCTTATGTCATAAACATATTTCCATTTTCTTCATATAGTCTCTGACCTCATTTTTTCTTCCCTTAATTTAAATATTCAGTTTCACGTGTGTTATAAACTGCTTTGAAACTTTTGGGGAAGCAGATAGGAAATATATAAATATTGATCTGTTTGTTCATTTAGCTAACAGTTTCTAAATGTCCATTAGGTGGTAGACACCAAGGACAAAATCAAATAAGATTCTTGTCTGGAAGATACAAACAGGAAGTGTCCAGTCACAGCGCTGTGTCCCTAAGGCCTCGTCTTCTCTGTGGGTCTAAAGCCATAGTATAAGCAGCTCTACCCAATCACAGAAAACCTTACTTATGAAGTTTACCAAAAGTTAGCTTTAACAACTGAATTGGAAATTTTTGTGCTTTTGTGATCTAATAGAAAGTCAGAATCAGAAAAGCCAATTGTAGGAATTGGATCAGACCCTGTATGTTTGTGTCGAAACAAACCTCATCCTCCTGCACTAAATGGAGACGTCAAGGAGACGACTCTTCAAATGGAAAACAGTTACACGCCCAGTCAAGAGAACTACGTATCTTGTTACTTTTCATGAAAATAGAAGCAGAAGTGAAATGGCCTCAATTTCCACCTGCTGAGAAGGAACGTTCCACTGCTGTGGAAGTGTACTGAACCAGTTACTCCTGCACTCACCCTCTCCTTCCAGGGCTGCCTCAGCGGCTCATCTCAGAGTCAAGTCCAGTTCAGAAGTTACAGACATGCTGAGGCCAAGATTACAGCCCAGTTCCCTTTGCTGCTCACACTGAAGGCTGAGGCCCAGGGGTATCTGCTGGCTGTACTTATGAAGTGCTTGGGACCCCCCCGTTCCTACAGAGTACTTCACAGGCCCTTTGTCATCTTCGTGAACTAGAATTTGCCATAGCCTTAGAAAAATAAAGTTCACAGGAAACTCTACCCACTGCTTTCTGGATTCGCACCACATGCTGGCTGACCTCAGAAGCAAGTCACTGCCATTGTGATGTGGGGACATTCATCTCAGATGGCAAATGTTATTTGAGAGTGCAGATGCTGTTTACAATGTATATGGTTTATAAATGACTCCATGAGACTAAAGAACAAGGCTTGAACTTCTTTGAAAAATGAGGTGGAATGGACAGGGGGAGAAAGGAAATACTGAAAATAAATTGACAGAAAAAGCAAAAAAAATGACATGGTAATTCTTTTTAAGGAAGAAACATTTAAGTATTGACCATTATATAAACATTATATGTAAGTGTATTATGCAACTATGACCAACCTGGCAAAAATATCTTTATTTTTATTGTAAAAAGACACTTAAACTTTAAATATTACTATCAGATTGTTGAAACATGAACCCAAAAGAAATACCTGCAGGTTGAAAATGGCAGGAAGCCTTGAGACACAATTTTTAAAAAGCCTTTTATGCATTTTACTTATTTGATGAAGTAATTAACGTCTAAATGAGGAGCCCCTGCACAGACTTACCGCGGTATAAAAGGGCCAGTCACAAAAACGATAGCCTGGGGACAACTGATAAAGCTAGTACAATTTGCTGAACTGGAACTGTCAATAAGATTTACACAACATCTGACTAATTTTCACCTTGAAACCAACTTGTTGTATGGAACAATTGGCCCTCTAATGTTCTAAATCCATGAGCTGCCCAGACAGCAAATTTGGAAGGACCGGTTAGCATGCTCACTTGCTTTCTGCTCCCGCCCCATTGTTGCAACATCTTTTTCCAAGTGTCTGCACTGAGAGCATATGCTCGGTCCCACCTCTCGATGTCCTGTTCAGAGAACAGCATGCATCCTAAGAGAAGAAAGATCTCTCACTCTTCAGGGCCAGTGTATCAGATGAACCATATGGCTTTAGCGCTGTCTGTGCCACTGTGATTCCAGAATAACCAACAAAGAATTTTTGAAGTTCACTTTCATGCAATAGATGTGATTGCTTATTGGAAGTAATTATATGTGGTCTAAAGGGCTGTTTTGGGTGTGAATAGGTGGATATTTCCAAGAAACAGTTAAATGAGCTGCAGTAGGGAAATGACTGAGTAGCATACAAAAATCTATAGTCACTTGATTATTTGGATTTATGATGCAAACAGAACAAAAACATAGCTCTTTTAAGACATCCTACTCCAATGTAAAGAGGAGATGAAACCTCTAAATTGGAGAGCTGAGTATCTGCCTTGTTTTTAAGGCTGTCAGTCTTTAGTATGTTAAATGTTTTCTCCCAAGTCATTATTATTTGCCAGAATTATTTAATGGAATTTACTGCTAGCAAAACACATGTTTACCAGCAACTATAGAAGGGAAGTTCTTTCCTTAGTCAAACTTTGATGGGTGGATGGAATTTTTCAACACACACACAAAAACAAACCAAACCAAACACTAATGCCTTTGAAAGAATCCAGGCCAGATTTCCTCACATGCAAATAAAGAAGGATCCCCTCCACCAGTCAGAGGCTGCTATAGAATGTCTCTCATCCAAGAGCAGAATATATGTATACAACACTAAAATCCTCATGAAAGGGCATTCTTGAAATGCTCCCAACTCTACAAATCTCATTGGGCACCATATTTTCAACTTCAAACTATGAATAAAACTCACCCCTTCCATCCCTTTCCAGATTGCATGCATGTGCACAAATGCAGTTCAAGGATACTTTGCAGTCCTGCAGCAACTGCAAGCTAGAAGGCACGCTGCTCAGAGAGAAAGAATGTCCAGGTTACAGGAACAGCATGAAGCACTTAAGAAAATGGCCAGTTATGGAATGTTCTGTGCATAAGTGTGTTCATTAATTAAGAAGTGAACTGAAATTACTAGGGGATTTCATAATGACCACCAACCAGTTTCCAGTTGGCTGCATTTGGTGACAGATGGGAGCGACTGATATGCACTAGATTTGACCTAAAGATAGTCTAACATTTAAGAAATTGCAGTTCCAAATAAAATTCCTTGCATTGCAGGAATTTTACTATGATGCCTCACAGGGAGATGATCTGAGGGCATTCCTGATCTGTCACCACTGTTGGAGGCAACAGATTACCCCAAGGGCATAAATATAAGACTTGGTAGAGAAAGTCCCTAAGACATGTACAGAGATAAAAGAAAAGAGAGATAGAGATAGAAAAAAAGCATCAACTTGAATGAGTATTCCTCATTCAGTAAAATAGGTATAAATCAGGGGGTCTGTCTTGTACTAACCTGATTTTCCCTCCACACTCTGAACATCCTTCCCTTTTAAATCAGGGAATCTTCACTTAGACAGCATCTGAGAAACAGTGGCTGCTCAGGTTCTGCTTTCTGTGTCAACACAGCCTCAGAATGAAAAGCACTGTTGCACACTGGCTCCAGGACCTGCCCACATAAGGCTCTTGCATAAACAAGTCGGTGGAGTAAGTACAGAGTCTCCGGCATTGTCATTAGACTCTGTCCTCATTGTTTGAGTAACTGAAAACATTAACCTTAGCTGTGCATTTGGGTGATAACGTTCAAAAAGACAAATGTCTTTCCAAGTAAGACATAGAAAAAGCAAATCTTGGAGCTTTGCTGGCTTGTTTACCTCTTGCTGCAAAAATTTGCTTTGCATTAGCCAAAAGTCAAGTCACTTCTTTCCTCTGCAATATATAATTGTTACATTTTATTGTAACAGTGTATTCAAAGAGCAACAAGTAGCTTTCTTTCTTATTAAAGTTATTCTTTTACCTCTTTCTAACAATACTGCTAAATAAAATTTCTCTATTATGCTAATGATATCTTTGAAGTATACTGCTTTGCTAGAATGAGCCTATATAACACAGTAATCAATGGCTTAGAGGTTCCCTGAAAGACCCTAAATGGTGGAGAAGAGTGAGTGACTAGAAATTCTTTCTCAGAGATTTGGGCAGAAATTCCAAAGCGCCCTCCCATGGATGAAGTTCCTTTGTATTCTGATGTCTCATCCTAGAACTGCGTTCATCCTACATGTGATCCACAACCTACCTCTGCTTTCTATGGATTATAAACATGAAGCTAACTTTGCCCCATTATGAAAAATTTGTTTCCAATCAAGAAGATGTCAATATTTTTCTAGCTTTATAAAATTTTATCATGTCACACTGGGTATTTGTGACCACTTTGATAAATAAAAGAGGTAGCCAATATCTTTAACTAAAGAATATTAAAACATATGAATCCATAGATTATGACTTAATAAGGTCACTTAACTCTAAAACATCAACAGGTTAAGTGACATACCCAAGGTCATATGTTGATGGAGGGGATCTACAACCAAAGGTTGGGACTGTCACACAGGATTATATGCATGGTACTAAAGAAAGAATGTTTCCTGTAAGCTTGCACAGGCTTGCTTTATTCTTGTATGTCTTTTTGCTCCATTAATTCTGTTTCTTATCTAATCTTGCTCAGGTTTCTAATCTTTAACTTATTCACTCTCTATTTTTAACACACTTCTTGACGTCCTTCTGCTTTTGACTTTTCTGTTGTGGGCTTTAACAATTTCTTGCCTAAACTTGCTTTCAGCTTTGCTTTTCTTCAGCTAATGATTTGTAGATCACATGCACCATGAGAACTCCCATCATTATGCACAGGTAGGATGGATTGCCAACAGTCCGAACTGAGAGTTTATACGGACACTCACAGCAAAGAATAGAAAAGCTGAGCTTAGGAGGGAACCAACAGCGGGAACAGCGGGAGAGTTAAAAAAAAATTAATGAAGTGGAACCTTCTTATCTGCTATGTATACAATGGCTCTTTCTAATAAGTGACAGACAGGCAGGTAGGGGATAGAGCAGGGAAATACTAGACAAAAAGCTGGTTCACATCCAAGATTGGATGGAGGAAAATGGCTTGAGATTTCATCATAATGTGCATGAAATTAGCATATATTTACAAGCTTATGAATTATTTATTTCTAGAATTTTTCCATTCAATATTTTAAGATTGGGGTTGACAATGAGTATTTGGAACTATATAGAGTGAAGCCTAGGAAGTGGAGAAGTGCTGCGATAATAAACTGGAGACCCGGAACAGAATGGGAATAGACCTGGCTACAGAGTAGTAGGAGAGAGGGAAAATGAGAGGAAAGCTACACTACATCATAAATAAGTCTGGGAAAAGGCCTGTGTGCCAAGAAGAATGGCATAGCTGATTTTCTAAAGGCTAGAAGGGAGGCACAGAAACAGAAAAGTACAAAGAGACCATGGATTAGGGTGGGAGAAGCCTAGAGAGAAGGATAGTATGACATGAGGGGAAAGTGGAGAAAATAATGGGGACACTAGAAATAGAGAATGGAAAGAAGGGAAATGCATGGAGGGGTTATAAATAACACTAAGGATGTTTGAAAAGACTATGAAGAAATATTATTTTACATTTACATAAAAATGTATGTATAGTATTTAAGCGTTATATATATTGCACACTATATGGAGATATGCCTTTTAGTTGGATTTAGGGCATGATCAGTAGGAAGGGATTTATGCCTAACTCTTTAAACCTAGTCAGTTACCTCTGGCTGGTGGAATCCACCACTACCACTTTCTGAAACCAGTATAATTCCTAACTGCAGTCTAAATTCCAACCATTAAATACATAAGCAAGAGTAGTTCTCCCCATATCAAAGAAGCTTGTTTTTGAAACAGGCAGAGGTCATCAGAGAAATCTACAACTGGTCCAAATGCAGAGAACAACAAACAACGGGATGCACAACCCAACTGGTACATCTGCAGCACAACTACAGCCAACTCACAAGGAACACTGTAGAAGAGTGGGGCGGGGTATAACAGCCAGAGGATCAGGATGTCTGCTACCAGAGAGTGTGTTCTAAGTATCTAAATATCTCAGTAATACAGTTACCTGAATAAGATATGCCCAAAGACACCAATTGACAGACCGACATGAATGAGGAAAATCTCACAAGGCCCTATCCCTAGATGAAGAGCTTCAGACAAATAATGATTACTGGGGGCGGGGAGGATTCAGTGTGTTCCAGGGAAGAGGCCCTTGATGGGACACATAATCCCAAATAATATAAATGAATGTCCATATGAATAGACTCACTGGGTGATATTACAGATACATGCATACATATGCATATATACATAATAATGACTAAAGAAGAAGAGGTCATAAATTTGAGAAGGCGTTGGGGTACACAAGAGGAGTTGGCATGGTAAATGGAGAAAGCAGGAATAATGCAACTACAGTACACAAGTATGAAGTTCTTAAAAAAAATGTAGAGAGCAATTGAAGAAGACATGTGGCATCAACCTCTGGCATCTAAACACATATGTGCATGGAGAAATGCAAACATACTACACACACACTAAAACAAATTATTCAGGTTATTTTGTTGAAAAGAAGTATCACTGGAATCACTTACAAATGTTCACTGATACACCGATATCTCCAACTGTAGATATCAGTTCTAAGTGGAAAGTCAAAATCTGAATTTCTCCTCTTTTGGACTGTTATTAACTAGGCAGGAAACCTAGGAGTTTACTTATCAGACAAAAATGTATGAATACAGATGAAAGCTATAGCCAAAATGTCACAACTTTATTTGAATTACATTATAGAGACAGAGCATGCCAAACCATCAGTCGAAAGTTACTGCCCTGTTACCCATGGTAACAGATATTTTCCTCATTTTTAATAATCCAAATCTCAAGAAATTATCACAACATGAAAAACAGATGTTAAAATGTGACACTCAAGGTCACTGCATTGTATGCCTGTTCATTCTTTAGTGTCTGGTAACATGGACTTGGTTGTAGGGATTAAAATATTACTATATGCATTACACAAACAGAAATCTGACTTTAAACTAAGTTGCTAACTAGGTGGAAGAAACGAGCTTCCATGAATAATGCACGTTGTTTTTACATAAAATCTGATTTTATACCAATAACCAAGATCAAAGATATGTTCAATTTTTATTTTAAGTACTGTATTTGTAGTATCCCCTTCATGTTAAAGAAACATCTTTGCGACAAGATCTCCTGAGTAAATTGGGAGCATGGGGATCATAGACGAGGGTACATGGGGAGAAGGGAAGAAGGGAGGGAGGGTACTGGAGAAACATATATAGCTAAATAAAAACAAGAAAAAAGAAACATCTTTGTCATTAATAGAAAATATTTTTGTTATTGTTCTATTATAAATCATAATTTTTAAAAGCCTAAAGTATCTAAATAAAAAATACATCCTCACTATGATACATTTTCTCTGAAAGTGCATTTAATATAAATTTAGTTCCAACTATTTTTTACATCCATATCAATGTCTATATTTACTTGAAAAAATTGGGGGATCAAAGTATAAAGTGTTTCCAGGTACTCCTCATCTGCAGGATCATATTTACATCTGGTGGATGATGCACTGATATGGAGACACTATAATGTATTCAACTAATCACTGATTTCTGTGCATTTAAATTGCCTCCAATGCTTTGGTTTTATAAATATTGTGGCAATGAACAAATATGTAGCTTAGTCTTCCTACAAATTCTTGATTATTTCCTCAGCATAAATTCCAAGAAGTGAAATTTCAGGGGCAAAAGTATGCACATTATAAATTGGAGTACATAACTGCTCAATTGCATCCAGAAAGAGTATACCAAATTACATTCCTACTCGAGGTGAGTGGGTGACACTTTTCTGTCAAATGCTTTTCCAGTTTGCTATGAAACTTTCTTAATTATAAGAGGCAAGTTTCTCCTTCACATTTTAACATCTTGAAAATCAGGTCACATTTTATAATTGATTCAATATCAAGGATTAACTGGTAGTATTTTTTTCCTTCTGAGTAATGCTTACAAAAGAGTGATGCACAATACAACCAGAGTTTTCAATTCTAAGTAAGTTTAAACTTGTTTCCCTATGTTATGGTTGTTAGATAAACACATAAAAGTGTTTAGTTTTTGTATAAACAAATGATTCTTCATTGGCTGCTATGCTTATTATTTCTCTATTTTGATGTGAGAAAAAACTATATTTTATTTTATTATATTATATTGAAATATTTAGTAAACGTACAAGTGATTAACCATTTACTCTAACAATACTTATGGTCATATATTAATTTAAAACTTTTATTTTAACATCAGTTGCCTCTATCAGTTTGCAGTCTTGAACACAAGGATTTACTAGCTTCCAATGATCGATTAAATTCATGGCAACAAAAGCAGAATTGAAATGAGTTTACGGTTTGAAAGTCATGGTCTAATATGCTTAAAGAAATTATAGACTTGGCTAACTACCAATCTACCATTTATTTGGGTTCTCTGATTCATCGTTGTTCCGTTACTGTATACACTATAGGATCCAGCAACCCAGAAGCTAGTATTCCTCTTTGCTGATGACTATTCTTCTGGTCCTATGTAATCTGAAAAAAGGAACAACCATACAGTGTGGGAAATTCTGTCTGCTGCACTAGTCAACAAAATTCCATTGCATTTATTGGGAGCTAGGGATAGTCATGCAATATGATTAAGTGAAGGACAGATATGCGCTCCATCCAGCACATCAACTAAATCTAGAGGTCTATATTTTACAATGTCCAAATTCAAATAATGTATTCAACCAATGCTGAAATAAACTAGTGTAACAGACAACTATTTGCTGTTCAGCATTAATGACAGGCAGGTGAATAAGAAAACTTGTCTCAGAACCCCAGAAGTGAGGAGTATGGATAAGCCATAACAAGTGCTATAGAATCCAGCTTTTTCCTATTGGTGCACATTGGACACTGGACATTCACGAGAAAAACACTGGAGAAACAAAAGGAAGTTGGAAAGGGCAAGAAAACCACAAGGGGAGACTGATTGGTTGGCTGATGCACCGTACAGGAATGGGGACTGGGAACGCCTAATTACCATGTGATGGAAGATGAGAGTGAAGTAGTCCAAGAACACATCTGGACAAACAGAAGGAATCAGCTGGAAGATATCACAAAGAAGTGGAGTGGGGACTTGACCTTTGAACGTAGAGGAAAGTACAAGGAGAATTCTGGGCCATGTATCTTTTTTGTAGCCTCTGTGATTCTGAAAATGTAATGGCTGTACACTGACAAAATGAAAACCCAAGAAAGGGGGAAAAAAACCCTCTGGGTTAATGTTGAATTTGAGCTGTAGTATGTGGAGATTATCCTGGGACTTTGTGTCCAAATTACCCTTAGATAGGTATAAGCCTGGAATTTGTGGGAAGCTATTACATATAATAATGACATTACTTTAGTTCACTTATTTTTCTAGTGAGGACATTCTTGCTGGGGAATAAGCATTGCATTTGTGTGTGGGGTAGGGGGTAAAAAGTTCATCGATGGAGCATGCTAAGGGGTGACAGACATCTTTTGCATCCTGTCAGTGATGCTGAAAGGAAGGAAAGGGACAGCAGAAAAGAGATGGGGATTTGAGAAGGCAGCAAAGCTTTGGTAGGTGTTCTGTAATGACACAAATTAGGTCGCCAGAGAGGCTTCCCACTCCACCCATTGCTGCAAACTACTCATCCTTTCCTGCATGACTAGACTGGATGAGAGTCAAAAGTGGCTCACCTCTACTGGTTGACTGATTTTAAAAACAGATGATGGATTTCAAAAATATAGACCTCAGTAACCAAAAGTATGATTTTTAAAAACGTTCATTCTTATTGTTTTTAATTATTGCATGTTTGTGGGTATGTGTGTGTGAGTAAAGTATCAGCAGAGGCCAGAGGCTTCCATTACGAGCTGGAGCTGAAGCTACAAGCAGTTGTGAGTTGCCTGCCGTGGATGCGTGGAACTAAATTCTGGACCTCCAAAAGAGTGGAATGCACTCTTAGTCACTGAGCCATCTTCCTAGACCCCCAAAGTATGGTTTCACATCCTTGTGCTGCTTTATTCTCAAAAAACCTCAGCAGCTGGTACAGGGAAGCAGAAATAGCTCAAGATTCTACAGTGTGAACTTCTGATTTGCACCTGGAAGTTCGGAATGTGACACAATTTTGGTATGAATTAAATTTTTCAACCTTTAGTTAAACCAGCGTGAGAAGGACCAGTACTAACAGGGAGTTCAGTCTTACCAATTGGCTACATGAGAGAATGCAGGAAATTATGAATGGGAGCTGCATAAATATCAGATAGGTATCCATTCTATTTTCATTTATTTTATTGTTCAGCTCAATTTGCAAACATTCAGAGTTTTAGCTTCTCCAGGGTGTTACAATCAGCTTTAAGCATGTCCATGATACCTAAATAAATTTGCTTCTGAGATGAAAAAGTTGTATTAATGTAGCTTAATTGATAACAGTCAAAGGGAAGACAGTTTTTGAAGATCTATGGATTAATAAATAGTTTCATTAAATGATAGAGAAAAACTTTTAAAAGCAAAGAAAAGCCAGTTTACAGAAGCACAAGGTTTTCATTTGGAGAGGAGGGGTTGGAAAAAGGCTGTGCTCTGGGGTTGACTTCTTGGCTGCAGGCAAACGCTGGGAGATTAACAGAAACTACAGCAGAGGCATAGCTGCCTGCATTTAAGACTTTAACTCAGTGCTGGATAACTCAAGAAATCTTTTGAATTTGAGAAGAACAGGTAATTGGGATGGGATGAAATAGTTCCATCTTCTGTGTTTCGTTTCTTTGTTTGTTTTCTATAACCAATGTTACCTAAATAATGGCACCATGTGAAGTGACACAGAATTTAAGATGCTTCTCAATTCAGTACCTTCAGTTTTCTACATGGCAAATAGGAAACGCATATCACATGGTGTCTCCTAATGCAGTCAAATGACTTCTTTACAAAATGGGAAGAGAATATGAAAAAAAAAGATAAAGCACAATGATATAGTTAGTGGTGGAGAAAGAATTTGAAACAAATAAATAAAATAATTGAAGCAATTCTATATACAGTTGACACTTCACAGAGGAATATACAAATTGACTATTGTGCAAACCCTTTTTGGAAGAGCAAGATTTTCATGTGCTGTAAGACACTGAGATAGGATTACTTTTGTCTCAGTTTTCTTTAAGGCCCTGAAGATAAACACAAAGTGGCTGTGTTTCCAGAAGACATTTGTAATACTTACAGGGCAGTGGTGGATTCGAATTTGAGATTCTTAACAACTACCTCATGAGTATAAAGTCAGAGTGTGGAGGCATTTATACAGAATAATACCCTCGGCCATGGATCTGGAAAAATACCAGCTTCTTTATAAACCTTCAAGCTTTCTAAATGAGATTTAAGAAGAGTATCTAAGATGTTGTATGGTATGGTATGGTATGGTAAGGTATGGTATGGTGTGGTGTGGTATGCTGTGGTGTGGCGTGGTATGGTATGGTAAATAGAGTATTACCGTATGGTATGGTATGTATGGTATGGAGATATGGCATGGCATGGTATGATAGGGTATGCTAACACACTTATAATCATTTAGAAGGGCTGAGGAAATGATCAAGTGTCAGGTACAAAACAGCTACAGCCTGAGCCAAGACTCCAACTGACCTGCGGGAGCAAGGTGAGAGGAGTGGCTAGCCACACCAAGACTAGCCAGGATCTTCACCCAATCTCAGAGTGCCATCAGGTAGGGTTCCCCTATAGGTCTACCATACTTGCTCATTTTCCTCTCCTGGACAGTAATTAGAGTGACAAATTGTGGTGAACAAATGATGAGATGTGAAAGAGATTGGTAAGGCCCTGTTTCCCCAACCAGCCTCTGACGGCAGACTTTTGGACTTGTAATTGGCCATTGCTGAGAAAAAAAATTAGAACTTCTAATTTTAAAATAAATTCAAAGATTGTTATTGTTTTATTGCAGTTGATGTTTGCATTACATTTTATCCACATTTTCTTTGGCTTACAATTCCAAAGGTTTCAACCCATTATCTACCAGTCCTTTGCTTTTCAGCCTGTGGCTAAACAGCATGTCACATAGGGAGTGTGTGCTATATAGCTGCCAACCTCACATGGCAAACAAGTGAAACAGTGAGGAAGAGGAGGAGCCAGATTCCCAATGCTCTCTTTTAGGGCCCACTACCAACAACCTCACTTCCTTCCAGACTCTTAGAGCTTCCGCTACCTCCCAATAGCACCACCTGCTGGAAAACAACTGCAACACCAAGGGTCGATCAGGAAAGGTGTGTCAGCATTTCCTGAATTCAGCTTTCTAAATCAGCTAGCTCTAAGGAGATGTAAATCCTGCATATGCCAAGGTAAGGCACCTGGGTTAGAGAGCACTCCAGGTAAGAGAATTCCTTCCTCTTTGAGATGCCTTCACAGGCTGAATGCTGAAATGCTTTCAATTCTCTAGAATGATCTAAATTTGGTAGTTCTAATAAATTTAAGAAGAAAAACCAACATTCACCCATATTCTATGGGCATCATTTCTTACAAGTAAGAGTTTGCCTTCAAGCCAGGTTTCATATCACCCTAAACTCTGTTTTTCTCTACAGAGACAATCACCAGTTTTCATCCCAGGCTGTGTTACATGTTGGAAGGTTAGTGAAGCACCCAACAGCAAATTAGAGGAGGAAGTCAACACATGGGTCATACACAGTGTGAGCTAGGCATTGCCTTCCAGACCTGCCTGATGAACTGCAATAAGCTTTATTTGGCTAGAAAAAAAAGGGATAAATCTGTTCTTAAAAAAAAAAATCACTTGTAGCTCAGTGGAGATAGGCTAGTTTTTAATCATAGACCTTTCCTATGAACTTCTTTACCAATAGTATTGGTCGTTTAGCAAATAGGACACACTAAAATTTGTGAGTGTTGTACAATCATGTATTATCAACCAAAGAAGAAGTAGTTTCATGTACTAAAAGTCTAAGAATGAGAAAGTCAGTTCTTAGTGCCTTTATAACTGAATCACATGCTCAGTCAATAGACCGGATGAACTTTAGTTTCTTTTTGTTATAGGCCGTCCTTGATTTCTGAAGTGACTGAGGACTAAAACATAAACTCCTCTGCTTTAGACATAGTTCTCCTCGGGAAACAGAAGGGCTAGGGCATGCCAAGGAACCTTTCTGGATACTTTGTTTTAAAAAGCTTGCAAACTTCTAACCGTGTTGAACATACAGAGAGAGTTTAACACTATTTCTAGATGTGAAATTCTTATAAACTAGAATTCAACCTGCTAGACAAATTATGCCCATTACTGCAATAGTGGCACGACTATTATGGGAAGTAACCAACAGGTTTCTGATTTGAATAGGGACATCTCCACAAGAGGGAATCAGTGTTTGGTACTGTAAATACAATAAAGAAGCATGACCTTACTGAGAATACCTTAGATCCTAATCCTTGTTTTGATAAATTGGCATGGCACCCATCTTCTTTTTAAAAAATACTTACATTTATACCTAAATGTCACTCTCATATTTAATCAGAAAATTCTGTTTGCAATTAATATCAGTAAGTAAAAATAATAATAGCTGATCGTGATGCTGAGAATAAGTAGCAGTTGAGTGTTCAGCCCAAAACAGGACATTTATATAACTGCCTCTCAGATTCACAGAAAACTGAAGAGGGGGTGATAAGAGTAAAAGATGGAAGATAGGCAGAAGAGCCTCAAAATGCTATGTACTGGGCATGAGAAAGCCAGTACAATCATAACTCTATAGTAACTGCTACCATCTACCCTGGGCCTGAGGACAGTGAGCATGGATCAGGGAAAGGAACACAGGGTCCAACTTCTATTTGGAGATTTTTTTTTGATTAGGTGGGAGGGACAGTCATTGGCTTCAGTTATGTACTCACTGATGAGCCCACAAAAACCACAATCAACAGGTCCAAAACCAGGGTCAAAACTATGGCCTTTGTTAAAAACAGTGTATCAGAAAAGACACACACACACACACACACACACACACACACACACACACACAAACCATTAATGTGGGAAAGGACCTTGTAAGGAGGTAGGAGTGGGAGTTTGCCAAGGTGAGATATAGATAAGGGTGGTGGTGGATAATAAATAGAAGGTGTTATGTATATTACTTCTCACATAACAGTATCAATTCAAATGAATGGTTTAAAGGATTTGTGAGAGGTTTTGAAGCCAAACTACATAAATAGCAATGAAAAAAATGGGAAATGGAAGCTGATGGGGAAAATGATAGAAAATGGGGTGGGAAGGGCTGTCTATATCATTTCTAGAGTTTTGGAAGTTGCTTATGATTCACTTCCTGTTAACTTAGGTAATATTATTTTCTTCTGGAGTCTTTGATGGAGTTGAAGATTAGAGAGTTATAATTATAGTTTTCCTTAGTTATGATAAAAGATAAAGTAAATATAAATATTGTAATTGCAATTTTTACTTGATACCTGTTTTGTTATATGTAATTTTACTATGTTAAAGTTAAAACCTTCTTCTTTATTTGAACAGAAAAGGGAAAATGGTGTGGGAAGTCCTTCTGTATATGTGTTGCTTTTATTGGTTAATGAATAAATCTGTTTTGGCCAGTGACTTAGCACTTAGAGAAAGGCAGGAATTATAAGCAGATAGAGGAAGAAAGAAGGTAGAGTCACGGAGAAGTCATGTAGCTAATGCAGGAGACAGATGCCTCCACCAGAGCTTGCTGAATCTTTGCCGGTAGGCCACGGCCTTGTGGAGATGCACAGATTAATGGCAATGGGTTAGTTTAGGATATAAGAGCTAGCTAGAAAACATGCTTAAGCTATTGGCCAGACAGTGTTGCAAATAATATAGTTTCTGGATGATTATTTTGGGTCTGAGTAGTCAGAAACAAATAAACAGCCTCCCACAACAAAAGGCTTTATACTGAGATTGTACCATCTATGACAAACTATCACAATAAAAATCTTTATTTCTAGCCTGTCTTTTAACCCAGGGTCCAGAGATGTCTTCACCCTGAATTTCTCATACTTCTTAGCCTTGGCTTACTGGAGTTCCCTGCCCAGCCCTGGGGTAAATTTGGACCAATGTATCCAGTTCAGATGTGCTGTTGACCTCATTAAGCAAGGACGAGAACCTAAGAGAACATCAACCCACTCAGTTAACCACCAGTACTTCCTTCTCCTTCCTTGTCTCACTCTGTTGGTGACACTCCCTTTTAGAACACCATGAGGCTGCAATCCACACTGACCACAGACAATCTGCACATGAAACTTTAGTTTATTTTAGATGGCATCTCTTTCAATAAAATTTCCTGAGGGAGACTTTCTTAAATTAAGTTCCCAGGGGAAGAAAATCAAATAATCAAAGCTCTGGTGAGTCTTGGGCTGGTCTTTCACTACGCTTGCCATTATCTGCTAGGCTTCTCCAATCAAATCATCTACTTTCAGCATCTGGTTTGTGTCTTTTCTCCTGGGCTAGTTTTTGATGCAATTAGAATTTTTTTCTCATCTTTTTTTCTTTAAACATGATTTTCAAAATCTACACTTTCCTCACAAGCCCTAAAACTTAAAACTGACCTTCCCAACAATGTCTTTAAGGCCAAGAGTGTAGAAAGAGAGAAGGAAGCCTGTGTTTTCCATGTAAAGTCTGAGTTAAAAAGAGCAACTTTTTCTCCTTCAGAGACCCACAATCATGTTAAACAAGGGCTGAAAGCACTATACGGCAATCATTTCTATAAACTACCATGTGAATCACAAATATTTGGTTCTTAATATCTGCAGAATGGAAACTCACAATCATTTTTTTTTCCTTTTAAAAGAGAAGAAGCTTCGAGGTCATAAATGTGATAATACATCTTTGCCTGGCATTCTATTCTTCTGGATGGGAGAGTAAGGGGACTAATACACAGAATGCTTGATGTCCTGTAAAGAACTGTGGTCCTCACAGTGAGGAATGGGACTCTGAAGAAAGGAACCACATCTAACAAATGTTTCCTAGGAAGTTTGCTCAGTGTTGTATTGGGCTCACATGTTCTGTCCCCTTCTCAAATAAGACTCAGTGAGGCCCTGTATGACATCTTGTGCCTATTAGAATAAGGTTTGCAATTTTAGTTACAGAGTGTCTTCAAATAGCCTCCAGAGTATTATAATCCAGTGGTTCTCAAATCAGTTCCCCAATGTTTCACTTGTATCAACAATGTCTGAAACTTGTTAAAATAACCTGTTAGCTCTGGGAGTAAGGCCCAGAAATACATATGCATTTTAAGTCATTGCTAAGTGATTCACACACTCAGCTTGGATAACAATTGCTGTAGTTTGTATGTAGTAGCAGTCATTACTAGGAACTCTCTGCAGTGCATACACAGATGCCAGTGGTTTATAACCCCTTAGCCACCAGTGCCCTTCTCTGAAAGAAGTTAAGGATGATGATCTTAACCTGTCCTGAACTGGAAGAATGAGGAAACCCGTCCATGAAGCCATTTACCTACCATTTCCACTGCCTCGGAGGCAGTCAGTGATTGACAGTAGTTATCTTAAAGAACAAGACGCCTCTGAGCTATAGTCCCATGGATAAGTCCAAGCATAGACTATTTAATATTTATTTATTGACTGTTTACACGTGTACGTATGTGGATGAGTGTATACATGCCACAGTGCACACATGGAGGTCAGAGGACAACTTTTAAGGAGCTTATCCTTCCTCTCCCTTTGCTGACCCAAGATCTTTCTTGTTTCTGCTGTTTTGCTGCATTCTCCAAACTGTGTAGCCCACAAGCTTCAGCCAATGTCAGTTCTCTTGACTCCCCCTCTCATCTTGCCACAGAACAGCTGGCATTGCAGTTATGCACCACTACATCTGAACTTTTATGTGATCTGGGTATCCAAGTCTGGTTGTCAAGATTTTCTCGGCTAGAATATTCATTCACTAAGACACCTTTCTAGGCCTGGGCCCCACTGAAGACCATATACCATTTATTGTTTTCTCCACATGGACCTTCTTACCCTCTTACAGATTTTCACTAAAGACGACTTCATCAAGTCTTGAACTTCCATACCTTTTGCTCAGGGTTGCTTTGAGAAACCATACATGGAAATTACTATGAGTTTAATGACCGATGACAACAATGCTCTTTTAAGAACAAAAATGGGTGGGGATGGTTACTGTTTGGTGAAAAAGAATTCCCAAATACTGGCAGGAATGTGATGTAAACTAGCGGCTTCCTGGCGGGTCACCGATTCGCTTGTGTGTCACTTTAGCCCATGAGAACAGAACGGAAGGCTGTATATGCACCATGAATTCCACAGGAGTCGCTGACTGTTGTTTTACAACAACCTGGAATGAGCAGGGAGGACTTATGAAGCAGTGAGTCTTGGGCATCCAAAGAATGGCGAGTATGTGGCATCACTGAATCTTAGTACCTAAGATTTGGTCAGAATTGGTGTCTGATACTGACTATCATCTTATAAAGCATCTCCCTATTTCCTGTCACTTCATATGATGTTTTAGAAGACTGGGAAGCCATGGCTGAGTTTACATTTTTGTTCTCTGAAGCCAACCTGAGGGGAATAATTACCATTTCTTTCCATTCAGAGTATAAATTAGGTCAATAAAGCATAGTTATCAACTTCATTTTTTTTTGCTTTCTCTAAAGTTTCCCATTTGTTGCTAAAATCATATTGTTAGTATGTACTTAAATGTGTAAGGAACAGATTCAATTATAATTTCTAATACAAATAATTCTTAGGAAAAAAAGTCAATTCTTTGGGAAGGAAAAAAACCCTGCCAGCACTTACTTAGAAACAATATTTAAGGCTTAAATCCATGGAAATCCCAAATCCTACTTTCTAAGTGGCATTCAATTTTCCTATTTGTACATTTCCTGATGATGGTGGTTTTTGGTGCATGAACGTGGTCAGGTGGTTTAGGAAAGTGAGTTACAATAATGAAGGTGCTGGTTTTTAAATTAAGCCTGGGTCTTTCACATGCCTTAAGGGTTAGAACCAAAAGAATTGCTTTCCCTGGGACCAAAGGCACTGTCTTACCACTCCAACACAAAGGGCCAGAAGCATATTTAAGCATTCTCCATGATTTGTTTCCCAGACTGGGCTCTCTGTGAGCACTTCCTTCAGGGAAATGCACTTTTCCTCCTTTGTAGCCCATTTCCTGTAGGAATGTGTCTCTAGGAAATTATAATCACAGTATACTTCCTGGGTTTATAGAGACAACTCGGAGGCAAAGCTCGTCCACGCACACACAAAGCCACTTTAGACAATGTGGGGATGACGTAAAGCAAGGGAAAGAATGTTCTCCCTTCCCAAGTGACACTCCATTTTATTTGGTTCATTCATTAGTTTTACATAGCAACTTTTACAGAATTTTCTTAGCTTACTCTGGGATTCCATCTAGAGCTCATCTTGAGGCTGGGAAATTGGCCCAGCATGTGCAAAACTCTGGGTGCTACCCTAAGCGGTACAAAACAAAACTCTGGGTGCTACCCTAAGCAGTACAAAATAAAAATTGGGTCCTTCTTTCACTGTAATATGGATTCACAAGATCTGAGTCACTCTCGGCGTTTAATTTAATTATAATCACAGGATAGCCAAGATAGCTGTCAGAATATGACAATAAAGAGATGCCCTCTCGCATTCTGAAGGAGGGGGTGGATGAGCAGGGTGCTTAGCAGAACTGAGCTACGAACATAGTTATTTTAAGTCCTGAAGGAGAAAGAGTGCTCATACTAAGCTAAAGAAAGAGCTGTAGGGGGTACTCACAAGAGAAGGAAAAGTGACTGATGAGCTGTGAAGCCTCATCTCCCAAGACAAAGCTTGCACCACCCAACAGTGTCGGGGCTTCTCCAGGTAAGGACTCAGAGAGGTCTAATTGATGGATGTCCTGTGGAGTGATGCTCAGAAGACATCTGTCTGCTCCTATGCCAGAACCACTTCCAGAAAGTTGTTAAGTAGATGTTAACTTAATGCCAACCGAAGATATCATAGCCATGAGAAACTCAGCCCAGATAGCAAAGGGGCACATTTCCACTTAATAACCATTAACAATATTTAACCCTTACAACAACTACATTTTCCTAACCATAAAGCTCTCATGTTGAACTGAAGGCACATGCTAAAAAATAGCAAAAATATTTTTGGCACAGAATAAAGGAAACATATTACTAGGAATGATTGGGTCATAGAATACTTCTTAGGTTTCCCACTTAAATGTGTTATATGTTTTAATTATCATAAACATGGCATTCCTCCAAGGGAAACACAAATATTCTTATTTTATAGATGAGAAAATTCAGGCTAAATAAAAGTCAAGAAAATGAAGAACAACAATGGAACCTGGAGCTTTGTGGCTCTGAGCTCAGGTGCTCAGGGTCTGAGCTACATCAATCCCCTCTAAGTGTCTAAGATTCACTGCCATGAGGAAGCCACCTAGGAATCAGCATCTCTTGTCCTTTCAATGAAACAAATGGATAAACACACCAAAAAGGCAATCGTTTCACACTATCAGCAGAAGCGGCTCAAAACCTGGGTTTAATCATCTTTGTTTCTTTTAATTAATTGAAAGCTGTTGAGGTCAAAGAACAACTCTCAGGGGTCAGCTTTCTCTTCTGCAATATTGAGGGATCCTGGCATTGAACTCAGGATATCAGGATATCAATACAAGTGTTTGTACTACCTGAGCCATATCACCAACTCACAGTTGTTCCTAATGACATAAAAATCATACCCCACTTCGTACGAAAAAATTAAAAAAAACAGGATAGTTAAAAATCCTGTACAATTAAAGAACTGCTTGAGATATCACCATCCCTAATCTCTAGATCTACTACAGAGTTATAGTAATAATAAATGCATGGTATTGGCACAAAACAGACACATTGCTCAATGGAATCGAATGAAAGACTCAGACATAAATCTATACACCTATGGATATTTGATTTTTGACAAAGAAGTCAAAACTATACAATGGAGAAAAGAAAACATCTTCCACAAATGGTGCTAGCATTTCTGAATGTTGAAATGTAGAAGAATGAAAATAGATCCATATGTTTCACCCTAGACAAAACTCAAGTCCAAATGGATCAAAGACCTCAACATAAATCAGGTTACACTAAACCTGATATAAGAGAAAGTAAGGACTATCCTTGAATGCATTGGCTCAGGAAACAGCTTCTGTGGTACACCAATAGTCCAGAAACTCAGATCAACAATTAATAAATAGGACCTTATGAAACTGAAAAGCTTCTGTAAGGCAAAGGACATTGTCAGTATCCAAAATTGCAGTCTTATGGGAAAAGATCTTCACTAAAACCACATCTGACAGAGAGGACTGATCTCTAAAATATATTTAAAAATTCAAGAAACTGAACATCAAAAAAACCCCAAATAATCCAATTTTAAAATGGGGCACAGACTAAACAGAATTTTCAACAGAGTCTCAAATGGCCGAGATACACTGAAAGAATTGTTCAACATCCTTAGGTGTCAGGGAAATGAAAATCAAAATGACTCTGAGATTCCATCTTACACCTGTCAGAATGGCGAAGATCAAAAACACAAATGACAGTTTCTGCTGGAGAGGGTGGGGAGAAAAAGTAGCCACTTTGGAAATCAATATGGCATTTTCCCCAAAAACTGAGAATCAATCTACCTTAGGACCCAGCAATATTACCCTTGGGCATATACCCAAAGGATGCTTAATCATACTACAAGGACACTTGCTCAACTATGTTCATTAGCAGCTTTATTTTAATAGCCAGAACCTGGAAACGACCTAGATGACCCTCAATCAAAGAATAGATAAACAAAATGTGGTACATTTACACAACGGAGTATACTCAGCTATCAAAAACAATAACATCAGGAAATATAAAGACAAATGGATGGAACAAGAAAAAAATCTTGAGTGAGGCAACCCAGACCCAGAAAGACAAAAATGGTATGTACTCACTCATAGGCAGATATTAACTGTAAAGTAAAGGGTAGGCATGCTAGAATCCACAGACCCAGAGAGGCTAGTAACAATGAGGGCCCAGGTTTAGGATGGGTACATGAATCTCCCAGGGAAGGGGAAATAGAGTAGATGTCCTTGGGCTGGTGGCAGGTATGAATGGGACCTGGAAGGATCAGGTTAGAGGACAGGGCAGAGGGGGAGAGGGGGCAGAAGGGGAGAGTGCAGGAGGGAGATGACTGGAAAATGTGTCGGGTAGAAGCCTGATGCAAAGAAAACTCCCAAACTACAGGTAAAGCCCAACTAAGACTCCTGGCAGCAGCTGATGCATAGCCTGAACTGGCCATCCCTGGTGATGGGATTGGTGACTACCCTGCTTGTCGTTAGAGAGTCTTTATCCAGTAACTGAAGGAGGCAGATTCAGAAACCCACAGCCAAGCATTAGGCCAAGCTCAGGGAGCCCTTGAGAGGAGAGGAAACAGGGATTGCAGCATCCAGGGGGACAGGAACATGACAGAAAAACCCACAGAAATGATTAGCCTGGCTCATGGGAACTCACAGAGTCTGAACTGACAAGCAGCGAGCCTACATGGGACTGACCTAGGCCATCTAAATATATGAGAGAGGTGTGCAGCATTGTCTATTTGTGGGGCTGCTGGAGAAGGGACTATTCCTGTGCTTTGACTGGCTTTTGGATGTTGTGGGATATTTGTTCACTGTGAACCTCTTCTTGCTGGATTGCCTTGCCCACTCTGAATGCTGGAGAGGTGTTTAGTCTTTTGGCAGCTTGACAGGCCATGCTTTGCTGACGCCCAGGGGAAGCTTGCACCTTTCTGAGAGAATAGGAGAAAGGGATGGATTCAGGGGGCAAGGGCAGGGGAAAGGGAATAGGAGAAGAGGGAGGAGAGACTGCAGTCTGGATGTAAAATTAATTAATTAATTAAAAAAATAAGAAAAGGCAAAAAAATCAGTCCCCACTTCCCAATTCTGCTGTGACCCAAATTTTAGGGCACAACACAGTAGATGGGAAAGGGCAATGACTCTGAGGTATAAAAGATCCGGGTTTCATAATCATGCAGTGCTGGAACCAAGGGACAGAATTTCTAATTAGTGTCAACTACGGTGTTTTACAAATGATGCTGAGAAAATGAGAAATTAGAAAATATACTCCCTACTTCTCAGCAATAACACCTGAATAAATTTCAGATGAGCCAGCAAGTTTTAAGTAAAGATAAAAGCAGGCACATTGGTGGTGTAGGACATCCCTGGGACACTTAGAGTGGTCATTACACAAATCTGCATATGACAAAGTGGCAGGAAACCACACATACATGGCATCAAAAGCCTGTCAACCTCCTGATTATGATACTATACTATGATTATGTAATGTGTAACCGTTGGAGGAACTGGGTGCTTCCTATACGGGACTTCTCTGAATGACTGAAATTTTGCAATTTCCTGTGGGCCTATAATTAGCTCAAAATAGAAAGGAAAATAAAATGAAATAAAAGTGTGGAAAACATATAATAAAATGAGAATATAATTGTTGAAACTAGTTTGAAGCAAAGAAGAATGCTTTTAAAGCAAACACATTTGTGAATTTTCAAAATGTGAAACTAAAGCAAGGTATTAACACATTTTCAGCATGTCTGACAAATGCGAGTTAGAGATTTTAGTATCACTTACATTACAGCTGAATATGTGGACTCAGGACCCTGAGCTAAGCTATAATGTGATTTCGGTGATAAGTCAGACTGCCCACATCCCTGGACAGCTGAGGATCCACAGCATGTCAGGTGATCTTTGTGGTCACCTGTTAGTTGGAACTCTTTATTCTCTTTCTACCTCATCCTTTCTACTCTTGTGCTTCCAGTGTGACTAGACAGTGGGTATTCGTAGGATCTCCTGTACCAAATCATCTGACTATTCATACATTGCCCCTATTAACCTTCACAATCTCCTACTGGAGTGGAATTTACTAGATTCACTTTAGAGATGTAGAGGCAGGGACTCAGAGAAATTGGTGACTTGCCCAAGATCACTCAGCCAGCAAATGTAGCACCTAATCTTCAAATTATTATGTTCTCTTGAATTAAAAGCCTAAACTAGAAGTTTCCAGGTTTATTAGAAAAGCTCCAAACTCACAATATAAGTACTCTGTCTAAGTGAAGATTCCTAATAAGGATACACAAGACTGCCCTTCTAGTGAAGCATTGTAACACCTTTGTCCAAGTTTTGCTGTCCTGATTCTCATCATGGTCCAATAATGGAACACTCCTATAGAAGTCTGCTCTGAGAAAACAGTCTTCCGTGGGTCATACTTGCAGCATGAATACAGATTGCTTCCTGTTATCAATGAGGCTATTTCCCAGCTCTGTCCTCAGGTGGACTAGAGTCTCATACTACACAGGAACCACGTATTTCTGTGCTCTGATACCCATTCACAAAAATCAGTACAGTGATCAGCAACTTCTGACCCTCAATCCCCACATTTGCAACAATAAATATAAAGGATAAGAATTACTTTGTTTGAGATACTTCTGTCTATGTCCATCTTTGAGCATCTGGTATTAGAAGTATGAGAACCCAAGTAACAGAAACACAGGTACTAGGAAGGTTGAAGCTTTATTGCTACTCTTAGAAACAAGAACATAATTCTTTAACACCACACCATTCAGTATGGCCTTGAACAAGTGTTTAAACTTTGTTAAACTTTCTCTTCGACATTGTGAAGGAATTTGACCCTGTTTTAAAAACCTGTTTCACAACACAGTACCTCCAGTAGTTGAAATTGGAGTATATATACAAAGGAGAAGGTAACAGAAGAGGATTCACAAAAACACATCTGAAGAAATATTAATGGATCATGACAAAGCTGCATCTGTGCTTTGCTGTTCAAAGAAACATGAACTACTTGTTCAAAGAACAAAGAAATCACGGCTACTTGGGTCCTAAAAATGGCCACTCCTTAAAGGAGACAAATATGCACATATGTGTATATATCCATTCTCTCTGTGTATGTCTCCATCTGTCTCTTTCTTTCTGTCACTCTCTGTTTATTTTTATCTCTGTCTCTCCCTTGTCTCTCTAGCAAACACACACAGGTACCCGTGTGGTGTAGAAAGTCCTTCTATCTATTTGTTGCTTTTATTGGTTAATGAATGAACTGCTTTGGCCTATAGGGTAGAATAGACCTAGGTAGGAAAAACTAAATTGAATGCTGGGAGAAAGAAGTCAGAGTCAGGAGAAGCCATGCTGCTTTCAATGGGGACAGAGGCACCAGAACCTTACTGGTAAGCCACAGTCACATGGCGATACACAGATGAATAGAAATGGGCTAATTCAAGATGTAAGAGCTAGCCAATAAGAATCTAGAGTTAATAGGCCAAGCAGTGATTTAATTAATACAGTTTCTGTGTGGTTATTTCAGGGCTGAGCAGCTGGGAACAAAATGTAGCCTCCTATAACACTCATGGATAAGACAGATTCTCCTATGTAATGTTCAATGTGGCTGTCACTTGATCCCTTTCTACAACAAAGATGGGACAGCATGATGCAAAGCCTATATTAACCATAAGCATAGGACCCCAATATTTTTTCACATCATACAGGCTGGGTTGAGTGTAATATTGTCCTTAAATTTAAAAGAGTGTCAAATGCAGCTCTGATTTATAAGCAAGGGTCCCATGGGATAAGCAACTAGCTCATGAAATATAATTGATGACTTTCTATTGAAGTGGAAGTCCCACACTGGTTGGTGCTTATAGGGTGTTAACAAGGAGCTCATGTTACATAGTTCCCTTAGACCTGAAAACACGGAAGAGAGCTGTGTTGTCGGACCGCTACAAAACTAAAAGTAGCTTTACAGTAGGTTGACCCCTAAGCAGAGAAATTTAAAGTGAGGTAGACTCAGTGTCTTTAAAATACACATAAATCTAGTGTATCAACACCATATGCTCAAGACATCATTGCCAAATGTAAGGAAGAAGAACAAGTAGACTCCTAGTCCAAGAAGCTGAGAAGGGAACTTCTGGCTGGCAAAGTCAATGGATAATGATTTTAATAAATTTTCTTGACTTTGTTGTTTTTACAAAAGAGTCACATGGTAATATATAATTTTCACTCCATTATTCTATTCATTGATACAGTGCCAAGATTCTTACACATAAGCAGAAACATCTCAGCATAGTACAATGTCTCTCACATTAGAAAGGTTAGAATGTAGACTTCACAGTTCTTGGTAAGCTTATCTGGCATCTAGCCTGCTCCTCTAATGCAAACACAAAGATGCAGAAGACATCTGAACACTGAGAACCATCTCTCTATTGCTAGCTAAATAATCTGCTATCTGCTAGGCCCTGAGCAGAATTCTTTAGTTTTTAAAGATAATTTGTGTAAGCTGTTCTTTGATTGAGCTTATAGAAAGAGCAAAGTGACAGTTGTGTATTTAAAGATATAACACAGGTTACATTACACTATCCTGTGAGTATCTTCTTACACATTGCTGTAGATTCTTCTTCTTATTTTGCATGTACGTATCAGCCAAGTGTCACATTCATGTTCCAGAAGGAGACCAGGGGCTTGGACCTGCAGCTGTGTATTTAGAACACATATCTTCATAGCTGACTGTGGTGGTTGTTCCAGATCATAAACTATCTCTTTCACATCTCACAGAACTCAGCTGGGAAAAAGGAGAAAGCCCCCACATACCTACTTCACAGAGACTTTTAGTGAAAATATGTACAGATTACGAGGACAAAAGATACTATAATTTTAGAAATATCTTATGGAGTCACAACATCAAAGCTCCATTGTTTAATAAGTAGAAATTTGGTAGCACAGAGACTGGAGATTTGCCTCCTGTCCATACCCAGATGGAGGAAGAAAACAGACTTCTAACAATCCCTTTAATCATAATATATTTCTCTTTTGTGAAAATATTTTATCACTTCCCAGATGACCATCTGGAGGAAACTGTGCATATGTCCAGTATATAATCAGTTTGTTAGAACACCTGCTCTTCAAATGGTAGGTAGCAGATAACTGTGAAAAGGACTTAGCTGGCCTTAGGCATTCCTATTCTCCTTAGAGATTCAGCTTAGAACCCTCAGGTCTTGTGATATTGAGAATAGAAGTCTGTAATCCATGACTTCTGAAGACTTGTGTGGCATTGAAGGTGTTCTTGGTCCTCTGAAATGGCCACAATGCTTGCGATAGGGCCCCTATCCGTTCATTCTTTAGGAACAAGTTCAGTCAATGCCACATTAAAAGAACAATGACTTAATGTTGGCAGAGTTCTTTGAGAGGCAGCAAACCTGGGTGTTAGTATCACAAGATAACAAAGCTGGGTAAATATTTCCTGTTCTCAGATTTGTAACTAGACTGGGAGAGGAAATAGCCTTATAGGCCTGAGGGTCTCCTGCAGAAGCAGTGAAGGAAGGGGTGATGAAAGAAGCCAGTTTCAAAAGGATGTCCACTAACCAAAACAAAGGAGGACTCCCCACCCAATCCCAACCCTTGTTTGCAAATTGCAAACTGTATTTCTCCAGGAAGTCACTTGGAGTAGATGTGGACATTGGTTTGTTTTTTTGGCGTCTCTTTTGTCCTGAGTGAGCCACTGTGGATCATATCCAGTCTTCCTGTGTTCACATAACAGACACATTTAAGCAGCCAAGCAAGAAGCTGTTGTTTCTTTTTGCACACACACCTCCTAGTGGCTCAAACAGAATGTGCTACCTGCTCAGGAAGTGCTCTTGCTTTCTGAATTCGGGCAGTCTGAAATCAGTATTTTAACAGTGTCCAATACCTATATATAAAGCTATCAACATGGTTGATGATACATTTTCATTTGGCTTTCAGGACAAAGGGAATCAATGGAGCATTCCCTCAGACCTGTGTCACTTTTAAGTCATGACAAAAATATGAGTACTTAATTTGAAGGCAGAGCAAATGGAAAGTTATTTGAAATCCCCAGCATTATTTAACCTATTCCATTTAATGTTCCAAGTTACTGAAATAGTATAAGGGGCTGTTTCCCATCATGATTTTCTGGATAAATTCATTTCAATACTTAGGTCTCTCATTTCATGATCATTCACATCCTACAATGTGCAGTTTGATTCGTGAAAAGCCTGGATGGAAAAGTGAGGGATTTTCAGTGCAGGTGTGGGACTATAGCTGTGAAACCAGGCCACTGGACTGACATAGACAACGCTGTGCAGTAGGAAACATGAGATACAAAGAGTTTCACAGCGGCTTCTGGCATTGCCAGGCCCTTGGGAGTTGTATTTGACTCATGAAATTTAGAATTCTCTCCCACACAAATCAATGTCATCTTCTTTTCCCTTGTCCTTGTTCTACCCTCTTCTATAAATCAAGAGATGCATGGAGCTGCCTACAGCAGTCACAAAGATTTCTCCAGTCAAACATGTTCTAGTGAAGAGAAAAAAAATTTCAGGAAAACTCACAGAGTTTACTTCAGAGATTAAATGAAAATGCCTTTATTTCTGATTTGAGTTCTGCTTATAACTAAGAACATTTAAATACTTTCTATAAATTTCAATATTTTTATGTTAAGAAATTCATTTGCCTGTTATATAGATGATAGTCAACTACGAGGTCTATGTAATTCAGCAAAGGCCACATCTTGACATCTGCAAGTGATGGTCACTTCCAGCCTTTCCAGCAGCCTGAAGGTCATCAGCAGACACACACCTGCACACTCTCCACCCTCTGTGCCATTAGAGGGCTCTTTTTTTTATCACATGTGAGTTGTATAACTATCTCTGCTCTTAAGGAACAAAACCTTAATGAGGATAGTAGCTGGGGAATCCCATCTACAAAGCCAGAGGTATGGCACCACATTTTGCACATGGTATATGCTCTGTACATATTTAGCAAACTGAACCAAACTAAATTAATCCAATAAGGTATTGCCAACTGAGTAAATTCTGTGTCCCACCCACCTGACAACCTCTTGTTCTCAGCCCAACTCCCACAAGTCAAAATCATTTAAACGCAGAAAAAGCTCCATGATTGATAGAAACTTAAATGTTACTCATCACTGTGCGTAGGTAATAACCTTGAATCTAAATGAATGTGGCTCTAATTTCAGGCATAGCATGAACATCTGGAAAGACTTGGGAGTGGCAGATTTTTCTCCCAGAAGGCCAGAGAATGTATTTGGAACTTGGTGACACTTGACCTTGTACTAATGTCACAGGCACTCAATCACCCACCTCTCATCTACAAGTTGAAAAATAGGACTTATCAAATGTTGGAAGTATTTTAATTCACTAATTATTTGTATAACAAAATGCAGATCTCTGACCCTAACTCAGCAGCAAATTACCCAAAGTTAACTTTAGCGTTTAAGTCTAAGATGGAAAGAGAGAGCTGTTAAAAGTGTTCCTATGTAGACAGAAGTTTCTGTCATGCCCAATCCTGCAGCCATTCAGTCCCAAATAAACACACAGAGGCTTATATTAATGATAAACTATTTGGTGTATGGCTCAGGATTAGTACTAACTAGCTCTTACAACTTAAATTCACCCATAATTCTTGACTATGATTAACCATGTGGCTTGGTACCTTTTCTGAGTAAGGCGTTCTCATCCTGCTTCCTCTGTGTCTGACTGGTGACCGCATTTCTGCTTTTTCTCTTCCCAGAATTCTCTTAATCTTGTCTACCCACCAATACTTCCCTCTGACTATTAGCCAATCAGCATTTTATTAAACTAATACGAGTGACAAGTCTTTACAGTGTACAAGAGCATTATCCCACAGTACTCCTATCTTCAGGAGGGCAACACAAAGCATCTATAAATTCTACAAAGAAAATGATGCTGCATTTTCTAACAGGTACTGACAACACTGGATGCTTCCTGCTAATGCAGCAGCATCCAGAATAGCCTCTCAGCCAGATCTGGTACTGCATTTACAAGCAGACATATCCCAGGGTATCTGCATTCCACCCTTGAAGATTTCTGCAAATTAGGTTGAAACTGCTATACCCACCAACTTCTCCTCTCTTCTTCCTTAGAGTTTAGGTTTTCAACTACCTAGGCCTGAGATATTCATTCACTTGTACTTTGCAGATTACATGGATTCTATCATCACTTGCTAAGTAGTCTCTAAACTACTGGCATCCTTGCCCCAGTCATGCTAATCAGTCACTGACTCCCCCTTACAAAGTATCTTAAGACTTTTTCATGACTGCAATGTTCATATTATACAACTTGCACTCATCATTCAGGACCCAGCTCGTAACCTGGGACATCCTCACTGCCTGTGGCAGTCAGCACCAGGATCTGTGTTCTAAAAAACTTTTGGTTCTACACCAAGCATGCATGACATAAAATTGTAATCCTAGTTATCATCTTTGCCTTGTGGTACCAGAGGTCCTAGTGGCACACTGTGATCACTGAGGAGCAAAAACATGTTAGTTTATTGAGTAATGGAATGAATGAGCAACATGTACATTGATGGCTGTCACCTCAGAGTACTCAGAAGAAAAGCTGAAGGACTCGAGATGTATTTATTTCTACAGACCTACAAAGAAGTTGCTTCACCCAATGAAACTGTACCATATGATTCCTATCTTGAGATCAGAAGGATTATTTGAGGTCAAGAGGATGACTGTCTTCATTCATTCAGTCCTCATTTGCCTGATCATGTACTTAATGCATACAATTTACTAGGCTCTGTGGAAGCACAACTAGATTAATGACAATCTGTAAAGGCCAAGATGCTAAGGGGATGATAACTTCATAGCTACAGAAGTCTCAGATAAAGTTCAAGCATTCATTGTTGAATGATGAGGAAAATGAAGATATCTGAGCTGGGGAGATGTCTCAGTGGGTAAAGTGCTTGTTGTACAACTCTGAGAACCTGGGTTCAGATCCTCACACCCATATAAAATCAGGCACAGAGGGTGCATCATGAGGGTTGGGATACCGACAGGCTTGCTGATCTAACAATCCAGCCAAAAAGGCTAGCTCTAGGTTCAGAAGAGATCTTGCCTGAAAAAATAAGGAGGGAAAATATAGGAAAACATCCAACTCTGACCTTCACATATTCACACAGGGATAAACACAGATGAAAACAGGTACCTACACCATAAACATGCAATGCACATGTATATGTATGCATAACACACACACATACACACATACTTAGTAAACTAAGTTAAAACACCAAGTTTCTAGTACAATTTTAAATAAAAAGTGAATGAATATCTATCTGTGGAGGTTTCTATGACTACCACAGTCTACAGAATAATGATATGAGGGACTCAGATGATCAACACAACTAAAAAGCCAGTGTTGGTTCAAACTTGGGGATCTGACCCCAAGTAGTCTATTTTAGGTATATCTTAAGACAGCACAATTTGATGAAAACTTTCCTGGTGATTTTGTGTGCATAATAATCCACATATAAATCTCCTTGAGGAATAAAGTAAGCTAAATAAAGTTCAGACGTGAATACATCGAAACTAAAATACATGCAACACCTTCCATAAATGTGGATTCTATAGATGGACTGAGAGAGCAAGCTCACAGGGGAGGATCATGTGTGATCTTGGCTACACAGATAACACAAAGGTGACCACACTATCAACCACATCCACCACCTGCCTTTTGAACAGAAATTCAATCCCTTTTATTGAAGGGACCAACCCCGTGTATTTAACATTCCAGTTTCCCTTAGAGCAGTGGTTCTCAATATTCTTAATGCTGCAATCCTTTATTACAGTTCCTCATGTTGTGGTAACTCCCCCATCCCGCGCCATAAAATTAAAATTATTTTCATTTGTTACTTCACAATTGTAATTGTGTTACTATTACAAACAGAATGTAAAGATTTGTGTTTTGCAATGGTCCTAGATGAACCCTGTGAAAGGGTCATTTGATCCCTGAAGGAATTGTGACCCACAGGTTGAGAACAAGTGCCCTAATGCTTTTCTGTAAACACAAATATTTCTGTGCCTCCTGAATATCCATATTTCTGAGCCTTTAAATATATATATTTGTGAATGTGCACATGTATGTATTTATGCTCAATATCTGTAAATACTCTATTCCAAATACTCTTGTGTGAATATTTATGAAAACGTTAATTACACAGTAATTACACAGGAAAATCTAAAACTCCCCTTGGCTCTTTTATGCCAACTAATATCCTCTTGCACGTATGAAACATTCTCACTCCTCTTTGGATGACAGCTTTAACATTCCACAGGCCTGAGTTCGCTGTCCCTAAACTGCTTACTCTCTTGAGTCCTGTTAATCTCTCATGTTTATTATCATTTTTTCAGCTGCAGTCACTGTGAACAGTAGTATGTTTTCTCTCATGGTAATAAATATTCATGTATTTATGAAGTAATGAAGAAAGTGTTGCTTAGCATGAAAAAGTCGATGTCAACAGTCAGGAGAGAATGAAACAGCATTAAAATCTATTAACATTCTCACACCTTCCTAGAAGTTCAGTTGCTCCACATGGAGAAGGCTGAAACTTGAATTTGGGAATTTGATAATGACTCCAGGATGGGCAGGAAAACAAAGACACATCTGGCTCACCATGGCTTTCAGTGTTATTCCTATTTCACAATAACACATGGGTGAGAAGCACTTGGGGGCTTTTCTCCATTGTTTATTTATTCCTTGGAGATTGGGATGGTCTTCACAGTCCAAACATAAAACACAGCCTGGGCAGTGATGACTTGCAATGCAGGCTGCTCAGCCTTGTCGGGAAGTGGAGGCTGCTTACCGTGTCACTCCCTGTCTGAACTCATGTCTGTGTTCTGAACTCAGATCTCCTCTCCAATGCACCTGTTTGTTCCTAGGGGAGCTACTGCGAGGACACAGCAGTCAACTTTCCACCACACAAATACTGTCTGGTGAGTTTATGAGTGATAATGCAAAGTTAGTTCTAGAATTCTTTGAAATGGGAATAGATGAGATGCTAGACAGGAGTCCTTTGCCAGTGTGCACACACTGTGTATATGGAAAACACTCACTTGAAGTAATGCTAGCAGACTCATAAGCACATTGTAGTTAGAACATGTTCTGTGGGCCCCATCATGACAATAGATCCTTAGGAAAACTATTTAACCACTCAACTATAAATTTTGGCCTCTGCTTAGCGTAACCATTCTTAACCAGAGTTAAGTTCTACCCACATTCCCACAGGGATATTTGACCACTTTGGAGACAAATTTGATCCGCACTAATGGCATGGGTGTTCCTTGTGACACACAGTGAATACAAGGTAGGGCTAGTAATAAAGAAACAAAACAACAACAACAAAATAAAACCTCAGTTATTGCCTGTGTCAGTCCCAGAACAAAGAATGATCCCAAGTCTAAAATAAAAGTAACATCAAAGTTGGAAAATCCATCTTATTGGATTAGTGATGATTGTTCCTGATCAAAAGAGTATTTAGGAGCAATGGAGAAGTTAATGCTTTGAAAGTAACTCTTGCTGCTATAACAGTACAAATCTAGCATCATTTACTGATAAGCCTTTGGAACTGCTTTGTTTGATTAGCAATAGAAAGGAAACTAACAGTTGTTGAAAGCTGATACTATGTCAAGAATTGTATGCTAAGTACTTTCTGTAATTTACCACATTTATCAACAACTTATGTCACTAAATAATGATTAAATCAATTAATGAGGTTAATCCCAAACTCCTTTATAACAAGGCAAGTAAGTTCTAGCATCTTTACATAAAGAGAAGAAACCTTTGAATGAAAATTCCACCAGGTGTGTCCAACCCACAGCACTTCCGTAAGGACAGCTGTGGATGCTGCCCAACACAAAATCATAAGTTTCCTTAAAATAATTTGAGTTGTGATATTTTTCTTTTAAGTTTATTGTGTATTTTTCAAGCATGAGTTTTGTATATATACTATTGCAAAGTTAAAAGACTGAACACCCCTGCAGGTCTGTTAGGAAACTGAAGCTTTTGTTAGTCCCAGAAATTTCCTCCCTGCTTCTCACTTAAGAAGTCCCCTTGCTTGTCATGTTTCCTTTGAACTACCACCCTAGGATGTCTTGCTCTCTTAGTAAGCACACCAAAATTCTAGCACATTCCTCATAATCACATATTTCAATATTTAGAAGAAAAAAAGATTTAAAAAAGTAATAAAAATATAAAATTCTTAAGGTTTTTGGAATGCAGATGGAAATTTCACTCTTTTGGCACTATCAGGTAAATATTTGTCTCATAATCAAGAACTATATTATATAATGAAGGGCACAACTGTTTCTGTCTTTCAATCAAAAAGCCACATGACTGACCATATGACTAAGTGGTATTTTGCTATAGAATCTCTCAGAATAGTTCTAGATATTTGGCTCACATTCATCCCACTAATTTCTTGAGGCAAGGCAGAAATTTGATGGCAGAAAATCCAGAGCTGCTTCCTAGGTAGAGATGTCTTCTCAAAGGACCGAACCAGCCACGTATGGAGAGAGTTGTTTTCTATCATCTTCCTTGACTTACTTAACTCATAAGACTGAAAAAGCACAAATTCAGACCATTCTCGGTGACTTAACCCAAGGCAAGAACAATGCAGAAACTGTTCACTAACAATGTGAATCGTTTTCAGATAATCCCCAAAAAATCTGGGATAAGTTAGGTGAAAGAGAGATAGATGACAGTATGTGGAAAACGTTATTTATGAATCTTAATAAAAAGTTTCTATTGCAGAGGAAATACTAGAGACAAAACTGAAAAGTCCTCCAACAAGAATAAAGCTTATTCCAGGCTGAAACTGAGATGCAAAGAGGCTCAGGACCAGCTCATGCAATGCCAAGTCTGGGAGATGAATGGCAGCCTAGGCTCAGCTGGAGAAGTTCCCTTGTTAAGGCTCTGCCAAAAGCCTGATTCCACGGTGAAGACTGTCGCTGATATATCAGGGCAGACCCAACATCCTTGCCAGTTTTGCTCTGTCAGCTTTTCTGCAGGATGAAAGAAAGTTGGTAGGTTCTGGACTAAAAGCAATCTTCTTCATTCACACTTTGGGCCTTTGACAGAAACTTTTAAACTGAAAAGGGAAAATGGAAGCCACTCAAAAATCAAAACTTTAAAAGTTGTACAACACCTGGGGATCTCTTGGAATGACAATAGTTGATAAAGCAGAATGGACTTGAACTTAGGAACGAATTCACTCCAAGAAATATCCACATGCATGTAAGTCTTTCATGGCAGATACTGACGTATTTAATGTGGTTAAGTGGCAAACACACTTTCAAAAGAAGGGTGAGAAGAAAGCAGGCCAATGTGTTTGGGAGATCAGGAAAGTGTTTGTGAGGGTGGAATGAAACTGTTTAGAAGCAGTGGTCTAAAGTAGCATCCTTCCTTAGAACTCATCTTGTCACAAAACACTAATTATTTTAGACACACGCATGTAAGAAGGGGAAAAGGGGGTATCTGTTAAGGTGTCACTGACATTAGATTGTGTGTTAAAATTCTAATATGGAATAGTATGCTATCGCTAAATAAATAAATGTCCAGATTTCTTCACTGGTCAGGTTTTATTCCATGATTATATTTGGCAGCTAGTATGTCTGTGTGTATCACACTCATTTCATTACAGAGGCAGTAGAGTAGGGAAGCCACACAGTGAAACTCAAAGATCTGGTTCCAAATCCCAACTCTGATACTACATATGTGACTTTAGAAAATGTGCCTAACTTCTCTTGCCCTCAGCTTTCTTATCTCATAGACAGAGACAGTAATATCACCAAAACAGTGCTTTAGAATTAAGGGAAAGGATGCATGTGAGACATTTCTAACACCTGGTCCATCGGTGCTCTGTTAGTCGTCAGCATCATCTTACCACTGCAGACAGCGGGCTCTGCCAGGAAAATTAGCTTGCCTAAATTAACATAGCTCCTACATGCTGGCGCTACTTGAAACAGCTTTTATCACTGGCCAAAGCCTGAGATGGCACATTTCATAGGATGTGCCTGGCAAATGACTGTGGAGGCTCAGTCTGTCTCACTAGTGGAAATAATGGCTGATAGATAGGGTGGAGTCTGGGACCACTCTTGGTCTTAATTCATAAATCTGAAGGACCCTCCAGGCACATCCACATTTCCTCTCTGTATCCCCAATGGAGGCATGGAACACAGATAGAATATTTCAAGATGAACTCCCACTGTTCCAATGGAAAATTTCTTGTTTCTTTTTTGTGATTGGTTTCCTAATATGTAACGCAATGTGCAAATATCTGAAAGTCACCCTCTTTCCTTGTTCTCAAAAGCCCTCTCAGGAAAATGCTGCTATTGTCACAGATGCTTCACTGTTGAATTTATTGAGTTCAGTCCGGCTCACATCTGTGTAAAGGCCAAGAGTGGCAGCAGGTTCTCGCAAGGATTTAGAATAAAGTTGGCACCGGCACCCGGGGCCTTCTGTATTCAGTTTTGTTTTGGAGTTTTATCTTCTCTACTGTTGTCCCCACCTTGCCATAAATCATGCTTTATGAATTGTTCTTGTAGCTAACAGCGTCATTGCCATCAGGGAGCAGATGACTGGACGCTGCATGCTTTCATAGTTTGGCTCCATTAAAGTTCGGATAAAATTAACACTGTGATTCTGATTCCATACTCACAAAAAATGAGGCTGCCTTCTGGGGAGAATTACGGACTCTGCAGGTTTTGATTGCTTACAGATACCCAGTGGCTATGATATCTGAGGATCAGCAGACGTTGTGCCATGAGCTTGATCTGGCTCCAAGGAGGAAAACCTTTGCTCGCCTTCTAGTCCTAGAGTCAAAACCAACAATAATAACAAGGGATCCCTGTGTGAATTAACCGTTAGTCACCCAGTGCCTACCACAATCTCATAGATTTTAGTTCTAGAGGGTGGAAATTATGATCATCCTTGAAGGCAGACACCATTTCCAATTAATAGAAATAGAAGTCCAATCACTCTAGCATTCATCCAAGTTGGTTATTTTCCTGTTTCCATAGAGTCCAACTTTATTCTAGAGACTCTCAGTTGTCAATTTTCTCTAAATCCTTCTTTTCAGTTATCAGGGGAAATAATGTTTAAGGTCCTTAGAAGAATTAGTTGTATACTCATACGAGAGAATGAATCTCTCTCTCTCTCTCTCTCTCTCTCTCTCTCTCTCTCTCTCTCTCTCTCCCCTCTCTCTTTCTCTCTCTCTCTCTCTCTCTCTCTCTCTTCCCTCTCTCTCTCTTTCTCTCTCTCTCTCTTCCCATCTCCCTCCCTCCCTCTCTCACCAGTTTACATGATTTATAACAAGGCTTATGCACACATAGTTTTTTAAATAATTAATTTAACATTAGGCATACTATTTATGTATTAACTTAACTGATATCTTTAAGTTTAAAAAATAATTCTTAGTTAGAATACTTGATGAAAGCCAACCAAAAGTTCTAAAACATTTTCTGGTTTTAAAATATCTTTTAAACATAAGTCAGCTAATCACACACACATACAAAGTTCTTATTCATACATATAAAGACACTGTAAAAGCAAGTTTGTAAAGGAGTGTTAAGTCCACAGTCAGAGAACCAAATCATAACCATTCTGCTCACCATCTCAGCCCATGTCCCAAGTAACACATGTTTTTAGCCTCCTTCTGACTCAACAATAAGGGCTCAAATGCAAAGTCCTTTTGTTGCTACTCCAAAAAAACATATGAGAACAAACCCATTTATTTGAAAATGAATTTGAAATTATTTCTAGTATGGTGACCATATGAACTCATCCTTAAAAAGTAAAAGCAAAATATTAATTTCTCTCTCTACTAGAGCACTTTATGTTTCTGACATGAGGAGCTGATCCTATTAACTGGTAATTTACAGTGTGGCTCCTTATTACTTAAATGTGAAAAATATACAGGGAAAGTCAAGGGGGCCAAGGAAGGGAGGTCAGTGAATAAAATGCTACACACAGATAGTTCTCAGGACTCATGCCACGGCCTTCTGCCCCTGATTCCCGATCTTCCAAATCCACCCCATCCCCTGCCACTCAATCAAATGAATTTTGTTGCTGCAGGAAAGAGAGCTCTAGCAAGCTAAGTTCCTCTGTTTATAAGAAATGAGTCAACGCCCTGGTTATCCACCACTTGAAGCTGAATCTCTGCTGTATGATAGCTTTCACATGGGATTAAGGAAGAATCTGTACGGGAGGATTTGTCATAGAAAGTCAGTGGTGGTAGAGAGATTTTCTAGTATCTGAAGACTTTTCCTCTACTAACTCTGTGTGTGTGTGTGTGTGTGTGTGTGTGTTATGCCAAAAGTATGAAAGCCCATGGAAGCCAGACAAGAGGATCAGATAGCTTGGAGCTGAAGTTGCAGGAGGTTGTGAGTTGCTTGATGTGGGTGCTGGGAACCAAACACAAGTTCTCTGCAAGGGTGGGGAGTTCTCTTACCACTAAGCCAACTCTCCAGCTCCGTTAAACTGTCAGTGGGAAATTATTCACAATAACATAATATTCTTTGTCTTTGAGAGTGACGTTCTAAACAAACTTGTACTCTTTGTTTGTAGATGAAAGAGGTTTTGAGTTTAGGCATAAAAATCAAAAGAAAATCCTTAAAACTATTTTACTCCTCATAAGGAGGCGCTTGCCTTGTCCATCAGCTGAGTAAGTAAGCTTTCTCTAGAACAATGAAAAGTCTGTTCCAGTCATGTCTGCTGTTTCAATTACTTGACAGGCTACAGAAAAAGAAGGAAAAGGAAAATAAACCTGCAGGCTCTGTGTTTTAGTGTTTCCATTGGTGTGATAGAATGCCATGACCCAAAATAACTTAGAGATCAAAGAGATTATTTGACTCGCATTTCCACAACAGAGTTCATCATCGAAGAAAGTTGTCAGGGAGGAACTCAAGACAGGAACCTGGAGGCAGGAACTAAATCAGAAGCCCTAGAGGAATGCCGCTTCCTGGCCAGCTCCTCCTGGCTTGGTCAGTTTGCTGTCTTATATTGTCCAGGACCACCTACTGGGGTGGCACTGGAACTCATGAGCTCGGCCCTCCCAAATCAATCATTAAGAAAAAAATGCCCTTTAGAATTGTTTACAGGCCGATTTTATGGAGGCAAGATTTGTTCTTCTCAGACATGTTTGGATTTGTTTCGAAATGACAGAAAAGTATCCAGGGCAGTATATGAATTAAGGATACACTTACTGGCTTATGGCTTTCTATGCATGCTGTTTATAAAACAAGTTCTCAAAGACAGTTCCAGTTGCACCTTTGTCTCACACAATTTATTAATGTTCTTTCTTTGTCCCATTGATAAACTACAGTAGAGTTAATGAACAAAACTTTCACTTTATTCTGCAATCTCACAGTGTTGGCTCCTCCTTCTAAATTATCAATTGAGAATTTGATTTTATTTCCCTACATAAATATAATGATCTGAATTTAAATTTTTGTTGTTAAAAAAGTGTCTCCCTCCATAGCCCAGGCCAGTTACACTGACTATTTTCCTGAGACTCTACCTTCTAAAGCTGGGATTTTAGGCATGAGTCACTATGACCAGTTAATACAGTGATTTCTATGGCATTTGCTACTCAAAAAAAAGGTATCATTATAGGGAAATTTAGAAAATAAAAAAAATAATTAAAGGGGGAAAATGACCTGTAGTCTAATTTTGAAACACAATTAATAATAACAGTTGTGTATATTTGCTTAAATATGCAAGAAATTTTGTTATCTCCAAATCTTTTCTTCATACTTAGTGATCATGATATATATGTTCTTTGGGTATTGTTTTCAAGTTTTTGTCACAAATGCAATTTTATATAGAAATGTTATTGTGTGGTATAACATCTACTCTAGGGATTAGGCTGTTTCCTCAGTGCAAGTCTAACTAGACACACAGTGTCTAGCACACACTGAAACACCTACCTTTTAATCTCTGCTGACAGAGACTTTCTTTTGAGTTTACGGGTCTAAAAATCTCAGGAGGAGGAGAACTGGTTCAGGCAGGAGGCCCTGGAGCTTAGAAAAGGGACCAAGAGATCAGAGTGTTGCTGAACTTGATAAGAAATTAACCAGCTGCTCTCTGAGTGGGACCTAATAATAAAGCTGTGAGTCATTCCATGAGTTCAGAACACAAATCATCAGAATCTACTTGTGTCAAAGAGAATTAGATAAAAGCAGAAACAAGAATATCTGTCGGCAGTGGACGAGGTAGCACATGCTGAGCAAAGAGGATCTGGGTTTTGAGTTGAAAAAGAAAACAAAGAAAAAGAAAATGGATAAAGAAAATCAAAAGAAGAAAATCTTACAACCAACAAGTGTCTACTGATGTCAGAGATCTTTTGCTGGTGAGGAACTATTCCCCCACTGAAGGCTGAACACAAGTGTGCTGACCCCTTGCAATGCCTCACCAGCACAAAGACAAACAATTTTATTTTCAAACCCGATAGACTGAGAAGAAAAAAGACAAGAAAAGAAACAAAACATCTTCAGAGATGATAACAACATCTGTACTAATTTTTCTGATACTTTGATAAGAAAAAACACTACCTAGGCAACTTATAGAATGAAGAGTTCATTTGGGCTATGATTTCAGAGTTCAGCATGGTGGATAAGTATAGCAGCAAGCAGCAGGCATGGAGGAAGGATCAGGAAGCTGAGTGTTCACATCTAGAAACTCAAGTAAAAAGATTAGGGGAGAAACTGGAAGTGGCCCTGTACATCTGATCTCAAAGTCCACCTCTAATGGCATACTTCCTTCAGAATCATCCAGATCTTCCCAAACAATACCACAGAGTATCTAAATGCCAGAGACAGTAAGGGAGTTTCTTACTCAAGCCACAATAACATTTCTCTCTATCTCTGTCTTTCTCTCTCAGTCTCTCTGTCTCTGCCTGTCTGTCTCTTTGTTTTTCTTTTTAAAAATTTATGTATTTTATACATATGAGTGTTTGCTGCATGCATTAATGTGCACCATGGGCTTGTCTGGTTGACCACGAATTTCAGAGAATGGTATCAATCTCCTGGAATTGGAGCTATCGGTAGCTGTGAGCCACCGTGTTGTATATTGGGAATCAAACCCAAGTCCTCTGCAAGAACAAAAAGTGCATCTCTACAGGACCCCAAACAACATCTCACAAATCAAACATTCAAGGGTAACTAGATAATAACGAAAAGGTAAAAGTGGTACATTGGAAGATGCAGTAAAAGGAACCAGTTATAATTTATGAATTTTGGAGCTAGGAGGCCCAGAAAGTGACAAACTGGGGACACCGGACAAGGGAAAGTGAAACCATGAGGATTGGCTCGACATTTAGAAAGTGTTGGATGTTCCTCACACAAGTCTCTGAAAATGTCAAACATCAAAGCTATGGGTCTGAGAACACCCGTAGCTGGGGGTAAAGTGATATTTCATACAGAATAAAAGACATATTAGTACTCACATTTCACAGCAGAGGGAAAAGTTATATATTTTATGCAGAAAAGAAGAGAATCAGATGAAAAATCTACATATAAAACATGAGATCCCACAGTCTTGTTCTATCATATGGCTCACAGAACTAACAAAAGCGGAGATTTATATGCTTTTCTCTCTAGATAACTGAACAGACCAAGAAAGCAATTCTGCAAGAACTGATAGAGGCCCCATATACTAGGCTAACCCTTACCAGTACACTTTTAAAAAGTTACCAAGCAACAGCGGCTGCTCATATAATGATTCCAGTCAGCTTCTCAGTTTCTGAGGACCATATTTTAAAATAGCAAAAGACACTGTGATCTTTCTATGTGCAAAGAGCCATGGTAAGCACATTTTAAATGTGTATACAAATTAAAATACTCTTTTATACACATATCTAAATACATATATGTATTATTTATTTGACCAGCACAATTACAATATATGTTAAGTACCATTACCATTCTCATTTTTCTATAAGAAAACTGAAGTACATAAATACTCAGTAGCTTAGGTCTGGCATGGTGGTACATGCCTTTAATCCCAGAAGCATCAGATCTCAAGACCATCCTGGTCTACATCATGAGTCCCAGGACAGCCATGATAGAAATGGCTCTCATGCCAGTGAGACCATATCAAAACGGAAAGAAAGACAAGATAACTTGTTCAAAGTCCTAACTACCAAGAGCTATCACCAGTTTTATATCCACTCAATGTGAATCCAGAGCCCATGCTTTATTTCCCTACATCGCTCTTTCCAAGAAATGAGAGCGGAGACAGTTAAGCAAGACATACTGGCAGCACAAGACTGACAAGGTTTCAGTCACCTATAGGACACTTGCTCAAGTGTGTTAGCTTTGCATCTCTGTAACGAAAGAGCAGTAAATTTATTCCGGTTCATTGTTTCATCAGTATCCGTCTGTTTTCACTTGGTCCCATCACTTTAGGCCTGAAATGACTAGGAGTGCTTAGTGAAGTAAAGGCTATTTATAATATAGCTAAAATACCTCTATAGTGCGTTCAGCTGGACAGTAAGATTTCAATATAAGAGCATCATTTATGTTTCGTAGCAACATGTATGATGGTGCATCCACATAAAATGTAGAAAAAGAGAACATATAACAACAGAATATGAGAATGTAATAGTCTGTAGATGAGCTGTAAAATAGAACTATAGACTCAAAGACAGAAAACAAAGAGGAACATTTATCCAGAAAGTGGGAAGAGTTCAAGCTATGTAGTAAAATTACCAAAGAAATAACAAGAAACACAAAAATTGGAAGGACCCATGCATACCAAACTAGCATGGTGAAAGAGAAAGATTCACAGAAAGACACTTATGGGAAAGATTCAGTCCCCAGAGAGTACCCACACAGGAAATGATGACAGAGATATAGAATTGAAATAGCATGGGGTATCACAGATGCTCTAACAGCAGAGGGCAATTGAAAAGCAAGCCGGGCATGATGTGCCCACCCATAACTCCAATACTGGAGGTAGACACAGGAGGAAGACCTCAAATCTAGACCAGACATGTCTATACAGAAAGTTCTAAGACAATTTAAAGCTACACTGTGAGATATTATCTCCAGAAAAAATAAAACCAAATAAATACTGGAAAATGAAGAACTTTTCTATCATGCCAGGTCTCAGAACCATGCTTAACAGGAAGACAGATACTATTATGCGCATCTCTGGACTTCAAGCCTAGAGGACAGCGTAGCAGGAGCAATCAGAATAGGTTAGACCCAGGCAGAACTACAGACAAAGGTTATGTCTCAAAATGTAAAAAAAAAAAATTTGAGAAAAGGCAACAAAGAAAAATGAAAGAAAATGGGTTCTAGAAAACCATCCCAACTGGTCAATAAAGATGCTTCAGGAAGACATTTGAGCAGGGAGAAAACAGAAAATTTATCCACATTGGAGCAGAGTAGTAGATATCCCAAATGATTTCTCCAGACAGGCTGAGATAGTGATAGATTAACCAGAATTTCTCTGTGTGCTTAGTTATCTTCCTGTGTGGCAGGGTGCAGGCGCCACAGTCAGCTATGGAAATCAGAGGACAAGAGTGGCAGTGGGTTTTGTCCGTCTGCCGTGAGTAACTGAGATTACACTCAGGAACTCTGGTGTGAAAGCAAGTGGGCCATCGTGCCAGTGTCCAAGAATTCTGCTTTTCAAAATCATGTGAGGAGCATGGCTCTGGCGGAGAATGTAGGTGTGAACAGAAAAAGGCATTTGCTACAAACGTTGATTTATTCGTGCTGATGTGAGTATTTTCCACTGATTCACTCAAAACAGGAATGTAACCATTTCAAACAGATTGAGAAGCAAAGGTTGTAAGCTGTGTGAGAAAGACTAGGAAAGCTAAATCACCATGGGCATGAAATAGAGTAAATGTATCGTACCTAAAATTCTAAAAAGTCAGGAAACAGCAGTATTGACTCTATTATACTGAAATACTGGAGTAATTAGTGGAAGGAGCAACTTTCAGAGTTTTTGAACAATGGGAACCTTGAAGCAATATAACAAAAAAATCTGCTATTTTTATAAACCTGTGAGTTCTCATTTCTTTGGGCTGCCTGTATGAACTAATGCCAAACATGATTTAACACACACACACACAAAGAACGACTTCAAAGGGGTAGAAGAGAATCTGAGAGTTGGGTTACAAATAAAATACAGTACTTTTCGGCCCAGCATCATGACGACTGCTTCCCCAATAGATGCCACATCCTGATCTCTAGAACCTGTGATGGTGGTTTAGCTGTGTGTTTAGTTGAGATTCTCAACTAGGTATGAAAATACCGTCCTTTACTGTCTGTTTCTAGTTGCAGCCAGAGAGCTGGCCAGTGGGATGTGTTTCCCATGGAATTTAAAAAATTAAATTATGAAGTACCTATTGGCTCCAGCTGAACCAATGATCCTTGGAAAGAAAAGAGGCAGTTCTGAGCACAGATAAGCGTGTCTAAGCATCACCCACTGTAATCGTCAGCCCTGTAGCAAGAGGAATAGACTTTTCAGGGCTTTCACAGAAGAGGTAAGTAGCTCTTCACTCCTACTGTCAGACAACAGATAATGAAACAGTCCTGAACACTTTTAAAGAAACTAGAACATAAAAGCTCCTTGGGATTTATTTATATGAATAAAATTAGTCCAGTGTTATATGAAACTTTTTATTTACAAAATAAATCTCAAAAGTTTTCTTCAACAGAAGTCTTCTAAAGCAAAATCTAAAAGAATAAGCTGCCCATTTAAAGCAAGAACAGTAAACTTACAAATTATAAATCCAAAGAATTTTATTTCAAATACTAATAAGACACAAAGTCAGCCTACTGAAAGAATAGGAGATGGAATTGGATTTTTCAGTGTTCGTAGTACACATCACCCCTTACAAGTTCACACACATGCTTTCATGTGTAGGAAATACAAACAAAATACTAACTTTCTTCCACTCTCTTACAGAGAGGAAAGAACTGGGCCTGTACCCTAGTTTTCTAAGGTGTCATGTGACTTCACCATCTTCTTAATTAAAGGTGACCATGTGGAGAGGGCCTGCCAAGGAGGCAACAACAGGTCTCCAGGATATTTTGGGTTGGGATGCAGTTTTGTGTGATAATTCCCATCCTATCTCAAAAACAAGGTTTGTGAAAGGATTTTAAACAATGCTGACTTAATAAGGCATTAAAGCTGTTCCTCCATGCATTCGTATACAAAAGTGTATCTTGCTGGCAGCCAGATTTGTAAGGTAAAAGTAATCCACTTAGTATTGATTTTAGAGACACTGAATTGTTTGCACTATTTAAACTTGCTTTTGCCTTCTACAAATTATGGTTTTGCTCTAAAAGGTACTTTAGATGGCTATTACCAGAACACAGAGTTGAGAGATCTTAAACTTCTTCAAAGGAAATTTTAGAGTTTTACAGAAAGTTCAAATAAACTGGATATTTTTAAGAAACAAACAGTTTTTAAATTTATAATGCCATAGGAAATTTTAAAATTTACAAGATATATTATTATGTCTCTGTTAATATATGATGTTTATAAGTAGGTAAATAAAAAGCTAAAACTTAGGACCACCGCTAAACAGTAGAAACTAAGGTATTCCTTATTTTGTGATACAGTAAATGATGACCTAAAGAATCAAGCAAAACCCTTGGAAACACTGGCTTAGAGAATGCCTTTCTTTCCTTTGGGTCTATTCAAACTAACAGAGATTGATTTATAAATATACGACTCCCCTCATAGATGTTTCTAGCATTGTTAAGCTACAGATATTTAGGCAAACTGAGTTGTACAGAGAACTCTTCTGTTCTATAACTATGTAATAGATATAAAATGCAATAAGTAATGGATATTACTATGTAATAAGTATATAACTATGTATATACTATGTAAGGATCGGGGACATTCCCAGTCTCTTTGTAAACTATATTTAAAAGTCTTATCTTTTGTAGTATGATAGGGCATCTCTTGGATATATTCCCAAGAGTGGAATTGCTGGGTCCTGAGGGAGGTTGACTCCCAGTTTCCTGAGAAACCGCCACACTGATTTCCACAGTGGCTGCATTCCCACCAACAATGGATGAGTGTTCCCCTCACTCCACATCCTCTCCAGCATAGGCTATCATTGGTGTTTTTGAGTTTAGCTATTCTGACAGGTGTAAGATGGTATCTCAAAGTGGTTTTGATTTGCATTTCCCTGATCGCGAAGGAGGTTGAGCATGTCCTTAAGTGTCTTCTGGCCATTCGAAATTCATCTGTTGTGAATTCTCTGTTCAGTTCAGTACCCCATTTTTTAATTGGGTTAATTCATACTACAAAAGTATTTGTTCAACTATGTTCATAGCTGCATTATTTGTAATAGCCAGAACCTGGAAACAACCTAGGTGCCCCTCAATAGAAGAATGGTTAAAAAAGGTGTGGAACATATACACATTAGAGTTTTACTCAGCGGTAAAAAAAAATGACATCTTGAATTTTGCATGCAAATGGATGGAAATAGAAAACGCTTTACTGAGTGAGGTAACCCAGACCCAAAAAGAGGAATACGGTATGTACTCACTCATAAGTGGTTTCTAGCCATAGTTAAAGGTCTTTAAGTCTATAATTTGTGATCCTAGAGAAGCTGAAAAAGAAGGTGAACCTGAAGAAAATCATATAGTTATCCTCCTGGATATTAGAAGTAGGCAAGATTGCCAGGCAAACTTGGGTGCAAGGGGGTGGGGTGGGTGGAAGTAAGGAGAGATGGTTAGGGAGAGGGGAGAGGGGGAGGATCGGGGATGGATTGGGGGAATGGGAGGGGGGAGGGAGGAAGGATGGTTATGGGAGCAGGGAAGTTTATATCTCAACTAAGGGAGCCATTTTAGGGTATGCAAGATACTTGATTCTGGAGGGGTTCCCAGGCCCAAGGAGAGGTCCCCAGATTGTACTCTGGGCAGCAGAGGAGAGGGTGCCTGATCTGGCCTTGGCCCTTAACCATACTGATGAATATTTTGCATATCACCACAGAACCTTCATATGGCGATGGATGGAGATAGAGACAGAGACACATATTGGAACACTGGACTTAACTCCCTGGGTCCAAATGAGAAGCAGAGGGAGGAAGATCGTGAGCAAGGAAAGCAAAATCAGAGGGGGCCTTCATCTGACGATGGATGGAGATAGAGACGGAGACCCACACTGGAGCACTGGAAGTCAGGACTGCGAAGGGTGCATTCACCCACTGATACAAGGGGTCTGATCGAATGAGAGCTCACCAAGGCCAGCTGGACTGGGACTGAACGAGCATGAGATCAAACCGGACTCTCTGAATGTGGTTGACATGGGGGCTGACTGAGCCCCCAAGGTACAAATGAAGACTGAGAAGCCATTCACAATGGCACTGGGTCTTGTTTCGTCTGCATGGACTGGCTTTTTGGGATCCTGGCCTGTCTGGATACTCACCTTCCTGGACCTGGAGGGAGGGTGGAGGAACTTGGATTTCCCACAGGGCAGGAAACCCTGACTGCTCTGGGGAATGGTGAGGGAGGAGGAGAGGGAGTGGGGGGAGTGGGGGGAGTGGAGGGAGTGGGGGGAGCGGGAGGGTATTGGGAGGAGGGGAGGAAGTGGAAAGAATGTTTTCGGATACTTGAATAAACAAGTCTAATGGAAAAAAAAAGTCTTATCTTGATACTAAAAGAGTTTCAAGTCAGAAATTGTTATCTTGGTATAAACTGTTAGAGATGATCAAACTCTGAGATGTTCAAAACTATGACAGATAATGGTCCTCAAACTGATGGAGATATGCTGAATATGACCTTTAAGTTATTTAAACTTGCATGACAGACAGAGACTCCCAGATCCTAGCAGTGACTCCCAAAGTCTCCAAGAAGACAATGGACCATTATGTAAAACTGCCCTAATGTCTCACGTGTTGCCAGGGCTCAGCTCAAATTGTGGACAAGCAGGACACTAGAGAGTGGATGGCCCCACTTTGCCTAGACAAGGTAAGATCAATCCCTCTCATGCTTCTTCCCCACAGGAAAGACTTATCTTCTGGGTCTGGCAGCCAAGGATGCTGTCCTGGTACCCCTATATCCAATACCATGGAGACAACTGCCTGGGTAAAGGACTATGGACTAGTCTCTGTCATCCTGGTTGGTCCTTTTCAAATCTCTGGTCAGTTTGATGAATAAACTAACTCTGGTTTTGTCAAATAGGCAACAGGAGGCAATCAGCTCCTCACCCTGCCACTGTCCCCAGGCTATAACCACCTTGGTAGCAAATTATTTAATTCATTAGATAGATTTCTTATTAATAATACAGATGGATTTGCCTTGTTCACAGGTTTTATATTAAAGGATAAACAGGTTTCAGACGTAACTTCCAACAAAAGGAACATGATTTGCAATGACTTTTCTCAGTAACAACTACCTGTACCTCTGGTAAATGAATAGACAGGAAAGACAAAGGTTAGAGTCTAGGAAAGGTTTAAAGGTCTAAGGAAATATTTTAAGATATGAATAAATTTCACCTGAGTAGGCAGAAGTGCAGCCTAAGCAGCTTCTGAATCTACTAAAAATGACAGAGACCCACTGGCTTTCTAGACAGTTACCCCACGTTCCTCCATGGTCACTGTGACCAGAGGTTCTAGGGCAGCATGAGTCTTTGGCTGCCAGGGGGAGAAGATCTGACAGACTCTCCTATGGAGTAGGAACTTGGCCTACCTTGTCTAGGCAAAGCAGGGCAATCACCTCCTGCCTGTCCAGAACCATGTTAGGGTGTTGGCAGGAGTTGAGGTGAAGGGCATGATTTTACCCAGTGGCCAGCTTTACCATATTTAAAGCAAGCTTCAGATGGAGGTTTCTGTGCCGATCATCTTCTTTGGAGGACATAGGGTGCTTCAGGAGCTGGTATGTCTCTCTATCATGAAAAGCTTTTTTATTAAACATTTTAAAGGCAGTATCTTGCAGATCTCTGGAGTATTTGGGGACCATCTGTCTACTCTGTATAACTGAATAGACAAACTTTGCTTGCTTAAAGTTACTTTTTTAGGCTTAACTTTGAAGACAGGGGCTAAGTAAGGCTTATTCTTGCAATTAATTTTATTAGTACTCAGCATGACTACGAGTATGGTTCTGAACACATAAGGTAACTAACCATTAACTTGCATTTTTAATTTTCTTAACAGTTTTCAGTAAGTAGCTTTCATAAGACTAGGACTTTATGATCCATGTCTTTTAGATTTAGGCTTAATAATAACGATTTTGAATGAAGCCTTTATATATAGAAATAAAACTTTTAATCATAGATATGGTCAATAGGGAGACTGGTAACTTTACTGATCCTTTTATAGTCACCATTTTTCTGCTCTCATACAAAATTCAATATAATAGTTGTGGCAACATATATTTAGGGATCTTGCTCCACACACTAAATATCAATCATCCAAGAAGAATCAAATAGATATATTATAACATATTTCAGTTTAATTTTGTTCTGATACTAGCTACCTTAAAAGAGTATCAAATCCCACAGGTTAAGTGCTCAGTCCCACAAGGTGACCCTCAACTCAAGCTGTAGGCTGATACTGTCTGTTGGCTAACTGCTTACAAATTAATACTCTCTGTGACTTGATTTATTTGCTAGAGTAATTTTGAAATTTAGAGTTTACACCTAAAAGAAAGTACAGGAAATACAAGCGAAGAGTCTTATGAGAGAAACAGAAATAAGGTGTGATACAAGGAGGCAAAATTTCCCTGTTTCCCTGGGCACATCACACTTCATGTGTCCTTATGTGCCACCAGAAATTCTAAAACCCAAAGGAACCCTACTCGTTTAAGTCATTTTGGAGACATACATTTTACTGACTAAATATTATCATAGTTGATTAGCGCAGTCTTTGGCCTTTCTTATTCAGAATTTGGGAGGTAGGATTGAATGACTAATCTCTCTAATTGTACTTTGTGCTTTGGTAGTTCTGGTTACCAGACCCCATCCTGAGATTATCTAGGGGCAGACAACCACATTAGCACATAAAACACACTCTTTTCATTCCAGGAACGGACTCTAGAAAACACTGCCATGCCCCCGGATTCTTGGTGTCAAAATCAGCATCCTGCTATCAACCGGCAAGCAGTGACAGATCAGAAATATTTAGAATCAAACATATGCAGGTTTTCTTGTCATCATTCCTTTGTATAATTATGCTTATAGCATTTACATTGCATTATGTATATAAGTAATTGGGTGATTTAAAGTACTGAAAGGGTGTGTATAGGTTAGACATAAATAGTACTCCATATTATAGAAGAGATGCTGTGCTGTTCATGGAAGATTGTAGAGCCAGTCTTCTTGGGATAATGCAGATCAACTCTTTGAATTTCACATTGTAAACATCCTCCGGGTTCCCAATACTAAGGCTCATTCAGAGGTAGGTCGGTATATTTTAAAGTTAACATCCCATAGCTGCCCTTTAATAATGGAAATGTGTTTGCATCTTTTTTGCTACAGTTTAAAGAAAGTACATGAAACTTCATATGGTAAGCATGGATGATATCGGATGGTGAAAGAGGCGTGGTAACAAACTGGAATGGTGCTCCATCTCGTTACTTATTATTGTCTCACACAACTAACACTCTCATAGGTCATCAGCACTGATAACAGAGAATAACCATAGATACACAAGCCACATATGCCAGGCCTGGATTTCATAATCATAGTCCCATAATCAAAGAATAGAAAATGAAGAAAAGAACTATGTGACTCTCAATTACAAATTATATTAAAGTTCTCTGCATATGGGGATTACTCCAATGTAGTATATGATTTTTTTCTCTATTTAAAAGCTCATGAATAGAAAGCAGAGTGTCATTACCTTTTGACAATAGAACGCACCATGAAACTTTCAAGGCAAAGCTGTGAGGCTTTTTATTTTTCTTGAACTTCTTTTGTGGGCATACAATCTTTGCTTAAACATTTGGTCTACATATGGATAGACCTGTGATTTTAAATGGCCTAATGAGCCTCAGACAGACTTTTAAGTAACACTCATGAATATGCCAAAGAGAGATTCTCACATGCTAACATTTACAGTTCTGGACATTTTTTTCTGTTTCTGTATTTTTTCCCTTTTTAAAAAGTTAACACTTATTGAACATAATTAATATCCTGATTCTTTTGCAAGTGTTAAACAGCTGACTTTAATTTTTTTAAAGAACCAAATCCATCTATCCAAACTTTTAAAAATCCTATTTATTTAGGTGATTCTAGCAATAAATCCTTCCTTTCTATTATGTCCTAGTAAAAGGATTGCATTTCTCCATAAAAATAAACTTTTGTGAAGATTAATAAGATATGAGCTCATATAGAGTTGTTCCTTAAAAATCTACAGTCCAAAATGTGACATTATATTTTCTTTCTTCTAACCTTTTAATTTAGAATAGTGGGACACATATTAGTAACAATACCTTAAACAAACACACACACACATACACACACACATACACACACATACACATACACACATGCACACACACACACATCTCTTTATAATGATACAAAATGCCATAGTAGGCAAGTGACCTTTTGTCAAGTCATTGCCTCTATGAAATGCCCACTATGGAAGAAAACTAAATTGACTAATATGTTCAAAGAAACAGCAAATGAAACTTGAAAATTTGGATGGGCGTTCAACAAGGCCCACCTGAATTTCAAGTCTGGCCTTGGACTCAGAACTCCTCCCCAACATCTGGGCTTTTCTGTGCTAGATTTCCCAATTGCAATGGATTATCAGTCCATCACCAGTTAGCTTCCATTGCCCATGCCAATAAAGAGTTTCCTGCTTCCAGCAGCCAAATGGGGCCAAGTCATCAAACTAGAAGCACTGTGGGGAAGCTGCATAGAGTACTACTCATTGCTAGTGATACCCCACTTCATTGAAGAGGCTGACATAATAACGGAGAGCTAGGGGTGGAGGATGTGATTACTGATTTTTTCTGTAGCACTCCATCACGGAAACATGTGTACCTGTGTGTCTTAGTTTTAATCCTCCCTTTTAGACTAGGCATCTCTACCAGTTAGGAATGCATACTCTCTGAGTGGTAAACTAGGTCACAGAAAAGTCTTAATCAAAAGGCCAATTCTAGGTACAATTTCTTCAAAATGACTTCACCTGTAAATCCGATAAAGAGGGATTTGTTTACAGCACGATGGGTATTAGAAATTCTCTCTAAGGCAGAGTCAAGATAAGTTCACTAGGTGCATACGTTGTGGAGACATGTCTACCTTCATAAGGTAAGGTGCAAGAATACGGCAATCCCAAGAGCCTGAACCCTGAAGAGTAGAAATCCCGAAGTATTCATGCTAAAGTGAGGTCTTACATGCAAGCAACCTTGCGTCTCACATAGATATACTTTATGGACAGTTCACTCCCAGAAAAATAATCAAACCACTTGCTCTCTGTGGTGGGATTTTTCTTATGGTTTTATAATGAAGCATGTAGTTTTGTCTGGTTCTCTCTGTGTGTCTGTCTGTGCTTCTCTCTCTCTCTCTCTCTCTCTCTCTCTCTCTCTCTCTCACACACACACACACACACACACACACACACACACACACACACATCTATCTACTCAGGAAGTGGAATTCCCATTCCTTACCTTCTAATGGACCACCTGCTTTTTGGATTAACTGGTGATTTAAGGTGAGTTTTCTGGTGATGAGGGGTGGGCTGATTTGGCAATTAATTGTATATTGAGACCAAGCCTATTCTTTCCTCTATTATACATCTCCTTATCCCTACTCATAGACAGGAAACATATAATAGAAAAAAGGCATTATTATGTCTACACACAAAACCAATCCCGTGTGATATGGCGATAAGATGGAAGCAGTACTTCACCCGTGTGATCAGCCTAACACTGCAGAATCTGTGCTGTCGCCTCTGGAATCAGATCATTGCAGGCACTACAGTTCAGCTTTGCCACTTCAGTCATCTGCGCTGGGGGAGTCAGTCTCCATTCCCTACAGAGAAGTGTATCAGCGAAGGATGGATACTAACCATTAGTGTCTACTTTTAGAACACTCTAGAAGGAGATCCCGAATCCCTAGTCAAATTCCAGACTACTGCAGATAAGGCCTGCACCTGATAACAAACTCACAAGAAATCTCAAGCTCACATTACCCAGTGAAGTTTTTTCTGAATTGGAGGCCCCAGAAATATGAAAAGTAGTAGACACATTTTGTTTTAAGCCACCAAACTGTGGGTTAATTTGACCCTGTTAATATATTTTATTGTGTATCCCAAGTGTTCATTATATATTCAACTCACTAAAAATGCTTTTATGTGATTTTCAAATAAATCAGCCAAGTCAGTCTTTGAACAAGCAAACTTCTACAGAACAAAAGATAACTGTATCCTCCCATGATTATATTACAGCGAGCACTGTATTACTTGCTCATCTAGCACTCTGCTGTGTTCACACGTGCAAGAACATAGGAATCCGGTCAAATCAAACATGTAGTTTAAAGATTCATTATGTACTCTAATTCACAATAGATCTTGTATGTATGTGAACATATATGCACATTGTCAACATGTATTTTATGCATGCATTGTAGAATATATGTAATTTTGTGTTTGAAGATTCTATATAAATATTTACAATTAGATACTCTTATTTAATAGAAAAGCAGATATCCTTTAAATTTTATTGTTACAGTTGCCTAGCTCTAGTATACAAGTACCTCCCTTTATCATTCAGACAGACTGTATTTAATTAAAAATGTTTTCCCAGGCTGGGGATGTAACTCAGTGTTACATCATGTGCCCATCATGTACAGGAACATGGGTTACATATCAAGCATGGAAAAAGAAATTGTCCCAAAATGTTCCACTCCATCTTCTGTCACCTATATTACTAATTTCATCTTCTATACTCCAATCTTCACAGTCACCAATATATATTTTCATACAGTATTTTTAAAAACTATCCTTGTATCAATTGCTCCTTTACTCTTTCATCTCTTCATGATTATATTGTGTGGTGTGTGCATGTATATATGTCTATTTAAATGTGCATGTGTACACACGCACACATGCTTTGTTGGCCTAAGGTTGAGATCAGGAATCTTCCTTGATCATTCTTTTCTTTCATTCTTTGAGGCACGGTCTCCCAATCAAACCAAAATCCTGCCTACAACTCTGGCCTTGCTTCTATCCCTGTTCCAGGTATTCTACTCTGCCTGCCAAGGCTGGAGTTCCAGGTAGACCACCATGCCCTCCCAGTGTTTACATAAGTTCTGGAGATCTGAATGCCCCATCTCTTACCTGCTTAACTGCTGAACAATCCACTCATTCTCCACTTTCTCCTTTTAAAAACATATCCAGCCTGTTTGGATTCTCCTTATCTATTTTTAATTAGCAATGTTTTTCAATTTTCTGATTTTAGAAATTAATTTTACTCTTTCCAATAGATGAGACTGATCCTTTTCAGAAACACAAGCATGTGCCCTGAGGCTACAATGTGGGGTCTTCATCTATCTTCTTTCCTCTTGCTTGCTAGGAATTCCTGTGAAGAGTTGCTACAAATTATGCCCTATGACCAATGTCCCCATTTTATTCTATACATATTGTATGTATGTATGTAACTATATGTTACTCCATACAATATTCACCCTTGTAAAGAAGAAACAACATTAAGTACGTTCAGAATGACAACATTCTAAAAATAGAATATTCTCATATTTTCAACTTTGAAATATTTTCCTTGATAATACTGTTTGATCTTTAACTTCCTTCTCATTCTCACTATAGTAGAAAGCTTAAATGCTCAAAATACATGATTGATTTTCATTGCTTCTATTATTGAGGTGGTTGATTGTCGTAACTTCAAGTAACTTTTATAGGAAATGAGTAATCAAGGAGATTGTTAAATATCTGTAGTATGATTTATAATAACAAAGCCTCTTTTTAAAATTGAAGGAGAAACTTCTTCTCTCTAACAGGGTAAACTTATAATACATATAACTTGAGGCCAGAAAACATACAATCAACTCTAAAAGCTTAGGCAATTTCATCTCAAAGACTGGTTTTGTACTAAAAAAAAACAGAAATGTAATATAGTTATTACCTTCATAGTTATTAAGTGATATATTTCTATAAAAGAAGTATATAAATTGTATACCCTCCATGTGTATGTTGTACTCAGCCACAGACATTTTATGGTTATATAATTCTTTTCAGCTTTCCGTGGCTCCCTTGAAGAGAACCACAAAACCCCACAGAGTTTCCTTCATAATAAAAAAAGGAAAAAAGGGCTTTGAGGCAAGGTTTAAGTATAGGAAGTGACTCAATGGCTGGGGGAATGATGGCAAAGAGATGGGAGTACCCAAGAAGGGGCATCTAGATCATGCAAAGCCAGAGCGAGGATTTGCAGAGCATTATGGGAGCAGGCTCTACTTGTCATCTTCCAGAGCAATTCGGGACTCAGCAACAGAAGAATCTATGCTGACGACAGTAGCAAGCACATCAGCACAGAAGACTGAGTTCGTGATCAATGTGGAAAGGGTAAAAAACTCTGTCATTATACATGAAGGAATCAAATAAGTCATCTGAGAAAAACAGACATGCAGGACAGAAATCTGAACTTTTAATCTGAACACTTTCAAGTTAAATTAATTTGAAAGGAAAGAAAACTCGTGACTTATTACTAAGGAATATGTTAGCAATCTGTGTCGAAATAGGAGCATTCAATTTAAAAAGTGGACACTGAGATTGTAGGAAAGACGGATTGATTTACACGGTAAGAAGTACGGTGCTACAACCTGGGGTAGTGAAGACAAACTCAGAAGGGAATGGGAGAACTGTGTTCAGAGATGAGTGTTCTGCGTCTTGAATGTGTGGTGGTAGATTTGCCACTGTCTGTATTTGTGAGAAAGCAGAAATGAGGGGACTATCCCAGCACTCATGCTAGGGGAATGGAGCTGCCTCATTGCATGTGTCAAGAACCAAAATCTTAGCCAGCAACTGAACATCTTGGCGAGACCGCAGCTTTCTCGGTGACTTCTGGCTAAACTGTGGCAGCTATCTCTGAGCGTGGTTTTGTTGCTGTTGTTGTTGTTGTTGTTTTGTTTTTGCCTTAGTAGACTTTACTTTTCGTGGGGTTTTTTCTCTCTGTATATTGTTGCTGTCGTCCTCAGTTCCTAAGTCTGGGAATAACAAGCTTTACCATACCAGACATAAATTTCTCCCTGGGAAGATTTCAAATCTACTCAGAAAGCAATTGGTTACTCCATTGTGGTCTCACTGCTGCTTCCCAATAGACATGTTTGCTTAACAGATGGGTATTATAACATGCAGGGTCCAGTGCTGGGTAAGATCACTGATGCCTCTTCTCCCTCAGCTTCTTGCAGTGTGCCTTCCTGATCTTAACCTCAGTCAAAGAAGATTTTTGTTGTAGTGAACAACAGGTAATGAATGAAGAAACTCATAACTGGTCACAGTGCTGAGAGAAACTGACTCTGAGTGCCCAGTCACAGGTTAGGGGACATCTGTGTTTACCTCCCTCCCACAGCCCATGGCCAGGCTCATCATATAAAACAGGAGAAGAAGGATGTAAGAGCTGGGAGACGGGGAGGAATGCTGTGTAATGTTGTCATCTAGACATGATATGGCTGTTAGACACAAGCTCAAGCCCAACCAAAATCCCTGTACAAACAAAGAAAGGGGTTCTGAGGCTCGATTTCTAGCTGAAGACACACTGAGAGCTGAAGGCTGTTGGGGAAGGGCGAGTCACTTTTCAATCCAAGTGCAGTCACCGGTAGGTACTACAGAACCAGTGGATGGCCCACACCCATGCCCACATGGACAGAGCTAAATGGACTCTGTGAGCTGCTGTTCTTGAGAACATGGAACTGGGAAGGAGATAAACTAGAATCAGGGCTCAGTGAACCTGGAGGGGAAGGAAGTAGAGCTGATCAAGGTACAACATTTTCAAAGATTGAACATAAATATTACCTTTCCAAAGGAAAATAATCAAAAGAATCCACCACTGTGTTGCTTCTAGTGCCCAGGTTTCTTAGCCAGGCTCTCTTCAGAATTACATTTGTTTTATATAAATGTCCAGGATTTTTGCTGGACTCAGGAGAAAGAAAACATGTTAATTCCATCTTCCTGGAAGCACATTCTCCAGAGTTGACTCTTTTCACAAGTAAATTCTCTGCTCCAAAAATAAATCAATACTAAGATCCCAAAAAAAGTTTTTTGGCTAATATTTTAATTATATATAATAAATCTACAACTATTCATGTAAGAAAAAAAGGTTATCCGAAGAAATAAAATAGCAGGATAAACAAAAAACTAATTCCCAGAAAACCATAAAAACCATTTAAAAAATTCTAGAGTTATTTGAAAATGGAAATTAAAAGGTAATTATGAATTTAGCCAAACTATAGCTCATAGTTATGCACAAAAGCCTTCTAAGATATGGAAAGGCTTAGTCAACATATCACTTACATGTGACGCGATTCTATAAATTCTTTTAAAATAATGCTATGCTTGGGATGAGTTGCCTAAAATTTATGAGTCAAAAATTTAACAATATTTAAAGACAGGCAGGATCTAAGAGATGACTAAGTTGTTACGGTAATGCAGACATGGGAGCAGGCTAGTATCAGAGTGAGCTTATAATACATTGCAGTTCAGCCTGCTCTTGCCTGTGTGTCCCCTGCCCCTTGTGTTTATGTCCCTGCCATGGGTTGCCACATAAAGAGGGCCTTCACCAGTGCCAGCTTCTTGGCATTTGACTGTCAAGAAATCAGTTCTTATTTCTTTCCAAGTTAACTAGTCGTTGGTATTTTATCATACAACGCAAAGAGGACCATGGTGAACCGAGTAAGAATGGTTTCCATAGACTCACATATTTGAATGCTTACAGAGCGGCACTATTAGGAAGTGTGGCCGTGTTGGAGGAGGTGTGACCTTCTTGAAGGAAGCTTTTCAGGGGGTGGCACTTGAGCTTTCTAATGCCAGGCTCAGTGTATCTGTCCTACTACTGCCTGCAGATCCAGATGTAGAACCTTTAGCTACCTCTCCAGCACTGTGCCTGCCTCCATGGCACCATGCTTCCCGCCGCCCCATGATGACAACAGACTAAACCTCTAAACCTGGAAGCAAGCAATCCCCAGTTAAATTCTTTCCTTGATGAGAGTTGCCACGATCACAGTGTTCCTTGAGAGTAATAGAATACTGATTAAGGCAGGAACCAAATATACCTTTTATATTCTATAGAATGAAAATTTAAATCAAGAATAAAGTAGTCTCAATTTTGAGATTAGTTAATGAATAGCAGAAATGATACTAAACAAATTACTATTATAGAGTATTCTAATTATATAGTCATCAAGTATTTGATATTCAAAACAATATCCTCCCTACTTTCTCTGGCTATGGAACAGATAAAAGGGCAACTACTTCTCTGTGAGCAGCAGACAAGTATTAAGTATTGCTCAAATCACTACTAATGTGAAAGATATATTCCTTATACTATCAGCACTATTTCTGATATTTATTTTCCTATAAGTAATGAAAAACTCTGTGAATGAGGTCATTTGACTTCCCAATTAGAAGCTGTTGGAATTTTACTTGCTGCCTTGATCGGAAAGGATATCATTCTAATAGCCAGACTGCCCACTTGCTTTCCAGTCATCTGGAACACTCTATGGACAGCTAGAGACCACTGTGCAAAGACTACAGCATAGTGTGCCAGTCCAGCCTCAGTTGCTGAAAAAGTTTGTATAAGACCTTTCGTTATGCAAGTCTAAATGAAGCTCTAGGTGACCCGGCAGTCATTTCCATCTTGGCCAAAAAGAGAAACTCTTGGTGTTCTAGCAGAGGACCCGTTTTTGGCACTAAGAGGCAAAGCTGAGAGTGGTCTAAGCAAACAGCTGTGATTGCTCCAAATACTCCTCTTTAGGCTATATCAGCAGGTAGTGAGTCAGCCGAGAGACTCTCCTGTGCTGCCATATCTGATGCTGTGGCATTAGGCTCAATAAAAGGCTTTGGTTGAGTGGTCATCCCCTGCCTGCTGTCAGTAGTGCAAGTTGAGCTGGTAAAACAAAGAAACATCAGAAGTAGCACTGACAAGAAGTGGTAGTGGTGGCAGAGTCAAGCGAAGAGCAGAGGCAGCAGCCCTGCAGCAGCCCTGCATCAGCAGCAAAAGCGACATAAGAGGCAGGCTAAGTTCTCAATTCAGTGGAGCAGCTGAAGCATTGGAGATGGTCTCAGGCAGTGGCCATGCTGGCAGTTCCCACAGGGCTCTGACTCCATAGAGGTCCGGCTTTCCACATGGTTCAGCTGACATCCAGCTCCTCCCTTCCAAGCATCTGTCCAGCACACTGCCAGGGACAGCTTCCTAGTGGCCAGCTTCCAAATGGCCTTGTTCATGCCTGGCACCTGTGGTTTGAGTTTCCTGACTTCTGAGCAGCACTGGACCCCAGCTCCAGCATGCAATGCAGTCAGTTGGTAAAGGAGTCAAGCAGCCTACTGTCAGAAAACTGAAGAAGCAGCTGGCATAGCCAATGGGACAGTGGGGTAAAAATGACTTAGTTTACAGTCTATTAAAATGTATTTATTTCACTCCAGTACCTACATTAAATATTTCTTATTTAGGATGTATTGGATATACACCAAATAGGATTAACTGTGGCATTTTCATGTATATAACACAATTGGATCATTTCCATTCTGTCAATCTCCTGGTCTTCCTCTACTGCCTCCCTCCTCTCCGCCATCTTGAATGACGCTCCATCACTTTTCTCTGCTTCTCTAACTTGGCTGCTCCATGGCTGCCACTGTTCCTGAAAAACCGTTCCTTCTTGAAGCTCTGCTGGTTTCACCTGGTTTATCCATTCTTGGGGTGTGGTTTTACTTTGAACTTCTTTCTCTCTGGCCAGTTGTTAATTTCCTTTATTGAGTTCACATTTTGGTCACCCTTATATACATGTATTCCTCAGAGAGTTCATAAGTAGATTATTGATTATCTCCATAAAAACATTCCTCAGAGTTGGCTAATGGATTATAGGTTAAACAAAATATACACATAATAAAGAGATGGAAATTTACAATGATATGTGTGAAATGACATAGAATTCCTTTCAATCAAAGTATAATCATTATGAGGGTGGGAATATAGGCTGTCAGAAATATGTGCTGCCAGTTTTCTGGTAGAGGGAGAAAGCCAGCAGTCCTACAGATCATCTCCACAGGATTTGGACCAACTTGCTTTTCTTTATGTTTATGATAACCTCACCTCAGGCTCCATTATCTTCCACCCAGACTATATCATTTATCCTGCTCATTGTTCTGTTTCCAGTCATTCTTTGTCTTTTTTTTTCTTTTTTCTTTTTTTGGTTTTTTTTTTTTTGAGACAGGACTTCTCTGGGTAGCTTTGGAGCCTGTCCTGAAACTAGCCCTTATAGACAAAGTTGGCCTCGAACTCACAGAGACCCTCCTGTCTCTGCCTCCTGAGTACTGGAATTAAAGCCATGTGCCACTACCACCGAGCTTCTTATTTATCTCTTAACCATCCATCACTCAGTTTTCTCTTTCCTCTCTCTCTTTCTCCCTTTTTCTCATCTCCTCTTTTTCTCCCTCTTTCTGTTCTCTCTCTCTCTCTCTCTCTCTCTCTCTCTCTCTCTCTCTCTGTGTGTGTGTGTGTGTGTGTGTGTATGCACAGGTACACATATGTACACAGAGGCCAGATGGCAACCTCAGGTGTTGTTCATCAGGAGGTAAATCCACCTTGCTTTTTGCAAGGTTCACCATTGACTTACTGCTCACCTTAGAGGTCCTGGCTACCCAGCATGAATCTATCTGTCTCCACTACTCCATTGATGATATTACAAGCAAACATGACTGCCACTGTGTTTTCTCTGTGAATACCAAAGATTGAACTTGTGCTTTATGATTATGCAAGAAATACTTTATGGACTAAACTGATCCTAGTCCCTAGACCATTTTTATAAAAAGACAAACCTTGGAGCTAAAGAGATAAATCAGAAGTTAAGAGCACTGATTGTTCTTTCAGAAGACCTGGTTCAAGTACAAGCATCCACACATGTCGGCTCAAAACCATTTGTAACTCCAGTACCAAAGGATCAAATGCCCTCTTCTGGCCTCCTTGAGTACTACATGCACCTGGTACACAGACCTATATGCAAGTTAAATACTCACAAACATAAAAAAGATTAAAAATTAAAATCCTCTGATTATACTGGTTAAAAATTTCCATTGGTCCTCACTGAGTCAGAGTAATATCTAAGTCCTGATCTTAGCCTATAATAATGTACATAAATTCGCCTCTCCTGTTCCAAGGGCTTCCTGCAACACAGAGTGCTACGTCTGTCAACATAGAGTCTTTAAGTCTGTCTTTCCTACACATAAACTTTTCCCAGAAAAGTTTCCCTCTTCCTCCTCAGCTCAGCTGAGATGTCACTGTCTCAGGCTCTTCCTTGCCAGTATAATCCAATAGCATCCCTCCACACATGGTTTCTCCCATACTTCCTTATTCATTTCCTTTCTTCCCCTTTTCGTTCCTTTTCTTCTCTCCATCATCTTCCATATGTATGTTCTTATTTTATACATGAATACAGTTTTAAGATATATTATATACAGTGATTACACTTAGAAACCAAAAGGATATACAACCCATTTTCACTTGGTAAATGCCCTGCAGTGTGTTGTCACCAGCAGTTTCCTAAGTAGAGTTCACTTGGTCTGAGAGCATCAAAGAACCACTCGTGTTCTTGATTCGTGAATGAGCATGCAAACCAGACACAAACTTTTCTACACCTAGTGAAGCACAGGCCTAGCTCAGCTTCAGGGATAAGCAGTGTCTTCCACCAATTCTGGCATACTAAAACAAAGTTACCTCTTTCTCCCCTGGACGTAACTGAAGAAGCATGCAGCCACGATTGTTATTAGTAACAGTTTTGTGGCCTTAAGGGAAACCATCTAAGGATAGAAACAAATGTTTGGAGAGCAGGCAGGCAAGCAAGGTTAAAGCTCAGACTCACCACATCGCTCAGGGCCCACATAACACAGAACTTCTCAATTACATGAATCAGTAGTTTTCATCCCTGGCTGCCTGTTTAGTAGCTATGGAAAACGTGGTGCTAACTGAGACTTTGCTCCACACGTTTCTACTTTGAAATCACTGACTGAACCTGTCGCATTCATATTACTTGAAAGTGCATTGAGGTGATCGCAACAGGTAACCAGGCTCAGAGATGACAGCGCAGTAAATCCTGGTTATGCTGAGCACTAACTGAGCAAACTTTTCTTTCTTACTTTTGAAAATATTTTAATTTCATGTTTCCAAACTTCAAGGAGCATGAAAGGCACCTGGAGTTGTTCTTAAAATGCAGATTGAGATCCATAGCACTCTGGGGCTGTGTAAGAGTGCCAGGGTTGCTATAGCAAAGTGTTGTGAAAGATACAGGTGGCTGAAAAGACAGAAATTAAAACAACAGCTTTGGAGACTAGAAATCCAGATCCAAAGGGTTTTTCTGTGTTTCTTCCATCTGAGGGCTTATAGATGGCTGCCCTACGTCTTTGTGTCTGTGTTGAAACTTTACCTTTATAAATGGATCAGGCCCATCCTAATGAACCCATTTTCATGATTACCTTTGACAAATTCAGCCATATTATGTAGTGCATCTGAGCATCAGCATATGAATTTTGGTAGACACAATTCAAGCCACATTTAAGAATGAAGAATTTGCATTTCTAACAATCTCATAGACAATGCCAATATTCTTGGACCATGGATCATACTTTGAAGAATAAGGTTCCATCTGTTATGTTTCTTATGCACAAGACTTGGTGAAATTTAGATACCCTATTCCAATATAAACAATCTTGAGACTGTCTATGGGACAACAGGTTGGTGGGCAGAATACTAGAAAGAGGGTATTTGTGATGAGAATGACATGTATAAATACATATAAAAGAGAAACAGAAGACCTCTGAAAAAGACCAGCTATCAAGAGAATATTTATATGCAAATATACACAATCACACAGGCACACAAATACAAATATACACATTCATACACACATACATAAACACACAAACATGCTCAAATGATGGAGGAGGGTTATCTGTCTATTGTGTTATTTTCATTGGTCAATAAAGAGACTGCCTTGGCCCCTTGATAGGACAGAAAATTAGGTAGGCGGAGTAAACAGAACAAAATGCTGGGAAGAGGGCTATGAGGCAAAAGCCATGGAGCCAGCCACCAGGTCAGACATGCTGAATCTTTTCTGGTAAGCCACCACCTCGTGGTGCTACACAGATTATTAGAAATGGGTTAATATCAAGATATGAGAGTTAGTCAGTAACTAACTCTCTAGAGATAATGGGCCAGGTAATGCTTAAATGAATACAATTTGTGTGTTGTTATTTCTGGGACTAAGCTAGCCGTGCGGGAGCTGGGTGAGGCGAAAAGCAGGCCTGCCCGCAGCGCCTCACTACACTCAAACATGCAAACACACAATTTGTTGTGCATAGTGAGAAAAGAGGCTAATTGACAAGTAATGAAGATTTGTGAACTTACAACAGAAACAGGATTTCAATAAAATCTCAGGAGTAATAGGTTTGAATGGTTTTGAAAGTAATACATTTATGAATCTCTCTTTTTCCCTCAAACTTTCATTTTTTTCAAAATACATAAATTCTATAATAGACAAACAAAAATGATTTTTAAAACTTACCATTAATAAATGAATTATTAAAGTAGTATGATTTATTAGCTGTTTATTTATCTTGCAGAGGGAGGCCAGTTTATCTTTACAGGGTAGAGTTACATTGGTGTACTAATGTATACTAGTTACATTGGTATACTTGTGTGTACTAGTTATATTTGTATACTAGTGTGTACTAGTTACATTTGTATACTAGTGTGTACTAGTTACATTGGTACACTAGTGTGTACTAGTTACATTGGTATACTAGTGTGTGCTAGTTACATTGGTATACTAGTATGTACTAGTTACATTGGTATACTAATGTGTGCTAGTTACATTGGAACACTAGTGTGTGCTAGTTACATTGACATACTAGTGTGTGCTAGTTACATTGGTATAGTAGTGTGTGATAGTTACATTGGTATACTAGCGTGTACTAGTTACAGTGGTATACTAGCATATACTAATTACATTGTTATGTTAGTATATACTAGTTACATTGGTATTAAGTGTATACTAGTTACATTGGTATACTGGTGTATACTAGTTACACTGGTACACTAGTGTATAATAGTTACATTGGTACACTACTGCGCGGCCACTGGATGCTCTTGCTGATGTCACCAAAAGCTCTGAAGTTTTCCTGTTTTCTGTGTATCAAAACCAAAATTACTGCTGTAGTAATCCCATCCCCCTTGAATTCTGAGTTATTGCTGCAATGTCACAAATTGTCATTCACTGTTGAATGCTCAGCCCTATGTCATACCAGCTCCTGCCAAGGATTGGGGAACATCAGTAGCATAACAGACCAAAAGAAAGAGCCAGAGCATGGAGCGAGGTACTGCCAAACAATGTCTTCTGGTCACGACAGACTTGTGCTCATAAACTCACTGTAGCTACGATCACACTCACAAGATTGAGATGGCCAATACTCCATTATGCACGGGAGAGGTGCTCATGAGGCCCCACCTCTCCCTGAGGTTCTGTGGTCAGTTAATGGTTGCTGAGGGAGGAGGTGTCATCTTCTTCAGTGATGCAGCCACTCATAAGCGTCCTGTGCTCCAGCAAATAATCCCCAGCCTATGCTCATGCAAGCAAACATAAGTAAACTCAGTGAGTCATACACACACACATACACACACACACACACACACACACACACACACACACACACCAGTTAGAGGGAGAGTAGTTGGGAAGAGGGGATTTAGTGGGAGAAGGAGGGAGATGAGAGTCAGTTAATTGGGAGTGAAATGACCACAGTTCAAAGAGGTATGGCATTGTTAAAAAATAGCAATCAAACAATAATAAAAAGAGAAGAAACTCAAGCAAGCAGCTTTGTCCCTGGATGCTTCTGAGGGGCTGTGTATTGGAGAGAATAAGCACATTCTGACAAGGCACATGCCAGTGATGATCTAATATAAGCGTTACAGTAGAGGTGAGCAGGTCAAATCTTCCTTCCAGTAGCCCGAGGAAAACAAAGAGAGGTAAGAAATCAGAGGCTGGTAATATTTTCAAGGCATTTGTCTTTGAAAAAAAGACAGGAAGTAAAGTGGTACTTGAAGAAGCTATGTCAGTGAGACTTCAGATGGGTAATATTAGAATGGTTTCACCAGTGGGGACTTAGGATAAAATTGCTGATACTAGAAAGAAAGGGGATAATGAGAAGAACCAAATCCTAAGAGTGAAGAGGTGGCTTTTATAAGCAATCACATTGCCCTGTAACTTAATAAGTACATAATATATGTTTTTCCACCTTCGATGTTCAGCTTCAAATTAAAGGCCTGACATAACCACATGGCTAAAGCCAACTAGACCTAAGACTTGTGCAAGCCAAGTAATGAACAGTGAGTGGAGGAAAGGGCATGAAGAAAGAAAATGATTTCAGGGATGGACAATGAGCCCAGACTGTAGGCAGGGAAATGAGTGACCTAGGAGAATAACAAACAGTTGAAAATTGGGATGACATTAGGGATGAGTGAGGGCACTCTCAGAAGTAGAGCCAGAGTGAGTGAGCCAGAGCAGAGAACATGATAGGAAGAGAACAGTGTCTCTATCAAGTTGGGATTTGTGAAGTGGTATAAAAATCAGTGCTTACAATATCTAAAATCATTCTGACTGTGTTGCCAACATGTGGCAGGGGAGAAGATTCTCAACACAAAAGTGAGTAGACACTGCGGAGCATGGGTACTTTTGGAATTATCTGCTTGGATGAGGACATTACTAAGAATAAAAGAAAAAGCAGTCAAGAATGAGACAAAGACGGAAATGCTTGCATCTCCAATAAATAAGAGAGGCCAGGAGGCCAACAGATGACAACATGGGACACCAAGGTTAGCAAAGACTGATGTCGTGCACATAAAAGATAGAAAGACAGACAGTCTGGCAGCAGAAAACAGAAGAAGAATTTCTGTTTGATCTTCTTTTCCTGAGATTGGCGGGGTGGGAGAAGCACAGCTGTTATCTGGCAGGCCCGTGGGAGCGGCAGCATGATTAGAGCATGGCCAGGTTGTGCTTACAGCGAGAAAAGGTTGGTACTAGGGGGAAGCTGAGATGCTGCTCCTTCCTCCTGGGAGGAAAACATCATATGAAGGTGTCACTCAAGGATACATGATCATAGGTACACATGGAGAACTGAAACCTTCTGCCTGCAGCCAGGACCAATACGTCAGCAATGTGGGATTCCTACCTTGGAAGTCAAATCTCTGGTTCAGGAAAGTCCTCAAATGACAGAAGCTTGAGCAAATTCTAAATGTAACTTTATGAGAAAGCCTAACGTAGATTCTCTGGCAAAAGCTATCCAAAATTCCTAGCCCAGAGAGACTGCATAATACATTACTATTGTGAAGCTAATTACTATTTTCTGAAGTAAGTTCAGCAATAGTATAAATAACACCAGAGAACTACTGCCTGGCCTGTTTCTTCGTGAGTGGGCATATTAATAAAAATACCTAGGAACATCCAGACCAGGCTATGTTCTGGGCTACAAACTTCCAAGAGTGAGATCCACACTGGAATAGCCACTCCAAATAACTTGAAAAACAAATATAGTAATATTTCTAGGAATGAGACATGGGCCAAATTAGATACCTCCTCAGTTCCTATATGGCCCTCAGCAGACATAGAAGATGTTTTCTGTTGCTTTCTTGTCTTCCATGATGAAGTAAAGAACTGAAAAGTCAGGAAAAAACATTGGACTATGCCAAAGCCAGCAGGTCAAGCATTAAGCTACTTTATACTCTTGTAGGGTGTGGGCTTCTCCAGTGGGAGCTGCCAACAGAAGGCCAAACAGCTTCCCTATGAAAGGGTCCTCACCAAAAGAGGATAAAATAATTTAATATGCCCCAAGAAAAGTCATTCCCATCACAGAATCAGGGAGGACTAGGCTGTCTCATGCCAGGGCCTCTTTCATCACTGGCATGCAATCAGAGTATAAGTGAACATCTTCACTATGCACCCTGCTGATACCACAGGAAAGAATGTAAGTCCCAAAGACAACGGAAAAAGAGCAAACCAGAGGCTTCCTACATATCCACTCCAAGGAACAAGTTCTAGCTGATCTATCACTAAAGGTTATGAAGTCGTCCAATATGATATGGAAAGATGGGAGAAGGGGGAGGGGTCAAGAGAACAGAGTGGCAAATAGTAACTGCAAAATATATTTAGTAACTGCAAAATATAAGAATAACTATCCCAGTTGGGCAGTGGTGGTGGCACATGCCTTTAATTCCAGAACTCAGGGAGACAAAAGCAAACAGATCTCTGAGGGTTCCAGGTCAGCCTGGTCTACAAAGTGAGCTCCAGGGTAGCCAAAGATACACAGAGAAACCCTGTCTCAATAAAACAAAAACAAAAAACAAATAAACAAACAAACAAACAAAAAGAATAACTATCCCATGCTTTCCTCTCAGTGAAATGAGACCCCTTAACATAGTGGGCATACTTCAAATATATATTATGACACATAAATATTATAGATTAGCAACAGAAATGTCAACTACATGGATACATAAACGTCATAAATAGACAGGTATGATTAAAATGAAGATATGGCTCCTGCTACAAACAAGACCATTATTTGGCTATCATTTTGAAACACTGGTATTTTTATTAGGGATGCCCTTGCTCAGTGTATAACTTGACTAGGTCTTCATTGACTGAGGTTTTATCTTTGTTCTGTCATTGAAGAACTTGCAAGTACTTTACTGAAAGATTTATCTTGAAGATCCTCATCTAGAAAATAGGGATTATTAAATACTCTTGATGGCACAATTAATTAAATGAAACCGGATCTAATTAAATAGCTCCTTGATATGTAAGCAAAATCTAATAACTGAATTTATAAATTTGGTAGATAGTTTTTATTCAGACATCATTGTCAATATAACAAATAGCACAGATATGAGATACAACTAGCAAGACAAATTATGCCTGGGCAAGCAAGAACAAGAAAAATTATTCTTTCTTTAAAAATATAACAAAAAGGTGATATATACATATATGCTTCCAAAAAACTATACCAGTAATATACATGTAATTATTTCTATGAAAATTTGATTTATGACTTTAAGGAAAAAAAATGTAGCATTAAAACCATGTAACCCCTAATGTATTCCTTCCCTGAAACTATAAACACACCTCTAGTTATTCCGTCCAACAAAAATATACCACAGCAGGTGGATCCCAAAAATATAAATAGCTTCATCTCTTTGTTCATTTCAGTCTATTCCCTCCACAGAAACTTCAAACTGCAGGTGCATGAAGCATACTTCTGCTCTGACAAGAGCAGTGCATCTCTGTAGCTGAGGCTCCACCTAATGATGTGTGAATGAAATGTTAACTGCAGGAAAGTGACTCCGAGCCAGGAAAGCCCCAGCTGAGCACCTCTCCTGGAAGGGAGCTGAGCCATAGGAACACAACGGGCAGTGCGTTTGGAGCCTTGGTGCTTGGGCTAGCGTCGTTCCTTCCTTCCTTTAGGTTTCTGTCATTTGGAGAACAGTGTAAGCTAAGCTGGATGGTTCAGTTTGCATGCATGCCTCATTTTAGGGTACAAATTGGATTTCAGTATGGAAGCTAGCATCTAACTTACACTTTGAGATAGGAGTAGGTTGTAAGGAAGGTCAACTCAGTCAAAGGGAAATACTAACCAATTATTGCAGGGAAGTAGTTTCACAGCTGGAACTGGTTATGCATGAGGCCGTGGGAAGTTTTCTTAGGACAGTTGATTAATTACATATTTTAAACAAGAGAAACTAACCTAGGAACAGCAGCTAACCTTGGATGCAAATGGACCACCTCTAGCTAGTAAACGTATTTATTTCTTGTTTCCATTCAAATCATTGCTACTTTATTCATCAGCATCTTGCATCACTCGTTCATCAGCTGCTGCAGGCTTTGGAATGTCCCTCTGAGGATGTATATTCTTTCTGGAAGTTTCTGTGTGTTGGGATCAGACTTAGATACTCAGACTACTTGTATCTGAATGAAGAAAAGAAAGAAAGAAAGAAAAAAGAAAGAAAGAAAGAAAGAAAGAAAGAAAGAAAGAAAGAAAGAAAGAAAGGAGGAAGGGAGGATGGGTGGAAGAAGGGAGGGAGGACCAAAGTCTTCAACAAAAGCTAATTCTGTTGTCCCTCCTGCATCCCTCCAGTTTCTTTCCCCTCTGTTATTTGTTAACCACTTGTTTTTATAAAAGCAATATATTGTTGGCAACTACAATGAAACCAGGAAGCTGCTGTAGCCTACCACATAAATATCAGTAGTAAGGCACAGGAGAATAGAGGAAATCAAATATACACATGAATTTAAAAGTATTCTCCACTGGACATCTCAAAAAAGTTTATGGTTGTCATTAAATACAGTTGATGAAATACACCTCCTGACATCCATTTTTATGAATGTACCAATTTAAAACCTTATTGTTTCACCACTGCTGCCCATTCTTCCCAGAATCTCTCCAAAAATAGTCACTAGTAGAATACTTAGATCATTTGATCCCATGAAGCCACATTAATCACCTGGGGCTGGAGGACATGTTGGACCCATAGTTTTAACACCTTTGTAAAAGTTTTAACAACACAAAAGTCTATACACTAATGATTTACCCAAAGTATAAAATAGAATTGTTTTGTAGTATTTGGTGATATTTTGTTTGTGCTTTAACAAATAAAGCTAGCCTGAAGATCAGAGGGTAGAGCTAGTTAACCACACTAGTTAATCATAGAGCCCAGGCAGTGGTGGCACACACCCTTAATCCCAACACTCGGTAGGTAGAGGCAGATGGGTCTCTGTGAGTTCAAGACTGGGCTACACAAGACTGAATAAGTCTAAAAGAGAAACAGAGCCAAATAGTGGTGGCTCATGACTCTAATCCCAGCACTAAGAAGGTGAAGACAGGAAGGGATATGGCTGGGCAGAAAGAGGAATATAAAGCAGGAGGAGACAAGAGCTCAGGTGTTCAGACTGAGAGGTTTCATAAAGACAGCATTCAGTCTGAGGACTTGTAGAGACAGGATACCCCATTCTGCATGAGGATTTTGTAGAGGTAAGAACTAGAAGATGGCTGCTCTGCTTCTCTGATCTTTCAGCTTTCACCCACTAATATCCGACTCTGAGTTTTTATTATTAAAACAATTAGAATTCTCGCCACAGTAGTGAAGTATAGTTCAGCTGGAGATGACCCTGAAGGTAACAGTACCATGTTGTAACCTCTCACAAGCATCCTGAAGGTAACAGTACCATGTTGTAACCTCTCACAAGCATCCTGGACCAAACACTAGTATGAACGCAGGCTGGGGGGATGGTCAGAGCATCTTTGAAAAGGTACTGTGGCATCAATTATTTTAACTAAATTTCCTTAAGGTCTGCTTATGTTAGCAATATATCCCAAAGCCGACAGTAATATTGAAAGCTGTCTAATTGAAGGATCTCTCTCCAATTGAGTCTGGGTACAGGAGTAAATCTGTGAAAATGAGTTAGAAGGAAGAGAGACTAGCGCTGTCTGAAGAGATCAGCTGACATCTAAGGAAGATGAACTGCAGGCCACAGCCCCAGAGTGTTAGAACAATCCATCACAGTTGACAGAGACTTGTTGACCACAGTTTGAAACTCCCAAGGGGCAGTCTTCAGATACAGAGTTTAAGGTTTTGGCATGCAGGAAGCTGAGCAAACTAGAAGCCACATCTGAATAGCATGGAACACAAGGAAAGTTTGATGTCTATGAGCCCTTGCTCTCCTTACAGCATGCTGTTTATAAACAATCCAGCTATTTAAATACTACAAAGTCAAATGCAGGCCTTTGTTGTTTGAACCCTAAAATGTTCTGGTTCTCCAGGGACTTAGGAGAAGGTGTTGAGATTTTGTATGCTAAAACTTGTCAAGGAGACATCAAAATGTAATAATGAAATCAACTACCAGGCAGATTGAATAGCAGATTTTGGCAGCTAAGAAGGAGTTTTCTCATTATAGGGTATGTAAGATTGTGGGCTGCATTGCAATTATAAACACTTTCTTTCTTTTTCTTTTTTTTCTTTTTGCTCAAATTCTTAGACATTTTTCTCATAAATGACAACAGTCAAAGACTGTTTTTCATTGCCTAATTTGCATTACCCATCTTCCTGATGCTAAAATTATTAGCATCTTAGTTGAACATCAAACTTTGGAAAAATGGGTCAATATTGTTCAATGCTGGTAAAATATTGATTCCTCATGGAAAAATAAATGACTGTATTCTGCAAAACAAATTCTTTTGATTTCTTTTTCTGTAGTCAAACTGTCTTTTTTAAAAAATAAAATTGCTGCTATTGTTTAACCATATGTCTCTAGTAGCAAAAAGTAAGCTCTATTTTAACAGCAGCCAACAGTGGTTCCTGTGTCATATAGGAGCCCACAATACTATTAGCAACAACTGAGCTTTTTCCATAGAAACTAATTTTAGCAATCAAAAAGGGTAAACACTACTTTTCTTCTACTTTGTGGGTAGATTTTGTAAAAAAACAACCTAAGAAACCAAGTCAATGTGTCTTCACACACATAAAGTGAGTCACGCACAGCAGTTAACGGCTTCCTTTGAAATGTACAGCCTGCCAGGGCCAGAATTAAAGCTCCATGCAATTCAAAGGTAAATTGAACAATTCTGAAAAGAATGAATAAAAACTGACAAGAATAGAAAAGGAAATAGGGCTACTGGATTCAATGTTTTAAGTACATACAGGAATGTGCATGTAAGAGCAAGCTGAGTCCTAAATCGCTGATCCCCCCAAAACAGGCTAATGGGCCCAAATCATGCTGGGTAGCATAACAGACAATAAAGTTAGGAAGGAACTTCTCATTTTCCATACGATAAGAGCCTTTTATTTTTGAAGGGGAAATAAATTTAGGGGCTGGAGCTATGTCCCAGAAGTTAAGGGTGCATAAGGAAGGCTCTTGCAGAGGATCCAAGTTCAGTTTCAACACCCAATTGTAGCAGCTCAAAACCATCTGCAACTCCAGCTCTGGATGATCTGCCACCTCTGGCTTCTACAGGCACCTTCACTCACATGCACACACTCATACACAGACATATATAAACACAATTAAAAATGAAATAAGTCTTTAAAAAGAAGCATAGGACTTGGGTGGTAAATCTTTAAGAGCTAAGAGGGACTGAAGAGAGGAGTTAGACCTACATTTATACCTTTTATTTTAGCAAGAACAAAAAGAAATCTATATTTAGGGTTTCTTTAAGTCAACGACCATTCTTCAGTGCATTAAAATGTACTAGTCACTGGACCAGATTTTAGCGGTACAGAAGTAAACTAGAAACTTACTCCACATAGGCATAGTCAAGTAAAAGTGACACAGACATTAGGAGTAGCCTATGTGATGCTTAGCAGGTTTGGAAATGGAAGGACTAAGTTTGCTATCCCTGAAAGAGACGAAGCTGCAGTTGAGTCTAAAATGCTGAGAAAGTATTTTAAAGATCCACTGGAGAAAAAGAGTGAAGAGTAGAGGGAATGCCACCAAACAAAGCCCAGGGCCTTGGAATACTGTGTGAGGAATGAATTTGGAGGTTATGCAGATGAGAGATGAGATTGTTATTAAAATTTATTTTGTGGGTGTTGTGCTGGGAATCGAATCAGACATGAAACTTTGGAGATCAAATATTCCACAGTAAGTTGATACAAACAACATCGAGGAGTTTCGAAAGGCAGAAGTGAAACAATCAGAGCTGTTTATAGAGAATTTGTGCAGCCCCACAGCATACAGATTTTATTTATACAATTGGGTTTTTTTTCTAAAGAACATCATTAAGGAGCCACCAATGAAATGCCTTCAATTTCTTACGTGAAATATCCACAAGATGAAAAAAAAATGAAATATGAATTAATGCCAATACCAAAATTGAAGAAAATGGACCATAATTACAAATTGAAGCTAAACCAAGATCCATCCATTCCCTACCATCTCTTTATATTCTATTTGAATCTACACACAAAAGACAGGAAACCACTGCAATAGCAAATACAGAGAATGGAGATATTAAATATTAGAAGCAAGATGGTATAATTTTGGAAAGAGGGTATAGACACAGTTGTAGTGCCAATGATGAATTTCTTTCATGTATTTAGCAATCAAACCAGAGAACTAAGTGAGAACAGAAGCAAGTTCTATCTATAAGACAGAGAGACCCTGTAACATCAGTGCATCCTAATGCAGAAGCCAAATGCACAAATCTGTCTTGTCTGTGTTAGCTGTGACAGTCACACCCCCTCGGGATATTAAGAATAAACAATCTAGTTTCATTTACTGAAAAATTACTGACTAGAGACAAATATAAACGGAGAAAACAGTTTGCAGAAAAATCAAGAAGAAATAGTATACAAAACAAGGAAGAATAAAACAGTTAACAATACTATCTACTTCCTGCCTGGAAGTATTTGGTTTCATCAAACAAGGACAAGATGAGGCATCTGTAGGAAATATAAACTTAAAGAAACAGGCTGAGGTCTAAGGAAGGATGGTTGTAAAGGTTATGAGCAGAGAACTAAAGCCAACAGGTGGTGGTCATTCTCCTCATTAGCTTCTAGGGATTCTCCTCATGTGTATACTGTTGAGTCTGGATTCAATTTAGTTAGCCTCTTCTAATAAATACAAAGTAACAGAGGCAACAGAATGTTATACACAAGAATATCTTCCTGAAGATGGCCTCCTGTCTTGTCATGTTCTCCCCCTCGTCCCAAGAATTCACACTGTTGTGTTATAATCAAGTTCATTGAATGATCTACAAGGCAAGGGCTTGAGAGGTGCCACTGTCTAAGGTTTTTGAGGAACTAATGCTGCTAGTCCAAAATGTCAGAAAATGAACTGTATTGACACAGCCCACACAATACGGCCTCAGAAGAGAACTCAACCCTAGACTGTGCCATTCTTCCTAAAGACCTTGAGTTACCCTGCTAAGACAGATTCAAATATCTAACACAAAAGCTATGATGATTAAGTATTTGTCATTTGAAGCTAATGCGCTTTGGAACAGTTTGCTATATGACAAGAACCGGCTTCCAGAGTTCAAGGCCCCGGGAAGAAGTTTTCCTTGTCTTTTCCTATCCCTCAGTGGTCAGGGCCACTTCTGCTCTTATAGTTGCCTCACCCCCATTCCTGGTTCCATCTTCACATAGGCTTCTTCCTTCTTTAGTGACTATTTCCTAATTGTTTTCTTAGACGATACTGAGTTGAGGACCAGCTTCAATCCAGCATGATCTCCTCTTCACTCAATTGTATCTACAGACAGTTTCCAAATGAGATCATGTTAGGATCAGTGGTTAGGAGTTAAACAAATCTTTCCATGGGACACATTCTACTCACAAGTATGTGGTATTTCCAAAGGCACAAAGAAAAATTATTTTTAAATAATTTAAATGTCACAATTAATTCTGTTAGTATCAGTAGTTTCTACAGTCAAATCAGTATGTATCCATGTAACTAAATATTAAATTCTGAAAAGCTTATTGAAGAGTAATTGATATGTGAGAAAAATGTTATGATATACATTAAAATGATATAGTACTAGGAAAATGTTAAGATACAAATAAATATGTAAAAGATAAAATGATTTCAAATACAGATTTAAAAAATCTTAGCAGAAATATATTGAAATGAAATGCTTAGAGTGCTTAGTATTGAGGGAAATAGACAATTTTATTTTTGTTTTCAAAATTGCCTGTGTTATGATTTTGCTGCCCTTGCCAGTACCCTGACACTCTAGGAGATAAGCTCTGCCTACTTCCGGTCTCTGCCTTCCCATCAACACAAGCTGTTCTCCACCTCTCTCTCTCTCTCTCTCTCTCTCTCTCTCTCTCTCTCTCTCTCTCTCTCTCTCTCTCTCTCTCCCTGCCAGGATTACTCACACTGAATCTTTCAGCCTATACACCCAGTATGTAACATGAGGGGGCCTGCTTGTTTGGATTTCTGTCCTGCCTGGGCCCCCAGCTGTTTAGTCCCAGAGAAAAATCACATAAAGGATTCAGTAAGTTATAAAGCTGATTGGCCCTTTAGGTCAGGCTACTTATTAGCTAACTCTCTCATCTTGACTAACCCATTTTTCTGATTTATTTTAGCCATGTGGCTCAGTACCTTTTTCAGTGGGGCAGCTCACATCCTGCTGCTTCGGTGATCTGGGCAGGAGTGGGAGGAATCAACTTCCTCCTCCCCAGAATTCTCCTGCTCTCCTTGCATCATTTCCACTTCCTATCCTGGTTTTCCCACCTACACCTCCTGCCTGGCCAATCAGCGTTTATTTAAAACATGATTGACAGAATAGAGACAATTCTCTCGCACCACCAGTATGTATTATAGTCACTATTGTTTTTAGATTTTCATAGTCTTTGTAAACCACGCTTTTAACAACTACCTCTGGATGTAGATGTGATTCTGCGTTGTTTTGAAAGGAGCACATGAAGTGGGGAACAGCTGCAAGTTCAGACACAGTGCTGCGCTGAGACTTGGGCCAGTTCCTCGGCTGTCAGGACTCTGGTTTGTGGCTGCAGGGAACTGAGCAGGAGATCTCGCCACCCTGTGTCTCTGTGTCCTCCAGTGTGTAAGCGAACATGACTGGGCCTGACTCAGAAGACTCCTTCAGGAAGAGGGTTGCTCACTGCTCTAGAACTGCTTTCTGCCCAGGGTGGGACAAGCAGCTTCTGTGGTGTTTCTACAGCCATAGAGTGGTAGCAGGTATAGGCTTTCCGCTGGTTCCACATGGATGTTCTCGGTGTGTACAACACATACCCACAGTGACACACAGTCACAGTTCTGAAGAGATTAAAAGGGAAAGTGGTGGCTGCAGCTTACCACTCTGCCAGATACATGGTACCAGGTTTCAAACCCAGGGCAAATAGCTGAGGTGTCTATTTAACATATCAAAGCAGACCTGGCTCCAGCTTCTAGGAGCTTCCCTTGGTCCCTGCCTATTACTAGGTAGGAATGGCAACATACCTCACCCTCTATCCTGAACTCCCAACACAGGGGCTAGGCTGCCCTTCCCCAAGAGGCTCTTCCCTATGCAATACAGACTTTTTGGTTACCCACCCCTTTAGTTTGGGACCTTTGACCTCCAGACTGCTGCACCTGATTCTCCTCTTTCCTGTTTCCCTTCCCCTCCCCCCACTCCCCATAGGCCCATCCTCCTCAGTCTACTCTTGTCCACTCTGGTCTCTTCCAGACAGCCCTGCCTCTGACTATGCTCTTCAATATGTCTACAATAAACTGTCTCCTTCACCATACCAAAGAGCAGTCATAGCCTTGTCTTCCCTTCCCTTCCCTTCCCTTCTTTCCCCTTTCTTTGCTTTCCTTTCCATTGCTGTTCTTCATTCACACAGCAAGTCTGATATATGTCCTCATGCCATTTGCTTTACCACAAGTGCCTGGGTCTCACAAGGATCTACCTCATAGACATTTGGCCACTCATCCAGCCCCCAGTGAAAGAAAGAATGGGGAGGTGCTGTTACCAATGGTTTCACTCTGCTTCTGCTACACCCTGGTCTGGTGCTAAAGGTCTATGACTCTCAGTTGCACCCAGTTCTGCTATGCTGAAGCCTGGAAGTTTGGGAAATCTTCCCAAAAAAAGGGTGGCTTGTTATTTGTCCAGTGCATTCACCTGCCAGTAAGTATGCCTGATTTCGAAGCTGGCAGCACCTGTCTGCTGGTTTTGCCTCAGGCTAGGTTATATGACTCTTTCAAGGTTTAAATACTAATGGAGTACAAGACTCTTTAGTTGGTGCTGGGAAAAAAAAAACTTTCTATATGTGCCTGGGACTGAGTGACGTAAAGCACTAAGCACTGTAGAAGTATATATAGCTGCATAGCACTATAGAGGAAATGACAGAATGAAAGATGGAGAAAAAACTGTAAAAGTTATATAGTAATAAAAACAAAATCATCAATAGCAAGAGGACTAGGGTGATACAAAGAAGTGGAGAAGAATGGTCCCAGCAAAGGTCATGAGTGGGAAAGCATTAGCCAAACACAACAGAAACACAGTCACCTCATGGTACAGGCAGGGAGAAAAGGTAGGATACGGTGCCGGCCAGCTAAACACAGGCCAGAGCCCAGTGCTGTTGGTCTCACAGGACACAGATAGAAGGGCATTTTGGCCGTTCCAACAATGTAGACCCAGTTATTGACAGGTTTTTAGCAAAGGACGACCAGGCATCCCAATTCCATTTCTATGTGTTTGGCTGCTTTCTAAAAGTGGACAGAAGCAAAGATGGGAGACGAGCAAAGAAGAAGGAAGGCTTCGGGTGGATGTAATGTGAGATGGTGGCAGAGAATTAGAATTTTGTGTTAATGAAAAATGATAATTCTTGCTACTGAATTACATATGGGAAAGAGGAATAAACTCCAGATCACTAACTGCTAGACCCTTGGTTGAAGGCAAGCATGACTGACCGGGCCAGCACTGAAGAAGAAAGGATCGACCTGGAAAAAATCTCATTGGGACTGATAGTCACGGCATTGGAAATGGAAGCCAGGGCTCAGTGTTGAAAAGGAGCTGCTGGGTAGAGGCAGCTGGGAGTCCATATCTGGAATTCAAATGCAGGGTCTGAGTCCCAGATGGGCATATGGGAAGTTCTCCTTTTAACCAACCGACTGACTTCCTTGAAACTTGCTCCTTACCAATGCAGGGGTGGGGGTCAGAGTCTGGGGTGACTGAGGTTTACCTCTTGATATAGACATCCACACTGAAATGACAAGAGAATCTCTGCCAGATTCCTATGCCTGGCATCTATGTCCCCCAGTCTGAAGCCAGCCTGTACAGGACCATTGTCCTGTACTCTGTGAGGCATCTGTATGGAAATGAACATCTGTAGAAAGACAATGTCTCTGTAGAAGGAAAATCTCCGGTGCTTCAGGGAAGTGAAGAAACCCGGGGGACAGGTGGGAGTGGATAGGGATCAACAAGCCAACTCCATTACTAGTAAAGCTGGAACAGGGTGCGTGTATAGTACAGAGGTCACAGTCAGGCTTCCAATCTATACCACGCTGAACTGTAGGTGCTCCCATGGCGGAAGGACAGGAAGAACACGCTCTGCCGGCAGCCTGCCAGCAAGCTGATTGAAAAGAGCCAACCAGAGGTGTGGGAGTGGGTGGGGGTGGGAGACAGACCACTTACTTTTCCCAATCAAGCAATCAGATATGGCCTCTTTCCTGTGGGAGGGGACTGGCAGGAAGGGTGAAAGCTGCCTTGCTTCCCAGTATTTCCAGAAAGACAGATGTTTTTGGTTTACAAACCTTAGTAAGGATGCTGGCATAGACTGTCAGATTTGACATTTTGATATGCAGAAAGGAAAAGAAAAAGTCTAATTTCTCTATGGACTAGAGGAAGGCTTAGACATCTTTTGAGTTAGTTTTTCTTGTAGCTGTTTAACTCTGCTTTAAATATGAAACAGAAAAGTCGACGAGTTCTGTTGAAATGGGCCTACGATGAGAGGCGAAGACAGCTCAGACTCTCTTTCTCTTCCCTAGCAGCCAGCACAGGCAACTCAGAAGAGCCTGGAACTTCACACACTATCACTCCTTCCTGGTGTTCTTATGTGATCCTGCCAGGGAAATTATGTAACTGTGAAATGTGGCAGCTGAGCCAATGATAAAGACGGGATTTCTGGGGTCTATCGTGGGAAACCTCTTGACAATGGTTTAAAATCAACACAGTTTTAACTCCCTTGGAAAGGAGTTATATAAATATGGAACCTATGACTCTTAAAATACCCAAAAATATTAGCAAAGGCTATGCCTAGCCAAGGAGCTCACATCCATTACCACCGTGCTGGTGATGCAAATGTCTGCAGAAAGGTGAAAGAGAAGAACGTCTGTGGTCACCAGGAACATTGTAGTTGAAGTCCTGAGTCTTGTTATTACTGTTTCTCTTTTCAGAAGAAACCTGCCCGCACAGACATCAGGAGGCTGACACAGCGCTGCTGGTTAGAGCACAGCTGAAGCCTTCAGTATAATCCTGGCTTTCTGTGAACAAGGGCACACGGAGGGGTGTTTGAATCAAAGAGAAAACAAATCCAGCTATTGAAAACAAGATCGATTCATATGAATGGAAACACTGAATCATATATATATATATATATATCATATAAATATATGATATATATATATATATATAAACACCAGTGGCCCAAATTGAATTTTTAGTCATCATTTTTATTCAGTGACCTAATGTCCAGACAACTTTGACCTTTTCATTATCCTAACAATAGGCTTTAGTCCCAGTCCGTCCTTGATTTTGCATTTTAGGACAGAGACAAATAAAACTGTTCAACTCTTTCATTTGATTTTGTGTTCTATCAAGGACTCTAAACAGGTCGCAGCCATTTCACCACATCCGTCCCCTGCCAACACTGCTCCCATCCGTTTCTCTCTTTACCCTCAATTTGTGCCCATGCAGTTCTAAGGAACCACACTGGTTTCGTACCAATTGCTGAATGTGAGCCACCTTCCGCAACCTCAAAGGCTGCAGAGGGCCAGGACCCAAGGTTTAGTGTCTCGGTATTTGAGCACTTACTCTTTGGAAGAACATTACCCAAAGACCTTGCTATAGGAATGTACTTCCTTCTATTATCACCGCCATAATTATAGCCTCGGTATAATCCCCACAAAAGCAAGTGCAGTGTCTAAAAAGCCATCTGATGAGTGTCAGGGGATTTCATATCATCACACATTGGGAAGACAGAATATCACTATTACCAAACTTACTTTACAAAACAAAGTGGAGGTAAAAACCCGGGGAAGGGAAAGGCACATCAAACAGGATTGATGGGCTTCCCATCTTTGCACTACATTACAGGATGACCTCTGCAGCCTGGAAACTGGGTTACATCAACACACCGCACTTTAAAGTGGGAGATGAAAGAGGGCCTCCCCTAACGTTTGGCAGTATTACTGGCTCAGGTTTAAAGGAAGTATGCAGCCAGGTACCCGTGTCACATTTCAACCTGTGATATTGACATGGATGTGAAAACCTCAGCCTTTGAAACTGAGCCTTTCATATGCTGAACAAAAACCTGAAATGCACTCTCCTGTGAAGACCTGAAGGAGAGAGACGGAAGATGATGAAGGGGAACCCTTTACATGTGGAGCAGTTCTGAATTTCCCTGCCATGGCTGTAATTCAAGCCTGCTAAAGTAGAGCTTAACTCAGATCTTGACATTGGTTTGTTTGGCTTTCCTCAATACCAGGGCTTACTGGCCTTGTAGAGATTCTAAAAGGCCTGTGGGGTGGGGGGAAGGGGAAGGAAGTTAAGGGTTCCAAAGAGGTGGTGATGTGTCAGGGAAGTGGGGGAATATTTTAACAGAGCCAATCTCCCTTGAGTTGGATTCATTTGAACTCCTTTCTATTGGCTCAGCAAACGCCTAAGCAAACAACAAATAACTCAAATATCTCAAGCAAATTTCATCAGCCCACTGCAAATAAGCTGCATTCTCTTTCCTCCCGTGTTCAAAAAGGAAAGCATCTTTGTCCCGTGCTTTCCATTGGAAGCTTTGTGATTTTGACCTAGAGATTAACAACCAAGCTAGTTAGGCGTAGCTCATGCCTGTGATCCCAGCCCTCCTGACAAGGAGGCAGAAAGATGGTCACTTCCAGGCCAGTCTGGGCTACATAGTGAATCTCCGTCTCAAGAAAGCAGACACACACAAAAGAAATGAACAAGCTAAGTATATGCCAGCTGGTGTAATCTATAGGCACATGCAGGGTCTGAGTACATAGGATTTCTCAACGTCATAGCAATCACTTCACATAAGAGCCTCAAATTCTACCTTCCTGTGGCATTCAGATAAGGGAAACACACATTACAAAGGTATTTGAAGTCCTTGCAGTTGGAGCTAATAGGATATCTGCTAAAATCTGATGGTGCAAACCAAGTTTCCAATACTAGAACACAAAAAATGCCCTAGTACTGTAAAGCCTTGCAAAGCTCCCCTCTAGCCCCAGGTCCTTCCTTGGCTGCCAGCCAGACCCTAGGCCCCTTTACCAGGAACAGACCCCAGGATGCATTACACTTCCTAATTCTTCATAGTCTGCTTCATTTGGCAAAGGCCCGAAACCTAACCACAACAGTTAAAAGAAAGCCTTACATTCTACAATAAAATATACAAATCATGAAATGTATACAACTAACAAAAACAGTCTCGGGACTACTTGATGAGAGGAATTTGGGAGGGGGTTTCATTCAGCATTCCAGTAATGGGAAACCACTGTCGAAGGTAGAAAATCATTTTTCAATCTCAGGAAACATCGTTACTAGCTGCCAAAAGTTGATCCGTATAATAAGAACTGTTTGCTAATGCTGAGCACCTGCACTTTTATAGATGGCCTCTCAGGACAGCTGCAGCTAAGGCTTCTAGTCTACTGATACAGCAGCCAAGGAAAGAACACGGCATTTTAGATAAGAACGCTTGATGAATTACCCATGCAGCTCAACTCTGTGTGTGTGTGTGTGTGTGTGTGTGTGTGTGTGAGAGAGAGAGAGAGAGAGAGAGAGAGAGAGAGAGAGAGAGAGAACCCTGTCATTAAATACAATAAAGTACAATACAAAGTGTTTCCCAGATAAGATTCCCAGCTGCTAGAAGGTTCCATCTTGAGGTGGTAGGATACACAAATCAAAACATACTAGAAGTATAAACATATATCATGCTTATGGAAGCATTCATAAATATTTACTTCACTTCCCATGGCTAGTTTTACTTTTTTTGGTTTCATTGTTTGATTTTCTTACTTGCTGAGTTTATTGGGAAAAGTCAGACATCAGAGGTTTGCAAGAAAAGTTCATTAAGAAGTTGCAAGCATTGTTTCCTAGGCTTCTGAAGTGCAGCTTCTAGCAAGCATCAGGGGTAATTTATAATTTGGGCATATGTATTCAGACAGCAAAATGATTTCTCCATAGCTTCCTCATTGCACTGGTCTCTTCTAGGCAACCAAGCAAGAGCCATACAGAGACAACTTTCTGATGCATTTTTGTCTGTTTGTTGTAGAATTGGAATTTGAAGAGAGTTCCAATCAGGTTGAGAGTCTGTGGTCTTTCCTATGTAATATGTGTTGCTTTTGTGTTTGTTTTTAAACTCGCCCATTTGTTAGCACTAAACCTATGCTGAACACTATTTTGAGAGGGTTTGAGAGGGGATCCACTAACAGGGCAGATGCTGTCTTCCTCAGCTTACCATATTACCTCTCATCCTCCTTTACTGCCCTGCTTAGTACCTTTGTACAGTGAGACTCAACAGTTCCCTGGTGTCAGAAGAAGGAAATTCTCGTCATTCCTGGAAACTGGGTCCTCTCCCAACTGTAAGCAGAAAAATAACTTTTCTTGGAGCACCAAATCCAGCTTTTACCATTCTGGTCCCAAAATTTCTCAAGGGTAGACACAGACCAAGTGCCCAGATTTACCCATGGTGCTGAGATTAACCAGAAGCTGCGCACTTAAAGCGTAACCCATCCTCTCTTCCAAGCCCCTATTCATGTCTACTTGACTATGGCTGCATCTGCCTTTTGGGGGGAAGCTCATATATGTACTGTAGTAGCTCCAGTTTCTATGTAGAATTTCCCAGCCTTTGAATTCTAATTTCAGGGATTCACTTCTAGTGACTTGGATGAGAAAAAGTGCATTCGAGTGACTTGGGCTGGGACACAAAGACAATAGAGATAATAGCTGGCCCTGCCCTCCATGCCTTAGAAGCTAGCTACCATACTCTGAGGAATCTGAACAGATACATGAAAAGTCTAAGTGTAGGTCCCCAGCCACAATTCTGATAACAACTAGCAACATGCTTCCTGTGTGCTCAGCGTTTCAGTGACTCCCAAGCCCTGCTTGTTATCCAGGCAAGGTTGCTACGCCCCTGGTGTTTTAGTCAAGCCATGATGCTAAGCAGAGCAAGAAGTCAGTCTCATCAAGCTCTCCTTGAATGTTAGATTCACGAGTAAGATTAGAGTTTTAATGTAATTCTGCAATAGATAATTGCAATATTAGCCTATCAGGGTGCATGCTAGCTAGTCCATCACATATCAATGTATCTGTTGAACATCATACTTTGATTTGTCTCACGTAATAAATAAAGCAAAAATCTTTCACAGTCAATTCCAGGGAATTTGAAGGGGAAGAAACACTTGTTATATTCAATGAAATAAGTCTATAAACCCTTAGGCAAAGTGAACAGTGCAAGGGTTCAGTAATTTTGAGTTGACTGGTGAATTTTTCTACCTAGACAGTAGCAGTTACCAATCACACCTTGAGAGAACATTGAAAATCACAGAATTGGGTATTAGATACATTAACGTTGTTTGAAAGAATATATTTGTAAACCACTGGTAAAATATATTAATTATTGATGGATACAGAAGTAAAATAAATCATGAAAGAAAATATTTCTAATTTACTGGTTTTAAAAGTGTATTTCTCTCTAGTCTCAAAAAGTCAAACTAACTATGTAGAGCACTTACTCTTTAACTTATTAAATACCAGGCATAAAATCATTAATAGGAAATTGGAGTGGCAGGAAAAGACAGTAATTCAGGCAAACTCTTATGGAGAAACCTGGACTGAATAAATACCAAATGTTGTAAAATATTTCCATAAAAAAGCTTCAATAAATATTTGTATATATTTATTTGCATTGGCTTTTGCTCATTTAATTTGACCAGGACTCCATGTTTTTCCTGGCTAAAACTCACAACTTTCTTCAGTTCTAGAAAATTCTTAGCAGTTATCACCTGTTGGAGTTTTGCTTTTCTTCACCCTCTCCTTCTGGGATTCCTATTAGATATTTTTTCATTTCTCAATTCACTCTGCAATTCCATCTTTTACGTTATTCCTTCCTTTCTGCACCATCCTGTGTAACTTTCCATTTCATTAACTTTAACCATATCTGACCTATTATTCACACTTTTATTAGAATTTTTTGAACTCTTAATTTGCATGAAAATTTCATTTGCCAAGATTTCTAATGGTTCTTGGCCATATTTGTCTGTAAGTCTTATTTTTTTTATTTTGTTCAAAATCTCTTCTTACTGTTTAATTTGGATACTGCTGACTTTATACCTTTTTGGTGACTTCTCAAATAATTTTATTCAAATCACGTGAAAAGTGATGGATTATTTACAATCGTTCATGCATAATTCTTCCAATTTGTTTGTTATAGTGACTGTCTTGATCTTGCATTTTCACATGTGTTTTTCAAATCTGAGCTTATAAACTCTCTTTGCATTGGAAATTTATTTTATTTTTAAAATCATTTTATGTATTATTGTGCATGTGTTATTTGAACGCAGATGCACATATATCATGATGCATGTGCATCAATCAGAGGATAACTTTCAGCAGTCAGTTCTCTCCTTCCATGAGGGAGCCCAGAGATCAAACTCAGATCATCAGATTTTTGTGACGAGGTCCTTCTTGTTGAACCCTATCCTATTTCCTATTCCTGTTTCCTCGCTTTGACCCTTTTCTAAACTCAATTCCAGGAAATGGGCTGTGTCACAATCACCTGAGCCTGATACCAGAGTCCACGGCTTGGAACAAACTTTATATTAAATGTCTGGGACTTTACCCAAGGACAAAATGAAATTCAGTTGCCTGTGGTAGACATGGCAGCATCACTGAGAAAATCCACTGGACTGTACACTAGCTCTGATTCTTTTTTTGCCAGGTAACTGATTCCATGGTCCCCATTTTCAAAAGGTGGTAATCTGTGAGGCTCGCCGTTGGGAATTATTTATTGCCCTATGGGGTGGTATTGGTTAAGTTTTATCTCTCTTGCAAACCACATTGTGCTGGGTGCTTCCACTCTATTCACTGTGTGAACTTTAATTCTTGCTTTTTTCAGCAGAGATGATACTTTAAACTTAACTTTGAAGTGAAACTCTATCTTGAAAGATTTTTTTTTATAGTTTCACATGTGTGTCCCAAGAGAAGGCATTCTTCTTCACACCCCATGTATGCCTATCTTGTATTTTGATCACAGAGAAAGAAAAGTGAAATAAAATAATTCTTTCGTTTCTTCAGTTTTGAATGAAAATCCTTGTATTTTTCTATCTTGGTCTACCTGGTGATGTTATAGCCATATACTTGAGTTTAAGTTAGAAGGAAATAAAAGGCTAGGTTAATAACAACTTCTACCATAACCATATCAGTTATTTAGGAGAAAGCACTGGTTCCCAGCACCACTGGGTTACCTTGGAGACCAAACTCCAACAGGAGTCAGTAGGGACAACCACACTCAATCCATTCCATATATGCAATCCTTGTAAAAGTTCACAATTATTGAGGTTATGAGAAGAGAATATAGGAATTCTAGTCATCCGACATAGCTAAGACAAACTGAGACAAAGCTGGAAAAGATACAGTGACACAAGTACACTAGACAATGAAAAGAGGTCTGATGAGGATGTGACTCAGGGCTAGCGATGCTGAAAGTACAAAACCTGTCAAAGTACGTGTGTGCTTGTCTGCGCAAAACCAAACAATACACAGAAAATCATGTTTCACGTCTCATCTAGAGCTTTATACAGATCTCAGTCTGTATTTAGCAACTCCTGGATCTTCTGAGTTGCTTGCATTTGCTTGATTCATAGTACAGACAAACTCTGAGGCTCCTCTAATTTGCAAAGACAAGTGCCAATTGCCTGATTTCATACGCACACCTGCTAAAGGTATCATTTTTCTGGCAAACGCCTTGACATATGTACTGACAACTGACTTCATTAAAATACTTGTCTGCATGTCAGTTAATTGTCAGCAATCTTTATCATATTCAGAACTCTTATCTTCATTAGTCCATTTCAGCATAGATCCATCAACTTTTGTGTAAGATATGCATCAAAAATGATCATTGTATTAAAAAGCCTTATTATAGCTTGAATGAAATGTTCCTCACAGGCTCATATGTTTGAGAACTTGGTCCTCAGAGAGTGGCTTTAATATGGAAGTTTGTGGAATCTTTAGACTGGAAAACGCTGCTGGCTGGTTTTAGTTGGAACTTTGAGAGTTTTATCCCAGGCCGGCTTCTAGCTAGTCTCCATTTTGTTTCTTAATCTAACAAAGAATGAGAAGCAGCAGCCACAAGCTCCAGCATTATGAACTGAACCCTTCACCAATCCTTCCATAACAGGTTGTATTGTATATTCTGAAATTGTGTCCCAAATAAATTATCTCTCTCTTACATTGCTTTCCTTGGGAATTTTGTTATAATAATGAGATTTGATCATTTAAACCTTAACACAGTCTGTAGACTTCAAAAGGAAAAACAGTGTAGACATTAGACATTCTTTTGTTTCTGAATTTGTAAAGAAACACAGAAGAGGCTGGAGATACATATAGCTCAATGGTTAAGAGCACTTGTTGGACAAAGATGATCTGGATTTGAAATCCCAAAGCCCAACCCTTGTGACTTACTTCCTTCACCAAGGCCACACCTATTCCAACAAGGTCACATTTCCTAATTCCTCTGAAATAGTGCCACTCCCTAGTGACCAAGTGTTCAAATCCTGAGTCTCTGGGGGCCTTTCCTACTCAAATGGCCATACTCACTCACTTGTTCACTGGCTAATTCTCTCAGGTCTTGAAAATACTCTCTAGGAATTCACTTTCTTTAATGTAACTCTCCTTATAACACAGTAACACAAAAATCTGTAAAACACGCGGGGCACTAAAGGTGATCTGACATTTGAGAACACCAGTGTGCCGGAATTGGAAAGAACTTGTAAACTCATCAACGTTACTCAACAGTTCCAAGTGAAAGGTTTTACGTCTTCTGTTTTTAGAAGACACAATAAAAATAAATTATATTTCTGATAATTTATATAATTAGTATAGCTGACACTAAAATATTTTAAATGAATAAGTATGACTTTATGATGCATATATAGAAATAGCTACATAAAACTCTTTTCTTCTTGCTTAATTACAAAGGAAAACAATCGGAAGAAAGGTACTGGTGAATAATGCCCCATTCCTTATACATGTCTATCTAGTTTGTCTTCTAGCTAATGCAAGTGATTAGGAAATAGAAAGGAAAGGGCAGAATGAATTTCTGAACAGCAATACCCATGGCCATCAAAGCCTGCCTCTGAAGCAGAAGATTCATAAGAAGAATTAGCATTTAGACTTTTCCCTACCTTTATTTCTGCTCTGTCACAGCAGCAAAAAAGATACTACTCAGCCCATATCCCTTCCTCTCTGTAACAGATTTGTTTTCTACTGTTAGTGATATTTTGTATTTACAGTACTTTGTTTACCATGTGCATCTATGGGTAATAAAACTGTGCATTACTAGAACACCCCCCTACAAATAAGATGAAGTTGCATTTACTAGGAATAGACTATATTGCTAGGCTTACACACAAAGCTCTTGGTCGTCTAGACATCATGCTAGTAGATGACTAGTCAATGGGCAATGAAGGAATTGATAGCAGGAAGAGCAAGTACTCAGAAAGTACTGAATAGATGCAAGCAAGGTTATGAGATGGAGGAGACTAGACCAGCTACCCAAGCAGAGCAGACAGGAGAAGTGAGGAAGCGGCTCTTGAGCAACATCCTAAAGCTGAAGGTGGAGGGAACAGTCAGCTGAGCTGGGAATCCCTGGGAAAAGGACAAAGGGTACAGATGATGGGGTTAGATGCCATATAGTGTGACTGTGACCATTGTACAGGCAGTAGAAGGACAGGAAAATGGACATAACTGATGAGAGTAGAACAAAAGAGTGGGAAGCCTGGGATTTCAAGTGGGAAGCAGGTATCCCACCATGCGTTCACCCGGAAAATATAAAGGCATGACTGGGAAATGGATTGACCTCATGGATACATTGCCATCAAACATGCAGGAAATAATGAAGGGCTGAAAGAAGCACTAGCTGTAAGATCAAAGAAGAAAGGATAAATTCAAACAAATACATAAAATTTTCTTTGTGTCAGTTAATGATGAGTTTGCTGCCTGTGGTGACTCAGAGAGAGTTAATTCCAAGGTAACCTCTTTGTTTCTAACACCCATTCTTCTGAGACACACGCGCGCGCACACACACACACACACACACACACACACACACACACACACACACACAGAGAGAGAGAGAGAGAGAGAGAGAGAGAAAGCATGAGTTTTGTTTGGGTCATGTTTGATATCAAGTGTAGTTTTCAGAGAAAAATTTAAAGAAAAGAGGTGTCTAGAATACAGCAAAGATTATTAGCATCTTTTCTTGGAGCCAAGGAAAATGGGAAAATAGTGTATCTATAGGTCTACACAGAATCATAAAATGGATATACTGAAAGATAATGATTATGACAGAAATCTATTGAGACATTTGTGAACCAAAATCCTAACTTTGATTTTGCCATAGTTTTTCTGATACTCTACACCTGACCTTCAATCTTTGATTATACTTTCCCCCAAGAGCTATAACAAAGACTAGGCCACTGTACCACATCAGCATTTTACCTTTTCCATTGTAAGAAGTCTCCTGCTGCATTGACCAGATCATTCCTTCACTATGTGTGCTCCAGTTTCTATTATCAGAGGTAGCTACAAAGGACTTTTATCATTTAAAGCAAACAGGTAAATTTCCTTAAATCACTTGCCTTAAATTGGAATACAATTTCTGCATGTTATCAGTGTTATCAAAAAACTCATGTTGAAGGAGAAGCAAAAGGAGAAAACCAGGACCTTTTCTCCATGATCTCAAATAGTCATTCCTAATCTCTTAGCATCACCATTTTCTGGGCAGAATCAATCCCAGAGTCATCACATTCTAAGCTCTATGGGAAATAGAAAGTGATTGGTTGTGGGTGAGAGAAAGAGAGACGGGGAGACAGGGTGAGAGAGGGAGTGGGGAGAGATTCTTTTACAAATGCCTAATCATTCATTCTCCTTGGGACCAAAATTACACACCAGAAATTATTAAGAACTGACAAGTTTCCCACTGGGTCCCAAAACCCAAATATAAAACCTTCATGGATTTCTACATTTGAAGAATGGAATAGATGAGAGGAACTGCTAAGGAGGGACCTGAGGAAGGAGATTAAAAAGGCTTAGCAGGACACAGTTTAGCAGCAGGGGCTTGTCACTTGTTCAAAATACCATGAAGAATAAAAACTAAAATGGTTATAAGTTTTATATGACCATTTTATATAAATGCTGTTTTATGGTGTAGTAGAAAATCAGAACCCCTGAAAGCAGAAGGTAGGAAACACAAAACCCTTTCAAAGTCCAGGTGTGTCAGCATTGGAGCACAGACTGAGATACTTCAGTGAGAGAGCTACCAGAATCTCTGGAGGGAATCTATTTAGTTCCCAAGTTGCAACAAAACTTTCACCCAAGAGAAGGGAATTCTGAAGACATGGTCTTGACCTTTGACCTCCAATGATGAAGTCTAAGTGTGTTCTAGTTTTTCAGGCGCCCTGAAACTACACATTTTCCTTTGCTTGTCATTTGGATAAATGTGAAAAAGCATTTGCATTTATACAGAAATTTGATTTTAAACAAAGATGAAACAATAAAGGATGCCCTGTAGAACTTCAAAGTCAACACACATAAAAATAGATATTTCTCTCTCTCTCTCTCTCTCTCTCTCTCTCTCTCTCTCTCTCTCTCTCTCTCTCACACACACACACACACACACACACATACATACACACACACACACATGTCTATGTACTAGCAATGAGACAGAAAAAGAAAAAAATCTGGTAGTGGATTAAAATAAATACCTACTACTCAAGATACAATAATATTTAGTTAATTAGTTAGTTAGATAGATAGTTATTTATTTATTTATTTAGTTAGTTAGTTAGTTAGTTTTTCAAGACAGGGTTTTGAAGCCTGTCCTGGAACTAGCTCTTGTAGACCAGGCTGGCCTCGAACTCACAGAGATCCACCTGCCTCTGCCTCCCGAGTGCTGGGATTAAAGGAGTGTGCCACCACCGTCCAGCCAGTAATATTTATTTTGTATGATGATATGAGTCCTAGATTCAAGTCCTGGATGTGCCACTGTTCAGTTTTAGGTATTTTCAAATTTTTTAATCTCTCTTTGATGATTCCCTTTATTTCCAAGTAAGACACATGTGGTCTTTAATCTTCAGTGTCAATAAATCTCTGGATATGTCCGTGTGGATGTTTCAAAAGGATTTAACTACGAAGTAAAGATTTGCCTTGAATATAAATACTGTTCTATAGATGAGTGTCAGGGACTGAATTAAAAACAGAAAGAGAGTGGAACACTCAAATTCATCTCTCTGCTTTCTGACTGTGACGACAACGTGACCAGCTGTCACATGCTCATGCCACCACAGAATGGATTGTATGTCTTCCTAAACAATGAGTCAAAACAAAACCTTTCTTCCTTAAGTTGTTTATGTAAAGTATTTTCTGACAGGAAAAAGAAAAGCAACTACTGCATTAGAGTAACAGGACCAATAGTTGTACAATAGCAAACATTGCCTCTGAACAGTAAGAAAGTGAGCATGATACTTCTTACAAGACTCAAAGAATTAGAATTATCATGACACTTCAGACTCTTCTAAATGTTCCAATTGATTATTATGAAGCACAAAATAATTATAGAATATGCACTATTCACAATCTGTTGCATTAATAGAATGTAAATATGTGTGTATACATATGCACATAAAAATAGCAACTTTTAAAAGGTAGCCTTCATACTATTAAGAGTTTCAATTTAAAAGTGTAATGGCAAAGATGTTATCTGATCTTGAAAACATTTCCCTTCATAAAAACAATGATTATACAAAGCATTCAGATAATTCTAGTACCCACATTGACTTCTAAATGATAACACTTCAGAAAAATACAATATGAAGTTTTTGAAGCAGGAAGTTTACTAGTAAATGTGAAAGATGTATTTTCTTGGCACCTGTTGTAGCAGGACTTTATGACATTAAAACATAAAAAAATTCCGAGACACTACTATAAACAGACCTTTGCCAAGAGCTATATACATAAAATTATTTTCTAGAGTGGAGTGCCACAGAAAGTCATGAGGACACAGAAACAGGGGGCAGCACCCCACTTTCTGCAATAGACTGTGTGTTTCCCAGCTAGGCATTCCTAACATTATTCAGAAGAAGCAAAACTTTGCTTCTCTAGACACCACAGGAACAACAGCTCCCCCAGCACAGCCTCCTATGTACAGAGGTCTTATAGGATTGCTTGTCTTTTCCTCTCTTTATCTTGGGTTTTGTTTGCTTGGTTGGTCTTGTTTCTTTTTCTCTGTCTTTTTTCACATGATCTCACTAAGTTGTCATGCTGGTCCCAAATTCATGATCCCCCTGCTTTAGAATCCCAGGTACTGTGGTTTCAGGTGTGTGCTGCCCTGCCCTGTTCCTCTAGCTCAGCAACATTCTTGAATGGAGCAAGAGGCAAAAGGGTCATGGCAGCTCATGCTTGCCTCTTGGAGGTTAGCTTGTGTTCTAGCTCTTTCAGCCATTCTGCAGTATTTCACTGTTTGGATTAAATCCTTGTCCATTCATACTGGTTATTATGGATTCTGACTAAAGGAGACAGGAAGCTAAATATGGTTTTGGACAGGAACCCAGTAACTACTCAAGCACATGCATCTTGATTCAGGGAGCAGCAAAGTGCTTATTTTTGTACATTAGTGGTGACTGACCACTTCTCACCTTGGAGCTCATAGAAACCTGACAGTTACTATAAAACAACTTCCCATAAAGAAATGATGTTCTGATCTGTGTGTATAAGATTGGGGTGGTGGGAAAGAGGGAAAAGGAGGAAGGGTAGAGGTTTTCCAGAGGTCAAGAAGGAAGGAATGGAAACCTTGCATGTTCTGGTTGGCTGCAGTCTAGCTTTTTGGAAAAAATAACCACTATCTTTACTGAAATACTTGAGATGCCAAGATTTCTTCATTTCATTCCAAGTTGGCCCAGTAAGAATTTAGACTTGTAATAGCTGTTCTTGGTTGTCAGCTTGACCACGTCTGGAATCAACTGAAATCCAACCAGATGATAATACCTGTGAGGAATTTTTTCTTAATTAAATGATTTGAAGTAGGAAGGACCACCTTTAATCGGAAATTTTGAGGTGGAAAGATCTACCTCTTATCCAGATCTTTTGAGGTAGGAAGAGCCACCTTTAATCTCGGCCATATTATATGGTGGCAGTCCGTACAAATGACATCAAGAAGGAAGCTTTCCCTCTTTACCTGCTATTTCTCACTCCCACTGGCAAGTCTACTGCTGTACTGGCATTAGAGTCCTCTACTTTTGGATTGTGGCATCCAAAGAGCAGCTGAGGCATCCAGGCTCATGGATTGAACAACTACTAGATTCTTGAACTTATTCTTGTTAGACAGCCATTGTTGGACTAGCTGAACCACAGTCTGTAAACCATTCTAATTAATCTAATAAATTAATTGGGGGGTTGAGAGAGAGATTCATCCTACAACTTTTGTTCCTCTAAAGATTCCTGACTAATACAACATGGTTGAGACCTCTGAATCTGACATTGGTAAACTTCATCAATATTTGTGAACTAACATTTTACAATAATGTGGCAGAAAAAGGGGAGAATTGAAGCATAAAGACTAGCATAGAAAAGAAGTCTATTTGTGGGGAAAGACTAGAAGCCCTTCCTTACCTGGGCTTCTTCTAAAGGAGTAGGATTTGTGAGGCCAGAGCAGAGAGCTAGAAAAATACAAAGCAGAGAGGCAGGGACTATGAAAGTCCTGCAACAGCTTATACATCACATGGTAGGATGCTTGCTGAACTCTTTCTTAGTTCAACAGCTACTTAGTTTCTTGACAGTGGCTTTATTTCTTCATAAACAGTCCCTATTTCCAGTTATGCTTTCTTGGAACAATCCTTTATCCTCAAACACATGAGCAAGAGATGGAATGGCCTCTGATTTTAGACCCTTGTGTAGTAGGAAGCTGTTTGTTTGTTTTCCTGGCCACTCAGACTCCCAAAATAATCACACAGAAACTATATTATTTAAATCACTGCTTGGCCAATCATTTAAGTGTAGTATATTACTAGTTAGCTCTTACAACTAGTAACCCATTTCCAGTATTTTATATTTTACCATGAGACTCGTGGCCTGCTGGCAAGGTTCCAGTGTGTCTGTTTCTAGCAGCAGCTCCATAGCTTCTCCTGATTCCACCCTTCTTTCTCCCAGCACTCAGTTTAATTTTCCCTGCCTAGCTCAGTTCTACCCTATCAGACCAAGTCAGCTTCTTTATTAATAAATAGTATTCATAGCATAAAGAGGAGTATCCCACATCACCTCCCTTTTTCTGTTTAAATAAAAAGAAAGACTTTATCTTTCACATAATAAAATTACATATAACAAAACAGGTATCAAGCAAGGATTATAGTTATAGCATTTATATCTACTTTATCTTTTATTATAACTAAAGAAAACTATAACTATAGATATCTATTCTTCAACTCCATAAAAGACTCAAGAAGGATATAATATCACCTCCATAAACAGAAAGTACATTGTAAACAACTTCCAAAACTCTAGAATTGACAGAGACTTCTTGCTGCCTGGAAAGTCACACATAGTTCTTCTGTAATGTTGTAGGCACCCATCGTCAGCCTACTAGCCTATAGTATCCTGCAGACTTTTCCTGAAGCAGGAAATTTCAAAGACAGTTTCATCTATATTGGCAGTTTGTCAGTCACATTTTTCTGTCTCCTGATGAATGTCTGGCAGACTTTTACATGAAGCAGGAGCCCCGAAGTATTGTCTCACCTTTAGGCAAGTCCAACAGTCATTTCTCTGTGGGGCCTGCATGTCCAATTCATACAGCATAGCATCAAGCAGTCCAGGCAAGAACAGTTTCTTGCCCAAAAGGCTAGAAAACTCCATTAGGAGCCTCTTTGATGCCCATATTTCTCTTGAAGTAATTGGCACTGCCAGGAGCAGAAGTGTCTTATGTCATGAAAAGTCCTAATTTCTTAAAACAGTTTAAATGCCATATTCTGAAGGTCTCTGAAAGATTTGAAGAATACCTTTCTAACTGAAATATATCTCTATATATCTAGAAAACCGAATTAACATGACTATAGGCTTGATTATTACAGATGACTATCTATTAACCTATATTTCTTAATTATGCATTATATTTTAAATGAGCTAGACAAACAGAATTTCTTAATCGAGAGCAGAAATACATATACACAGTATAACAAAACTGACCTGAGATTTGTATCAATAAACCATGATCCATACCAATGCAAATTTCTATAGCATATCCTCCTTTAACTATAAACAAACATTTATAAACAATATTTGGGGATATGTGCATAGTTATTTCCAAACTGCTTCCTGCTTTTTGTTTGGCCAAATAATTTTTTAGGGGTGTTCACAGTGATCCCCTTTCAGGGGATCTTGGTCCATCAAACCACATTAGTCTGGAAGGAGTCCATAGGTTCTCATCTTCTGTTAAAACAAAAGAAGAACCTCTTTTCCAATGCAACATATTCGTAGACCCATATTTTGAAATCAAGATACCTTCTCTCTGTATTTAGCTCCTTCACAGTCAAAAACTTCAAAGAAAACACAATAATATGCATAACCCAGGCTCTCTGTGTATTTTCCATTCTTACATGGCTTATTTTTATTTACTTCTTTTAATCTATGGCTGTCTGTACTCTGTCTCTTTAAAGACTTTATTTTTTTTATAACTCTCTATACTCTTTTTCTTCTCTCTCCCAAAGCTACAGACATTTATCCAACATTGTGACCCATTTAGAGGTCTTTTTTTTAAACTTCATCTGTCATTATTATGTATCTGTAATTGTTTTCTGACCAGAAGCCCAATTACTTTTTAAAATGCTAAGTGGGTGTGGCTAGGGCTTAGGCTGCTTTGCTTTTGGCTTTGCCCAGTCCAACATAATGGAGATCCGTTCATTGTCTCTGAGACTGCTGGTGTGAGTTGTCCTCACCACCTCAACCCTGGTAACTAGTTGGTCCATGCTGTCACAAAGTAATTTGTAGCATGCTGCCCACAAACTCCATTTAAATGCTTGGCCTCCTTAAAGAGCCAGAATTTGTGCTGGCAACACAGCCCAGGAAGCCATCGCTTTGAAAATGGGAAGTTTTTACTGCTACTGCTTAGTCAGGAAACCTTCTCTTAAAAGACTCATGCCTCTATTTGCAAACAGAGCCTACCCAAGAAAATGCTTAACTTTGTCTATTTCTGTGTCTAGAATTCCTTTCTAAGCCCCCTCAGGTTTTACATGGATTTAGTCAGTACCACATTGGTACGCCAATTTGTAGTAGGAAGCCGCTTGTTTGTTTTCTCGGCTGCCCAGACTACCAATAATCACACAGAAACTATATTATTTAAATCATTGCTTGGTCAATCACTTAAGTGTAGTGAATTGCTAGCCAGCTCTTACGTCTAATATTAGCCCATTTCCAGTATTTTATATTTTACCATGAGACTCATGGCCTACTGGCAAGGTTCCAGTGTGTCTGTCTCTTGTGGCTCCATGGCTTTTCCTGACTCTGCACTTCTTTCTCCCAGCATTCAGTTTAATTTTCCCAACATAACTCTGTTCTATCGTATCAGGAAAAGCCAGTTTCTTTATTAGCCAATGGTATTCACAGCATACAGAGGGGATTCCCACATCACTCTTGGATGGGCATTCTCATGTTTGTTCCCTGCCACTCTGGGCTCTTTCACTGTTTCTCTGATTTCTGTGTCTAATTTAAAAGGCATGACTTTTTCTCCATCTCCTACTCTTAGTGCCTGTTGAAACCTTCAGTTTATTTGTAGGATTGTGTGTTCTTCTTGAAGTCTAACCAAATCACCCCTGAACTTCCTTCTGAATCAGTCTTTAAATTATTTTTTATTAATGAGACAAAGAACCCTAAAAGGAACTCTCACTTTCCTTGTAAAAGTAAAGATGATGAAACAGAGAGAGCATCAACTGTTGTTCATTTTCAGAAATAATTTAAAGAAAGAAAGTATGAAGAGACTTGATCCTGCAGATTCATTTCTCTTTAGCTTGCAGCTGCTAAGTAGAGTGGAATGGGGTTTTCTGTCAGGCGAAAGGTCTGTCTTTCTACTCAGGATGTAGGAGCTGGAAGTGTGCTCTGACCTACAAGCTCTGATGTAGGTGGCCCACCTGACAGAAGCTCTGACTCAAGGAGAACCAAATGACATGCTCTGATAATTGAATCATAACTGCCCAGCCTCTGGTTCTTGACAAGCACAGTATGGATGTTCTGTACTTGGAGATATTGATAGGAGGTATTCCTTAGATCGGTGGACTGATGATAAATGATTTAAGCCTCCAGGCTGCCTCTGGAGAGCACACTGCATGTGCAGTAAACTTGGATAAAAATCACTCAATATAGTAAATGCTGATAACAGAAAAGTCCAAAGTCCGAACTCTGTAAACAGCTATGAACAAGACCACATGTCTCCACATGTGGCTGTAATACTATATGCAGCTCTTTCCAGACATATGTACAGAGCCTTCTTGCCTTCTGGCCCTGGCAGAAGAGTTTCAGCCCCAGGAATAAGATTCTACCTCTGCTTCTTTATCTACACATCTTTCTGTCTTCAGCAAAACTGGATAAAAGGCATGTACTGAACAACAAAACTCTTCTGGTGGCTCTCTGAAATGTGTCCTTTTAAATTTCTTTATAAGATAATGCCATTCAAAATAAGGGTAGAAATATGGGGCTTATTTTCATTAAATTGCCTTTCTTCAGAGGCCATTGTCAAAACCACTGAATATTTTATGCAAATACTGAATAAATATATTAATATGAAACATTCAACTGAAATATAGAGAGAAACAAACTCCTGACTATTTCTTATATGTATCAAGCACCATGCTGAGGAGGACGGTATTAATATGCACACTGCATAAAAATGAAAGTTCAAATGTAACTTGCTATAGAACACACACTAAGATGCCTGATCACAACTATATCTACTTCACCAATTTTCTCATCGCTGTGAGAAAAAGGAAAAAATGAAAGAACGTATACTTAATGCATTTCACGGTCCTGTGTATTGGGGGAAAGACATGTTCTCAGAAGAGGGCTGGAAATAGCTGTACTTCTCAAATTCTGTAATTCTCTTAGAAAGTTGTAATATATCACAGAGCCTGGGGAACTAATCAAAGGATGCCACAAGATAGAGTGTACCATTAAGGGAAAAAGAAACATTATTTTGTCCATTTGTCGCTGGACAGCTTTGAATTGAAGCTAAGACCATGGAAGAACAGGACAGGGTTTCCCCAGGCTGAGCTGCTTCTCACCTCCATGCCTCTTACACAAACTACTTAACATGTTGGCTAGCTAGAACAGAATACAAATATGCACTTTCTGTGCTATCTTCAAATACATAAATAACATAAAGTTTTTGCCCCAGTGTCTAACACTGAGCAATTGTTCTGTAATCACTCAATATTACTTGTTAAAAGTAAAAATCTGGTTGTCTATTTTTCACCTTGTATTCCTTGCCCCCACAAATAGTTTCAGCGTGGCCTCTGAAGCAGCTCCATCATCAGCTGGGTTGCATCTTCCAGCAGAGCATACTATGTCATTGTAATTAGGCAAACCTTATCTTAATCACTTGCACCAGAACCTCTAGGGAGACAAAAATCATCCTTTTTTAAGAAAATACCCTGATAACTTTACTGAAGGAGTAAATGGAAGGCTCAGAAGGTATGAGTAAAAGAGAGGAGTCAGTAATGCGGATAAAGAGGCATTTTAAACGGGGAGATTGATGGCCCAGAGGAGGACAAATACAAGAAGGAAGGCATAAATAGTGAGATGATACAGAGTAGGCAACAATCACAATCCCAGAAACTTGTTGGTGGGAAGTAGCTAACGTCCTTTGAAGAAAAGGCACGATTAACACTGCACTACATTGTTTTACCGGGAGGTAAACCTTCTTTCATCACCTACAGGCATTCCTTCAGGAATACCTTGCAGGCCAGTGTGGGCAGGAGTGTTTCAAGTGCAGGAGAAAGGATCAACGTAAAGCACAGAGGAAAGGAAAGCCAGGGAGGGAAGAGGCAGCAGGCATCAAGGCCAAGAACACACCAGGCAGCGTCTGCGAGGACAAGGCCTGTCGTGGACAGATATGAGGGTGGGAACTTTCAAGGAGAGATAAAATGGAATCAGACTCAGAGGCAACTTAAATCTCGAAGGACAAAGTAACTTTAGTGATCAGGGTGACCCTGGTTACGGTCTGAGTTACATTAGCACTTTTTGATATGGCGGGTCAGGGAAGATCAGAACGCACTATGATAAGTGTGATTGGTGAAAGCAGTATTTTTCAAAGCATGATTGTTTTTACAGAGAAACTCTTCAACTAAAACATTATTTGGACGTTCAGTTTGAAACAGATAAATGTCCATCTGCTCAGCTTAGCTTGTCTGCATGTGTATGTATTCATGCATGTGTATGTATGCACATATGTGTGCATGTGACAGATGAAAAGGAGTTGTGCTTTTCCTCTTCCTCCCGCCCCCTTAACCATTGAGCAGTTCTATCTGTGATGGAGTCTATTACAGTCTTAAGATAATGCACCATGAATCCACATATAGACACATCTGGCTATTTTTCGAGTGTGTTAGTTAACTATACAAGGTCTCAGATGTGCAAGCTTTTCTTTCTTCACTCTATACCTCTGGGCAAATGACCTTAACAGCCTTGTTCCCAATTCATATGGTTTACATAAGAGTAAACAACTTTTCAGGGTTACTGTGATTAACTATAAAATTACACATTACACATTGTAAAATATTAAATCAGAGTAAATAATAAATATGAAATAGCATTGCTTCTTAATAGGCTTCTTCCATTGCAAACAAGTACTGTGCAGATATTACATTATTACAGTTTTTCCAGTCTGGTAGTTGCTATAGGAGGATAAAGTGAAAATGGAGCAGTGATCTAGCTAGAACTAAAGAGAGCCCCTGGAGAGACAGACAGGAGGGGCTGAAAGGGAAGTGAGGGGATACTCACTCCCAAAGACTTTAAGTCAGAGAGTTCCTGTTTGTGGTTACCCTGCTATCTGCGTAGCTCATGCCTATTTGATTGACCTACTCTGAACCATATGCTGACTGTTGTTACGATTTTGGCTCAAGAACCCACAGCTATCATTAACAAAAGTTAGTGGTAGAAATTAGTGATGAATGTATCAAAATCCAAGATCCCAGAGAGACATATATTCTTGATTTATAATGGAAAAAATGTTAGAAATATTTCCAACTATTGCTTCTAAAGGGGGCAGCAATGATGACTTTGAGAGAGCTTTACAAATTATTTTTTCTTATGCAAGCCCACAAAATTCTTGATTATACATTGAGGGAGTGTGACCTCACAGACACGTGTGGGGGTGTGTGTTCCCAAAATTTAAAAACAGTTATTATCAAAATAAATAATCTTCCACCCAAGATGAAAAGCAAGAATAATGCATATTTTCTCAAAAAAAGTCTTGGAATCGTCTGCTTTTAATAAAATTTATTAACTTAATCATTTTCTATAAAAGATGTTTAAAAAGTAAAAAGTGTAAAAAGAGTAAAGAATATAAAAGCGATTTTGTGGATGCTCATAAAACAAGAAATTGTACTTTAAAGAATGCAGAAAAAAAACGAGAGGGATTTAGCTGTCCTGTTTACAGCAGCCATGGGAAGGTCACAGCAGAATCCAGTGCAACAGAATTCACTGCTCCAAAGAAGCACCAGTAATTTACTATGGTGAGACAAACAGTCAGGGACTAAGCATAGAATACTGGGAAGGACTGAAATAGAGAAATATTGCTAATGAAATTTTTGGGGGAAAAAGTGTGTCTAAGGCTTGGAAAAACAACCACCATTAGACAATGGAGCCCCGGGAATGGGGAGATGGGCAAACAGAAAGAAAGTTAAAAGAGTGAAGGATAATGAAGTGTAGCCTTCCCCTGTGGAACAAGGAGTAGTTCCATATGCTTTTATTGGCAGGGAGATGTCTAGAAAATCCTGTTATCAAGCATCAGAGAATTTGGACTGAGATCAAATGAATTGCCCAAGGTCACATGCTGTGTCAGGGCAGACCCCAAGTTAGAACTCATAGCCCTGAAGTTTCCAATCAATTGCTTGGCTCCCTAACCCACATATGCTTGTCAGGAAAAAGTCTCCCTAGAGCTGAGGAAACACAGCTGGAGAATATTAAGTCCAAGGTAAACCAGGATGGATTTTACTGGATCACAGATCCAGAACCAGTTTTGGTGGATACACATAGATAGCAGGAGAAGAGAGGAAAGGCAAGACAGTGGGAAGAACAGGGAGGCTGAATACATATGCACACACACATACACACACACACACACACACCATATACATACACATGCCATATACACATCACACACAGTTCCACATTTACACAAAGCATACACACACATACACATATGTATACACACACAATACATATCTTATACACACAAGCACATGCATGCTCACACATGCACACATACGAAACACATCATACACAGAACACAGTCACCATGCATATATGCATATATCCTATATACATACATCCCACAGACAGCATACAAACATATACCATATACACATATATACCATACACATACACACATATGTAAATGCATATATCCACATATATGTAACACTATACACATCATACATATATACCATGCACATGATATACACATTGTATACATCACACACATACACACAGACTATAGACCTGCACCCACATGCACCAATAATACCACGCGCACGCACACACACACACACACATACACACACACACTGCATATACCATACACCTACCATTATACACACACTATACACATGTGCCTTTACCCACTCATACACTATATACAATCAGTGAAATGTTAGTTTGCAAGATTGAAAATACCAGCCTGAAAGAAAAGGTTGTATTTTAAGAGTAAGTTGTCTGTGGTAGGATATAAGTTTATGTGTTTTTATAACCTGCAAAGGACGTTTTTATTTTATCTACAATTAGTTGTAAGAAGACAAAGGGAGAGGAAAGATAAAGAAAGGAGGGAGGGGAAAGGGAAAGGAAGGAAGTAAAAAAGGAGAGAGAGAGAAAACAGGAGGGCAGTTAAGTCTAAGATTATGACTTTTCCTTTCTGGAATTCTCTTTGAATCTTGGGTCTGTGCGCCTTGTGTATGAAACCTTCCTTGTTGTTTCCTATGTTGAGAACATGATGAAAGTTATGTTCCTCTCCAAAAGAACTGTTTATAGATTCATACTTGCAATTTTAATATTAAAGTGTCAGGCGTTTAAATATCCCCATAAGGCAAAATTCACAGTATGAGATGCATGCTTACAAGAGGCTGTGGATGTGTGCATTCGAACAGTCCTGACTGGTCCATTCTCATTCCAAAATCTGTGGACCAGCCCCGTTGTGTCAAGATCACATGGAACACTTGCTTTACTGATATAGAATATTTTCCACATCAAAATGAATCTGACCTTTCGAAGTGAGAAGGATAAAGCAGGTATCACAGGAATCGTCATTTGAGGCACTATTGTCTAACAGTCAGATTTCGGATACACTGCCATTGACTTGAAATCTTCTGTAGGCTCTCTTTGGTTGTACACAATAAGAATAAAAAAAAAATTGAGGGAGAAGCTGCAATCACCAATCCTGCTGCTACTGTGAAGTTGAGGTCATGAATAAAAGCTCTGGGGAGTGTTTAAAGGTTATACTTACTCAGAGCAACAGGGAAAGGAACAACACTTAAATTATGCCTCACCCACTAATGGGAAATATCAGCATGATTTTTGATATGCAACAGTAAAATGATTTTTTTCCTCAAAACTATATGTTATAATTCAATAAAAACTATAACTCTTATATCTATCTTTATTTTTCTTCTCTCTCTCCTCCCTCCTTCTGTCTCTACTCTTTCCTAAAACACCGCTGTATTGACCTTTTATAACAAAAATCTAAAGACCAAGCCAGTATTTCTAATACTTGACCACTCATAACAATTAGTGAAAGGGAAAACCATTTCTAGTTTTGAAAGATGACTTTAAGTCTTTTGTAAGAGTCACTTCACCAAAATAAGAGACAAGAATGGGTGAAAAGACATCTCTGAGAGCTAAATTAAAACTAACAGTAAATGTGAAGGAGACCATAACAAACAAAGCAGAAGTATTTTTAAAAATCGCTTGACTGAAAAAAATGGGAAATAAAGGTGAAAGCTCCTTTGAGCTGCTTCAGGCCAGTTCTTTATCACAGAAGAAGGAAGCAAACTGGGAAACTCCTATATGAGACTTCAAAGTGCCAGATCAAAGAATCACAGCTAAATAATCCTAATGGAAATGCCATTAATTGCTAAATTATAAACACTTTGGCAAATGAATAAATGATTAATCGATTAATTAATGTGAAAGGAGTAATTATCGAATGTTATTATTTCTAAAGTCTTTGTCTTTAATATAATAAGTAATATAAATTCTAACAAATACATTTTTCTATTTACATTTATCTGCAAGTCCCCAAATTATATTAACATAGCTGTTATCAAATCATCTCTCTGAGTGAGAGAGGGAGAAAGTTCATATTGGAAACACAACTCAAGTCATGCTATGAGCCTGGCCATTTCCTCATAAGCCCACATTGTAAAAGACGGTACAGGAAGGATGTAAGAGCTGTAAGAGTGGGTGAAGGGCTGTGAAAAGCCATTCTCCAGACTTGCTATGACCCCTCCCTTCACCAGCTCACAGCTGTGGTTATCCACACTGGCTCACTGAAGAGTGGCCCTGGACAGAAGGCTGTGGCTAATCTCATCAAACCAAAACACAGACAGGAAAGATTTGGGGGAAGGGTGATGAGGAAATAGGGAAATGGGAGTGAGTGTGGCCAATATGCTTGGTGTAAATGTACAAGCTCAGTATGGAAGAAAGGGAGGAAAGAAGTAGGAAAGAGGAGTGGGAAAGAAGATGATTAGAAATAGTGACAGATATTTGACAATGTACACTTCTAAGACAGTCACATGCATTTAATAATTTGATGTTGTATATGATTATAAGAGAAGGTTAGATTTTGGAATGTTTTGGCAGTAAAGCTACTGCTGTTCCTGTTAGGTAAGAGGTGAAGTCTGAAGGAAAATAATCAAATACGGTTTCAGGACTTGTGGCTTGAGCAGCTCGGAAACTGGGGCTGACATTAGTAAAGATAAAGAAGACTGTGGATGGAGCATGACTTTTGGGAATACCAATTTAGATTAGGGATTTTATAAGATGAAGCTTCAGACACAGGGGAGTGGTAAAGTTTTCCTCTGGGTGAGGCTCAGGGAGAAAGGGTAAGACTTTCCTCCAGCTCAAGCACGCATGTTTGCAACGGATAGTTCAGTGTGCCCAAACACTAGCAAAGTGTAGCCATCCTCCTCCCAGGTGGCTCCAATCTGAGATCGCTCCCTGCAGAGACCTTCTACAGGCTAGTTAACTCCTCCTTTTGAACTGCACATAATAAGCATGCTGAGGTTCCTGGTTGCTGCTTAGTTGGTGCTGCTCCATCAGAGGGTACACAGACCACCTGATCTCAGCTTTTCCTTATGGATGTCAATTCTTTCTTCATTCCCTCACAGCCCCAGTCAGGTCAACTCTCAACTATGTCGAATACAGTACCCAGTGCCAGACAGGAAAAGCTCACTCTGAGTTATTGATTAGGGGATTCTGAGCAACTTCAAAAATATACAGAATACCCCAAACTAAAAGACCTTATTGTTGAAAACAAAGCACACTTCAGACAAAGGATATGGAAGAATCAAGCCAGAACTGACCTGGAAGCCTTCTCCATGAAGACTAGCTCTTATAATGTCTGTAGGGTCTATGCAAGTTTCCAGAGGAAGAAAGCAATTAAAAGTCCTATCCAGCTGTGAAGATGACTACAAACCACAATGACGAGTGTGGTAAGATAACACCAAGGGTGTTGTGGCACTTATATCTTAGGTATAATCAATATCCACCTCATAGGACTTAATCTCTGCTCAATTAGAGGGAAAACATATTTTGTACTGTAAACTTAGCTAACTTCTCATGGCTGGTGGGGCCATGGGCTCTGAAGAAGAACCCACTACTGTCACTTTCCCAAATCAGTATAAACCCCAACTGCTTCTAAGTACCAATCCTTATATCCATGAGTAAGTGTTCTTCCCCTAAAAAAGAGACTTCTTTCTGCAGCAGACAGGGACCATCATGGACATTCACAAAAGGACAAAATATAGAGAGCAACTGATAGGACAGTTGCCCATCCCCAACTGATACATCAACATTACAACCCTACCTGAGGCCCAGTGAGAATAACAGAAGAGGGGGCTAAAAGGTTATAAATGAAGAGCTACAAGCAACTAGTGGGTCTTAAGAAAAGGAGAATCATTCGTTTCTAGGGAGAAGACTTCTGATAGATGATCCAATCACAAGTGTTCGGTAACAAACGCATACAAATATTTGCAATGCTAAATGAACTCAACAGGTTGTGTGGTGGGATAGAGGAAAAGTTCAAAGTGTAAGAGGAAGGGGATAAATGATATAAATGTAGTACTCATGTGTGAATGTCTCAAAAAATTAAAATAAAAAACAGTGAAAATCAAAACAGGAAGTAAATGAACTCCAGGAGATTTCTTGCAATAAAATTATGACTAAAGTGTAGACCTATAGAAGAGTAAAAATAGGCTAGGGCAGTCAATATGAAAAACTCAAAAACATACTTTTGACAACCAGTACAACATAGGAAAGAAAAAATGCCTCTATTTTTAATAGTACAAAAGTACTAAAATTGAAAGAACACAGAAAAATAGAATTTATAGCTCACACTGAAACATATGTCCTTGTTGGTGTTCTGTAACATGATCGGGGCTGCCTTGTTTGGATTTCTGTCCTGCCCAGCCCCCCAGCTGTTTAGCCCCAAAGAAAATGACACAGAGGACTCCGTAAGTTATAAAGTTGATTGGCCTGTTAGGTCAGGCTTCTTACTGGCTAACTCTCACATCTTGATTAACCCATTTTTCTTATCTATTTTAGCCATGTGGCTCAGTACCTTTTTCAGTGGGGCAGTTCACATCCTGCTGCTTCGGTGATCTGGGCAGGAGTGGGAGGAATCAACTTCCTCCTCCCCAGAATTCTCCTGTTCTCCTACATCAGTGTTCAGTCTTTAAAATAAACTTTATAGATAACGTCCAAAGTTATGGAATTTCTGAGATTTTTTCATTTAGTTTTGTGACTCTTTTATCGAAGGAAAACTAATATATGACATCAGTAGTGACTTATTTTCACAGACTTCTTGGTCCTAGAAAAATGGGCTAGCTAAGAAGAAAGGGTACACTTGTCAATCTAACCAGTTGTATTTTTGTCAAATTTACTGGACACTTGTGTTCTTGTACAGGGAGAATAAAATTCTGCTTCAAAAATATGTCGAAAGCAGACATTTCAGCAGTTCTTCACAGACTGTGAAAGTATAAAGCCTCAAGCATGACAGGTATGTGGGAGGTGAATACATGCAAAGCCAGGCAGGTTGACCTCTCAATGCTTTCATGTAACCTTGATCATTCCAGGATATTCATTAAGCCCAGCCATAACAAAGGATCCTGCTGGACATTAAAGATGACTTCATATACACTTTAAAGACAAAATTTCAGTGTTTAGGAACAATTTGTTCAAAATAACAAGAAATAGGAATGAACGACTTTGGACTTTAGTTCATATATTAAATAAGAAGAAAACTGGTTAAACAATAAAGCATGGGTTTTTAAAATACAATATAATAGTCATCTGCCTTATAGTATGCTATGGAAAACATCAAAATATTGGCTGGCCTTTAATCCATTAAATACGTTCTTTTTATGTTTGAAATGAAACTATTTATTGACTATTTTGGTTTGGTTATGTCCTCTCTGTGCCTGATTTTCTCCTATCAACTGAGGCTAGCAGAAATAAATGTTATTATAGGCTTGCAAAATGGAGATGATAATAATAATCTTTGCCTTACAGTAACCAGTCTTTAGTGAAATAAAACATTTAATACTCTTAGAGAAAAGTGTGGCAGATTCTCAGAAGAGGCTTACTGTAAGTAGCAGCATCAGGTATGAGGTCTGGATTCAAATCCTAGCAACACAGACAGACAGACAGACAGATAGATACACACACACACACACACACACACACACACACACGCAGAGAGAGAGAGAGAGAGAGAGAGAGAGAGAGAGAGAGAAAGAGAATAAAATCACATGCTATCACTCAATAACTTTATTTTCTAAGATTTGTGAGTAGACTATCATTCAACCAAATCCCAGCATCGGTGAACTAAAATGGAAACTTCCTACATTACTACGTTTAGTTACTGAGCAATATGACACAGCACAAAATAGAGATGCACTTTTTTCGTATTTTATTTTATTTTTATACATTTTTATTGATATTTATTGAGCTCTACATTTTTCTCTGTTCCCCTCCCTGCCTCTCCCCTTCCTCTTCAATCCTCCCCCAAGGTTCTCATGCTCCCAATTTACTCAGGAGATATTGTCTTTATCTACTTTCTATTTCCCATGTAGATTATATCTATGTAAGTCTCTCTTAGTGTCCGCATTATTGATTGTCTAAGTTCTCTGGGATTGTGGTTTGTAGGCTGGCTTTCTTTGTTTTATCTTTAAAAGCCACCTATCAGTGAGTACATGTGATAACTGTCTTTCTGTGTATTGGTTACTTCACTCAAAATAATGTTTTCTAGCTCCATCCACTTTCCTGCAAAATTCAAGATGTCATTATTTTTTTCTTCTGTGTGGTACTCCATTGTGTAAATGTACCACATTTTCCTTATCCATTCTTTGATAGAGGGGCATTTAGGTTGTTTCCAGGTTCTGGCTATGACAAACAAAGCTGCTATGAATGTAGTTAAGCACAAGTCCTTGTGGCACGATTGAGCATCCTTTGGATATATACCCAAAAGCAGTATTACTGGGTCTTGAGGAAGGTTGTTTCCTAATTTTCTGAGAAATCGCCATACTGACATCCAAAGGGGTTGTACCAGCTTACATTCCAACCAGCAATGCAGAAGTGTTCCCTTTTACCTACAACCTCTCCAGCATAGGTTGTCATCAGTGTTTTTGATTTTGGCCATTCTTACAGGTGTAAGATGGAATCTCAGAGTTGTTTTGATTTGCATTTCTCTGATGACTAAGGATGCTGAACATTTCTTTCAGCCATTTTAAATTCTTCTGTTGAGAGTTCTCTGTTTAGGTCTGTATCCTATACAATAAAAGAACTTCTGGAGGCATTACAATCCCTGACTTCAAACTCTACTACAGAGCTACAGTACTGAAAACAGCCTGGTATTGGCATAAGAACAGAAAGGAGGACCAATGGAACCTAATAGAAGACCCAGATATCAATCCACACATCTTAGAACACCTGATCTTTGAAAGAGAAGCAAAAAATATCAAATGGAAAAAAGAAAGCATATTTAACAAGTGGTGCTGACATAACTGGATATCAACATGTAGAAGAATGAAAATAGACCCATATCTTCACCATGCATAAAACTCAAGTTCAAATGAATCAAAGACCTTAACATAAAGCCAGCCACACTGAATCTTATAGAAGAGAAAGTGGGAAGTACACTTGAACGCATTGGCACAGGAGACCACTTCCTAAATATAACCCCAGCAGCACAGACACTGAAAGAAACAGTTAATAAATGGGACCTCCTGAAACTGAAAAGCTTCTGTAAAGCAAAGAACACAGTCAACAAGACAAAAGGACAGAATACAGAATGGGAAAAGATCTTTACCAATCCCACATCAGACAGAGGTCTGATCTCCAAAATATACAAAGAACTCAAGAAATTAGACACCAAAAAATCACATAATCCAATAGATGCACTTCAAAGAAAGCTAAAACTTCTAATAAATTATTCTCATTTGTTTCACACTGAACAAAGAATGTGAATTGTTTAAAAATTCATAGTCCAATAAATTCTTCAGTTTTAACACCCAAAAAGGACCTTCAGAACCTAGGGTCATTCTAAAACTTCATTAATAAATCTGATAACCCTAAAGAAAATTATGAAAATACCAAAAATAAAGAAATTCTAGATTTATGAGTCTCCTCTCAGAACACCCTGTTTCAAAGACCTCATTTGGTTATTATCTAAACAAATGTTTCCAAGAGGGAGTTAACAAGATGCAAGAGAACATTTCTACCTCACCCACATTAAAATATTTTTACTAAAATGTAAAAGTTTTCTTGATATTTCCCCTACTTATTCATTTGTTATACTAAAGCCTGCTCCTCATTGATGGTGAGGAGATCACTAATAGACAGATTATACAAAGTCAAACTAAGAATAATAAAACTAAAGCTAACTATATCACAAGGTTAATGCAACTTATCTATAGACATAGTTTCAGGCTTACCAATGGTTGAAGCAAGAAAAGGTCTCTGGAAATTACCCTAAAGGGCTTGATTTTAGATATAGAGACTGGAGCCAGGAAGAAGGTATGGTGGGTAAAAGGTACTTGCCACTACTCCTGATGCACTGGCTTCTATCCCTATAATCACAAGGTGGGAAAAGAGGTTCCTGCAAGTTATCTTCTACATACAAATGAACAATGCATCCTCATACACACACACAATAAATAAAAATAAATAAATAAATACAATTTATGCCATGGCATAGCTTATGGCACACATATATACAAAAGTGGTGTTCAATTTTGTCAGTTTATTCAGTTGCCCATTAATTTAATTCAGAGTTCAACAATAATTTAAAACTTGTGTGTCAAGGTACTTCTATGAACTAATGTTGTCTTAACTCATAGATTGAAGGCTATCAATATTTTCTCTCTCTACATGTCTTTCCCACAGCAACACCTTGCTAATCCTTCCCTCGGGTCTCTAAACTCTGAGGAAGAGTTTATAAATCGTGTTCTTAAGAGTAAAATGGGGCGATATTTGTACTGGAATGAAAAATACAAGAGCTTAGAATGCAGAAAGACACACAGACACATCTGTGTCCTTGGAACATCCATGTCACCTAATTTCATGTGCACAATAATCCTGTTTTGTAGACACTATCACTACCTTGTTTTATTGATGAGGAACCTAGGGCTCAAAAAAGATAATGAGTGTGCCCGAGATCACAGAACCCGCAGGAGAGGACAGCCTGCAGATGTCATTGCGTAGCCTGTGTCGTTCCTAACCTGCTGCTCAGAGAACTCTAATAAGGAAGGGTTTGGGATGCTAGGCTCATTTTCCAAGTGAGGAAACAAAGCACAGAAGGCCAGCCTGACTCTTCTGGTGTATGTCAGCCCCAGAACAACTTCACAGTCTCCACTACATGGTATTTCTTTTGTCTAAAGCAGTGCAAAGTGCAATGCCGATCTCATTGTTAAGAGTATCTATGACATTTTGAAGACAGAGAACAAGTTAATAAATAACAGTGTGTTTTCTTCCTTTCCATTCAGACCCTTTTGGGGCCATGGCAAAATATACTATAAGTTTATTTGTAAATTTCACTATTGTAGTAAATGTACAAAAGAATATAATTAAGATAAAATGAAAACATAATGAATAGACTAAAAATGTACAATTTCACAAGGGATAACCACAGTTTTCTAAACTGCATTCCCTAGAGCTAGAGAATATATTTCTAATGAGTTCTGAGTAATCACATAAATTGAAAAGCCTAACCTTGTAATGTGTGATAGTGATCTAAACTACTTAGTTACGTTTTGTATTATGCCACAGAACAGTGGTTTGTTCATGAAATGTAACAAAATAGCATGTGTTGCTCATATTTGGCCTTAGGCTTACATGTGTTGAAACCATAATTCTCAACGAAGTTCAGTGTGTTTGGACAACCAAACTTGCTCTACGAAAAGGATCCAAAAGGAAAATCCTAGTCCATTAAAAACACAAATTGCCAAGAGTTAAATGTTTAACTGTTGCCTAGAGCATATGAAGCAGATTTAAAATAGAGTACTGGTTCTCCCACCTATAAAATGAAAAATGATTCAGGAACCACACAGGGAAGTTGTAAATTAGCTACATCCTGATCTACTTCATACATGTTGCATTATGTAATGTGAACGAAACAGGATCCTAAAGCCCAACAAAGGGTTGTTTGATACCAAGAGCGCCATAGAGGCAGACAGGCTGCCCAGTGTGATAAATTAAGGATATTTTAAGGGGACATAGAACTTCAATGATTTATATTTTAAAAAATACCACAGGTTGAAAATCCCCAATTCTAAATACTAAAATGCATATGGGCAATGCTTATGGATAGCATTTAGGTCAAAAATTCTCCAAAGACATTCTCCCAAGACAGCCCTGTGATATTAAAAATGGGAGTGGAGAAGGTAGAAACTACACTTGAACCCCAGTTCTGTAGTTTAACAGACCTAGAACCTTAGGAAAATGTCTCACCTTCCAGAGCCTTCGTTACCTCAGCTTGGAAATAGAAATAACATCAGAACTGTGAGAATTAAATGTAATGATTTGTGTGAAATATTTAGAAACTTCACTACACCCAGTAAGTACTCAATGCATTTTAGTTACTACTAATATTATTAATATTTTAAACAAAATGAGCATTTTTCCCTCCTGAAGAATTTCCCTCAGTCTTTAAGTGGCAATGAGAATTATAAAGACACCTCTTAAGGGTTTCTCAAACTTATTGTAGGTTCCTTGTCTATGAGGTATCAAATTTTTCAACATGATCTCTAAACTGTTTGCTCCACTTTGAAAGGTTAAAATTCTAAGCATTTTTCAGAAATAGTTATACATATGCACATAAATAAAACTCAATGTTTATTCATTCTTGAATCAAAATAAATCTTTTTCTATTTTCCCACTCCAAAGCCCACCCAAACAGAACTAAATCTTTAACATTTTTATCATGCATGTTATTTGATCCTTTAAGATAGCTCAAAATTCATCTCGAGTTTATTTTTAAGTCATTTCTGATTTAATATGACTTCATGTAAACATACCTTGGGTGATATTCAATATAATGTTAAAGTTTATATATATTTTATTTATATATATATAGTTTCTTTATATATTCAATATAATGTTAAAGTTTATAAACTCAATGATAAAGATTTGAACACAGAAAGTTAAAGAGTAAATGTTCTGAAATTCTTACTTTTAAGTAATGCTCTAACTAAGGCAAAATGTTAATGTAAACTTCATCCTCAATTATATCCCTCTAGGCCAATGGTTCTCAACCTTCCTAATGCTGTAATCCTTAAACACAGCTAACTCAAAACCATGAAATTACTTTCATTGCTACTTCATAACTGTAGTTTTGCTACTGTATTGAATCGTAATGTAAATATTTTTGTAAATAGCAGTTTGCCAAAGGGTCCATGACCTACAGGTTGAGAACCACTGCTCTAAGTGAAAAAGAAATATGGTTCTCCTTGCTTCTCCCTTCACTTCTCTCAATAAACCACCCAGTGAGGCTGGTGATCAACACCAGAGACTCTCACATCTTTCCCTCAGCATGCCTTCTCTCTGAGTTCAAGGCCCATATGTCCATCAGTTTATTGGGCGTTTATATACAGTCATCTCAAACTCAATGTAGTCTAGGTTAAAGCTATGACCATGGCATCAAACCTTTATTTTTCCATCCTTGGGTCCCTGTCATTTCCACTTCAAGTCTTCTCTCATTTTTCTTTCTTCTCCATCATGCACAACTATTTATACCTCTTTAAATTTCCAGTCAGTCTTCTTTCTAGGGTCTGCATGATTGCTAACCTTCTCTCATCTTCTCAGCTCTATTAGAATCAAAAGAGTTACCTGTTGCAGCTTCATCCACTCTCCTCTCTCTCTCTCTCTCTCTCTCTCTCTCTCTCTCTCTCTCTCTCTCTCTCTCTCTCTCTTCCTGAGGTAGATTTCTAAATTTCAAAGCAATCACAATTCTACCCTGCTTCCTGTCCATCATAATATCCTGAGTATAATCCAGTGTCTCTAGCACAAGGTCAGTTACACCCTGATTCCAACTTCCATACCAGTCTCACTATACATGACTATTCATTTCCGGAATCCCATGCCCTCAAAGGACCATTTAGTTCTGGAATATACAGCAAGTTCAAGGGTAGTTTAAATGAGAACTTGTCTTAAAACCAAGGGTGTAAGATTTAGGTCAGTAGAAGAGGACTTGCCTAGTATGTACAAGGCCTTGTGTTCAATCTCCAACATGTGTGTGTGTGTGTATGTGATACACACACGATCTTCTGAGACACATATCTACCAATTTATCTTCCTACCATCTACTGTCTGCCACATCATCAAGTCTCCTTAAAATACATAGACATCATAACCCTTGCTATCTCCCAAATTATGCCCCAATTCTACTTCTTTTGGTACTATTGTTCCTCCCTTTTGGTCTCTCTACCTCTAAACTATAATACTTCATTTATGACTATTTTTATATGCTGCAAGTCCTAAACTTTTCATCATTATACATGGTCATTTTCTTCTCCATGTACTAGTACTTATATGCAAGATACAATTTATAAGGAAGGTATCTACCAATGTTTGTTGAATGATTAAGAAGATAATGTGGATGTATCTCACATGTAGAACACTTGCCTAGCATACATGGAGGTATAAGTATGATTCTCAGCACTGAAACAAACAAGCTGATGAAATTTGAATCTTCAAGTTCTGAAATTAGAACACTGATTGTAGGCAGATAAATGCTAAACATAAGTAAAGCACACAAATATGCCAAATCTAACTCTCTAATAAGTGGAAGGGTTGGTAATTCTATTCTTTTGCTTTGATTTACACTAAACAAGACATGTACATTGGTACTATTAAATCGAATGTCCTTAGAACATTCCACAAAGAGAATAAATATGTTGTTATGAAGATAAATGGATCAAACAAACCAACAAAAACCCAAGTTAGTTCTTTTCCTTTTTCCCATCAGATTTGATTTAAAATGTCTTGATTAGCAAAGACTGTGCTTTTTATGGTCATCATCTTAAACTGCAAGACCATCTCTCGATTCCCAATCCCTCCAATCCTAAGAAAATTTAAGCTTTTGTTAACAATAGCTAGAGGTGCTGAAGAGTGGCATTGTCTGCCCAGCAGAGGGCTCACAGACACTAATACCTTGCATTTTAGATAAATAAACCCATTGGGTGGGGGAAAATGGTCCAACCAACCAAAGAACATGAATAGAGGTCTTACATATGGAGACTGTGCTTTTGTTTCCTGGCCACCAGACCCAAATAATCACATAAAACTATATTAATTACAACATTGTTTGGCCAATGGCTCAGGCATATTCCTAGCTAGCTCTTACATCTTAAATTAACCAATTTCTATTATTTTATATTTTACCACAAGAAGCATAGTTTGTTACCTCACATCTTGTTTCATGGGCAGCTACATGGTGTCAGCCTGACTCTGCCTTCTTTCTCCCTGCATTCAGTTTAGTTTTCCTACCTAGCTATATTCTGCCCTGCCAGAGGCAAAATAACTTCTATATTAATCAATGGTAATAAAATATATTCACAGAATACAGAGGGGAATCCCACATCATCTCCCCTTTTCTGTGTAAGTAAAAAGGTTTTAACTTTAATATAGTAAAATTATCCATACATACAGGTTGGGTGGCCGGGAAATGAAAGCTCAGTCTCCTTTTATAGCCAGCTCACTAACCTGTTCTCACCTGCCCCCTGGCACTCTGTTCTGTTCCTCCCACTCCCAGCTAAGTATCAGTGCACTTCTCAGGTACACCAGTCTGCAACAAATGGAGGAAGGGCACAGGTGAAGAATGTGACAATTTCTTGGAAAAAGAAATTTAACTCAGCCCTACCTGGTATTCTAGCTACAGAAAAACACGCCAAGCTGGCTATATTGTGCCTTCTAATTCCTCTGAAACACAGGAGTGGGAGTGTTCAATGGAGCATTCATCCTAATGAAAGCAGTTCTCCACAGTAAACGATTTAGTTTAGATTAAGATAAGCTGGTTTAGTACATCATCTACTTTCTATGAAAGATTTCTCCTGTAAGAAGAGAAAACAAGACATCCTGTTGCATTCTAAAACATGCTTAGGGAAGATCTGTGGCCCAGTAAAAGAGGTCATTTATCTAAACTGGCAAACTGGAAAGTAAACTAATGGTGGTCATGTCATTAATGTTTAGAGTATATTATGGGTTCCATTTTTTCCCCACACAAAGGAACATCAAAGCCTTACTAGGAGATTGTGTGTTTGTTTGGTTCGGTTTGGTTTTTGTGTTTTGTTTTATTTTCTTTCAATGAACTCTAACCTACAGAGCAGGATGCACAACAAAACACTCTCATTAACACTGATAAAGATCAAAAAATGATGACTGCCTTTTTCCTTCAAAGTACACCAGGAAAATAAATAAAAAATATGCACGGAATTTTATTTCCATGGTTAAGTAAATTGTTGCTTTTGAGTAAAGGGAATAAAACAGGACAGAGTATGGTTATTGGAAATCTTGGTGCTTTAGGATGGTGAGATATCAAATCAAAAATTTGGTATGACTCCTAATGCTGAAGTAAGTGGTCTGAATCTTGAACCATCCATATCTGTCACTGTTCTATAAAACCACTAGAACAAATTCAACAGTTCTGAGTCTGGGAAATCTGTATTTCCCCCTCTCAATTTTCCTTAATTTCCCACTTTTACTTAATTTCTTATTTTTCTGTAATAATTCCTTTTAAGTCTGTTTTCACTCTGCTTACTTCCAAGAGAGTCCTCAATATCAATTTTCTTTAGCATGAGACAATGAACTTTGAGCCACTGTCTCAGGCTGTGATAATGCTCCCCAGAAGACCTGTAGACTATCTTAGGAAAAACTCCAGTGCCATGCTGGGAAGTCTCTGTTTGAGTAGTGTTGGTTAGAGGAAATCAAGACATTCCCCAAGTAGTGCAGGCTCTTGATGTTTCTCTTGGTTGCCATCCAGAACTTGAAGGAAAGAGCCTGAGAAGAGCCAATGCATCTTGGCAGAGTAAGTCCTTGGGCCAATCAAAGTCAGGCCATAAAAGATTCTCTCACTCTCAGACCCCTACATAGTTTTCATCAAGAAAAGAAAAATGGTTCATTTTTTACTGTTGTGATTCATAGAGCAAGTCAGGTCCCTAGTCTCTTATGTCTTCCAACATCTTTCCCACTCCTCCAAACTGATAATGGGTTGTTAAAGTTTTATTTCCCAAATTGATGTGAAAGCTTTGGAGATTAATAAGCAAGGTTCCAAAGGTTCTTTCATATGGTAGGATACTCACAAAAATAGTAGCTTGCTTGACAATATGTGAATGTGGTAGCACCCAGCCCTGATCACCCACTCAGTAGCACTCTGATAGAGAAACAGGCAAGCATCTGGTATGAAGTGACTGTTCTAGATATGCAGGGTTCCAGACTATGTTTAATTGGAATTTACAACAACTAATGAGAGACTGGATATGAATTCTGGCTCTATTAATCGGTTACTGGAATCTTTTTATTCTTATTTGTTTGTTTGGGAATAGTTTTATGAAAAAAAATCAATAAAATTGTATACATCCAGGTGAAAACTGACAGCCAGAACACACCAGATGTGAATCATGGTATTAGTCCTGGAGATGGAGCTGCAAGGAAAGGCATCGGCATTAAGTATGTGCTCTGGGTTCCATAGGCACAGCGTATGTCAGAGGAAGAGGGATAAACAATATTAAGGATGCTTGCAATTGTAGACCCCACAATGAAGAAACAGGGACACCAGCACTAGAGGCAGTCTAAAAACGCTCCATTGTTCGTTGCAGCTGAGTAGCATTCCACTGTTTGTGTGCACCACGTTTTCATTGCCCATTCATTAGACATGTGACGTTTAGGTTTTTATTCTTGCTATTGTGAACAGAATGGCAATGAGTATGGCTGAGCAAGTATCTGTCGAGCAAGATGTTGAGTCTTCTGGGCATATACCAAGGAGTGGTATAGCTGGGCCATATGGTAGATTTAAATTTAGCATTTAGGGAATTTTCCACAATGACTTCTATTAGTGGCTGGAATTCCATTAGTGGAATTAGTGAATTCCATTAGTTAAATGCATTTTGCAATCTCATTAACTCATTAACACTGAATGACTGTTTCCCCTTCCTCTTATCCTCTCTAGCATTTGCTGTCAGTTTTCTTCATTTCAGCCATTCTGGCAGGATTAAGATGAACTCTCAAAATGGTTTTAATTTTCATTTTCCTAATTGCTAATAATGTCAGATAACATTTAAAATATTTCTTAGCCACTTTAATTTCTTCTTTTGGGAACTCTGTTCAGACCCATAGTCCACTCATGAAATCATGAAATTTGTAGGTAAATGGATATAATTATAAAATATTACATTAGTGAGGTAACCCAGACCCAGAAAGGCAAACACCAGTATTCTCTCTTACTTGTGAATCCTATTTCCACATCTTTAAATATGAGTATACAACCTAGGTAAAACCCAGAAACCAGGAAAGTGAAAGTGGTCATGGCAGGGTGTGTGGGGGGAGGGGAGACAAGGACACAGGTGCTTTGAAGTGGAAAATAGAAAAAGATGGGATAAGGACTTTAATTGGGAAGAAGGGAGAAGGATAACACAAAGGGGGAGGGATAGATAATACTACAAATGTTTGCAAAGACTATAGGGAACATTTTATGTTTATTTAATAATAATATATAATAAAATTGTGTGTGTGTATGTGTGTGTGTGTAGTGAAATGAGATTATAGTATACTTCTTGGGGTAATAACGTCTCTTCCCCAAGAGCTATATATTATCTGCCAAAAGAGCCAGTGTTGGGCATGGAAAATTTTCTTTCAAGTTGTTGGTCAGGGTAGGTCAAGAGACTCCCAAACCATGTGGGCTATTGCCATTGCCCTTGATTGCCGTCCAGAACTTGAAGGTATGTTCTTATTGCGGAAGATACCAAATATGCCGGACATAGGACTCGGAAGAATTGAGCTGGTACTAACCTGGAAGCCTCCTCCTGAAGGACTAGCTCTCATAGAGGCTGAAGGCTGTACATAAGCTGTGAAGGTAGATTAGCCCTATCCAGGTACAAAGCCTAAAACCCTTGTGATCAACCCAACAAGATAGGCGAAAGAGTGCAATAGTGGCACTTATATTTGGGGGGTAACCAACAAGCTGTTTAATTGGATTGGACTTAAGACCAGCTTAATATGAGGGAAATCTTGACTGATACTGTATACATATTCTACTACTGGTACTTTGATAAACCAGTATAATTCCCAATGGCATTCTAAATCTTTATTTCCAAAGGTAAATGTAGCTGTCAATCATTCAAAAAGGTTCTATTTGTGTAGACAGCGATGCTTATATAAATCCAACACTGGGGGAATGAAGAGAAGAACTGACTGTGAGGGACCTAGCTTCATTGGTGCAACTATAGTACAACCCCTATACCTAAGGCTTGGGGAACATTGCAGAAGAATCACAGGACCAGGATGTCTGCCATAGATGATGTCTTATGTATAGATCAGGGAGGGTACATCCATGTCATTTTCAACAATATAGTTTCCTAAAAAAGACCCATACAACGATAACATCAATTGACATGCTAATGTGGATAGTGCAAATCACATGAGCCTCTACCCACGCATACAGAATATTAATGACTTCTCAGCGAGCCAAAAAAAAAAAAAACAGTCTTTACAAGACCACTGTTTGGTCATTCAGTCCCAAATGAGCAGCTTTAAACTCATATACATATAAGTAACACTAAATGGGCTCAATGAGTTTCAAATATACTCATGCATAAAACTCTCAATAAGCAAGGACAAGAAAAAATTCAAATGCAAGTAAAGGCAGCTTTCTAGGTAGAGATATCTGAAGCTACATTCTAGGTGCTATAGGCCCTATAGCTTTCTCTCTTACTTGACAACCTGGATGTGGACCCATGGAAAAGAAGCAAAAGCAGAGAAAGTAATAAGTAGCTGCTTCAAAGGGGAACTTGAGGGCTGAAATCACACTAAGGAACACAGATACTTTTACTGTTTATTATGTATTAGCCACAAGCTCGTAAGCCCAAGGATATTGGTTTAGAGATCAAAAGCAATCACATTTTTTAATTTACTTTTTAAACAAGAAAATCTGATGGGCAATTTAGGGGAAGAAAAAGAATACTTATAATCAATAGGTTATTTATATTACTCAGAATCATGGTTATTCAGGAAATCTTGCAAGATGAATCCATCCTTGGAAGGACCAGCCAGCCTGCCCAGAGACCAACTTTGGTGCTGAAGTTAATATGACCCCCAAAGCAATGGCAAGCAAAGCATTCCAGTTTGATGTGAAAAGCCTGGCTCTCATCTCTTCTCCCACGCTTCATTTCCTCAATGTCAAATACAGATATTCCTTACCTTCCAACTTCTAACCACCAACCTAATTTCTTAATTAACGAGAATGCTGAAGCTACCCACGAACATCTCAGAAGATGTCTTTGAGCCTGTGTATTCTGCCACGTGGATAACAATGGGCAGCAGAAAATCACAGGCATCAGCTTCTGAGGGTTTCCTTCGAATTTTGGGTTCCACCTCCCTCTCATCTGACCACAAAGCAGAGCTGCTTCCTTAGCTTCTGTAGCAGCATCATGAATAAGAGGCAATAGTTCATTCATTAGGAAAAGGTGAGCCTCACATTTTCTTGCCCTGTTTCGTCATCTTAGAACTGTGAAAGAAGAAAAGCGCCTTGGAGATGATAGTGATGATTACTTTCAGTCTCATCACTCCTTTGTCTAAATTCTGCATGTCCAGTCCCCTCTGCCCATCTCAGTGTGAAGAGAAACCTCTAACCTAGTGGTTCTTAACCTGTGGGGTTTAACAACTCCTTTGGAGTTTAATAACCCCTTTACAGGGATTGCCTAAGATCATCAGAAAATGTAGATATTAACATTATGATTCATACACAGCAGCAGAAAAATAACATTTATGAAGTAGCACCAAAAATATCTTGTAGTTGGGGGTCAGCATAACATGAGGATCTATATTAAGGGTCACAGAATTAGGAAGGCTGAGGGCCACTGCTCTAAGTGCTAAGAGTCACATATCACACATACAACTTTTAAAAATGCTATCTGTGAAGATGGGCCTTTTCCCATTGTGGTTATTACTCATTGCTCAAGGCTACTATTTTATATCACATTTTTTTCTGAATCAATAACCTAGTTATATCCCATCTGTATTTATATGAATAATATGCATAAACTGGCAAATGCATGTCTTGTCTGATTATAACCTACTCTGTTCTCACTCTTCTTTGAACACTTCTGAATCTACTAATCCTGTCCTCCATGCAGCTCCTTTCTGCCATGTTCTACTAAGAAAATGATAATACTCTTGGAGGCCTAAATCAATGAAGAACTCTGTCTCTGTAATATTCTAAGTTAATATATATGAACCCCTGTGCAAGTGAATCCATGTCTGTCTCCCAAACACAGTTTAAACCATTGATTCCTTTCTTTTTGTGACCAAGGGAATTAGAATCTTTCCGATAAACAGTATCACTAACTGGAATCTCCTGAAAGAAGAGGGCACCAACTATCAGAGTGGACCCATTCTGACCCCACCCTTGGGAGAAAGAATAGCCTTTGTAGAGTGTGTACTGCAACCCACCTACCCATCCCCACTAAAGCAGTAAGGATGAAAGCCAAGGATGAAATTCTATCAGGTCATGAGGCACTACTTACACATTGGCCCGAGATCATCATGTTAGTGACTGACAAGAAGCTCCCCCTTGTCTGAGAAATCCCATGCACATGATATGGCATAAAATTTAGAGAGAGCATAGTAGTAGAAATGATTAGAGGAGACTTTTATAGGGATCTTTTGGATACCATAAAATGAATTTAGGAGGCAGTAGCTTGTGAGATGGATCAGTAGGTTAAAGAACTACCCTTGAAGCCTGATGACCTGAGTTTGGTCCACAGGATTCATGTGGTAGAATGAAAGAACCAACTTCCAAAAGTGGTCTTTTGATCACTAAATATACACCATAGCACATGGCCCCAATACACATATACAAATAAAAATAAATAACTGTAATTACAAACACTTGGACTTTTAACAAATTGATATAGAAGACAAATGATAACATTGAGATACCACAAAATTATCTGAAATATAATATTATTATCCGTATGAGAAGGAATAGACATAATTTTGTATTAGTAACAGCAAGCACTAAATTATACAATCATAATAACAACTACAAACCTCAGTGACTTAAAAGAACAAAGGTTCACTTGTCTTTCATAGAAGTATCAGTAGTAGACTCTGCTCCATTTCACCACCAAAGAACCAAGGGCAATGGAGAGGCCAACATCTTAAGGATTAACCAATCACCTCACCAAAGAGGTTGAGAACAATAGTGGGTCAAATGTCATAGCCTGGAGGTGACAGAGACTCACTTTTCCCAGTAGTTTGGTCAAACTTAGTCACATAGTCCCACCCCACAATAAGAAAATGAGGAAGTAGAGTCTCATCGTGTTGCCAGAAGTCAAGAGCTGGAATTACTTGAAAAACAGCAGTGACTATCACATGAACCTGTCTGTACCCCGAGCTCGCAAAGTACATCACACTTGTTACAGTCAGCTGAATTGGATTTTACTTAAACAGGTTTTTCTGTTGCTTTGATTCAAATGAATAAAATACACATGTTTATAGGTACTGTAAGAGTCTGTAAGGAGTATGAAAGCCTCTGGAGTACTGATTCTTACCTAAACCAAATGTGCCAACTTTTCCATTCATTATAGCTCCAAAACTCTCAAGGAAGACACAGACCAGTTACTTATTTAATGAAGTGTACTGGGAAAAATATTCTAGCTATTAGAAATCAGAGGTATTTTTTGTTTGTTTGTTTTACTTAAGGATTTTCACTGAAGGAAGTAGTCTTAGGTAAAAGATTAATTAAAAGAGCCAAGGTATATTATGTCTACCCTATCTTCTGTCTACTTGTTATGTAGACACCTCGGCTTAAATATTTCTACATATAAATACACATTATTTCATTTAACTATCACTCCTTTCACCTCCATGGAAGCAAGTACTTGGTTACAGGCGTAAGGAGAAAAAAAAATACGATTCTTGACCTCATGAATCACATCTTGTTTGTTACTCATTTTAGAATCACCTGTTTCTAAATAATTGACATGCTATTATAAATATGAAATGTCATGATATAAAAGTTTTTCAAACTTAATTAATCCATTAAATACACTGGTATGTGAGCCATGAAAAGAGTTACTAATAAGATAAGCAGAAGGAAATGCAAAGAACATGAAAAGTAGAAAAACTAACAAACCAATTTTAGACAAATATCATTCCTAACCACACCTACATCAGGAACAACTACTATTCAGTGAGATATACATACAAGTATTAGAGATAGGATATTCAAATTTGTCACTTCTGACACATTTATATGGAGTTGAAGAGTCATATTTGCTTGGATAGTTCATTGACTTTAGAGTTGACTTCCTAGCTATTTAACTTGGAATATTTTGTATACTTAAATAATTAAATGTCCCAGGCAATAAAATTTGCATTGCAACATCAATTTATAGCACTGGAAATGCAATGCTTTCTAGACATTCAGTACTGAGAAGGATCTCTTTGAACCTTTTCATATCTGAAGAACCAATCTGGTTTCCAAGGACATGGTATATCCCAGTTCTTCTTTAGATATTTTTATTGGAATCAGTGAATAAACTTTTAAAATACAAAGGACTCCTTCAAAATTACAAAGGAAATATGCAAGAAGTCACAAAGGGGAAAAGAAATAATTGAACAGTTTGTTTTATCATTAACAATAACAACAAAGTCACACAGTTCATAAGTCCTCCCAGATGAGACATCTGTGGGCTTCTCTGCTTTGAAAAGAAACTTATCTTATAAACATGTCAGCCATGTTTCGAATAAAAAGAAGGTTTCCCACTACATGGGAATGTGATTATTTGTTCTCCAAGATGTCCAAATTTCAGTGCTATTTAAAAATGTTTTTGAGTCTAACTAGACAGAACATTTTCCTTCAGCTGTAGGAGTAACAAAGGCCCCACAGCTGCTCGTGATGGCAATTGCTTATGCTACAAAAGTCAAAATTTGAGGCTCTCAGACATCAGCATGAAATCTAAATCTTACCTTCCTAGGGGCATAATCCATTGCATTTTAACTTTGATAAGCACAGCATACCTCCCTATTCTTGTTATCATATTAGATCTTTAATGAGCTCTAATAACTAAGAGATTTTAAAGAGACAGTAGAGGCATAGCTCTGACTACTTCCTGAACTTACACTAAAAATGAATTACATTCTTCTTTTTATGACAAAAATAAAGAAAAATGGAATAGGAAAGAAGGGTTTATCCAGTAGCCCAGGAAGCTAGATGCCAACAGGGAATTGGGAAAAGTTTCTTTTTCCATGCTCCTCTCCAAGAAGCAATGTGAGGCCTTTCATTCTGCTCCAGTGTTGTCAGCTGTACCTACTTCAATTTGTCATCTAAACACTCCTGACATTCTGTGAAGTATTTTTCAAGGTTCTGCAGTTCTATTCCACTCTCATCTCTACTCATGGCAGTAACAGGTCGTAACCACACAGCACAGCACAGATGAAAACACACAATTGCATTTCTTCAGAGCTCCACAGATGGAAAGAGGCGAATGGAAAGAATGTGGCCTTTAGTGTCATGCAGATCCATCACTTAATAGCATTATGACTAAGACCAAATAACTTCAGCTTTTGTAAGGAGCTCATTTTACTGAACTATAGCCTGAACAATAACAATTTCCAGCATGTTGCAAGTCTTCAGTCTTTGGTTTCACAGAACAGGAAGTATACAGAGAACTTTCCTTTTCTGGTATCTGATAATTATTTTCCTCTTTTCTTTTTTATTGTTTGTTTGTTGTTTTTGTTTGTTTGATTGATTTTTGGTTTTGGTTTTGTCCTGGACCTTGCTCTGTAGACCAGGCTGGCTTCAAATCCACAGAAATCCGCCTGTCTCCACAGGAGACCACTTACTAAATATAACCCCAGCAGCACGGACACTGAGAGAAACAATTAATAAATGGAATCTCCTGAAACTGAAAACAATTAATAAATGGAATCTCCTGAAACTGAAAACCTTCTGTAAAGCAAAGGACACAGTCTACAAGACAAAACAACAGCATACAGAATTGGAAAAAATCTTCACCAACTCCACATTAGACAGAGGTCTGATCTCTAAAATATACAAAGAACTCAAGAAATTGGTCACCAAAAGAACAAATAATCCAATAAAAAAAATGGAGTACAGACCCAAACAGAAAACTCTCAACAGAGGAATCTAAAATGGCTGAAAGACACTTAAGGAAATGTTCAATATCCTTAGTCACCAGAGAAATGCCAATCAAAACAACTCTGAGATTCCATCTTACACCTGTAAGAATGGACAAGATCAAAAACAATGATGACAACTTATGCTGGCGAGGTTGTAGGGGAAAGGGAACACCCCTGCATTGCTGGTGGGAATGCAGCCCCTTTGGATGTCAGTGTGGCAATTTCTCAGAAAATTAGCATACAACCTTCCTCAAGAACCAGTAATACCACTTTGGGGTATATATCCAAAGGATGCTCAATCGTGCTACAAGGACATGTGCTCAACTATGTTCATAGCAGCGTTGTTTGTCATAGCCAGAACTTGGAAACAATCTAAATGCCCCTTGACCAAAGAATGGATAAGGAAAATGTGGTACGTTTACACAATGGAGTACTACACAGCAGAAAAAAATAACATCTTGAATTTTGCAGGAAAATGGATGGAGCTAGAAAACATTATTTTGAGTTAGGTAACCCAGACACAGAAAGACAATTATCACATGTACTCACTCATAAGTGGTTTTTAAACATAAATCAAAGAAAATCAACCCACAAATTCCATTCCCAGAGAACCTAAACAACAATGAGGACCCTAAGAGAAACATACATAGATCTAATCTACATGTGAAGTAGAAAAAGACAAGATTTTCTGAGTAACTTGGGAGCATAGGGACCTTGGGAGAGGGTTGAAAGAGAGGATAGAGGCAGGGAGGAGGCAGAGAAAAATGTAGAGCTCAATAAAAATCAATTAAAAAAGAAAGAAAAAATCTGTCTGTCTCAGGCTCTGGAGTGCTGGGATCAAAGGCATGCACCACTACCACATGACATTTTTTTCTTTTTATCATTTATAATACACATGAAAATACATATATATAAATTATGACCTCTGATTGATACCTATTGTGCTGGTTTGAAAGAAAATGACCCCGAAAGGAAGTAGCACTATTTGGAGGTATGGCTTTGTTGGAGTGCATGGGCTTTGTTGGAGGAAATGTGCCGTGATGGGTGTCAGCTTTGAGGTCTTCTATGCTCAAGTTACTCCCAGTGAGACAGACTACTTCTTGTTACCTGCACACTCAGCTACCTCTTCAGAACTATGTCTGCCTGCACAGCACCATGTTCAACCTTGATGACAATGGACTGAACCTCTGAACTGTAAGTGGGCCACCACAATTAAATGTTTTCCTTTGTAAGAGTTGCTGTGGCTATGGTGTCTCTTCAGAGAACATAAATCCTAACTAAGACAACTACTCCTAATCTGCTAGAGGAAGAAGACTTTAAAGATAAGATCTTCAGTTTAAACTTATCAGAAGGCCCCAAGATTTCTGAGGCTACCAGAGAAGCTCACAAAGATGAGGCTCTGGGTGTCACGGCCTATCCAATCAAAGCAGCTGTGTTACTTTGGCTTTACATTGACTCTGCGGATGGAAGATTTGGGGGAACGGACTAAGCGTCTACTTTAAACTTTTCTTGTTGGTGCTAGACAGACACTGATACAAGCTCAGTGAAGAGGAAACAACTTTCCAAGTAGGTGCAGCTGCCCTTCCTGTGACTGGACCTGGAAGATTGACATAGGAGAGCAGATAAATTTGAAACCACACTTGAGTCTAAATATCCAGCATCAAAGACCCTGTTACTACCAGAGAGCACTTGTGCTATAAACAAGAGTCTATACCAACAGTGTATTCTGGGTTCTTCTGCTGTTGAAGTCATATATCAATGAAGGGGTAGCTCTATTAGATTTAGCCAATGAACAACAGTACAGTAGTCTCACTTAGAAAGTCTAAGAGCAGTGATTGTCACTGAAGGAACAAAAAAGGCCTGTTTTCTCTCCCGAGCCAGTCATGTAAGACATGGCCTGGTCAAAACTGGATAGGACAAACAGATTTTATTCCTGAGCATCCATGAGGCAGAAACAGGAAAATTAGTAATAACCTAATACACTTATGCCAAGTAATAAGTGGTGTGCAATTATTTACTTCTTTAATCCTTACTAGAGCATCACTATCACTATAAAGGCACTGTTTACATTTAAAGAAAAGGAAATTAGGACATGAGGAGACTACTTCATTAAAGAAGGATGACTTAATCTTTGAGAACACTCTAAGTGAGCTAACTTCCTACAGTATAGCTGGAAGATGCTGCTATAATAATTAGTAGAATCATACTTTATAATTTGGTAGATATGATATAATAAAGCTGACAGTGAACTGAAATTTTACATAAGATTTTATTTTGAAAAATCATGTTGACTTTAAAATATTATCTTTGAAGATGGTTACCATTTTGAACTGGGGTTTCAAATTTTCTTGTGAACTACTCAGACAGGTCATTTCTTGAGGTTGGAACACAACTCTACCAAGTGTCCTTTATCAATGCCCATTTTTGATTTGTCAACATAATCTATCTATCCACTGACCTAAAACTTTCACCCAAATCTAAATATATTATGGACATCTCTAACCTCTCATGTTTGTTTGCTGGACATTATATTAGTCAGTGTTTTTTAGAGTAGCAGAACTTATAGACTGAATCTCTCTATGTGTATGTATGTATATATGTATATATCATATAATATATGATAATATATTATATATATTATACATATATAATTATATGATATATGCCTATATATTATAAGGGGTATTTGTTTAAATCACTTACAGGCTATGACCCAACTAATCCAACAATGACAGGCTATGAACAAAAAGTTCAAGATTCCAGAACTTGCCCATTCCACTTGCCTGGATGTATCAGCCAGTCTTGGGTAGAGAGTGGAATCCCAAAGAAGTAGGTTCTAAAGCCAGTGAAGGGGTAGACTTGATAGCAAGATGAAAACACTTAAAGAGCAAAAGATTCCTTCTTCCATATCCTTATATAAGCTTCTAACAGAAGGTATGGTCCAGATTAAAGGTGTCTTCTGCCTCAAGGTCTGGATCAAGTGTGTGTGTCTTCCACCTCAAAGGTGTGGAATAGAAGTAGATTCACCCGCTTCAAACCAAACAGTAATTCTCTCACAGGTGTACCCCCATTTCTGGGTTGTAGTTCTTTCTAGATATAGTCAAGTTTACAACCAAGGACAGTCATCACAGATACACAGGCATGAAAAATGACCATGAGGTGAAGAATTTCTCTACCTACTTTTACCATAGGGAATACAAATATGCTGGGGATAGCAGAGAAGAGAAATAACCAATCCAAGATCAAAGGGAAATAAACTCTGATACTATTCCACAATTTCCCCAGTCTACACTCCTAGTATGTTTCTGCCTCAGTGGATCTGGATTCTTTACATTTCACTAGCCATCTTTCTTCTTCTTTGGACACATCCTAAACAGTCAGTGTCTGTTTTACCAGCTATCCAGCCTAGCCAAGGGCTATGTTTACTTCAGAATTCCTTATGAAGGCTGACCTTATCTCTGACATGAATTCCAGGCAGGATATTCCATTAGCCTTTTATGGGGGGCCTACTGACATAAATGTGTCTAACTATTAAAAACTGATAAATGTGTACAACAGATACATGCACTCTATGTACTGTTCCAAAGATTGATACATAAAAAACAGCCATGAGCTGAAGACTCTCTACCCACCTTTATCATAGGAAATAAAAATATGATAAATGACTAATACTAATAATTCATTTGGAAGGCTTCACCTTGAAGACTAGATTTCAGAGCTACGCAAGCTGCCAAGGAAGAAATGCAATTAGTAGTACTATCCAAGCTATGTTGAATACGAACCACAATGGCTTGCTCATCAAAATATCCCTAAAGGTACAGTAGTAGTAGCACATAAATTATGTTGTAAATAATGGCAATCTAATTGAATTTAAAGTACACTCAAAAATAAGTAATTCATGCCTGGTCCTGTAAACCTAACCAATTAACCATTGTTAGTAAGTCATGGATCTTATAGAAAAACCTACTAATAATACTTTCTTAAACCAGTATAATTTGTAGCTGTATAATAAATATCCATCCTTATAGACAAAGGTACATCTCAACCTCATCAAATAAGCCTCTCTTTGCAGCAAATAGAGATTATTACAGAAATACACAACTGGTTAAAATATATATAACAACTGACCATGGGGTGCCTAGCCCCAGTTGGTACATCTGCACCCAACTTCTATGCCTGGTTTAAAGAACATCTTGAAAGAGAGGAACAAAAGACAGCAGGAGTAAAATAATCAGGAAGTCTCCTACAAGACTGTATCTGTATAGCCATGAAATATCAGTAATATGACTAGTTAATCTAGACCTGAACAAAGATAGTAACAATTGACACTCTAGCATGGATAGAGGAAATTTCATGGGGCCTTACCCCTACATGATGAACTAACTACAGGCAATTAATAACTATTGTAATATACATAGAGAGATAGATATTATATATATATACACATATATATATGTTTGTGTGTGTATAAATGTATATATGTAACAATAATAATTAAGAAAAAGTCATGAATTTGAGACGGATAAGGTTGGAGGGAGGAATGGAAGAAATGATGTAATTATAGTATTTGTAAATGTTGGGTATCGTAGTATACATCTCAGTGTTGGGAGGGGGAAATGGGTAAAGATCTGAGGTTTCCTGGAGCTCACTTGTCAGTCAGCATAGCTCAGTTTGTGAGCTCCAGGTTCAATGATAAGCTTTGTCTGAAAAATAAATTAGAGAGAAATTGATAAAGACAGCAATGTCAACTTCTGAACCCATATACAGGCACATACATGTGGATGCATACTCACATGCACATGTAAATACGTTACATTCATATGCAGAACACACTACACATAGGTGCATTTATACACATGATTTAGAATGTTGTAATCAGGTTTATAAAATAAATTTATAAAATAAATAAATTTATGAAATAATTTGCATATTTAATTGTACAAACTAGATTTACTTTCTAGCCAACAAAATAATCAGATATCAGTTTTCTCTGCAATTGTATGCCAGCTCCTACTCAAGAATATAGAGGAAATGGCAAACAGATGTCTCAAAGATAAAATCAGAGGAGGAAAACTCATTTATTCATGATTCACATCTTTTAAAGTGTCTTCACATTCATCACTTCAAATTCCATACTAATAAATGCACCCATTCAAAGCACACAAGTTTTTCTGATTTGCACATTTACTTATAAGATTTATTTCTAGATTAAACAAGGTTTTTACATATGATATTAACAAACCTTGAACTTAAGAAATGTTTGAAGCAGAGAACTGAGTCAAATGCTTAATCATAATCTTTGATTAATCTTGCTTATAGTTCTTGAATGACATTAGTAACCTCAAGTATAAAACTCTAATTATCACTACTGTGACTTGGTGAGTTTAACACATCTGTAGCTATCTCTTCACTTATAAAAGAGATACCACTTTAGTTATTTGACTAAAGGCAAAGAACTAGACCAGAGAAGATTTTTAGGTCATGTCTACCTAAACATTGTAAAACCTATGGTTGTATGAGCATACAGTGAAGTTAGTGGCAACGAGGTGAGACAAATCTTCTAAATGACTGAGTCTTATAACAAGGCTCTTGGCAATAAAAAAAGTAGAAAATCAAAAAGACATCCACAGTAGCACTGTCTCATATAAATAACTATAAAATAGAAAATTCCATTATATATTGAGAAAATTTAAAAATAGTTTTTAAAAGACTGTATGACCTCATATGGGAGCTAAACAAAAATGAAAGGAAAATGGAATAAATCATATAACATTTTATCATTCAAATTTAATTAAAATATTTCCTCCTCTTCCACTGACTCCCTGCTGGCTATGCCAGTGGCAAACAAACACCAAGTTGAATAAGCAATTTGTCAACTATTCTATCACTCTACACAATACACCTATTTACGACCAAAGTCTACCATCATTAACAAGGGCCTTCCTAACTCACCATCCATATTTAGATATCCACTTTTCATCTTCCCTTACAATACATTATTCAATCTCATAGCCACTACTCACAAAAGTTTTTCAAACTTTAAATTATTTATGGTTAACAGAATTTGAGTGTAACTCCTCAGTCATATTAGACACACTTCAAGTGCCAAAAAACAACTTGGTTAGTGGCTTCTTTGTTAGACAATGAAGACACTGAGTAGTACTTCGATCACAATCATCATAGAAATTTTGATTGACAACACATCACAATGTGACTATACATATGGCATATATACAAAATTTCATTTATAAACTTGTTAAATGATAAGATCTGAGTTTAACTTCATTGTTCTTGTAGTCTTGTAGTCCATATGAAATGCTGAGTAGACAATGGCTGAACTTCTATTCTAAAGATGATGCTCTGCCAGAGACAGTGTGAATGATGATACCATGCCCTCTAAGAAATACAAGGCTACTTGGAAAATTATATAAAGGAATTATAAAAATCAGTTATTACTATTGCTGTTTAAATGAGGATCATTGCAGATTTGGCCATAACTGAACAGGGGTATTGCAAGTACGCAGCCAAGTAAACAGAGCCTGACCTGATGATGGATTCTGGGCCTTACAGAGCATCTAGCTCATGCTATTAAGAAATTAAGAAACAAAATAATCAAGAATAGAACTTTATAGAGACATAAAACACAGGATAACTAGAGAGACAGTAATGTGGTGAAGATTAGAAAAGCTGATAATTAAACTAAATTCACCTGTCAAGAGTCTCAGAAAATTCAGAGGCAGGGGTTAAGTAAAATAAGCCAAACTGAGAAAAATGAACAAATAGAGACCAGAAAAGTGATATTGGGATAAACATGTACTCAAAGAAGGAGGCAGTATCCAAAGGATAGGACAAAGAGCCAGAAATAACTTCACACTGGAGGGCTTGAAGGACAAGACTTTGTTCATCATTAAAAGAGGCCAGACTACAGAATGCAGCCAATGTGGAGATGCTTGCTTCTCTGACTGTCTTTTATCCCTGCTATTTCCACGTAGGATGATTTATCTTCCTTTATTGAATACTTAAATGACATGTGGAAGTCATATAAATCTTTTGGATAGGTGTGGTCATTGGCTAAAGCAAGATAGCAGAAGTATTGGTTTAAATATTTTTCAGTCAAGCATAAAGGTAAAATCTGCAAAATAATATTTGAATATAGAGTTAAAAAGTAATATTCTATGTCTGTTGGCTTTCTACCAGGCACTTCCTGTCCTGGTAGTGTCTTTCTATTTTATCATTTCCTTGCTTGGGCATCTTTTCAGCTGGAGAGAGTTGCTCTACAAGCTACTTACAAAAACATGGTTTCAATTGCTTATTCCTGTGTTCTACCCCATGTGCTTAGCCAAGAGATCAAGAATCACAAAACTGTTCTTTCCAGATTTGTCTGACTCTAATAACATTATCAAAGAAAATAAACATTTTAAAGTACAACTCTCGGAGGTGAAACGAGATGTGTTGTCAGTGGAAAAGGCAAGACAACATCAACACAATATGAGCTGTGTAGTAGCACAGGCTCATCTGAATGTATTTACAAAGCTAATACTACAGGTCTCGTCTCTTGAATCAACTCAAATAGTAACCTACAGCTCTAGCACCAGGCCCATAAGCATTGCCTAAAACAGTGCAGTTCACGAAATCTTTAGAGCTTCGAGGACAACTGCACTTGGTTTAATTTACTTCTAGCATTTACATTTGTGATATCATCCAAAGTTCTATGTATTAGAGGCTTGGTTCTTAGCTTGGCATTATTGGGAATCCCTTAGGAGGCAGGCATACAGGAGGAAGCTAGTCCTCCTAGGAAGGAGTGGGGTCATACATTGAGTAAGATTTGAGACTACTCTTTCTCTCTCTAATTCTCTCTAACGTGATCTAAACAGCTCCATTCCACCATATATGCCTATTATGATATTCTTTCTCCTGTAAGGCTCAAAACAATGGACCCAACAACCATGGACTGAAGCCTCTAAAATTATAAGCTAAAATATATCTTCTTCATTCAAATAAGTTATCTCAGTATTTTTTCATAGGAATTTACAGCTGAACAACACAATCAGTTTGAGAAGGAAGTTCATCAAGAATTCCTCTCTGGCATAAGCTTTCATTAGTGTTTTTCATCTTAGCCATTCTAACTAGTGTAAGATAGAATCTCAGAGTCATTTTGATCTGTATTTCCCTGATAGCTAAGGATGTTGAACAATCTTTAAGTGTAAAAACACTAATGATAGCTTTGCCGGAGAAAATAAGGAACAAGGGTTGATGTGGGATGTCCTTCTGTATATTTGTTGCTTTTATTGATTGATGAGTAAAGATGTTTGAGCTGATGGCTTAGCAGAGTACAGCCAAGCAGAAAATCTGAACACAGATATAGAGAGAGTAGGTAGCATTAGGGAGATGCCATGTAGCTGCCAAAAGAGAAAGATGCTGGAACCTTACTGGTAGGCCACAGCCTCATGGTGATATGTAGATTAATAGAAATGGGTTAATTTAAGGTGTAAGAATAATAAGAAGAAATCTGAGCTAATAAAACAAACCATGCTGTAACTGATATAGTTCCTGTGTGATTATTTGTGTCTGGAAGGCTGGTGCTGGTAGGAGTGCAAATTTGTACAGCCACGTTGGAAATCAAAATGGTGATTTCTCAGAAAATTAGAAATCAACCTCCCGCATGACCCAGCAATACCACTCTTGGGCATATACCCAAAGGATGCTCAATCATTCCACAAGGACACTTGCTCAACTATGTTCATAGCAGCATTGCTTGTAATAGCCAGAACCTAGAAAACCTAGATGCCTCTCACCCAAAGAATGTATAATGAAAATGTGGCACATTTACACAATGGAGTATTAGTCAGCTGTTAGAAACAACATCATCAGGAAATTTGCAGGCAAATGGATAGAATAAGAAAAACATCATCCAGAGTGAGGTAACCCAGACCCAAAAAGACAAACATGGTATGTTCTCGCTTATAAGTAGATATTAACTGTAAAGTAAAGGATAACCATGCTACAATCCACAGCCCCAGAGAGACTAGAAATCTTTCATTCAGTGACTGACAGAAACTAATGCAGAGATCCACAGCTAAGCACTGGGTCAACCTCCAGGAATCCTACTGAAGAAGGGTAAAAGATTGTATGGGCCACGGGCATCAGGATCATCACAAGGGAACCACAGGAACAACTAAGCAGGGCTCAGAAGAACACACAGACTCTCTACCAACAGCTAGGGAGCCTGCATGAACAAAACTGTGGCATGTACATATGTGTGACAGCTGTATAATTCGACCTACTTGTGGGACTGTTAGTGGTGGAAGCAGGGTCTAATGCTTTGGCTGACTTCCAGGAATCTATTTCTCATAAATGGTTGTGTTGCCCAGACTTAATACAAGGGGAAAGTCTTTATTATTACCTCAACTTGATATGCCATGCTTTGTTGACACCTATGGGAGTCCTGCCCCTTTCTGAACAACAACAGAGAAGAAGTGGATTGTGACAGGGGTGGGAAGGGAAGAGAAACTGCAGACAGGATGTAAAATAAATGAATGTGTAAATGTTGATCTCTCTGTCCTGCCCTGTCCCTTAGTGCTCCCAAGTAATCACTCAGATGCTTAATATTAATTGGTAATGCTCAGGCAATAGCACAGGCTTATTACTAGCTAAATCTTACATTTAAAATAACCCCTATTTCTATCGATATTTTAAAAAATGGCCCAAGACTTATTACTTCATTTTCTATATATTCTGCTTGTTCAGCATCTGGCTGGCATCTCTCTTGGCTCTGCCTATCATTCCCTGAGTTCTCAGTTTGATTGTTCTGCCTAACCTTATTCCTCTCAAACAGCTTTTATTATTAACTGATGAGAGAAATGCAAACTTACAGCATACAGAAAGATCATCCCACAACATGAATGAATTTAACTAATAAAAAATATTCTTTAAAATATAAACATTAGAGAAAAAAGGAATTCCTCATATTTGTTTCTCCAACTTTTTGGACTCACTGGGTGAAGCTGCTTTCAAGCACAAAATTGAGGATCTGTTAAATCCATCTGCAATTTCACAAAAAGAATAATTGGGAACACTGGGGATGACCACAGAGGGAGACCATTAAGACCATTTTAAATATTGTGAAAAGATTAAGCCGTGAAGTTTTTATTGGCAATGCACCCCAGAAGAGACCGGCTTTCTAATATTGTTCCTGATAGTGTGTTTGGGGAGGTCAGAATATTTATATTACCTTAGAAAAAAAGAGATAAATATCTAGTTAAAATAATTTGTTACCATGGAAAGGCACAATGCTGTAAAGAAAGCATTGATTTAAGTCAAGATCCATATTGGATTCATAATACTATCTACTCAGTGACCTCAGATAATATCTTAATTTATCTATCATCAGTTTATTCATCTGTAAAATGGGAAAACTCATTCTTTAGCTATTTTGGTGGTGTACTGTGACAATCAAGTGAAACAGCAATTGGAAAATGTTTGGTAATCTGTATATTTCTACGCATATGGGAACTATTATCTTGTCTTTCCCCCATAAAACACTGGTCCTTGGAGTTCACTTAGCCCAAAGTTTCCCAAGTGACTTCTGAAGGAACATATTTGAGCTACTCAAATGAAGATGTAGACAAAATATGAGTATGTTTGTCTACTTTTTTTCTGGTCCAAGGGACTTGCTTCCTTTCACAGATTTCACTCTTTATGTCATTAGCTAAATTTAAATCATGCCTAAAGACTTACTTGCTTGGCAGCACAGTTTAATATCCTGTTTGGTTTAATTTTTCAAATTCTTTTGAAAAGCACTCCAAGATGTTTGCATGAAGATCACTCAACAAATCCCTCTCTTGACTGTACATACAAGGACACACCCACATCAATGGGAAGAAAAATAATTCAGACTTTTGCTAAGGTGGTAAAGCAACTCTACCAAAAACAGTCCCTACAACCGCATCTACTGCCACACCATATGGCCATGACTTGGATGCTTAACTTCCTCAGACCACCTTAGAGGCTAATTTAATCTTGTAGAAGGCAAGGATACCAACTGACAGAGATATGGTTAGGATGTGGTTCAAAACAGACACAGTACTTTGCATGAAGCCGGCATCTTGGCAAGAGAAAATTCCCTAGTGTTTCCACATTATCAAGAGACTGACCATCAGATCCTGCACTGTATTACATAAACATAATAGCCTCATTGTTAGCAGCTGTTCATTGGTCAACATTGCACAACTGACCAGGTGCACAGCAGGACAGGGCTCTGTCTTTATTCAAAGATGAAAGGTAGGTGGGCTAAAGACTTAATCTAGTGTGGAAATGTATTTATTTCAAGCCACTGAGATTATTATAATCCATAAATTAATTGACCAGATAATTCATATACGGTTGAAATTAAAGAATGCCACAGATAGACAAAAAAATTAAATTTGTAAACTCGCTCTTTGGATTATATGTAATAATTGATTTTAAACTTAGTTGTCTGGATGTAAAGGTACAATAATTGACTCAGTATACCTAAAGTGCATAAGATAATTTCATGGAGATGTATTTGAATTAACAATGGCAAGAACAGATTACCTTCAATGAGCACATTAAAGTAATTAAACAGTGTTTGAGCATATTCATGATCCTTTACAAGCCCTATATAGATGAAGGAAAAACTTATTAACACAGGATTAAAGATTAAAGAAAAGACAGTCACATATTCAGGGAAAAATGATTTCACTGAAAAATAATAATTAAAGTTCAGATTTTATAATTCCCATGATAGTGTTCAAAGGATATTGAAGAACTTACTTGGTTTCAAACCTTTAAAAGTATATTTGCAAAAGTTAAAGAACCTCTCATCAAAATTTTGGTGACACACTTGCTTTAGAGCATATGAAACTATTGCCTTAAAAAAGAAGACTATCAATGGTCCAAGTTAAGAAACAGGTTAATGGTATTTTATTAATGACTGTTTGGTGGCAAAATATTTACTAGTGTCAATAATGTCAGTGTTTAAACTTCCTTTAAAATTGTTCCTTAAGAAAATTAAATTTGCTTCAGAATGAGATAGTGGGATTCAGGCACATCACTGCTGAGAGATGTAAAAGCAACATGATTTGCTAAGTTATCTTCAGTCTATAAATAACGTATAGATCATATCAACGAAGTGCAAGCTCCATGAGCCCATGAGTGCTCCGGTGACAGGAGTGAAGTCGTTTTCAGATTCTGTTCTAGGGGTATGATCATAGAATGTTTTGGTTCTACTTTCTGTATGAATAAAATGGGGTACTTTTTGTACTTGTTTGTTCTATCTGAAGGTAACACCGTGGTGACTTCCCCTCAACTATATTTACAGAGGATGGTGTTCAGTTTTCTGAGGACTAGAGATGATCACAAGCTCTTGAAGAGAAAGTATGTGTCACCTTTCAACACTTTCAGTATCAAATTATAAAGAAGGGAGACTAAGTATTTGATTCTGTTATTTCCCCAGACACATCAAACATGAGGATGAGTATTTGCTTCTGTAAATAATGATCATGACTTTTTATTTCATAAATCAATTCTTAAAAACACAGAAGTGATTTGAGCTCCTTGAAATTCCATCCAGGTTCTAAATAGCCTTATAAAGAGTCAGGTGGAATCAGGCTGGTTTATTGGAACTACACAGACAGACCTAACACATATAACAATACAGTACTATATACATGTTCATTTGTGCATGGGAAAGCATTTCCTGACACATTTATGTTCCTTTCCCTTCTAAAAATGTCAGGTTGGGCATAATCTCTAAACTGGATCAAGCTTGTACTATAGCTTGCAGAAATTATTTAAAAGTCCTAGCCTGTGGGTCTTCCTATTTATTTCATGAAAAAATAAAGTTTTATCTGATGTATATATCACCAAAAATTGTACATATATAATTTAAGAGACATTGTATGGTAAATATGTACGGTAAAAACACAGTCTTAGAACACAAATGGTCCATTTTAAAGCTTGTCGCATGATGTGTCTCTAAAAAAGAAAAAAGTCGATTTTCATCATGTACCCAAGAATACAACAAAAACTTTAACACTGTCTCTCTTTCATTTTGAAAACAAAATAAGATAGCTCAAAGTCTCACATTTTCTGGGACCTGAAGCGTGAGGTACTCTTTGGCTGGTAAGCTTATACTAGACTTAAAAAGCTCCTGCAACTTTCCTCAAGATTCCATCCACACAGCAGTCTCTCAAGACAATATTTTCTAATGACATTTTGAAATTTACAGGTAAATGGATGGAGCATCATATTGAGTGAGATAGTCCAGACCCAGAAAGACAAATATCATATGTACTCATATAATAATAGTAATAATAAGTAGCTTTTAGACATAAATAAAAGAAAAACAGCCTACAAATCACAATCCCAGAGTACCTAGACAACAATGAGGACCCTAAGAGAGACATACATGGATCTAATCACCATGGGAAGTAGAAAAGGACAAGATCTCCTGAGTAAATATGGGAGAGGGTTGAATGGGAGGGGGAAAGTAGGGAGGGAAGCAGAGAAAATGTATAGCTCAATAAAATCAATAAAATATTTTTAAAAATGTGGGGAAATACCCAACCAACCAACCAAATAAAAAAGACATTGCTTTCATTCATGTATTAGCATACTTGTAATTACAGAACTTTTTAATCCCCATTCCTTCCAGTTTAATTATAAACTGACTTTTAAATATTTAGTTTGAGCATTATATATACCCACTGCCTGGTAGTACTTAGCACATAAGAATTAAGTATTATTGAACTAATGGTTTGATAAATATCAATAAGATGACAGTGTGTTTATGAAGCTGTTAGATGAAGTAAAATAGCCATAAAACAATTGTATTATAACTCTCTGGTGCAGGAGCATTGCAAACAAATCTCCAATTAGAAATCAAAAGGAAATACTAGTTCCTGCCTCCTAACCCACTGCATTGGGATGTTTCTGCTTTGTAGAGTAATGGAGCACTGATTTCTAATATGGTCCGTCTAAACAAAGTTCAGGTAAGGTAGAGAACACTATATTGCCCAACTCTCTTCACTAATAACAAATATTTCTAAGTAAACTGGTTATTTCTTTCAGTAAACTGTTCACCTTCTTAGTCAAGTAGAAAGTCAAATGAACAGATTGATACAGACACATAAATATATTTTACAGATTAAAAACACTTATTGCATACGGTATGTAGACAAATAAATCTTTCTCACTTTTGTCTCTCAGTCATCTAAGGGATTTCTCTTTACAACTCTGCAATGCAAAGCTAAAGATCTAGATTAAGCATATCTAATAGCTTCATAATTAAAGACATAAGAAATGTGGATGAGCGGGAAAAAACTGAGGCTTTATTCCTGATCGTGCTGTGCATTAGCTATGAAGATTATTTCATATAACTAAGCTGTTTTACATGTAGCCCTTTGTTCCAACAAGAGGCCTAGTCAGCTAAGTGAATTATCTCAGATGGAAAGGTAACATGAAAAATGATGACCACCTAATAATCCTGTCATGATGAGAAAAGGCTTTTCTAGGACTGCACAACTTAAAATTAAATTTTAAACAAACTTAATATTCAAACGCTGCTGTGTTCTAGACTTCAACTCTCTATCACGGTTCTCCATTTAAGTTTCTGTGGTGCTAGCTGAGCTTCTCAGGGTCTACATGTACGTGTATCCATATATCATATCAAATTGTTGGGGAAAGTTTTTCATATGTCTGGCTCAATAGAGTAAATGCAAAACATTTTCTGAAATTCAACCACATCAATAGACTCTCTAGTTCTATTCATGACCACTAGGGAATTTCACCAGTGACTTAGCATGAGGGGAGAATGCTATATAGTCTTGAATGTTCTCAATAGCGCCATCCCACAAGCCAACATGGTAGAAGTTCACAGAGTCTGAAATTATGACTTGGGTTGTCATGAGACAGGACTGACATGCTCTCTTTGTTCCCATAAAATTATGAGCTCTTTTAACCATGCAAAAATGTGGTGTGAAGAACTAGTTGTCTGCAAATGATAAAATGTTTCTCTTATAATGTTTGGCTATTTAGTATTGTGGTCTTAATTGGATTGTGTAAAGCATTATCTTAAAAAAATAATTAACCCACTGATTGTGCACCCTATAAAATATTTTTATATCTCTTCCTTAGATCTTACATGGCATTTACACAATGTAGGCAAAAGTGATCATTTACTGATGTCTACATGTTCTCATTTTTAGACTGAAGATTTGACAATAGGCAAAGTTCTTACTCTCCTAGAGCTCACATTCTATTGATGGGGACAGGAATAAGAAAGCAACAAGAAACTGGTCATAGGAAAAAGAATAAATGGGCTCTGTGGAGTGCAGAGCCAAAATGGAACGTCTATAGCATCTAGGTCATTAAAGCCTTGTTAATCTTTTTCAAGGTTAACTTTTCATTTATTGATTCTTTAGATTTTTGTATTGCTATATCATCAAATCCAATATTTATTTTTTAAAGGTTTAGTCAGATGATAAATATATCATCTGAACAAATATTAGTGGGGAACTGGAGTTGCATACTATGACTGTATTTGAGTTAATCAAATTATCCCTATTTACTAATGATATGATTGTATACATTGAAGACCCTAAAGACTCCACCAGAAATTTCTTAAAGCTGATAAATACATTTAGGAAAGTAGCAGGATATAATACTAACATAAAAAAATCAGTAGCCCTCCTATGTACCAATGACAAACATACTGAGAAGGAAATCATAGAAATAATCACATTCACATAGCTTAAAAAATATCTTGTAGTAAGAAGAAAAAAAATCAAATGGAAAAAAGAAAGTATATTTAACAAATGGTGCTGACATAACTGGATATCAACATGTAGAAGAATGAAAATAGACCCATATCTATCATCATGCACAAAACTCAAGTCCAAATGGATCAAAGACCTCAACATAAAGCCAGCCACACTGAACCTCATCGAAGAGAAAGTGGGAAGTACACTTGAACGCATTGGCATAGGAGACCACTTCCTAAATATAACCCTAGCAGCACAGACACTGAGAGAGACAATTGATGAATGGAACCTCCTGAAATTGAAAAGCTTCTGTAAAGCAAACAACACGGTCAACAAGACAAAACAACAACTTACAGAATGGGAAAAGATCTTCACTAACCCTACATCAGACAGAGGTCTGATCTCCAAAATATACAAAGAACTCAAGAAATTGGTCATCAAAAGAACAAATAATCCAATAAAAAAGATGGAGGACAGACCTAAAAAGAGAACTCTCAAAAGAGGAATCTAAAATGGTTGAAAGACACTTCAGGAAATACTCAACATTCGCAGACATCAGAGATATGCAAAACAAAACAACTCTGAGATTCCATCTTACACCTGTAAGAATGGACAAGATCAAAAACACTGACGATAACTTATGCTGGAGAGGTTGTGGAAAAAAGAAACACTTCTGCATTGCTGGTGGGAATGCAAGCTGGTACAGCCCTTTTGGATGTCAGTGTGTCAATTTCTTAGAAAATTAGGAAACAACCTTCCTCAAGACCCAGTAATACCACTTTTTGGTATATATCCAAAGGATGCTCAATCGTGCCACAAGGACATGTGCTCAAGTTGTTCATAGCAGCATTGTTTGCCATAGTCAGAACCTGGAAACAACCTAAATGCCCCTCAGACTGAAGAATGGAAAAGGAAAATGTGGTACATTAACACAATGGAGTACTACACAGCAGAAAAAAATAACGACAACTTGAATTTGCAGGAAAATGGATGGAGCTAGAAAGCAATATTTTGAGTGAGGTAACCCAGATGCAGAAAGACAATTATCACATGTACTCACTCATAAGTTTTTTAAACATAAAGCAAAGAAAAATCACCCTACAAATCACAACCCCAAAGAACTTAGACAACAATGAAGACACTAAGAGAGACTTACATAGATCTAATCTACATGGAAAGTAGAAAAAGACAAGATCTCCTGTGTAAATTGGGAGCATGGGACCTTAGGGGAGGAGTCAAGGGGGGAGAAGAGATGCAGGGAGGGGATCTGAGAAAAATGTAGAGCTCAATAAAAATCAATAAAAAGTATATAAAAAAGAAATAAAAATATCTTGTAGTTAATCTTACCAAGGAAGTGAAAGCAAAATCCACTGTAGAAAGAAATGAAAAAAGATAGCAAAAGATTGATAGACCTTTCAAGCTCATGAAATAGTAGTTCTAATATTGTGAAAATGGTCACCCCACTGAAAACAAACTATTGATTCAATGCAGTCTTCATCAAAATTCCCATGTCCTAGTCAGAAAAATTTTCCCTGAATATATCCTGAAGTTTACTTCCCATACTTTCTTACAGCTTCATAATTTCATGCCTAAACCATAGCCAAATTAATCAAAAGAAAAAGAGAGAAGACCCAATTTAATAAAATTTTTAAAAGGGAGAAATTGTAAGGCACTGTGAAAATTCATGAAATCATAAGAAAATAATTTAAAATTTTATATCCCATTAAACTGGCAAAGTTAAAATAAATGGATGTTTTCAGTTACACATGACCTACCAATGTAAAATCAAGATGAGGTTAATTTACAGACCAATGACCATCAACAAGGTAAAAAAAAAGAGTAGAGGTCTTAAACTAAAAATGACTTTCTATGAAAGTATATCAACAAAAACTTTTTAATATTATATTATTTTATATTATATTAACATAATAAAATAAATTGGTTAAAATGTGAATATATAGGATATCTAGAACATTACTCCAATTGCTTGAATTTCAATCTCAGGTTCAGCCTCTTAGTCTAGGAAATATAAACGTTCAGTCTGCTGCTAAATGATCCACATCTCCATGTCTTCTATGACAACTAACTCCCCAGAGATATAATTTAACTATCAGTGGTAGCAATTCATCTACTCATCTGCAAGAGTACATGCTAAACACATCATGTATGTGAAGGCAGACGAGATATTAGACATATCACATACATTACATTTGTGAGATAGAGAAGAGGTGTTAAATCATTGGATAGTCTATGCCATTTCACAGTGGCAGACATATTTAGAAAAAATTAGAAATAAAACTTAATGGGAGTCTTAAGTTATTTAGCATTCTACTCTATAAAGAATTATACTTACTACATTGTAGAACTGAAGTAAGTAAAACAAATAAAATGAATAATCTAGTGTAAAATTGTTTAGACACACATACAAAGGGCTCTTGGCATATACAGAGAAGACTGTATGTCAAAGGTACTGGAAATCCAGGTTTGATTTCCATAAAGAACCACTGAACACTGGATCCTTGACTATAAATGGGATCTGGTCACATGAAAGTGTGAGAATGGGAACAGTGGATGTAACATATAAAAATTATGTATGCTCATGTAACATGATTTTAAAATGATAGATTTTATAAACATATTTTACTGAGAGTATATGGCAGGTGGCAACTAGTGTGCAGCAGGTCAACGTACCAGATGAATAACTCTCTGATGGGGAGAATCACTTGGAACAGCCATGGGGTTACTGACTGTAAGTGGTTGTTTCAGTCTGTAAATTCTCACATGCACTACTGCATTTCTTCCTTAATAACAGCGATGGGTTTTTTCCCATTGCTTGTGTGTTTATCTTATGTATATATTCCATTACTTGGCACACATATAGATATGGATGGTCAGGAAGATGATTTCTATTTAATATATAGAATTTTGATGAATTGAAATAATACTAGAATATCTTTCATTTTTCAGACTGACATAGAAAAGTAATAGCATTCTCAATCACAAAATAAGCTAATTTTAGACTTCAGAACAAATTCAAAGTATACTGGTTTCCCCTGGAGACAAATATCTGGTTCCCCTAGAGACAAATACAGGAGGTCAATTTTTTTTAGGTGTTTGTTGCTGATTCAGGGTCAGGCTTGAGGCAACTTTGGTAGATATAAACCTCATGAAGTAATGGACTTTCTACATATACTTCCTACCACTCAAGGTCCAGCTAAATAATTGTTAAATCTTGACTTTAATGTCATTTTCTGTCTATGCACTCTCACCAACTTAGAGCTACGTGCGTGGACAAGCATTACTCACTGGCTGGTCAATGTGACCTCCCTAGCCTTAGAAAAATTGTGTCACTTGTGTCATGAGAATGGGTCAGGCCTTGAAAACGTAACACATAATTGTCCAGAGTTTGATGGTGGGAGTAATGGCAGAAAAAGAGATATGGAGGCCATGCCGAGCTAATTTAGGAAGGCTGCTGTGATGAGCTATGTAAAGAGCTGCTGTGTAAAGAGCTGGGAGAGAGAGAACGATGAGAGATGAAGAAGAAACATGAAAGAAATGTGAGAGATGAGTGAAAGAGTGAGAAAGAGTAAGGGAATGACGTAGAAGAATGTGTGTGCATGTGTAAGAGAGAGAGCTGTGTGAAGGAACTATGTAAAGAGCTGTGTGAAAGTTTGTAAAGGAATTGTGTGAAGTGCTGTATTGTCAGAGAGCTATGTGAATGACATGTATAGTTGTGGCTGTGTGGTACAGGAGAATTGAGGAGAAATGATGTAGGTGGGACTTCTGTCTATGTGTTATTTTCATTGGTTAATAAAAAGACTGCCTTGGCCCTTTGATAGGACAGAAAATTAGGTAGGCAGAGTAAGCAGAACAGAATGCTGGGAAGAGGGCAATGAGGCAGATGCCATGGAGCCAGCCACCAGGTCAGACATGCTGAATCTTTCCCGGTTAGCCACCACCTTGTGGTGCTACACAGATTATTAGAAATGGGTTAATCAAGATGTGAGAGTAAACCAGTCACTAACTCTCTAGAGATAATGGGCCAGGCAGTGTTTAAATGAATACAATTTTTGTGTTGTTATTTCCGGGGCTAAGCTAGCCATGTGGGAGCCAGGCGGGACAAAAAGCAGGCCTGCCCACAGCTCCTCACTACAAATGGAGCCCAATGTGGATAACTGCATCCACAGAAAGCTTGGGAAATAATAGAGCAAAGCATGTTTTCTTGGTAGCAGCAATTTCTCAGGTCTGCTCTGCTTGCTAGAGGCAAGCAAGCACTCTAATCTAAGAGAGGCTTCCTGACTCAGCTTTAGCTGCAAAACCTCTTTTAAAAGGTCCTGCCACAAAACACTTAAACGGTGTTGATGAAAAGCTGAACGCATGCTTTTCGGTTTTCAGCCATAGCAGGAAAAAGCTGCGCTGTTTTAAAATGCTGGCTTTCTGGGCCATCCCGCCAGGGCAAATTCTGACTCTTTCAGGCAGGCAGACTGACTGAGTGTGGTCTGTGAGCAGAATGCTGCAGCTTGCTTGCTGGCAGGGACCTTGAAATGCCATAGAGTTGTGGCAACAAAAATGGCTCCAGTGGTACCTCTGCCATGAGGCTGGAAAGCTAAAGAAAGGGCTGGATTTAGCCATTAAAGCCATGGCTCTCCATATTGCTTAGTAAATTAAAGGCTCATGTGGTCAGAAAAAGAGACATATACAGTAAAGAGAGATTCAAAGAGGAAGAAAACCTCTAAATGGTTTACAGTGTGTTAAAAATATATGCAGGCTAAAGGTTAAAGTTCTTAAAGTGGAAAAAAAAGAGAGTAGTTGGGTGTAGTGGTACATACCTTTAATCCCAATGCCTGGGAGGCAGAGACAGACAGATCTCTGTGAGTTCAAGGTATTGTAGCATACACCTTTAATCCCAGCACTGGGGAGGAAGAAGCAAGTGAATCTCTGTGAGTTCAAGGATAGCCTGGTTTACAGAGGGAATTCCAGGACAAAGATATACAGAGAACCTATCTCAAAAAGCCAAAAGTTAAAAGTAAAAATAAAAGAAATAGAGGTTGAAATAAAGCTACATAAAGATAGAAAATACATAGAGAATCTTGATACTGTATGCTATTATGCTCTCTTTGAATTGTTTGAATGTTGAGGAAGTAGCAACAGCTGCTAAAGATATTTGCTTATAAATTCTGCTGAATTAATCCAAGATAGATATTTTGAAAATGCCTTGGCTTCAAAATTGAAGTCAAAAGGTATGTTACTTTGGAGAAGAGATTTTGCTTTTGTTTCCACAGGAAATGAGAGGCTGTGGATTCATTCTGAGCTAAGAAAAATCCAGTTTGATCAAGGAAGACCACCTGAGAAATTTCCGGTAGGAACAGATGGCCCAGACATCTGAGTTCTACATCCAGAATGGATTCAAGATGCTGCCTGAGATGATCAGGTCTCACAGGATATTCCAGTCAGGACTTGATTATAACTCTAAATTTTCTTTAGGTCCCCATTAGATTATCAGCGCCCCCAACCAGCCGGAAGTAGCCTGAAATACTACGCCCACATTTCCAACAAATGGACTATGGGTATTTTCCTTTGTTTTTTCTTTTTCTTTTTCTTTTTTTTAAAGAGGGAAATGGTATGGGAGAATCGCCTGTATTCTGTCAATCATATATTTTAATAAAACGCTAATTGGCCAGGCAGGAAGTATAGGTGGGTCAACCAGACAGGAAGTAGAAGTGGGGCAATGAGAATAAGAAAAGGCTAGGGAGGATGAAGCTCCCTCCACCATTCCTGCCCAGACCACTGAAGAAGCAACATGTGAGCTGACAGCTGAAAAAGGGACTGAGCCACATGGCTAACACAGACAAGAGTTATGGGTTACCGTAAGATGTAAGAATTAGTTAATAAGAAGACTGAGCTAATGGGCCAATCAGTTTATAACCTAATGTAGACTCCATGTGATTTTCTTTGGGACTTTCCAGTTGTGGGGTACTGGGCGGGACAGAAACCCCAACAAGCCGGCCCTCATGTTACTGCTGTGTGGAGATTTGTAGTTGTGTGGAGACAAAGAAGATTAAACTGTATAGAAGAGAGATGCAGAAGAGAAGTGGAAATAAAAGAAAGATGTGTTGCCACATGAAAATAGATGAACTTTGTATAGAGATGTATGGACTTATAGGAAAGAAATGCATGTATGTAAAGGCAGATATGTAACCATATGTAAAGAGATAACTGTGTATCAAGATTGTCAAGAAAGAGAAATGATATAAGTTGAAGTAAAAGAGGCTACCATTAGAAAAGTATGTGCTAAACTCAAGTCCATATGGATTAAAGACCTCAATATAAATCTGAGTACACTAAACCTGATAGAAGAGAAAGTGGGAAATAGCCTTCAATGCATGGACAGAAGAGACCACCTAAATATAACCCCGGGAGCATAGACACTGAGAGCAACAATAAATAAATGGGACCTCCTGAAACTGAGAAGTTTCTGTAAAGCAAAGGACACACTCAATAAGACAAAAAGGCAGCCTACTGAATGGAAAAAAAGGTCTTCACCAACCCCACATCAGACAGAGGACTGATCTCCAAAATATATAAAGCAATCAAGAAATTAGACATCAAAATTACAAATAACCCAATTAAAAATGGAGTACAGAACTAAACAGAGAATTCTCAACAAAAGAATCTCAAATAGCCAAAAGACACTTAAGGAATTGCTCAACATCCCTAGCCATCAGGGAAATGAAAATCAAAACAACTCTGAGATACCATCTCATAAATGTCAGAATAACTAAGATCAAAAACAACAATGATATCCTATGCTGGAGAGGATATGGAGTTAGGGGAACATTCATCCATTGCTGTTGGGAATGCAAACTTGTACAACCACTTTGGAAATCAGTATGGAGGTTTCTCAGAAAATTGAGAATCAACCTACCTCAGGATCCAGCAATACCACTCTTGGGCATATACCAAAAAGATGCTCAATCATATTACACTCGTTCAACTATGTTCATAGCAGCATTATTTGTAATTGCCAGAACCTGGAAACAACCTAAATGCCCCTCAACCGAAGAATGGATAAAGAAAATGTGGCACATTTACACATTAGTACTACTCAGTGGTTAAAAAAAATGACATCTAGAATTTTGCATGTAAATGGATGAAACTAGAAGACGCCATCCTAAGATGCCAAAAAAATGAATATAGTATGTACTCACTCATAAGTGGATACTAACTATAAACAAAGGATATTTAGCCTATAGCTCATGATCCTCAAGAAGCTAAGTAACAGGGTGAACCCTAAGAAAAACAAATATAGATTCACCTGGAAAGTTAAAATAGACAAGATCACCTGACAAAGTTGAAAACATAGGAGTGGGGGAGAAGTGAAGATAGAAGGAAAAGAGGATGTGAGAAGGAGAGGGCTAGAAGAACTTGAGGAAATGGGATAGTTTAGATGGAGGAAGGACAGAGATGAAAGCAAGGAAAGAGATATCTTGATTGAGAGATCCATCATGGGGTTAGCAAGAAACCTGGCTCTAGAGAAATTCCCAGGAATCTACAAGGATGACCCCAGCTAAGACCTTAAGCAATAGAGGAGAGGGTGCCCAAACTGGCCTTACCCTGTGATCAGACTGATGAATATCTTAAATATCACCATAGTATTTTCATCTAGTAGCTGATGGAAACAGGGGCAGAGACCAACAGTGGAGCACTGGTCTAAGCCCTCAAAGTTTGGTCAAAGAGTGGGAGGAGTAAGAATATGAGCAGAGTGGTCAAGACCATGATGGGGACACCCACTGAAACAGTCTACCTGAGCTAATGGGAACTCACCAACATGAGCTGGACAGGAAAGGAACAAGCATGGGAGGGAACCAGTCCCTCTGAATGTGGATGACAGTAGCATGGCTGGGGCAGACTGAGGGGCGACTGAAATTGGCACCAGAATTTGTTCCTGCTGGCTTTTTGGGAGCCTGTTCTCTTTAGCTGAATACCTTTCTCAGCCTAGATATAGTGGGGAGGGCCTTGGACCTTTCCCAAAGCAATGAGCCTTACCTTCTCTGAGGAGTGGATGGGGGTAAGATGGGGGGGTGGAGGAAATGGAAGGAGGAGAGGGAGTAGAAACTTGGAATGGGTATGCATGCTGAAAAATATAATTTGTTTTCTTTTTCAAAAAATATAAAGAGAAAGTTTTTTTTTTAAAAAAAAGCATGTGTTTGTTTCTTTTTCTTAGAAATGTGTGTGTTTCCTTATTTACCCCTCAGATAGAAAAAGTCTAACCCTCAGATACATAAAAAATTTTCTTAAGTCCTCAGACACTTCTCTTTGCTTCCCTGGAGCCGTTATGGGAACTGGCCTCCTGTTCTGCATTAGTATTGTTTAAAAGAGGAGACACTGTAGGAAAATAAAATTAGTATATTTATTCTCACAGTTTTAGGTAGAAAATTTGTGAAAGACAGACTGGGGAGATGATTCAGTGAACTTGCTCTGCAAGCAGAAGACCTTAGTGTAGATGTCCAGCATCCACATAGAAACAGGTTGTGATAGCATGTACCTGCAATTCCAGTCCTGTGTGGCAGAGACAGTTGGGTCCTGTGAGCTCAGTGTACAGTGTAGCCAACCTCTGTGATCCTGAGGTCCAGTTAGTGACCTTCTATCAGAAACATAAAGTGGAAAAAAGTGAGAAGAGCAGCCTGGTGCCAACCTCTGGCTTCTACATGTGGTCCCATGGGCAACTACATCTAAACACACACACACACACACACACACACACATACACACATACATACATGCACACACACATTGGTGGTTCTCCAAGCACATTCTCCAAAGAAAAGGGCATCAGGGTTTTTATAAACCTGATTCAAGGGTTATGGGACCAGACATTCTGGGTACATCTCTGTTGAAATGAGGGGAGACCACTAGTTAGTTCCCAGCCATTTAGCCAGGAAATAATCATACAGAAACTGTATTAATTAAATACTGTTTGGTTCATTTGCTCTAGCTTCTTATTGGCTAACTCTTACATATTAATTTACCCCATTTCTATTAATCTGCATATCACCAAATGGCTGTGGCTTACTGGCAACTGTCTCTGGCGGGGCTACATGGCTTCTTTCTCTGACTCTGCCTACGTTTTCTCTGCATTCAGTTTAGTTTTCCATGCCTAACTAAGTTCTGCCCTATCAGGCCAAGCCAGTTTCTAGATTCATTAACCAATAAAAGCAACATATAGACAGAAGGACCTCCCACACCAAATCTCAGCTTCAGACATCTCATCTCCAAGTGCTTCATGTCGGTTTATAACATTATTAAAGAATCTCTCATCTGAAACCCTAAGGCAATATCCTAGTTTTAATATTCTTATTAAAAAAACAGGTCATTAAAGTATTTTTCTTAATTAATACTTAATTTAAGTATTTAAACTTAAATAGTCAATTTTGAAAACTCACATTAACATGGAAAATTCTTATGACATTTAAAGTGTGTGTGTGTGTGTGTGTGTGTGTGTGTCGGGTAGAGAGTGTGTTTATTATTACTTAGGGGAAAACAGACTGGATTAAAGCACACCTGGTTACTGTGGATGAGGGGGAAAGAAGGGAAGGAAAAGGAATTTGAAATGTCTGCAGAGTTCATTAGTGCCCTGTTACCAAATGATTCAAGGACATCGTTGGCTGTGATTCAAACAGTTGTTCTGTTCTGAGTAACATGACGACAATCTAAAGATCCACAGCTGGACTCTGGAAAATCCCGTCTGAATCTTTTATAATAAAAGTAACAAATTTGCTGCATTGGCTGTATGACACAGGACCATCTCACAGTGAATCCTCTCAAAGCTGGGGGCCCAGAAAGGCTGCTTTCGGCAGTCAGGTGAAAAATGAGATTTGTTTTTAAGGTACTCTGGTATTAGAAAATGCTGAGTGAGTAGTTTTGAGACATTCCCAGCTAAAGCCCAAGGTAGTGAACATCTGAATTCATACAGCTTGATGAGACACAGTTCTGTCTCCAACCTTTTCCCTCTGTGACTGGGTTTCTCAGACCATCCTCAAAACAACCTACAGACGCTAGCCTGAAATGCATCATCACCTACCATATACCATTTCTTTTCTTGTTCCATAGAACTTAGATGCCACTATAGATGCTATCAATAACACCTTTTGATCTCTCTGGACTTCCTCAGATGTACTCTGAATTTGTTCTTTATCACAGCATCACTAAAATCTAAATCCAGCAGGGAACTCACACATCATTGATTTAGTTTCCCTTCATAAACAAAGTCAACATTTTAAACACCACAGTAATAGGAAGAGGTTAAAATTAAGACTATAACTTACCCTGCTAAAAGTCAACAGGTAATTGCAATGCCTCCCTTAAGTTCTTCAAAAAGTGTGCAATGCCAGTGCCTCTGTCACCTTTATGACATTCCATAAAGCTATTCATCTTTTCTTCCCTTGACTCCCAGAGTTCTTGACTGCCAGGGAATGAAATCCAAACCATCTACTGTCAGCATCCCCAAATACTTCCAGGAATGAATAGTATCCCCTTCAGATATACACTAAAAGCACTGTGCATAGTTTCTTATTCTGTGAGAGAAAGAAAAGTAATACTTTCCTTGCTGACAGACCAGTCATCCCTTCCCTGCAAACATTTTATAAAATCGCTTATAAGCGATTTTGCATGCTACAATTTGCATGTCAGGTATAAATTTTCAGGCACACCTCCTGGAAATGCAGTGTCTAATACACCTTCCAGTGCATGCAGACCACATCCTGGCCAAGGCTGAACACTGGTAATGCTAACCAGATCCGGACTACAGGAAGCAAGATGCCACACGGGACAGCTGTCAACACTCTCTCAGCACCCAGCCTTCAATTCTGCACTCCCCAGCAATTAACAAGGAGCTAGGTTTGGAAGGAAAGAGACACCTTGTAATTCCAAAAGCAAAGGAGAAGGGTCCCTGGGCTTTCCTTCGTGACTGCTGTGCCAACGTTGACCACTGTCTGAAGGTGGTTCATAGCTTTATGACTGCAGCTTCCAAGCCCTGTCCTCCTGAAACATATGCTGAACATCAGCTTATTCAGTCCTCAACAATCCCAGACAAGTTTAGAATACCACATCGTCACACTTTATTTTAAGGGACTGATGTCTGACAAAAGCTCTTCTGAAGACAGAAAAGTGATTGATTGATAACTCTTGATGCATTTAGCAAATATGCAATCCCGATTCCAGCTAAAAGGTTTTATTCTTTCATCCTTCATTTAATAAGCGTGTTATAGTATCCATAGTTCAAAATTGGTGGTGAATGATACCTCTGAAGCAAAAACAAGAGGCAAGAGCTTCCACATACCTACTCATCTCATGCATAGCTATATACTTACACAAACCACAAGCATGGAATATAGACTTTTCAATTATCAAAATGATAAGTGATTCACAAATACAAAAATCATTTAACCCAAAACTCAAAATAATATTTTTCACTCTAGTTTTCAATTTTTCAGGATGTATTCTATAGTATTACAACATAATATATTATTTATCATTAAATGTTTATTGATATAATTTATGCAGTGACTCCCAATAACTAAGCACTTTGTTTTCATATTGTCTGTATTAGTGGACGAGATATACTGTTAACTCAATTCTTACAGAGCAGAGATTAAACCCAGACACTTACATGCCAGGCCAGTGCTCTAGCAGAGAGTTAAAATTCCAACCTTAGGATAAAGTTAATTTTATAAAAATAGTTAACACTTGCACATAATTAATATGTGTCTACCTTAACTATACAAAGCATAACTAAATGTAATTATTACTTTCTTAAAGATTAATTTTATTTGTATGTATATGTATTTGTATGTGTCTGTATGTATATGCACACTTGTGTGTGGATACCTGAAGAGACCAAAAGAAGTAGCTGGAATTACAGGTGGTTGTGAATCACCCAATATGGATGGATGCTGGAAACCTAACCCAGGTGCTCTGGAAGACCAGCAAGTGCTTTTAACCACTGAGCCATTTCTCCAAGCCCTAACTATTTTTAATTGTAACTATTTATGAGTTAATAATAGTTACATTTGAAAATGTAACTATTTCTAAAAGATCTTTTAAAAAAATGTTTAAAGTCAGATTACTACCTGAAAAAAAGTTTGTTTGATAGTTTTTCACTGTTCTTTACATGTGGAAAAATTGGAGCCCATGAATGGTGTATTTTACAAGTTTATTGCACTCTCCAGAGGAGAGAGTCTACATCATACTCACAGGATTTTCACTCTCACCTTATGCATGATTCTAATTATATGTAATAATTCTAATAATGAATTTGAAGAGAGAAAAAGATTACTGACATTTAATATGCAATCATTGTTTCAAAATGAAAATATTGGTAGCAAATGAAGAATCTGGAGATTAGAAATATCCCAAAATAAATCCATTACATACTTAAGATGGATAGCAGTCTGTGATGTTGAATTTAAGAATAAGACTTCTACAAACACAAGGATCCCCACATGACTTAACTGCACTTGAGTCTTTTTTCAGTGTCTCATTCCTTCCTGCCTCTGTCCTGCTAAACTCTGACTATACTGTTCAATTTCACAAAGCTCTTCAAGCACCCCAGCACCTCAGAAGCATTCCTGATATTCTCCTTGTTTGGAACCCTTTCTTTCTGCTCTTTACATCCTTGGGTCTCATTTCTTAAAATGTCAGGTTACTCGGTAACTGGTCCTTTATGGGCATGCTGCAAATATATTTGTTGAAAAAGCAAATAGAAATCTATGTAGCTATTTTGATAACCATATGACCTTAAGAAAAATAATTAGCTTTGTCTAGTCTAAGAAAAAGGTGAGTTAAAAATATATACAATATGTCCACCAAAATATTTGAAATAAATCTGTCCAGGAGTAAAAGCAGAAGTAACTTCAAATTCTTATTTTCTAGAATGCAATGAAAATTATGAGTGAGCTTCTACCCTGCTCGAATTTTTTTTTTCTGAATCCACATTTTACTTGCGTTGAAAACTCGGTTCTATGACAATGGAGCTAAGCAATCCTCATTTTTAGGACAGCAAGCTATACATCAACTACTGGAGATACCACGCTTCACATTTTTAATAAATAACCATGATAATTTCATTCTGTTAATTTTCCAGTTAAATTGTTAAAACATAATAGTTATCCTTTAAGTAAAAATTGGGCATTGAGTAGGATTAAAGCCTTTTCATGAAATACGACTGCAGTAAAAACACACAGCAGGACACAAGGACTGTAGGGGCTGACAGTTTGATGTACCTCTGAAAACTCAATAAATCAAGTGTTTGGTGACTCACCCATGTTCAGATAATCGGGATTTTACAGTAACAAAAAATGGTAATTCACACTTGTATCTTCTCTGTGACTTCTCAGTCCAAGTTGCTCACTTCCCAAGTCTAAAGCGGGCTCCTTTCTGCCCAGCTGTGCTGATTCAACCTGGAGCGGGAGACACTGAGTTCTGACATCCTTAGAAGCTGCCACGATTGTGTGATGGAAATAAAACTGACAGCTCTGTCAGGGATGTGAGAAGCAGAACCGGATCCGTCCTGTTCCTGCAGAGATGTGCTAGCTGTACACAGCTGAAGATAATAAAAGCAATTTTGGTGGGTAAGATGTGTATATATAGTTCAAAGACACATGGGAGAGGTACTGATACACCCTTTGTCACTAACTTAATTAGTGATGAGTGCTGTCTTACCACAGGTTTGCCAATCCCCTGGAAGAAGCTGAAGAGATTTCACTTACTGACTACCCTTTATTTACATTTAGACTGTGTCTCTTTATAGTCCAAAATCATTGCAAACCAATCTCTTCCCTCCTGGTTTGAAACTTTAGGTAATGAATTTAAGATGTTTGGAAGTATTAAGTCCTATGATAAGGAACTTAACAACAAATACCCACTGATCATGTAACTTAAGCATCTGATCATTTTAAAGTGCCTGTAACCTTCAGGGTTGGTTTTATTGTTTATGTTTTATCGATAAGAAAACCAAGATGAAGTGAGTAAAATTAAGTTTTTAATTTAAGTCACATAGCCTGTGAATAGCAGACCCAGAATTCAGACTCTCTCCCTCCCTCCCTTCCTCTCTCACTTTCCCTTCTTCCCTCCTTCTTGCTTTCTGATGTTGTTGACAGAATCTCTCCCACACACTCCACAGCTACTGAGAAAATATTCAGGGTTGTCTGCAAAGAAAGATATTCTAGGATGGGCATGGTGGTTCATGCATTTGATCCTACTCAGGAGGCAGAGGCAGGCAGATCTATGTGAGTTTGAGGCCAATCTGGTCTACCTACATAAAGAGATCCAAGGAGTCAAACAACAATGACAAAAGGGGAAGTTATGTTCCTTCTATAACATGTGAGTTGCATAATCTCCACAAACTCATCTGAAAAACTTCTAAAGCCTAACGTAAAAAGTATGGCCTGAGTTGTTCAAGAGCCATAACATCTCTGTAGTGCCATTTCCGAGCCAGATGCCTGCACAAGGCATGCACACTGTAGCAGTGCTGGCCACTGGCTGTCCCTCTGTACCTCTAGCACATGGGCTACAAAGGACCAGACTACCCTGAGCAACTGAAGAATAAATTTTCCACTAGGTAGGTCACTGAAAATGATTTTTATGATCAATAAGTTTTGTTAAAGAAATATCTTCAGATAAGAAGAGAATCTTGTCGGTTTACCCTTCCCCAGAGATCAATGCATGTCTCACTTAGGGTTTTCCTTGTTACCTAGCTTCTCTGTGGTTGTGGACTACAGGCTGACCATGCTTTACATCTAACATCTACTTATGAATAAGTACACCCCATGTTTGTCTTTCTGGGTCTGTGTTACTTCACTCAGCATGATTTTTCTTCTAGTTCCATCCATTTGCCTGAAAATTTCATGGCATTTTTTTAGCCTCTGAGTAGTATTCCATTGTGTAAATGTATCACATTTTCTTTTTCCATCCTTTGTTTGAGGGACATCTAGTTGTTTACAGGTTCTGGCTATTATGAAAAATGCTGTTAGGAACACAGTTGAACAAATGTTCTCGTTCTATGAGTGTCCATCATTTGGGTATATGCCCAAGAGTGGTATTGCTGGGTCTTGAGGTAGATTAACACCCAATTTTTTGAGAAACTGCCATACTGATTTCCAGAGTGGTTTACAAGTTTGTACTCCCACCAGAAATGAAGGAATGTTCTCCTTACTTCACATCCTCTCCAGCATAAGCTATCATCCATGTTTTTGATCTTAGCCATTCTGACTGGTATACAATGATATGGCAGAGTAATTTTGATTTGCATTTCCCTGATGGCTAAAGATTTTGAGCAATTCCTTAAGTGTCTTTTGGATATTTGAGATTCTTCTGTTGAGAATTCTCTGTTTAGAACTGTACCCCATTTAGTTGGACTGTTTGTATTTTTGATGTCTGGTTTCTTGAGTTCTTTATATATTTTGGAGATCAATCCTTTGTCCAGTGTGGGGTTGGTGAGTATCTTTTTCCATTCAGTTGGCTTCTGTTTTGTCTTTGTGCCCTTTGCTTTATAGAAGCTTCTCAGTTTCAGGAAGTCCCATTTATTTATTGTTGCTCTCAGTATCTGAGCTACTGGTATTATATTTAGGAAGTGATCTCCTAGGCCCATGCATTGATGGCTACTTCCCACTTTCTTTTCTATGGTGTTCAGTTTGTCTGGATTTATGCTGAAGTCTTTGATCCATTTGGATTTGAGTTAACACATGGGGATAGATATGGATCCATTTGCATTCTTCTATATATTGACATCCAATTATGTCAGAACCATTTGTTGAAGATGCTTTCTTTTTTCCACTGTATAATTTTTGCTTCTTTGTTAAAAATCAGATATTCATAGGAGTGTGGATTAATATCAGGCTCTTTAATTCATTTCCATTGCTTTACCTGTCTATTTTTATGCCAATACCAAGTTGTTTTCATTATTGTAGCTCTATAAAAGAGCTTAATGTCAAGGATGGCGATAACTCTGTAAGTTCCTTTATTATACAGGATTGTTTAATACTTAGTTTTTTCTTTTTCCATGTGAATTTGAGTATTGTTCTTTCAAGGTCTGTGAAAAAATTTGTTGGGATATTAAATCTGCAAATTTGCTTTTGGTAAGAATGCCACTTTTATTACCTTGATCTTACATATTCAAGCATGGGAGATCTTTCCACTTTCTGATATTTTCTTCAATTTTTCTTCAAAGACTTGGGAGCATGGGGGTAGGGAAGTGGTGGGCAGAAGGGGAGGGGAGAAGGGAAGAGAGGGGGAGAACATGAGGAAATGGGATGGCCAAGATAGGGGAAGGGCAGAGCAGAAGAACAAGGCAAGAGATCTCTTGAGTGAGGGAATCTTCCCCGGGGAAATAGCTCCATTAATAAAGGGCCTACTTCACAAACATGAGAAGCTATGTTCCCCATGTGGGTACACATTGCTAACCCTGGCACTGGCAAGGTACAGACTGAATGATTCCTGGAATTCATTGGCCACCTCAGCCTGTTCTGCCTAATTGGTTAGTTCCAGAACAATAAGACACCCTGTCTCAAAGGAGATGGGAGGTGTTTCTTCAAAGGCCCTGAAGGCTGTCCTCTGGCCTCCACATGTTTGTACAAACAGGTACACTTTTCTTTCTGTATGCATATATATATGAGGAAAAACTTTATGGGTTTCTAACTTGAGATTTTTTGTTGCTTTTGTCCTCTGTCATGTGTGTGTATGTACTGTGTGCGTATGTGTGTGTGACTGATAAGTTATAATTGTATTAAATATCATAATTGTATTAAATAAGTTATAATTGTATTAAATATTATAATTGTATTGAATATTGTATTAAATAGTCACTTGAAAGATAAGTTTAAAATTAAAAAATACAAAATTTAAGAGCTCTATCTGACTAACTTTCCACTGAATAATGTGCATGTCTGTCTCGTTGGTACAATAAAAGAAACGCAAACTTGATAATCTCACCTCTACCTGACATCTTTTCAGAAATCAGATCATCACTTTGTAAGATGGAGATACTGAAAATACCCACTTTAGAAATGTATGTAGTTATTCACATGAAGATCTTTGGTAAATAATAAGGTCCAACCAAACCCACTGTTAGCCAATGTCTAACTCTGAACACAACTTTATATAATAAAAGATTCCCGCTAACTTTCTGGAGTTTCAAGCAGTTCTGATGTTAGTGAATTGGAAATGCCTTTTGGTATTTTAAGCTTAAACATCTTTTTTCCCAAGCTGCCTCCGTTGTGATCTGGGTTTGGAGATGTGCACTTGTCATTGTGGCGGCTGCTGTGACCGCACACAAGGAAGGTCATGACCTCTGCATGTCCTCCTGTTAGAATGCTGACAGACCAGAAAGAGCATGAAAGAACATCTTGAAAAGCCAAGCAGACTTACACTAGATCCATTCTGCATAAGTCACTTCCTTGATAATCCTCACCCTCAAGTCAGTTAAACCAAAGATCCCTGATGACGGGAGGAAGTCACATGCCCATATTTAGAGGCCCAGAGTGCAAGAAAAATAAAAGCCCTTTTCATGTTGCATTCATATTTACAGTAACTTTTCAGATAGTATCTGAGTATATAATGATTGCCGGGTGGTAGGAAATGAGCAGTAATGAACAGTGCTGAATCATTTCATCATCTAAGAGAAAATGTCAAGAACAAAGTCTAATGATTATCCCCAACAAGCGAAATACTGCAGACCACAAATGGCTTGCCATCCTAATCCATTCCAAGCTTAAACCAGCACATACTTGCATGCACACACAGACCCTACAGACCCTATGGGCAGTTACTGAAAGAGTTAATTTGGGACTCGGAGCACTGACACTTTAAGCTCTGCTTCAAAAGCTTGTAGATGGCAGAAAAATCAATACACTTTTTATCAGACCTTAGTGTTTATAGAAGCAATACAAAACAGGATTTTGTTAAATGTATATATTACGCTAGATCAAACTGTAAGTTAAAACATCTGTGTCCAAGTTAATCTCAGACACAGCATGGAGATTATTTGAGTTGTGTGTTTCCTCTTGTGGCCGTTTTAGATGTGGCTTTAAGGGGGGTGGGTGGGAAATCATTTTCTTAAGCTTTTTAGTTGTCTGCAACAGTGCCAACAGTTGAACACACAGCAGTATTTTTCAGTTACCCAAGTGAACAACACAAAGGAAAGAAAACTCCTTTAGGAATTCCAAGAGAGTGTTGTGCCAGCAATCTGTAAAAAACAGATTATATGTATATAAATACAGGCATGGACATCTAAGATTGCTATAGGCTATCCATAACATAAAAATTTCAATTAAGACCATTCTTATGAGCAATTATCACATTCTGGAAGACCATACACAATTTGTGAGTGGATTATATCACCTCCTCAATGAAACAAGACTTAAAACGTAAGTGAGTATAGTGGACTTAGCCTCGCATACATGAATCATTTTTAGAGCAATCAAGGCCTTTTAGAAAGTTTTTGGTTCTTGTTTGTAAGAGACAAGAAACTAAGTTGATGGAAGCTTTCTTTTTTTAGATCTGTTTTTAAAGGATCAGACATCTGTAATTCAAATCCATTTTGATTGAAACAGTAAATTTGACTCAATTCTGAAATTTCATTTCAAAAGTGTAAGAGAGAAATTCATGGGACCCCTCAAAGTAAATGACAAGCCTGGTCTCTGAAATATGTCAGGAACACATTAACACCATGTAAAAATAACAGCAGAAACAAAACCAAAGTCACAACGGCCAAATGTCCTGAAAACAAGAATCAAAGAAGGAAACTCTCAAATTTAATATTAATTATATCTTTGCTAAGTAACTGGGCATTAAGAGTGAACCTACTCAATAACTTTTAGTGCAGTGATGTTATTCATTCTTTGTTTACTTCAAGTGCTAAGTAAAGACATGTACTGAAGGTTTAGAAGACTGTATTGTAGAAGCAAAGCAGACTCACTCATCAATATACAAAAGTATTTTAAAATACACATTATGATGAAACTCTATTCTATATGCTAGAAACACACATATAAGAAATATAACTCACCGATTTATATATGTATACTACTGAAACTGAGCACCATGAAGAAAGTGAAGCAAGAAACAAGGACTGGGATTATCTAAGAACTGGCATTTAAATGGGATTTTCAGAAAAAGCCTTTTATGTTATGAGCATAGTCGTGAGTGAACTTAAGGCCCATGAATGTCTGTAGAAAGACTATCCATACAGAAGGCACAAGAATATAAGATGAGCCAGGTATGGACTTGCTTAATGTCCTTACAGATGTCAAGGGGCTTGAAGCAGTCAAGCAGCACAATACTGGGTGCTGGTCACTGCCTTCCAACTTGTTTGAGACGGAATCTCCTTGTTCACCATTCTGAACACCAGGGTTGTTGGGAAGACTTAGGGTTTTTCTGTCTCAGCATCTGACCTTACTATATGAACAGAGAACTTACGGATACATGCTACCATCCCTAGCTTTTACACAATCAAGTTTGAACTTTGTTCCTCACTCTTACACCACAAATACTTGACCCAGGGCGCCACCTCTCCAGTCTAGTTCTGCTTACTTCCTTACCTATCCAGAGTTAGCCCAGGAATGCTGTCTTCTCCTATCTGCCACATATCTCTGGTCTCTATGCCACTTCTTTAGAATATAATTTTCCTAGTTTAAGGGTTTGTCTATGAGTCTCATATTAACATTCTTCTCAGAGTACAGGAAAATAGATCTGGTACTACTTATACAAGAACATAGTGGGTGCCTTGTACCTGGAGCAGAATGCACTAAAACTTATGGAGGATGCAAAATTATCTTCATTCTTAACATACAAAAAGGCTACTCAAAAATAATAAGTATGCTTCTTTGAGTGCTTAGTTCACTAGCAGAGAGGAAAATTAGTCTTTCCTTCCAATAGTTGGCACAGGAAGTTAGTTTCAACCCATTTTAGGAGCACATTCATAAGTGCAATTAACCTAAGGTTGAGTAACAATGAGCATTTTCTATATTATATAATTATCTCAAGGTTTAAGATAATCAATGCTTGTCTAAAGAATGGGCATATCTCCATTAGGAAAGGAAATTGAGGCTATGATTCATGACATAAGCAAGGCAAAAATGAATGAAATTTAATTTTTATATCAATCAATTCCAAGGACACTTTCTCCTGCCTTAAATACACATGTTCATTTATGGAAAACAATGATTTTTATTATAAAAGTTATACAGGCTCATTAAGACTCTGAATATTATGAACAAAAAGAAAAACCACTTCACAATTAAAAACCCAGAGATAAACAATATTATTATTTTGGTATATTTCACTTTTTCCTCCTTTGAGTATGCATAACCATTCATACTATCTATGTATTATTCAATGCCTGGCCTTGAACATTTGAGGGACATTGTACAAAGTACAATTCATATCTGTGAGACAATTATTTCCATGAATCACATTAGCTTAGACCTATGTTCAATGGTGTGCTTTGCGAAGTCTGCATTATAGATTTTCATTGCACCACAATGAATGGTTTGTTTGGCTTCCTTTCTGCATCTCTCCATCCAGGTTAGGGTCAAGTACACTGCGGCTTTGCTCTGCTTAGTTGTAGTACTAGGGATTTAAACCTAGGGCCCTGCAGATTCTAGACAAATGTTCTCCACTGGAGCTATATCACAATGCTCTTTTACTTTTTACTTTGGGCTAAGGTCACCTTAAGTTACCCAGGCAGCCACTAAACTTGATTCCTCCTGATTCTGCCTGCAGCATAGCTATGATTTGCAAAAACACACCAGCAAAGCCTGACTGGCTCCCAGTTTTTGTAAATAAAGTTGTATTGAAGCATATCCCATTCATTTGTAATTGTATTGTCTGTGGTTGATTTCACATTATACTAGCAAAGTTGCAAAAGAATGATTAGGGCAAGAAATTGTGGGGCTTACAAAGACTAAGATATTTACTAACTGTATGACTGGTCTCTTATAGACAATGTTTATTAAATAACTGCCTGACCCCATATAAATATAACCATCACTTTCCATGTAACATGCAGAACAATATTACCTGTGCCCTCTCCTACCTGTACTAGGGATTGGTTAGTTCTTTAGCCAAATAGTCTGAGTGCCCTTTATATGTCACACTTGGACTTAGAAGTGATTTAGATTTGGAAGTTCAGAATATTTACAGGTACATAAGGTATCTTGGGAATAGAACTCAGCAATACCACTTTTTAACATATAGCCAGAAACTAAAAACAACCTAGATGCCCCTCAACCAAAGAATGCATAAAGAAAATGTGGTACATTTACACAATGAAGTATTACTCAGCTGTTAAAAAAAGTTATGAAATTTTCAGGCAAATGGATGGAACTAGAAAAAAAAAGTCATCCTGACTGAGTTAACCCAGACCCAGAAATCACTCATAAGTGGATTTTAGATGTAAATCAAAGGATAGTCATGATACAATCCACAGCCCCACAGAAGCTAGGTAACAAGGAGGATCCTAAGAGGGACACATGGGTCACCCTTAGAAGGGGAAATAGATGAGTACTCTTGGGTAAACTGGGGTTGGGAGCTTAAAGGGGGGATGGGCAATGGGAGCATGAGGGACCAGGATGGCCGAGTTGTGGAGAGGATAGAGAAGGAGAGCACTGAAATAGATATCTTGATAGAGGCAGTCATTTTGGGGTTGGGGAGAAACCTAGTGCCAGGGAATCTCCCAGGAATCCACAAGGATGACTCCAGTTAAGACTCCTAGCAATAGTGGAGAGGGTGCCTGAACTGGTCTTCTCCTGTAATCATATTGGTGACTACCCATCATAGAACCTTCAACCAGTAACTGATGGAAGCAGAGGCATAGATCCACGGCCAAGCACTGGGCTGACCTCCAGGAATTCAGCTGAAGCAAGAGGAGGGATTATATAAATAAGACAGGCTAAGGTCATGACAGGGGGAAACCCAGAGATAGCTGGCCCAAACTCATGGGAGCTCACGGACTCTCTAGACTGACAGTTAGGGTGTTGGCATGGGAATGACTTAGGCCCTCTGCATGTGGGTGATATGTGCAGCTTGGTCTGTTTGTAAGGTCCCTAGCAGTGGGACCAGGATCTGTCCCGAGCACATGAGCTGGCTTTTTGTAACCTATTTCCTATGGTGGGATGCCTTGCCCAGTCTTGATGCAGTGGGGAGGAGTTTGGTCCTCCCTCAACTTGCTATGTCATGCTTGGTTGACTCCAATGGGAGGTCTTACCCTTTCTGAGAAGGGGATGGAGGGGGGATAGAAAGGAGGTGGGGGAGGAAGTGGGAGGAGAAGAAGGAGAGGAAAATGTGGTTGGTATGTAAAATAAATTTTGAACATTTAATTTAAAAAAGGAAAAAATTATAAGAACTCAAATCTAAACATTGCCATGATTTTAGTTCCATACACACCTTACACACTAGCATGAAAATAATTCTGGGATATATTTCTAATAACTTTGCATATGAAGCAAAATTTAATGGTGTGCAACTTCCCAGTTGTGTTATGTTAGTATTCAGAATGTTACAGATTTTATAACGTTTCAGATTCAGAAATACAGATGTGTATTTTAAGTTTCTAATCAGTATCTCCATATTGCATCAGGGACACCTACAGGCACAGCGCAGCTTTGTTTTGTTTAACCTTTGCCCCAGTTGCAACAGAGCATATTCAAGGTTCTGTGAAGAAGCAAGGGCAACGAGTTTGGTTGTCATAATGGAAACAAACTGAGTGGGGTTTCCTGCTGTGAAGGTTGAAGGATCAATACCTTCGTATTTCTTTCCTTGACAGCCCTCACGGATCTCTTTTTATTTGTTCTACTTGTTGGCACAACACTGCTTTTCAAAGCATGTTCTAAAATAATTGTTCTTTACCCATCACATTTTATTCTAAAGAAGGGAAAATTCCTCCATTTACAGTATGGAAAGCCACACTGGCTCTCGTGCCAGCAAATGATTTTTTTTCTGAGCACATTCTAGACCTAAAGGATCAAGCAAGTGGATGGACTGTAACATGAGGGCCAGCTTGTTGGGATTTCCGTCCCGCCCGGTACCCCAACAGCCGGCAAGCAACAAAGGAAATCACACACAAGACTCCATAAGGTTATAAACTGATTGGCGCATTAGGTCAGGCTTCTTGTTAACTCTTATAACTTATGTTACCCCATTATCCTTATCTATGTTAGCCACATGGGCTCAGTACCTTTCTCAGTGTGACAGCTTACATGTTGCCTCTTCGGTGGTCTGCCCAGGAATGGCTGAGAGAGAGCTTCTGCTTCCAGAATACTCCCAGTCTCTTTGCTCCACCCCTACTTCCTGTCTGGCTTTCCCGCCTATACTGCCTGCCTGGCCAATCAGCGTTTTATTAAAATATGATTGACAGAATACAGATAATTCTCCCGCACCATTTCCCTCTTTTTTTTTTTTTTTAAACAAAGGAAAATACCCATAATCCATTTGTTGGGAATGTGGGCGTAGTATTTCAGGCTACTTCCTGCTGGTTGGGGGCGCTGATAGTCTTAAGGGGACCTAAAGAAAATTTAGAGTTATAATCAAGTCATGACTGAGTATCCTGTGAGTCTCGATCATCTCAGGCAGCAGTCTTGGATCAGTTCTGGATGTAGACCTCTGTCATCTGGGCCATCTGTTCCTATCGGAGATTTTTCAGGTGGCCTCCCTTGGTCAAAGGTGATTATTCTTAACTCTGAATAAATCCAGAGTCTCTTGTTTTCTGTGGAAACAAAAGCAAAATCTCTTCTCCAAAGTAACATACCTTTTGACTTCAGTTTTGAAGCCAAGGTATTTTCAAAATTCCTATCTTGGGTTAGTTCAGCAGCATTTATAAACAAAAGTCTTTTAGCAGTTGTTGCTCCTTCCTCAGCAATCAAACAATTTAAAGAGAGCATAATAGCATACAGTATGAAGATTCTCTGTGCATTTTCCATCTTTATGTGGCTTTATTTTAACCTCTATTTCTTTTATTTTTACTTTTAACTTTTGGCTTTTGAGACAGGTTCTCTGTATATATCTTTGTCCTGGAATAACTCTGTAGACCAGGCTATCCTTGAACTCACAGAGATCCTTCTGTCTCTGCCTCCCCAGAGCTGGGATTAAAGGTGTATGCTACCACACCTTGAACTCACAGAGCTCTGTCTCTGCCTCCCAGGAATTGGGATTAAAGGCATGTACTACCACACCTTGAGGTCACAGAGGTCAATCTACCTCTACCCCTTGAAGTCACAGAGGTCAATATGCCTCTACCTCCCGGGCATTGGGATTAAAGGTGTGTACCACCACACATAACCACTCTCTTTTTACTTTAAGAACTTTAACTTTTATCCTGCATTTATTTGTAACACACTATAAACCATTTAGAGGTTTTCTTCGTCTTTGAATCTCTCTTTACTGTATATTTTTCTTTTTCTGACCACATGAGCCATTAATTTACTAAGCAATATGGAGAGCCGTGGCTTTGACGGCTAGATCCAGCTCATTCCTTAGCTTTTCAGCCTCAAGGCTGAGGTACCAGCCAGAGCTGTGTTCACTGCCACAACTCTATGGCGTTTCAAGGTCCTTGCCAGCAAGCAAGCTGCAGCATTCTGCTCACAGACTACACTCAGTCGGACTGCCTGCCTAAAAGAGTCAGAGTTTGCCCTGGCAGGACGGCCCAGAAAGACAGCATTTTAAAATAGCGCAGCTTTTTTCCTGCTACGGCTGAAAACCGAAAAGCATGCATTCAGCTTTTCATCAACACCGTTTAAGTGCTTCGCGGCAGGACCTCTTAAAAGAGCTGCAAGGTTTTGCAGCTAAAGCTGAGTCAGGAAGCCTCTCTCAGATGAGAGCGCTTGCTTGCCTCTAGCAAGCAAAGTAGACCTGAGAAATTGTTGCCACCAAGAAGCCATGCTTTACTCTATTCTTTTCCAAGCTTTCTCAGGCTTTCTGTGGATTCAGTTATCCACGTCTGGGCGCCATATGTAACATGAGGGCCAGCTTGTTGGGATTTCCGTCCCGCCCGGTACCCCAACAGCCGGCAAGCAACAAAGGAAATCACACACAAGACTCCATAAGGTTATAAACTGATTGGCGCATTAGGTCAGGCTTCTTGTTAACTCTTATAACTTATGTTACCCCATTATCCTTATCTATGTTAGCCACATGGGCTCAGTACCTTTCTCAGTGTGACAGCTTACATGTTGCCTCTTCGGTGGTCTGCCCAGGAATGGCTGAGAGAGAGCTTCTGCTTCCAGAATACTCCCAGTCTCTTTGCTCCACCCCTACTTCCTGTCTGGCTTTCCCGCCTATACTGCCTGCCTGGCCAATCAGCGTTTTATTAAAATATGATTGACAGAATACAGATAATTCTCCCGCACCAATGGACTAAATTCTAAAGACTTGGCAAGACCTTCTGAGGAAAAACAAGGAAATATAAGCAACTTCTCCTCTGGCAAAGCAAAGGAGGAAGAGGTAGCTACTAGAAAGGAGGTGTGATGACAATAGATAAGCAAATTAACAAATAGTAAATAAATCTTCAAAGTCAGAGTATGGGAAAGCATGCAGGATCCCTGGACAGAGCAGACTTAAGGGCTATCTGTGGGTATGTATTCAGCACTGCTCATGAGAAACAGGACCACCAAACGGGTAACTAGACAGCCTTCCTTTGGTGGCACATACAGATCTAGCTACCTGCCACTAGAGGACTAGAATTAAATCCCCCTTACATGCTTAGACTCTAAGCTACCGAGAAAGGAATAGGAACTACATCAGACATCAGAGCCAAGGAACAATGACTTCTAGCATGTCGAAGGATAACTTCAATTTCAACACATGCAAAGTACGACTTTTTTCTTTTTCTCCAATCTGTGCTATATTCTTAACCAATGAGCAGTGCTGCTGTCCTCCACTTAAGGGTACCAGTCCCAGACTCCAGGTTCATCACATCTCTTGTCTGACTTCTCATTCTTATGTTGAAACTGTTTGGGTGATTTTTTAAAAAATGTGTAGCCCAGGCTGGCCTTGAACTCATGATCCTCCTGCCTTTGCCTCCTTCAGCAAATCCTACCTGTGTGTGCCACCACACAAAACAAAACAAAGTACAGTATAGGTCCAGCCTAAGAGCCTTTTAATTGCCACTGTTATCTTTAAGGCCAGGCCCTCACCCACTATCTCCCAGACTGTTATATGTAAGCTTCTTAAGCAACATCTATATATTTAGCGCCCCACATTTTCAAGCCAAGTAACATTAGTCCCTTCTTAAAATGCTTCAAAGTCTCTCTACATTCTACAAGATAGACTTGAATTCTCAGCATATCAGAAAATATATGCCCACCTTACCAAACACCTCCCCCGCCAACACATAGCCCATGCTGAAACTCCACTCCAGCCATCACACCAGCATCCTCCAGTCTCTTTCTCATAAATGCTCTACATGGACAGCCCCTCAGCCTCGAATCCCTACCCCTGCTTTGTGCACCTGCTCGAGTGACATCACCGACAGAAAGCGTGGGAATCTCTATCTGCGGTGTCATAAGCCCCGCTCTCCAGTTTGCAGCTTCACCTCTAGTTGTCCATGGTACCCTCAGAGAAGAGCTGTGGAAGCCACCATGTCTGCCTTATTTCTATTAGGAACCTTGAGCTCTTGGATTAATGCTCAGCTTATAGAAATAGTTAATGCCTTTTTAAACTAAATTTTAAATCTTGAAATAAAGATGGAGGTGGCATAACTTTTTTTCACATCTCAACATCTTAGTTTCAAAAACTACCACCTAACATGAATATTGTGACTAGTAGGGTACAAGATAGATCCCTCAGTTTCTATTGAGATTGCTATTATTTTATTTGTATGTGTTATTTTCCTGTATGTACGTCTGTGCACATACCTGGTGCCTAGAGAAGACAGAAGCGAGCACTGGATCCCCTTGTATTGGCATTATAGATGGTTATGAACTGCCATGTGGGCAGTGGGACTAGAACCTGAGTGCTCCGGAAGGACAGGCAGTGCTCTTAACTGTTGCTTATCCATCTCTCCAGTTCCCTGTACTATGAGTTCTACAGGACATTTTAGGAAACCTGAGGTAGGGTTCCTTCTTCCACGTAGAAAGGCAAGTGCACATGAGAGTTTTGATTTGTCCTTCATCAGTCAGTCTTTGGTGCCAGGACACACGGCTTGGCAGCCTTATTTAAATTGTATAACAAGTAATTCTCACTAATCTAAGTAAAAGGTCTCCCCGCATGTAATAACGTTTAGACTATCTGTGTTCAGCAGTACCATTCCTCCTCAGTCCAGGCATAGCGTTTTAAAGAAAGAACAATGTGGCAATAATCACCATTTATTTTCAAGCACTGCATATTTGTTTCAACAAATTTCACAACATTTCCCAAGGGATTTGCAAGAAAGCTACCAAGAATGCTTAGCAGAACAACATATGGAATGCTAATTTTGTTGTGATGCTACATTCTAATACAGCAAGAAACAGATTCTTCACAAAATCAGCAGATTTGCAAACACTAATTAAGAAACACTGAAAACTATCAAGGTCAATTTAAGAATCCATTTGAAAACAAATATTCCCAGTTATGTTAGTTCTAGTAATTTCTCAGCAGGGATTTGCGGAACATCAACAAACTTTCACTGTGCAGTGTTTTCCACGGAGGTAAATAAACAAAGGTATATTTTGGATTCTGAATACACAGTTGCACATAGAGTTTAAGACAACCGATTGGAAATAACTAATTTATGTATGTTGGTACAATCAGTCACTCCTTGGGAACTGAAAATCCTCAGAGTGTCAGTTTGCTTCTTAGCCTAAGATTCATGTCTCCCAAGGGACTTTGCGGGAATCCTGTGTTAGTCCAAAGAGTATGTTCGGGTTCTGTCAACTGCTAGTCTGATTCTCTGCCTTGTAAAATAAGAATAGATAACCAATAAAATTATAGCTTCATAAATGAACTCTCAATTCTGCCTGTTATTCGTGTGTTATCTGTTTCATTGTCATGCCATTATCTGCAAAAACTTGAAACAATAATCAAGGGACAATCTATACAACATGTATACACATATATACCCACATATGTGTATGTGTGTTATGCATGTACATATGTGAATGATTCTTCACATGTTCTAGTTAATGGTAATTGATTAAACTTTTCACTTGTCAGTCTCACTGTGTGCTTAATGCTACTCAGCTCACCATGGCTAACCCCACCTCCCAAACTAGACCTCCAGCAGGCCTGGTAGCACAGGCCTTTAATCCCAGATACATGAGAATCTGAAGAAGGGTTACAAGTTCAAGACTGATTTTAAAGATTAAAGAAGGCCTTTAATCCCAGATACATGAGAGTCTGAAGAAGGGTTACAAGTTCAAGACTGACTTGGAGTACAGAGTGACTTCAAGGCTGGCCTGGAAAACATAGGGAGAACTTTCAAATATATAGATATAGATATAGATATAGATATAGATATAGATATAGATAGATAGATAGAGAGAGAGAGAGAGAGAGAGAGAGAGAGAGAGAGGAGACAAATCAGTGGTAGAGACTTGCAGATCAAGGGTAGGGCTCTAGATTCAGTCCCCTAGGCTGGGGAAAATACAGACCCACTCACAACATCAAGCTATTTGAAATAATACAATTGTAAATTCTTAATTCTTCTTCAACTAAGAACCCTAAGCCAAAAACAGAATTAGTCTAAATAGCAAAGGTGGAATAAAATTGTCCAGGGACCAAAATGTTCTATATTATTTCAGTATGTTATTGTTTTTATCTCTTTATTTCTCATTTTGTTCCAGAAGGCACACAGAATAGGTTTCTTTAAAATAAGTATGACATTGAGTACAATTTGGGGAAAAATGAAATGGAATTTGCCTGTAATTCCTACTAAGTTTTTTCTGATGGAACTTAAGGAAAAAAAAAACTTGGATAAAGAAGCCTTCTGTCCCAGAAATTCACAACACTGGATTTCTCAGATTAGAACCAAACAGAGTTTAAGGAAAAGATGCAAAACTACAAAAATATGCATGATACAGAAGTAAACATCACAGAGACGCACAAGTCCATTAACACCACAAAGTCACCCCAGCCTTTGCTTCTTAGTTCATTACACTATTTACAATGAAAATGAGAAAACTCTGAAATTGTGGGATGAGAAAGAAAGCTTAGTCAATGGGTGACTACCAAACTGAATGTATAGAAAGAGTCATGGATTTTTGTCTAGACACAGAGACTCAAAGAACTAACATTACACATTTTAAAGCATTATTTGTTTTTCAATCAAAACATTTAAACACCACATCCAGTCACTGCCAAGTCTAAATTAGAGTTGTGTGTTTTTAAGAGTTTCTCCTAGGGGCCCATTTCTGGACTATGGAGAGATGTGAGACATGAGAAGGAGAATCTGGCTGCAGACAAGTATCTGTGCCTGTGATCAGGGTGTACCCAAATGGACAGCTTTTCAGAAACCATAATCAGGAATGGTGACAAACACCCTGAGCTTGCACTACTTTACACAGTCAGTAATTAAAGTGACTTCACTGTACTCATGGGGTACAAATTCTGAGAAGACCTACAGGATTGGCTAGTCATCTAATTGTTCTCTTATTCATTCATGTTTGCATACCGTGGTTCCCCTCCCTCACCTCTCTTTTACTGATTCTTGTGGATTTCACATCATGCATTCTAATCCCACTTATCTCCCTGTCCCTTGAATCTTCCCTCTGTGCTGGCAACCTCTCCTCATAATAAAATAAAGTAAAATGAATAAGAAAAGAACAAACAAAAATAAAGAAGAAGAATCTTGTTATGGAAGCTATAGTGTGGCCTGTTGAGTCACACACTTTACCTTTTACTTTTACCATCTTTGCTTTTAAGTATTCATTGCCCAAGAAATTGGTCTGGCTAGAGGCCTCTGGTTTCCACTACATCAATGATAATAGGCTCTCACTGGGCTCTTCTTGGCTATCCTATTGTCTGCATCATGGAGATCCTGCTGTTTCAGATCTATATATAGGTTGGTCCCTTCATATGCGCCAACAGTTCATTATTTTGGTGGATGTTGGGGTGGGACAACTCATAGCCCCAATTCTGGACATGGGTGATAGCTGGGTTGGTCAGCTTGCTAGCTTTCCCTCATTGTCAGTACCCAGATGAGCTGTCCAGCAGTGTCTCAGATAGTTCACCCAATGTCGCCTACTGCAAGGAGCAAGGCCAGTTCTCCTGCTTTTGGGTCCTTAGATCTGGGTCTCCCTCACTCAACATAGCCAGGGCCAGCTCTGCTGTTTTGCCCAGGCAAGGGACCGTCTCTCCTAATTGCTGTAGGGGAAATACAAGGGTGGGTGGGTCAGTTTTCCGGCTCAGGCACTCAGGGCTGACTCACCTGTGACCTGACCCAGGCAGGGAGCAGGGTCTGCTGACCCTATGTGCTGCAGTTGGTGATGCGCAGGGTTAGCTCTCTCACTTTTGTGACCCCAGGGCCAGCCTTCTCAACTGCTGCAGATAGTAATGGGTGAGGAGGGGAGGACACCTTTCCCTCACCCGTGCCATCACATGGCAGACCAAAGGGGTAGGGGAAGCTCTCCTGTTCTCATGCCCTCAGGGTAAGATCACCTGTATCCCTGACTACAGACTCAGGTCTAGTGTACTTCCCAGGTGAGGTGCACACCTAACGTGAGGGGTGATGCCATCTTTCCTGAGTACAGGGACTAGCTTTTACCTGAGGGATAGGGCCAGCTCACCGGCTACAATATTCAGCAATGGACAGGACCAGCCACCTCAGGGCCAGTGAAGGGTGGAACTGGCTCAGCACAGCATAGTTCCAGTGCCTCCCCAGCTAACATGGACCATGGAACTCACCACAGACCCCAACTGCAGCAGGATCTCAGACTCAGACATGGGCCACAGGCATCAATATAGACCCTGACTGTGGCTTTGGACCATGGATTCAAATATGGTCCTAGGCAGCAGCATGAACTCAGATGTCACCATATGGAGCAGCATGGCTCCACAGCAGCATAGCCCTCAGACACCAACAATGGTCCCAGGGGGCAGCCTAGACCCCTGGCATCTGCATGGTCTTTGGTGGTCTCAGAAGCCACAGACATCAACACAGACCCTGGATGTGACAGCTAAGTACCAGGTATACTCACTCATCTCTGACCTTGCTACCTGCCTGACACATCTTCTCCCATTTCATATTTCCAGTGAATTACCAGGAATGGGAAGAAATTTTTGGAACATATAAAAAACATACTCCAGAGAGCAGACTCTTGTTTATAGACTTTAGGCTCAGAATTCCATGAGGTCCTTTCAATAAGAAGAAAAAAATCTTTATTGACCATCAAGTAAGGGCTGGGCCATAAAGAGCTTACTCCTGCCAGTTGTGGGAGTTCTTGGTTGACTTCCTTTAGTGGAAACTGGGCTGGCTTGTAGTAGTCACCTTGTCTCATAAGAAGAATGGGTCATGTCTATGGCAACAGACAAGAAGAGAAGAGAGGAAGTTACCACAGTTTGAAAAATATGTATCAAATACTGTTTTCTGACAGAGAAATGATGGAGAAGGAAGAGACAATGAGCATCCAATAGCATGACTTATGAAAGGGCAAGCATTCTATGTCAAGCTGCTGAGCCGTTACTTCTGGGAATAGAAACAGAGCTTGCAGTTTGTGTAAATTACCCAGCCAAGGAGCACAGAATAGTTAGAAAAGACAGACTTTTTGACGAGTAAATCCTGGCACAAGACTTAACCGTAGAACTACAGATGAACAGAGCATACACGAGAAAACCTAGAGGTAGAATTGACAAATACATGAAGAAGGAAACAGGAGGCATTTTAATGAAAGCAATAGATAATTTTAAAGTACAATAAGTCAGGAAATACTTACTTTGTAGGTACAACAGAAAATGTATTGATGCTCTCAGAACAAGTCTTTAAGATTATCCACACACTAAAAGCTGGGATAAAGCAGTAGCCAATGTACAGATGCTGTGTGGTGCTCAGACCTGCCACAGAGGAGTTCTGAAGTGGACACATCAAAAATTCCAGGTGTTTCTAAGACAATTCTGTCTTACTTTTCAGAATGGGTAAAACCATCTCAAAGCCAGAATACTGACTGAAAGATGTGAGGTCAGCTGGGTACAAAGTCAGCAATCACGACCACAGCTTCACATAAACAGAAATCAGTATTTCCCAAATCCTGTGATTAGGTCAGGAAATCTCAAATCCCTGAACCAATTGATTAATACAACTATGATGGGTTCAGGAAACAAATCGAAGGGGAGTTAGTTAAGAAGAGGCCGAGAAGAAAAGCTATACTTAAACATAATTTGCCCCTTCCTTCCGTGCCTTTGGGGGAAATGTGATGGAAGATGTTGCCCAGATCATAGCTCCTGTTTGGGCAAAGTTCTAGGTTATCATTTCTGAATCCTTCTTGCACTTTGATCTTAGTCAGGATGACAGAGGAAGCAAGGGGAGCAAGCTAGACAGGCCCCCAAAGCAAGATAATCATGACAGACGAGCATGGGGCTGAGCTGTTCCAGCTGGCCTCCCAGGCCATCAGCGGGCCCTGTGTGATCTATGGCAGGGCGAGCCCAGGTGCCGAGACCCTGCTGCAGGCTCACTGAGTGCAGTCAGGCCATTAACTGCTGTAAGCACTGGGTAACTGATGAAAACAGCATGCAACATAAATGCCAGACAGGAAATAGCTACAAATTAGAAAAAGAAAGAGGTATCAAGAGCAGAGGGGCCTCTTATGCCACCGTCATAAAAGCACTTCCTCTTTTCCCTGACTTCAGAACCACAAAGTGGAATTCTCTCCATATGACATTCCTCCCGAGTCACAGCACTAAACCACGACCTGTGCTTTGCTATGAGTTCACACCATAGTCACACAGAAACAGATGTTGCTGTTCTGTCACGCTGTTAAGGGAAAGTGACATAGGACTTGGGGAGTATCAGCCCATGACCTCTCAAGAAAAAAATCTCCAGCACCCCATAGATTCTTTAGTTCTCTAGAACATCTGAATCCATAAAGTTAGAGAAAGTTCACCAGCATGGTGTAGGTCATGTTTAATGATTCTGATAGGCTCTGTAGTTAAGCTAAGCAGGGCCTCTCAGCTTGCAGGTCTGGTATCGTTATGATCCCTAAAAATTCATTAATCTCATGATCTCTGTTACACTGGGTTGACTAACTCAACCCAGCCATTCTCCTATACCTGCCAGAATCTACAATATCTCTCTCTGTCTCTCTCTCTCTCTGTCTCTCTCTCTCTCTGTCTGTCTGTCTCTCTCTCTCTCTCCCTCCCTCCCTCCCTCCCTCTATCCTTCCCCCTCCCCCCCTCTCTGTTTCTCTCTCTCTCCCCCTCTCCTTCTGTCTCCCCCTTCTCTCTCTCTCTCTCTCTCTCTCTCTCTCTCTCTCTCTTTCTCTTTCACACACTCACAGCATGATGACACTTCCACCAGTCACAGTGACAGTTCCATAGAATCAGGCCAGTCATCACATTAGTTTGCCTCTCTAACTACAAAGACACTTTTTGAACTAAGCCTAATTGCGGCATGCTCCCACCAACAGAACCAAGTACATATGGTATCTAGTGGAGTTCCCAGAAAGAGTGGATCAGTCTGAATTGTCCGTACACAACATATATTTATTTCTTTTTCTATTTTAGATTGTATACTTTTTGTGATTTAACTAAACCACTTCTTAAAGATGTTCTCCAGTTCTATGTGGGTGCAGGTTGAAAATGTTTACAAAAACAATGCTGTTCCTGGTAGTATTCAGCAGGAAGTCAGTTCTCTCCCTCCAAAGAGACAGATTATCTCAAATCAAGATAAATAAAACTTTATTGTCAACAAAAATGCAATTAACTCTTTTATACAAACAAGCAGAATATTAACCCTAAAGTTGAAATTCTTACTAAGGATTTAATGAAAATACAAATGCTCCAAAAGAACAATCAGGAAGGGATCCAAAGAGAATCTTGTAAGCAAAGAGCATTCCTATGTGAGTACATAGGCCTGAAAAGTCCTGAGGGAGGTCACCGGACAACATATGGTGCAGAGACATGGGTCCCAGAGTGATGGAGGCATGTGGAGGCTTCCACATGGGCCAGAAAAAAACAAGATGAGGAAGACAATGAAGGAAGGAAGAGGATGTAATAAGATTTTGGAACCCTTTAACAGCGTCTAGTGAGATGGTCCACAGGTCCTGAAGAATAAAGAATTGTGGGAAAACCTGGCAAGCAGTCTGCGCAGGATCACATATTTTTAACCTATTGTGTCATCCTGGAAAGGGTTTCAAACAAATGTTTGCATTTCGAAAATGCTTGTTCTAATTTCATATTCAAATTAAATTTAGTCATCATTCTAAGTCTTGTTAATGTTTATTCTTACCACAGGAATCCGATTTTTAATACTGCTTGTTTATAACGCATTCATCAATCTTACAAAAAGTTCAGATCATCACATCAAGTAATATAAAAAAAGTCCAAATAAAAAAATTAACAGCCAATGTCATATTCCAAATGCCATACCCATATTATCCCTTAAATGAAGCAATTTCCTCCCAGAAAACCACACATAAACAATCACAAGGCTTTCAAGTTCAAAATAATTTGAGCTAACCTATATTGTAGACTGTTTACATGAAGACACATTGTCACTTGTATTTAAATGAATTATTCAAATATGACCACTGCAATAATCTATAAGGATACCATAGTAATTGAACATCAAGGGTCCAACAATATATACAGGTTGGTAGAAATGTTGATAACTTCTACTCATGTCCAAACTGCCTTTAAGCAACTTTTAAAAGCCACTAGAAACTTCATGGTGACTTCAGGCTTTAGTCTTTTGCAGTGAAAATATTCTAGCAATCTACAGGAAGTTTTAGTAAGAATGTGAATCAGTTATCTCATATTTTCTCATATTTAGACAAAAAATTTGAAAAATTATTTTCTCTTTCAAGAGACCAAGAGAAAAATACAAGATGGGGTGGATCTTGAGTGACGAAAGGATAAATAGGAAGAATATTAAGAATTTTTTAAAGGTAAAACTATTTTATGTAAAACTACAATGACACACATATCATTATGCATTAGTCAAAAATCTGTGGGATCCACAACACAAAAAGTGAATGCTAATAGAATATATCTTTGGATGTAGAGATGGGTCAGTGTAGGCTCACTGCTTTCAACACATGGACCACTGTAATGAGGCTGCTAAATAAAGAAGGTGTGGGGACAGGGCAAGCAGAATAAACTCATAGCTTTCCTCTTGATTTTCTATGAATCCCAAAATGAAAACCACAAACATGAAAGAAGATGGAAAAACGAGTAGCTTGTCTGAGGACTAAAAATAACGCAGGAAAAAAATACAAGTTGAAGTAAAACTGGCATCTATAAGTAGAATATTTGTGCTTGTGTTAAAATTTGTGTTTGCAAATCAAAACAACTTTGAGATATCATCTTACACCTGTCAGAATAGCCAAACTCAAAAACACCAATGATAGCCTATGCTGGAGAGGATGTGGAATGAGGGGAACACTCATCCATTGTTGGTGGGAATGCAAACTTGTACAGCCACTGTGGAAATCAGTGTGGCGGTTTCTCAGGAAACTGGGAGTCAACCTCCCTCAGGACCCAGCAATTCCACTCTTGGGAATATACCCAAGAGGTGCCCTATCATACTACAAAAGCATTTGTTCAACTATGTTCATAGCAGCACTATTTGTAATAGCCAGAACCTGGAAACAACCTAGGTGCCCCTCAATAGAAGAATGGTTAATAAAGGTGTGGAACATATACACATTAGAGTTCTACTCAGCGGTAAAAATCAATGACATCTTGACTTTTGCATGCAAATGGATGGAAATAGAAAACGCTTTACTGAGTGAGGTAAGCCAGACCCAAAAAGAGGAATATGGTATGTATTCACTCATATGTAGATTCTAACCATAATTAAAGGTCTTTGATCCTATTATTCGTGATCCTAGAGAAGCTAAATAAGAAGGTGAACCTGATGAAAATCATGTAGCTATCTGCCTGGAGATTGGAAATAGACAAGAGTCCCAGAACCTTCTTTCCACGATGGATGGCGATACAGACGGAGACCCACATTGGAGCACCGGACTGAGCCCCCCAAGGTCCAAATGAGGAGCAGAAGGAGGAAGAAAATGAAAAAGGAAATAAGGACTGCGAGGGATGTGATCACCCACTGATACAAGGGGACTGATCTAAGGAGAGTTCACCAAGGCCAGTTGGACTGGGACTGAACGAGGACGCAATCCAACCAGATTCTCTGAATGTGGCCGGATTCTCTGAATGTGGCTGGCCTGGAGTCTTTCTGAAAAGCCATTGACAATGGCACTGGGACTTGTTTCCTCTGCATATACTGGATTTTGCGGATCCAGTCCATCTGGACACTCACCTTCCTGGACCTGGAGGGAGGCGGGAGGAACTTGAACTTCCCACTGGGCAGGAAACCCTGACTGCTCTTAGGGATGGAGAGGGAGGAGGAGAGGGAGTGGGGGGAGTGGGAGGGTGGTGGGAGGAGGGGCAGAAATGGAAACTTTTATAATTTAATAAAATTACTAAAAAAATAAAATAAAATAAAATTTGTGTTTGAATATTGTAGAAAATATTATTAGATGTGTCAGTACATGCCTATAATTCCAGCACTCAAAAGGACAGAGATTTTGAGATCCTATTTCCAAACAGCAAAGTTGGAAAAAAACATGACACTGGTTACGAATAAAAAATTAGGCAAATTGTTAAGAGTTGTAATGATAAGGAAAATAAAGCTTCTGTGAGGTTATTTTCTCTAAAGGAATAATCAAGTATGCACATGATGTTTCATACACAAAACTATAGAAATAATTCTGTCAGCCCGTGTGAATCACTTATTATTATAAATTATATAAATATATTACTATCATGAGGTCACTTCTAATTAAGGAAAATATTTTATTTTCTTCTTTTACTTATTTCTGTTGTTCAAATACTAGGATAAACATGAGTATGTTCACTATATTGAATGAATATTAACATTGAACTGAGTATATCACAGTGTCTGCCATAATGAGACTGAACTGCATCAAACCAGCTGGAAACCCAAGCAGAACAAAAGGGCTGAGTAGGTGCCTTCCTGCCTACTGGGGCTGGAATATTGGCTTTCTGTCTTCATACTAGAGCTACGCTACCAGTTCACCTGGCTCTCTAGCTTGGCAACTGAAGATTCTGGGATTCTCAGTTTCCATGACCATCCGATTCAGTACTTAGAATTAAAGTTAAATATCACAATACATAACTTTGATATTGTTTCTCTGAAGAACTACGCAGACAAAATTAATAATCAAAATTATATTTAAATGTGGTTAGTCTTACATTGGCCCTCAGGGCAGACCATAGTGGAGAGGCCATAGGCTAAGGATCTGGGCAGAAAGATGCATAATGTGGACAAGAATGCCAAATGGAAGCTGGCACAGACGCTTGGGAAAGAACAGATTGTGGTGTTCAGAAAAGTAAGTGACCTGAGTTCTAATTCAGATGGGTCGCTATGCCCTGGGCTATGTCAGTGACTTCCCTTCCCTAAATCTCTCATTGCTTCTCCATGACTTTGTTAGATTATAAATCTCTAGGATTCTTTATCTGTTCTGCAAATTTAAAATTCCACTATCAATAGGAAACAATATTTAGAGGCTCTTATCCAAACCGTGAATCCATTGCTCTGGCTTTGTTGTTGTATAGTACAACTGAAATTCCATCAGTACTCAATAAATAATACATTAAGCAAGCTGTTTTGGACATCTTGGTTTAATTGTGAGGCCAGGAAATGCCCTGCCTTTTGGCAAAGTCTTCACAATATCAATTACTTTATTAACTTTGCAAACATATAATGGAAAAATAGGCACATTACTTTGAAACAGGCATGTTTAATCTAATTCTCTTTCTTAATCATGGAAAAAGCCAATTTATGAGAATAGCACATTTCATATCAGGTAATTTATTTATGATGAAAATTACATAACTTCACAGCAGCTGGTGCAATTTAAGGACGCTGTATGTAGGTTCGAGTGAGGTTCTTTTTGTTCAAACAGTCCTCACTATGCCTCTACTACCCAGAATACCGATTCGTATCTGGGTCTGAGCTAGCCTGGGAAAAGCCTTGTTAAATTTATTCCAGATTGATCCAATGGGATCATTGGCAAAGTTGAGACATTTCAGTAGTGTACTGGGAGATGAACATCTTGAACGCCAGAATTCATGTGATCTACACTTATACACAATTTTGGTTTGAGAGGCACAGATAGCTGAACCTGTTGGATCACATTCAGGCAACCCCACAAACATTCCACCAAGCCACAGGAAACACATCAAGACTTCAGCAAGTGCATGTGCCTACATCACTAATGTGGTCTTCATCCCAATCACACCATTCTCAGGGTGTTTCCTGAGACAGAAGCTTAAAAGAATAAAGCCATGATTCTTCTGTGGTTCACATACTTATTCTCTATATTACTGCAAATTCCAAGTCAGAAAAAAAGAAAGAAGTTGGGGGGGGGCACCAACACACTAAATCTCTTTTCAGCATGTTGTCTGATCTCTCACAACCTGGACATGTGGACCAGCTCTTACTTTCATAAAATTCTTTTCCTTCCTTTGTCTTAGATTCTTTTTACAATGAAACCTGGGCCTAACAGCATATAATGTCCTGAAACTTTCAGGTTAGGCCATATTTTACATCATATTTTATTTCTGGTCTTGGCAGTAAACTCGGAATTAGCCACTAAGTCAGGATTTCTCATCTAGTCAACTCCAGGAAAAAGTACAATTGAGAAGGAGGAAGGGCCAGAGACCTTGACCAACAGGAATTACATTAAGCCAGGAGAAAAGCATTCTTTCTTTTGGGGCTCCAATGGGAAGAAAGAAAGGTTTGCTTCTACATCAAATGAGGGTTTCTTCCAGGAGAGGGGCTCTCTGGAAATCCTTTCATTGGCATTCATCCAGAAAAACTGGATATGTCAGGACCCTTCAACTCCACCTCCTTGCTCCACACAATCAAGTGAGATTCGGAGATCTAAGCTATTATTTCTAAAGAGGGAGGAAAAAGAAGAATTTGTTCCCAAAATATCTGATTCTCCACCCCCATCTTCCTTCATTTATGAAGCAAGCCATCTAAATCTCTCAGGCTATTTTTCCACAGGCTTGTTTATAATGTGGTAATGATTATGCTAATACCAGCTGGGAATACATCGATGTAGACATGTTGTGTGAGTGTGTCAGGAACCGGGAGAAGGCTGTATAAGCACATGAGGAGAACTATTCAATAAAATTATAGTACACATGTAGCCCTCTTTCCATATTTACTAGCTTTTGTAAGCCCCTTCTCAAATGGGAAATAGACCATGTTTCCTTTGCAGAGGGCTAGGTATTGAATAACGAAGACCATGTGTTCTGCTATATCCTATTTGTCTGAACACTCTGGAGCTATGTTCTAAACCAAATTAATAACAGTATACTAAACTTATTTCCCCAGTGAAAACTTCTGTCTACTAACAGTGTTAGTATATATACCCCACTGTTCCCAAGAGCACAGGTAATCTCTACATAACCAAAGTCTATGATGACAACCAACCAAGGAGAACGCAGTTTTCATGGCATGCCAAGAAAAAACAATACCCTCTAATTAAATGATTCTGTTTACACTAGCAAACAGTATTACATCACTGTCTGTACAAAGAGAGAATGTGAAGTTTTAGGAAATGCCGATAACTATTTCATGTGGAACTTGTCACTACCATCAGCTTCAGCATAGTAAAATGCATGTGGAAAGTCCCTTGCACCAGATAGATCCCTGTGGAGAGTGCTCCTTGTCTGGGTTAGAGGGTGTGTTGGTACCTGAAGGTGTTCTGTCTTCCACACACCCACTTGCTGCACAAGGAGCTAACAAATGCAATTTTGTGATGTGTCCAACATACGCTAGGGGCACAAAGTTAAGAAGCTGAAAGTGAGTCCTCTAGGAAATATTTCCTTCCTGCAGATCAAAAAACAAAAACACACCCACCTGACAGCTCAACAGAATAGAAGCGGTTTTGTAGAGTAACAACTTTGTTTTTTTCCCTTCCCAAAGTTAGGTAAAGTACAAACAAGCATTCTAAAAGAACCTGATCTTTAAAGGGTTGTCTGTATTATTGCAAATTCTAACCTTCGCCACATCAACATACAGGTGTTTTTCCTGTAGTTTTCAAAAATTGAAATATAATTACTTCATTTCTGTCTTCTGAGCCTTCCTTTTACCCTCTTCCAAGTACCCTATCCTTGTTCTCTTCCTTTGCTATTGTTGCATATACGTATGAGTGAAAGAGTAGATAAATACAACCTGTTCAGTCCATTAGATGCTGTTAATGTGTGTGTGGATAACCATATAAGGAGCTCATCCCAGGGGAAGATAAACTCTCCCTTCTCAAAATTCCTTAATTGCCTATAGTTCTTTGTCTGGGAGTGGGGTCCCATGAGTTTTCCTCTTTTACAACAGAATAGCTGTTAGTCCTGTCATTATTCAAGTTCTGTATATGCAGACAAATGAAGTACCATGGGTGTAGCTTCCCTGTCATTCCTGAGACACAATCACACAACAGACTTTATGGTCCTTTGATCACAATCCAGTGCATATAGACATAGACCTCATTTAAACACACTCTATAAAATCCCATTTGGCTGATTTTACTTCCTTTCATCCATCGTGACTAAGTCATTCTATTCCTTCCACAGTTTGCTCATTCTCTCTCAAGTAAAATATTTTCTGGTGTTTTCTAATATGGTTTTAAAAGTTCGCTAAATGCTTCATACACTGAATCTCCCTAACAGAATCAAAAGCAACAAGAGCTAATGATGCAAGCCAGCAGATAAACTTTTGCAGGTCTCCATCTGAAAGTCATAACATAACCTTTTATTCTGTGTGTCACTGATGCAGGTTTTTCAAGGCAGAGGTTCTTCAAGCTGCAGGATGTTAAACAGATGTCCTGCTGAGTCTTCCAGGTCTCAGCTATGAGGAGCCTGCTTTCAGTCTCTGTGTTGTAGTCTTCATTTTAAAAAAATTCTTTTATCAAGATCTTCAGATTTGGACATTTGTTTTGTTGTTGTTATTATGTTTCAAACTGTGCATTTGTTTAAAATCTGATTTTTAAAACACATTACTTTTGAACTAAGGAAGAAGTTTAAATTTTGCCATTTAAAGGCATGTTTTCCGCAGTATAGTCCCCACTTCCTAGGGCAGGTGCTGGAAGCCCAGTCCCAGATGTTTTGATGTGTAAACAGCAAGTGAAGAATTTGAGAAATGGACAGAGATGCAAGAAGAAGGAAGGCATAAATAAAAACAGACTTGTTGAAACTTTAGTCCATCTGCGTCTGTCACTAAAAGCCCTTTCTAAACATCTTGGCTTTGTTTTCCATTGGTGGCTTTTATGTTTAACTCTTTTTTCATGTTACAAAAGTCTCTCTCTAAACCAAGAACTAGCCATAGTGGTCATTCTAAATGTTCACCTCGCTATTCATTTCCAGCAAACGATATTCTGTTCTGCTTTTGACTGGAATAAGTCCTACATTCAACTTCAATTCACTAAGATTGAGAATCCTTTACTATAGATGCAGTCATATTCCTCATGTTCTACTTCCTTTCAGTTTGGTGTATGTCTGTATTGTCAACATGATCAATGGACTTCTCCGAATAAACTAGCCTCTGTCTCTGCAGTTGAAATGACAATTTCACCCTTTTTGTTATAACCCATTTGTTACTTAAAGAAATTTCAAAATGCACGGCTGCAATAGGTATAAAATATTGCCTTATAAATGTTCTTTCCATATTTGTCTTGACGTTGACAACGAATTTGCATCATTCCAATGAAACACTCATGGGCAGAAATGATTTTACAATACAGCAAAGCCTTTATAATACATGCAGCTTCCTTCTCAAATACCTTTTTTCTATCAAGCTAATTAGTATGTGGGTGAAATTAAAGCCAACTACATAACTAGCACAGAGTCAAGTTTTGATTTAACTAATAGACCACGAGACCCTTATGCATCTCACTGACAGGAACAGACAGCTTCTTTTGCTTTTCAAAAGCCCTGGTGTCTCTGGAGAAAGGGAGTCATACATGGCTGAGTCAGATATACAAATTTCAGTCATGAATTTAGCATGTGCACAATCTATGTCTGGAGGGTAGCTTTCCTCATGGAATCATAGTTTCCTTATCCTTAAAGTGGATGGTGATGCAGAGTGTGGTTACGTTTATATTTTCCACACCATGCCATATAAGTGCTAGACACAGCTCCCAAATGACACAACACAGTGCTCAAACATCACACCCGGGTGTGCTGGTTTGAAAGAAAATGGCCACCCAAGGGAGTGACACTAAAAGTGGCCTTGCTGGAGTAGGTTTGGTCATGTTGATGGAAATATGTCACTGTGAATGTGAGCTTTGAGATCTCATATATGCTCAAGATACCACCCAGTATCTCAGACCCCTTCCTGTTGCTTGCAAGTCAAGATGTAGGACACTCAGCTATTTCTCCAACATCATGTCTGCCTGTTTGCCAGCATGTGGCACCATGATAATGAACGAAACATCTGAAAATGTAAGCCACTCCAATTAAATATTTTTTCCGAAATAAGAGTTGCCATGGTCATGGTATCTCCTCACAGCAATAGAAACCCTAACTACGACTCCAGGGCTGAGTAATGTTTTATCATTACCATTTTCCTCCTTCCTACTCTGCTCCATACAAAGGGTGCCTCTTTTTCTCTTGAAAATAAACCAACCATTTCCCCCTTGTCAATGTCTGCAAAAATTTGCTGGACCCTAGTCCCTAGGAAGTTCTTTTAAAGATTTAGCAAAACTACCTCTTCTATGATGCATTTCCTAAATTCTTCAGATTGTGATTCAGTTCCATGAAAGTCAGAATTTTTGCTTGTAGAGAAGACGGAATCAAACACATGCTCCACTTGATAGCATATTGTAATCATTAGCTCTCAGATAGTACCTCTTGTGTGTGTGTGTGTGTGTGTGTGTGTGTGTGTGTGTTCCTTTCTGTTCTCATTCTCTTCTCCCTTCCTATGTTCCCATGGGAAACGATTCTATTAAAAAATGTGCCTGCTTCTAACAGGCTCTTACAAAATGGCTACTACGTTCACACCTCTATTGTATAAACAGGAGACCATGACAGAGCTCATTATACTTTTTTCTACCTATTTTAACAGCTTCCAACGTTGCTGCAGGTACCCCTAATCATTGCCTGATACTTCTCTTGGCACTCTGACCACTTTTCCTGCTCCTAGGATAATAAATATCTAGCCACCAGAACTGAATACCTTAAATATGACCCCTTTAGACCTTCTTAAAAATACTACTGGTAAAAAAAAAAATTATTGGTAATTATTCCAAAGAATGGATTGCTGTTCATAGAAATAAACACATTTATTTATGACAGAACACTAACGCTTTCCATGAACTAGCAGCAACCGCACGGTCAGCCCACACACCCTCACAGCTCTGTGGACAGCTTGCTGCACCTAGTTTGGGACATTTGACCCTTTGTTCAGTGTCACTCCGGGGACTTCTTCCTGTTTTCATTTCTGCCTGCTTGACAATGCATTTCATTTTTAGGGTCCTATTCATCTTAGCCTTTCAGCTCATATAGTTTGAAGAATTTATTAATTAAAGACTTATCTTTTCTCTTTACTCTCAGCAAGTGTTTAAACTCCTTTAACATAGATAGGGGCTATATTTTTTTATTTATTTTTGTGTTCACTATAGAACCTACATAACACATGAGAAAAGAAAGCACCTAAAACCTGGACACGAAAACAAATGGAAAGGAACAAGGACTACAAATGGACAGTAACAGAAAAGAAGAAAAGGGATGTTCTGGAATATTCCTAATTCTGGAATAAGATAGAGTCACCCTTTCTTTGCTAGTGTGACTCCTCCTGGCCAGCTGTACTGAAATCTTAGTACTTACTTGAGGTTTGAATAGATGTCCCTCAAATTCTCAGGCATCTGAATACTTGTTCCCAAGTTGGTGACATTGTTTGGGTAAGTTTAGGAAGTGTGGTCTTGTTGGAGGAATTATGCCACTGAAGGCAGGCTTCGGGGTTTCAAAGGCCATATGCATTTCCATTGAGCTCTATTTGTTTTCTGTTTACAGCTCAAAATAAGCTTCCTGCTTTTCCTGCCACCATGCCTGGGTACTTGCTACCACATGTCCCCACCCTGGTGGTGATGGACTCATACCATCTGGAACTGTAAACCCAGTTTTATAAATTGCCTTAGCCGTGGTGATTTATTATAAGCATAGAAAAGAAAGACTCTTCTCCTTACCAACAAAGTAATTGGTAGCTACATAGAGAAGAACAAATCTCAATTCTTATTGCCCACCACAGCACAAAATTCAACTACAAATGTATCAAAGACCATGAATCTGATAGAGAAGAAAGTAGTAAATATGTTGGCATACGGAATGACTTTCTGAGCAGGACCCCCAATAGCACAGGCATTGGACATTAAGACCAACAATTAATAAACTGGACATGATGAAATTAGTAAGTTTCTGTGCAGCAAAGTACATCATCACTTGAGTGAAGGAGGAGCCAAAGAAAAGGAAATTTTCCTTACAATCTGTATAGCTGACCAAATGAAAGTACCTAGAATATATGAAGAACTAAAAAATTAAGCATTAAGAAAACAACCAAAGTAAAAATCGGGGTATACACTAAACAGAGTTCCAAAAGGATGTAAAGCAGATAGCTAACATAATAAATAACATATTTTAAAGTGTTCACCATCCTTGGTCATCAGGGATCTGCAAAACAAAACTTCTCTGAGATTCCATATTCCCACAGTCAGAATGATCAAAACAAATGAGGACAGATGCTAGCATGGATGTGGGTGAAAAGGATGATTAATCGCTTCTGGTGGAGATGGAAACTGGTACAACCACTATGGAAATCAGTGTGGAGTTCATCAAAAGTTAAAAAAAAATAGATGTTTTATATTTCTACCTATACCACCCTTGGATATATACACAAAAGATTCTACACATTACACTAGAGATATCTGCTCATCCATGTTCATCACTACCCTACTGACAATAGCCAGGAAATAAAAATGACCTGGATATCTATCAACTAATAATGAAAATGTGGTATATTTATACAATGGAATATTATTAACCAATTAGAATAATAAAATTATTAAACTTAGAGGTCAATGGATAGAACTAGAAGGAAGAATTCTGAGTGAGGTAACCCAGACCCAGAAAGACAAACATCAAATGTTTTCTCTCATCTATAGATTGTACCAGGCTTTCTTTAGGCAACCAATCAGCTCCCAAATCATGACATGGAGACTTATTATTAGTTATGAATGCTTGGCTTTATCTTATACTTCTTCCACTAGCTCTATAACTTCATTTAACCTGTTTCTCTCCATCTATGTTTTGCCTCAGGGCTTTTTATCTTTCTTTCATCCTGTATTTCATACTTTTCCTGCTTCTTCCATGTCTGTCTGGCTGACAGACTTACCCCGAGTGTCTCCTTCTCTTTCTCCCTCCTTCTCGTTTCTCTGGCACCTAGATTCCTCCCCTATTTATTCTCTCTGTCTGCTAGTCTTGCCCATCTCTCTACTGCCTAGATATTGGCCACTCAGTTTCTTATTAGATCAATCAGGTGCCTTTGGCAGGCAAGATGAAACAACAACACATCTTTGTATAATTAAATAAATGCAGCATAATACAACTGCATAATAACAACAAAAGCAATACAACTTTACATAGTTAAAGTAATATCCTGCAAAAGTGGATATTAACTTTGAATCTTCAGACAGGTGTGCGTCATTTGGAATATCAATATGGGTCAGGCAATTACTAAGAGGCCACAGGGGATAAAATACAAGGGAGTAGAGATAAAATACATTACTGTAATGATTTAAAAGGGAATACAACAGGAAAGGGGAGAGGACATCAGGGTAGAACAGGGAGTTACGGGGAGAGAAAGCACTAGAGATCTTTTGTAACATACATGCAATCTTAATACTGTAACATACGTGCAGTCCTAATACTGTAGAAGCTTCATAAATAGACACACACACACACACTTCTATAAAAATAATGTTTAAATGGTGTTACACTATAATAGGGCAGCAACACCCTACTAGACACTAAAGTTAACAAATAAAAGCCCAGTACTATGAATGGAATACTTGTTTTGGAGTTGCTGAAAAGTGAGATCACACAGACTCCCAACCATTACAGATTCTTGCCTTTTCTCTAGATTCCCTATGACAACTTGACAGTAAGACCTTATGCGAGTGATGCTATCTACTTGAATAACAGAACACAAAATCAAGCAGGTTCTACCCTGGAAGTTTCAACTTAGGTTGAAACTAAGGTAGCTTTCATAGTACTGTCAGGTGCTACACAAGCTACTGCAAGAAAAAAGTGACCACAAATAATACCAGCTGTTAATAGTGTGAAATATAACAATGAGTGACCGAGCAAGACATGCCCAAATGTGCAATAGTGACATGAACATTATGGGATTAACTGGTCACTTTATACCTTGAACCATTATTGGGCCAAGAACCTAGGGCTACATAGGTCATAGGCCTTAGAGAAAATTATCAAAACACATCATATAAACCTTGCTAGTCTCAAAGAACTAATTTTTTAAACAGAGTTTTTGAGGCCCCAATGTACTAAATTCTGGTGCAATCCTGATACATGTCATCAGTCTCCCTTGGGCATACATACAAGGGCATTTGCTTCATTATTCCCTTTTAGATCCTGCTAAAAATCAAGCTGGCTACTTAAACTTGGTAACTCTCAAAGAATCACTACTAAACAGAGATAAAAAGATGGTTAAAAATGCACATTTCTTGATAATATTAATGTTTCCAAAAGAGTAAATAAAAATATTTACCTGGTAACCAAAGCTGGAATTGTACTGTGTATAATTTTCCTGCTAAAAGTAGAGAATCGTGGTCTCACAATCAATGGTATCATCCTGAGTACTTGTTCCCATTCTGCCCTGAAAGCTGCCAAACCACAGAATAAATTGATTTAGAAGGCTTTGGAGTCAGAAGGTATGAGTATGGTTCTGCCACATGATGGCTATGCTACTATGCCATTGACCTGATTCCTCATCTGAGAACACAAATGCTGATAGAGATTATATATAAGTGTAATAGGAGCATATTGAGTAACTGCTAATTATTCTGTCATGTTTCTTATTCTCTAACCTACTACATGATCAAAATTGTAGCAATGTATCAGAATACACTATTCAAAGAGAAAGTTGGAAAATGCTTATATTGATGGTAAATTATTGGGACATTTTTCTTTCAAAATTTAATTGCAGTTGCTATAGTGGAAAAATTACTCATTTAAATATTAGTTATACTTTTGAGTTCTAGTTATTACTATTCCTTTGCTCTGTGAGTTTGAGCAAGTCCCCTGACCTCAAATCAAGAGGCAGACCAGTATAAATAGGGACAATATTATCTATTCTAGAGACATTGTAAGAATTTACTATAATACATGTGAAGGACTTTGCAAAATGAAAAACTGCATTAACTATGTTAATTTTCTATGATTTTCACAGCTCATGTCTAGATTATTAATGGTATTTAGTGTTGAAAAATAACTCTATCATGACTTAAAATGTCTAAAGCATTTTTTAGGAGATGAAATAATGCTAGCAAAAGTCTACTATTTTGTCTTGTTGTTAAGAAATTGCCAGCTTTTCTTTAGTGCTGTCTAAAGTCACACAGTTCTTTCTCAACTGAGAAATAGAAGAGGAGGCACCACCACCGTCCCTACCTAGAAATGGACTAAAAAACGGTGTTTCTCTTCAGTTCCCATGATATGTCTTTCTGCTGGAAAAACTCCTGTCTTAATTCCCTGAGAATTGTGATGCCTCCTTCCTTGGACTGACTTCTAGACATACACATGTCAAAGCTAAAACTGAAATTGTTTCTGAATTCTCGGCTATACAGCATCAATCTTGTGTTCCCACCTCATCACCAGATGTGATTTTGTATTCCTATCTATGTTTCTCATTGCCCAAGATTTCCTATTCATTCGTCTTCTTGAATAAGGAGGTTAAAAAATGGATGAGTAGCTCAGTATCCATACGCACTTCCTGTTCAGTATGCATTCAAGAAAATGTCTTGGCTGAGATGACAGTGCTTGCTTCTTATTGTCTCTCCATACCTAAGCACCAATCCTTAGCCTTTGTTTTGGCTTTTCTTGAAAAATATTTCTTGAAGGAAATGTCCCAGACTTAGAGCTTTCTTATTCTAACGTTCAATATTCTACACAATGTATAAAGTTAGACATAACTGGTCTGCATGCAATGCTTGCGTAGCAACAGTGTTTATCTTGTATTACATAGATTCAGACTCACAATAGCTTTCAGGACAGAACATTCTGCCCTAAGAAAACTTTCAGTGACACAACTACTACCTTATCTGGTTAAAAGAATGTTAGGAAGGACAAGAGAAGATATTGAATATTTTGACTACAATGAAATCAAACCATAAGCCTTTTCTTTTTAAAATTCTTATTCTTTAGTAATTTCATAAATTAATACAATATATTTAGTTAATACCCACATTTAATTGCATAAAATTTAAAACTCTTTATATTGATTCATATTACCTATTAAGGATTTTTACTAATCAGTAACAATGCTGATGTTTGCCTCATTGAAATGGTTTTCAAATATTTTCAAACTCCAAGTATTGAAAATGTTAATACTAAATGGATATATTCATTATTTTGATTGTAGTGATTATTATGTCAAAAATTTTCAATACCAAATGAGGCAAAATTGTATCATATAAACTTCAAAAAATTAAGATATCTGTTAATAAGTCATATATTTCAATATTAAGGTGGATCTTATGAAGGAAGCTTTGAAAATGTTTTATCTCTTTACTGCTATGTAACACAAAAGATTTTTTCTCAAGCAATCACATTGAATAGGTCTGCTTCAGCATGGAAGTTCAAGTGTGTATTTTTGCTTTCTACTGTTCAAATTACTAACTCTAAACACCAGATTTGTACCCAGAATGCATCTGGGAATTATGCTCAGTACAACCCTGGAACTAATTTATGTAACATGAGGGGGCCTGCTTGTTGGGGGTTTTCTGTCCCATCCGGCCCCCCAGCTATTTAGTCCCAGAGAAAAATCACACTGAAATCTCTGTAAGTTATAAAGCTGATTGGCCCGTTAGGTCAGGTTACTTATTAGCTATCTCTCTCATCTTGATTAACCCATTTTTCTGATCTATGTTAGCCATGAGGTTCAGTACATTTTTCAGTGGGGCAGCTTACATCCTGCTGCTTCGGTGGTCTGGGCAGGAGTGGGAGGAATCAATTTCCTCCTTCCCAGAAGTCTCCTGCTCTCCTTGCATCATTTCTACTTCCTGTCTGGTTTTCCCACCTACACCTCCTGCCTGGCCAATCAGCGTTTATTTAAAACATGATTGACAGAATACAGCTATGGTTGTTTTAAATTGTAGATTCAGTACTTTGAACCAAATATATATATATATATATACATATATGTATATATGTATATATACATATATACATATATGTATATATGTTTATATATAAATATGTGTGTGTGCGCACGCACATATATATACACATATATATAATTTTTTTTTTAAAAGTCATTTCCCATTTTACATACCATTTCCTCCTCTCCTCTCATTCCCTCCACCTACCTTGTACCCCACTCCCTATCCACTCCTCAGAAGTGTAAGGCACATTGCTTTGGAGAAAGTACAAGGCCCTCCCTACTATATCTAGGCTAAGCAAGGTATCCATCCCAAAAGAACAGGTTCCCCCAAAAGCCAGTACAAGCAGTAGGGATAAAATCTGGTGCCACCACCAGTAGCCTAGCACTCTGCCCTAGTCGTACAACTGCCACCCACACTGGGCAAGGCCCGTTGAACTGAAATCTCAGCAAAAACATAAATGATGGCAACTTTTGTTACTTACGTGATGAGGCAAAGTATTTCCATGAGATTTAGTAAGCTAATTAGACAGAGGGCAGTGAGGCTGCTATATGGGTAAGGTAAAAGAGAAAATACCCTCTCATCAGCGGAAGCACTGACTCTCACTGTACCATGTGAAAGCACTGAAATACTAAAGGTCTTCTCAAAGGCACACGATGACCAAGATGTGCCTTTCATTCAGACCATTAAACAGTGCATTTCTGAAACCAAGGGCAACCGCCAGAGATTTGCCATAGTGTGAACAGCTATCTCCATATTTCTTCCTTTGTTATTATTTTTTTTAAAACAGGGCCACCTGTAGCATAGGCTGGCCTCAAACTCACTTTGTAGCCAAGGACAACTGTGAACTCAGGATCCTCCTGCCTCTCCCTCCCAAGTGTTGCTATTTCAGATGTGCACCGCTATGGTTGGTCCTCTTTTACTTTATCTTAGGATTGTGATTTGTTAACCCCTTTTTATTCTGCCATATGCAATTTAGGATGTAACTTGGACCTTTAGCATATCTTACTGCTATTGATAATAGTGCCTGAAGCACAAAGTACAGGTGACGAAACACATAATACCTCAGAATCTGCCCCTCATTATCTGACTCTGTCTTCTCCCTAAATTGGGGGTGCCATTCCTCCCATCAGCCACTACCCCAACAGTTGAAACTTTCAGGACAAGGTGCAAATCTTTGTCTGTGAGTCTCAAAGTCCAGTGATATACAAAGCACACAGTCTACACTCAAAAATTTGAGTCCACTTAAGAAGTCTGTGTCACCGATAAACACTAACTTATCCCTGGTTGGCTCTTTCACTGATGATGAGAACAATCATGACAAGCCATCCACCCTGAAAACTCCCATAATCACCTTGCTTTTTCTCGCGTTTCACAAGTATTCCTTGCCTCCTACTTAATTGAAAAAACTAGAAAAACACATTCTTTCTGTCCTTCACCTTAAAACAACACAAGCTTTTTCCTGTCAACTTAAAAGTACAAAGTGTGCCTTTCTCATGGGCTCTAAATGTGTCCATGTCTGCTCCTTTAGGCAGCGAATCTTAATGTGTAATCCTTCATCTTTCTCTAGAAAAGTGTGTCGCCTTCCTCCCTGTCCTTGGGTCTTTTTGGAAGTCTACACTGTTGACCTAAAAACTTTCTGAAACCACCTTCCATTCACAGACAAAATTTTGGAAAGACTAAAGTAGTTTCCTTGCTCCTATGAACTGTCAGACTTATTCTACTTGGTCTCTGCATCTCTCCCTACTCACAATCCTCCCTACACAAATAGCAATGGCTAGCACACATACAACTTCACAAGATCACCCTTCAATTATTCAATATTAGGTCAACAATTTGGGTGTCTTCATAGTTAACTTTACTTGGTAACAGTATCAAAACTTCATTTTTTATAAAAATGTGAAGTCAATTTATATCACTAGCTAATTATATTAAGTAAAATATTGGAGTAGTCTATTTACTCAAGTTTCCACTTTTTGAAGGTTGGATTTTGATTCCTGAAATGTGAATTCATAAGAAAGTGATAATACCATGTACAGGTTCATTTTAGAATTATATAAAGCTTTAAATAACCTGTTTAAAAATAGCTTAATATATAGATAGTAATTTGGATAGATTTGAAATAATGTAAACTCATTCATCAAAATTATAATTCAGTCACTAAATCAATACTTGTACATATGCCAAAACTAATAGAAAATAATTATTATAACCAGCAAATTTTTATTGAATACTGCTAACAAGAGATTACCATGAACCCAAGCCCCAAAAACCTCTGCAACAAGACCGAATGACATCATTTTAAGAAAAGAGCAGTGTTTCTCACACAGGTTTAGAGATATTTTTAATTGCACCAATTTGAGGTTATTTTCCTGAGAAATTTAGGCCAGGCCTAAGCCATACAAATCACAGATATATAAACATTTGTATATGTTGCTCAGCTGGGATATTTTCAGAAATTATCAATAAAAGAAATCCAGCCTGTTCCCTAAATCAGAAATGTTTTCAGCCAAATGATTGTGTCCTATTAAACTACGTGTAAGTAACTACACAATTTCTAAAACAATTCTAGGCTTAGATTATGTAGCATTGTTAGATGATACTGAAAGGTTCCTACAGTTACTCTAAACACAGAATGTTGTAAAAAATTATTCCTTAACCAACCAAATAGGTTACTGTGAAATCAAGCAAGCTGGTGATTTTACTTTTAAATCTCAACTTTCATTGTTTGAATTTTTGTCATGCTTACTTAGTTTCTTTCTGACGAAATTACATATAGAATTATATTTTCACTGGTCCCCAAATTAAAATTAGTTGTTCAGCTCTATTTTAAAATATATTTGCAGAGCAAAGAAAACAAAACATATTCCCCAACTGCACCAAGATGCTTAAAAGTGTCTCATTCAAGAAGCAAAACCAGGGCTGGAGAGATGACTTAGTGGTTAAGAGCACTGGCTGCTCTTCCAGAGGTCCTGTGTTCAACTCCCAGCAACCACATGGTGGCTCACAGCCATTTGTAATGGGATCTGGCACCCTCTTCTGACGTGCAGGCATACATGGAGACAGATTATTGTATACATAATAAATAAATAAATAAATTTTTTAAAAAGCATGCCTTTAATCCCAATACACAGGAAACAGAGGCAGGGGAATCTCTATAAGTTCGAGGACAGCCTGGTATACAAAGCAAATTCCAGGACAGCTAGGACTGTTGCACAGAGAAACCCTATTTTGAAAAAAAAAGAAATAAAGAAAGAGAAAAGAAAAGAAAGATTACAAAAAACATTTAATTAATATTCTAAAATATATTTTGTTTCAACTGGATATAAGGTTACCAATCAATACTTTAAATTTTTAAATTTTAAAATTAATAATGAAAAAGACATCAGAGTTATGCTTTAGAGGAAACAAATATATCAGAAACTAGGATTCTACATATGATATAACTAGTTCCCTAATTTAATTTTACTGATAAATTTTAATAAAATAACTTCTGGCTGTATCAGCTTTATATATTCTGAACCATGTAGTTAATGTAAACTTCATGACATTTCACTCACTAATGACTTTAAGGTACCTTTCTACAATTGCACAGTTATTGTAGAAACTCACATCCTAACATCTGAGAGTAAAAAGGAAGACTTAGGGTTTAATAGTCTGTGAGAAAAATTTAACAAGTAGACACTCTTAAGCAACAATTAAATGTAAAGGCCGGAGTTTGCTAATTTTAAAAATATCTATCAGCTCCCTTTCTCTCTGTGTCTCTGTCTCTGATTCTCTCTCTCTCTCTCTTTGTGTGTGTGTGTGTGTGTTGTGTGTGTGTGTGTATGTGTGTGTGTGCACAGGTGCACATGTATTTATGATGTGTGTGTTAGGTCAGAAGACAGTCTTGGTTCTGAGTCCTTACTTTGTTTGAGACAGAATGTCTGACTATTTATTGCTGTGTATGCACAGATACCTGGCCCATGATCCTCCGGTCATTCTCTGTCTCTTCCACCCATTTTGCTATAGTAGTTTTGGGATTAGAGATGTGTGCTACCACACCTGGCTATAAATGAGTCCTGGGGATCTGAGCTCAGGTCCTCAAATTTGAATGACAGGCACTTTTCAAACTGATCCATCTTTCTAGTCCTAAAGACAGGAGTTCTTTCTAATCTCATGAAATAATGTGATTCTGGGTTAATTTTACTATAAATAAAATATAGTATTTAAAATTCACATATAACATACTGATTACAGCTTTTAACATATATTGTAAAGCATAATGTTGATACTATTGTTTTAGTGATATGATGAAATAAATGCTACATTTTGAAAATCCTTTGTGAAGAATAATAAACTTCTTTTGTAAAATATTAATGTGAAATGTCTTCTGAAGCTTTTCATTGCTTATTTAGGATCAATTTTGGAGACTCTAATACAACAGAACAAAAGACATATACATTCAGAGAGGGGGTTGCTAGGGAGAATGTCATATTTCAAATGCTTTCTTATTTTCATAATTTGTTGGACTCCTTCAACAATATACAAAGCTCCAGAGTTCTTTGCATTAAAAATGTTTTATATTTAAGCTTCAGCTAAGTAAATGTTGGCGTTACTTAGAGAATGGACTCCAAGTTAGAAATCTTTTTTCTTGAGTGATTGTTTTCCCTTGATGTCACCCAGGGAAACAGAATACATGCCATAAAGATGGTCTAGTTTGAAATTTTCTAAACTAAATTGTCTGCATTTCTGTAGCTGTGTGTCACTCTAAACCATGAAATCATTCAGGAGTGTTGAATGATACTGTAGAAGGAGAAATTGTGACATGCTTTTGACAACTTTGTCTGCAATGGCTTCCTCTGGTTTGTCCCACCCCTTAGGTCTGTTCCCTTGGGTATTTTATCTCATCTCCTATATTCTAGACAGGGAAGAAGGATTGAACTAAAATTTCCTATACATGTGACAGAAACACATTCTCATCTGCAAACACGTTACTGTGTGGGTTGGCAAGAACTTATCTTCTGCTATAAGGACAAAAACGATTACTAATTTTCCTAATAAAATCTTTGTAACTCAATTCTCCAAAGTTCCTTGTCATTAAGTCAATATAATTCAATACTTTCTCACCTTCATATAAATAAAAAAGACCCCAAAATTCAGCAAGTCTTCTTTGTGAGGCAATGAGACAAACATTGAATTTCAATTCAGAATGTACACTCTGCTACTTCTCTTGCTACTTGCAATGGCAAGCTGTCTCAGCATCATGTTTATTTGCAAAACATGAATAATGCTACCACCCCTCAGAGTTGTTGTAAGGTCAGCTCAACCCAACTTTCCCACTTAATATAATGCTGACTTTTCAACATACATCTACTATTCTACTCACACCCAACACCGTGGAAATCTGTTGTAAAGAATGAAGTGCCACCTTCATTCTTCCCCTTTGCTTTGGATTATTGCTTTCTCTACCTGTTTAAATGATAACAATACATCACAATGCAAACAGTTCTCCTGTTAACCACCTCCAAGTTGAATCAACCCATAGAAGTCTTTATCAGAATCTTTGCTTGTGTGCACAAATCTCCCCACAATTCTACCTTCTCTTAGTAACAAAACTATGCTTCCCCTCTCTCCCATCTCATGTGTACTTTGCATATGTCTACCCTGAGGGCGGAAAACCCTAATTGAGTGATTAATTAAATGCATGATATATTTAAGCACATTGTATGATGAGGTAGGGATTCATCTTCGACTAGTTGAATCTAAAATATAAGTCCTTAGAGATAAAGGATTAAATGTTCTCCATATCAGTTAGTTTGTGTGTTTTAAACCTCTAAACAATCACTGCTAGTAATTCTGAGATATGCTTTTAAAAGAAAATAAAAACCATCATTGAATAAATCCAACATATGGTCAGCGCCCACTCATAACAATATTTTATCTTGTTTGTATTAAGTTAGCATCAAGGTCTTATAGATTACAAATCCAATGGAACAGGCAAACTGACATGCAAAATGTCAGTACACCACAAAACTAGATTTTAAGCATTGTTCTCTCACGCTTCCTCATGGTCATTGGATTTAACTGCCTAATAGTGGTATTTGAAAAGTTAAATATATTTCCTGCTCTTGGTCACCTTGACTCTTTATTAAAATGACTATCCTGACAAAGCCTATCCAGAGAGTATGTTATGTTTAAAATAACTGCAAAGGCCATAGTTAAAGGTCTTTGAGTCTATAATTTGTGATCCTAGAGAAGCTGAATAAAAAGGCGAACCTGAAGAAAATCATATAGTTATCCTCCTGGATATTAGAAGTAGGCAAGATTGCCAGGCAAACTTGGGTGCACGGGAGGTGGGGGGGTGGAAGTACGGGGAGATGGTTAGGGAGAGGGGAAAGGGGAAGGATTGGGGATGGCTTGGGGGAATGGGAGGGGGGGAGGGAGGAAGGATGGTTATGGGAGCAGTGAAGTTTATATCTCAACTAAGGGAGCCATTTTAGGGTATGCAAGAGACTTGATTCTGGAGGGGTTCCCAGGCCCAAAGAGAGGTCCCCAGATTGTACTCTGGGCAGCAGAGGAGAGGGTGCCTGATCTGGCCTTGGCCCATAACCATACTGATGAATATTTTGCATATCACCACAGAACCTTCATATGGTGAAGGATGGAGATAGAGACAGAGACACATATTGGAACACTGGACTTAACTCCCTAGGCCCAAATGAGAAGCAGAGGGAGGGAGATCGTGAGCAAGGAAAGCAAAATCAGAGGGGGCCTTCATCTGACAATGGATGGAGATAGAGACGGAGACCCACATTGGAACACTGGAAGTAAGGACCGCGAAGGGTGCGTTCACCCACTGATACAAGGGGACTGATCGAATGAGAGCTCACTAAGGCCAGCTGGACTGGGACTGAACGAGCATGAGATCAAATCGGACTCTCTGAATGTGGTTGACATGGGGACTGACTGAGCCCCCAAGGTCCAAATGAAGACTGAGAAGCCATTGACAATGGCACTGGGTCTTGTTTCGTCTGCATGGACTGGCTTTTTGGAATCCTGGCCTGTTTGGATGCTCACCTTCCTGGACCTGGAGGGAGGGGGAAAGAACTTGGATTTCCCACAGGGCAGGAAACCCTGACTGCTCTTGGGAGTGATGAGAAGGAGAGAGAGTGGGGGGAGTGGGGGGAGCGGGAGGGTATTGGGAGGAGGGGAGGAAGTGGAAAGAGTGTTTTCCGATACTTGAATAAACAAGCTAACGGAAAAAAAAAAGGTTCAAGGGAAAAAAATTAATAATAACTGCAAAGGCATAGAAGAAAAGTCAATCCTAAGTAGACATTTGCTGTAGCTAAGAATTATGAACAAAAGACTCCTAACTTGTTATAATTTGCAACTAAAAGCATTCAAAAGGAATGGAAAATCACAGTAAAAGAAGAAACAAAAGTCCTTAGGGGTGAATCACAGGTGTTCCATAAACATTGTATCCCTGAGACTGTGGTTTGGGGAGTGCTTGGCAAGAGGCTCCAGACAGAAGATTGCATGAGCAACAAAGCAGGGCATACTGAGAGGAATAAAACTGGAGTCAAGGGAACCAGTGGGTGATAATAATTCCTCAGCCACTGGACACTGTTCTGTGGCCCACTGGACCCAGATCATAGCCCACCCTAGACTAAGGTTCATGGCCCACACTGGACACTGTTCTGTGGCCCACTGGACCCAGATTGTAGCCCACCCTAGACTAAGGTCCATGGCCCACACTGGACACTGGTCTGTGGCCCACTGGATCCTATATGGGGTTGTGCAGTTTACATTACCATGTCTCTGCTCTCAGAAAAGAGCTTTACATTTGAGCACAGAATGGCTATCTTAACTTACACTTCCTGGAATGGGGACAAACTTTATATTCTGCAGCTCATTTACTTTTAATCACATGTCATTTCCCTTGCAGGACTTTTCACTAGTGGGAAAATAAGCAAACAAACCCTTTTACCTCACAATTTATAGAAAAGCATTATTTCTCCTCCTTCTGCTCAGGATGTTGTTGGCTGATTGAAGAGGAACAAATGGCCCCTGCACCCTTTGGCATCCCTCTGGTTTCTGCTTAGATGTCTTGAAACTGGTTGAGTGCATTGGGAATTTTCCTCCCATGTTGATGTGGGATTCCCCTCTGTATGTTGGGAATACCATTAGTTAATAAAGAAACTGTGGTGTAGGAGATCCTTCTTTCTATGTGTTGCTTGTATTGGTTAATGAATAAAGAAACTGCCTTAGCCTGATAGGCTAGAACTTAGCTAAGCAGAGAAGACAGAACTGAATGCTGAGAGGAAGAAAGGCAGAGTAGGGGAGAGACACCATGGAGCTGCCAGAATCAGACATGCCAAATCTTTCCTGGTAAGCCACTGCCACGTAGCAATACATAGATTAATAAAAATGGGCTAAATCAAGTGTAAGAGTTAGCCAATAAGATGTTAGAGCAAATAGGCCAAGCAGTGATTTAATTAACACAGTTTCTGTGTGGTTATTTCAGGGCTAAGCCAGCTGGGCAGCCAGGACGAGTCAGTGGTCCTCTCCTATGCAGCAAAACTGGGAGAAAGAAGGCAGAGTCAGAGAGAAGCCATGTAGCCCCACCGGAGACAGACACCAGATTTTTACCCAGTAAGTCACAGTCTTGTGGTGATACACAGTTAATTTAAGATATGAGTTAGCCAAAAGTACACTTAAGCTATTGGCCAAACGGTATTGCAAATAATATGGTTTTGTGTGATTATTTTGGGGCTGAGTAGCCAGGAACAAACAAGCAACCCTCCTACAATATCATGTCAGTTATTTCTCTGGTCTGGAGTTATGGTTTCAGGCTGGTATTCAATGAATATGGCAATGTAACTCTGATCTGCAACCTCCAGTACATAGCTCTTGGTTCAGCTTCTCTCAGAAACAGGCAGTGGATGGGGTGCTCTATTCTGCTTTATGATTCTCACCCTCTCATCCAAAATTCTGGATTGTAAGAAAGTCATAACATACACTGACTTTCTTCTTTTCTACCACAAAGAGAAATTTTCCCCAAACAACAGTTGATACTTTAAGAATAAGGTGTGTGTGTGTGTGTGTGTGTGTGTGTGTGTGTGTGTGTATTCCCGAGGTCAGACATGCTTGCAATCATGGATGTTATTGGCTTAATTACTTAGTAAATTTGAGAACCAAAGAGGAAATCAAGATTACCAGGTTTCTGGCTTCCTCTACACCACACCATCAATACTGGAGCTTCACCAGGACTTCTCTCTGGTGTCCTGTTGTTGCCCTGTGTTGATGGAGATTCTGCAGCTTGGGTTGCAGGACTGGTCCCTTTATGAGTTCAAGCAGCTCATATTTGGGATAGATGTTGAAGTAGGACAACTCACAGCCCCGGATTTGGCCTTCTGTGGTAGCTGAGTTGATCGCTCTCCTGAACCCCTGCCACTAGGGTCAGCTCTCTGACAAGGGGTGATGCCAGCACTTCTGCCTGTGGCAGCTGGCAAGGGGTAACATCAGCTCTCCCAAGCTGACCAGCTCTCCTGTCTGTCACCTCTCCCTCTCCCAGGAAGGGATGGAGCCTGCCACTTGCTCCACCTCCCTGTGCCCTCAGGTCAGTTCTCCCATGCCCACATCACCAGGACAAGCTCTACTGTTCTTTTCAGGTGAGGTGCAAGGGTGCTTTCCTGAGTGCTGCAGTCAGTGAGGTGCAGGCCAGCTCACCTGCCTTCATGTCTTAAGGGTCAGCTCTTCCACACTGCCCAGGCAAGGGGCAGCATACATTCAGTTTTTACAAGATAGCAATCTATACTAATAACATTAAGCCATTTAAAGTCTGACTCATTAGTAAGTGATATTTCAAACAACAATTTATAATGAGGCTGCCTTAATCTTCTTGCCCCAAGCAAAACAATAAATCAAATCGAGGAAATTTAGTCAAAACAAATAAACAAAAACCAGCATTAACAGATACTATGTACCCAGAATTGTTCTCAGAGATTTGTATGCACTATCATATTCCTTTGTCTTTCAAGGTAAAAAGCATATCTTCATGTTACACATTAGGAGATAGAAGTGCAGAAAGGCTAAGCAGCTTTCTCAAGACAAACAATGAATAAGTAATAGAGCTAGAATTTAACCAAAGCAAACCGTCTCCATCACCCATATCCACTGTACTGGACTGCCTCACATGGAAAAGGAGTGTACAACACTGAATTGAAAAGGAAAAAAGGAAAAATACTAGGCGTAAAAGACTCTGTCATCTTTATAAGGACAAAGAAAGGGACTGAGATTCCATATTTAGAGTTGGCAAGCTTCATGATCCCCAGAACCATATGTTTCTAATGCCCTGATCACTGGGCCTTTCATTCCTGATCATTTGACATTTTTAAGCATGAATCATCTAATGAAAAAATTACAAGGCTTTCTTTTGAACACATTGTTTATTTGTCACCAAAAGATCTCAGATAGACTTTAAACAAATTCCTTCTATAAAGCAAAGACTACATCCCCTCATGAATGGCATAGCCTAAAAATAGAAATTATTTCAAACAGCTCTAACACCTTTTCTAAATTTCCTACATTGTGAAATGACAGCAGCGTCTCCTTTTCAACACTGCCTTCTAGTCAATGCAAAAAGAAATAAACCATGCCCACATGCTCATATTGGGTGTTTACTTTTCCATCAGTCACCGAAAATAGGACACAAAAAGGGATGTGTCTGTCTCTGTTAGGAAGAAAAGAAAAGTGAGGGGACGGAAATCTAACGCAACAAGAGGGTTGCTGGATTTGGAACTGATTGAAAGAGGTTTGTGTCACCAAACATTTTTCAAAGACCTATCAATCTGCGGCTCTTTTTATAAACCAACCTGTAATGAGTGGTGTTTCCACACATTTCCTTCACACAGTTGCTTCTGAGTTTGGCAGTGTCTTTGATTTGAGAAAGAATTTCAAACTTTAGATGATCACACAGAACCTTTATTTGGCATCACAGAAAAGAATATTTAGTTCATAAAGACTTAAAGGAATGTCAGCTAGAGTTCCAAGTGGTTTGAACTTTCATTTCTGAGGTGCCCAAAGCCATATTGCTATATTTATTTACAAGTGTGTTTATAAGTGATGCCATTTGTGACTGCAATTAACCAAGAACTAGAAAAGACATAAGAAAGAAGAGCAAAGAAAAAATGTTAGAATTAAAAGTATAAATTCTACACTATTCAAATACCAAGACATACCAAACACCCTGGCACCAAGGGAAAAACCACCTTGGAAAAACCAACAAATCCTTGAAATAACAGAAAAGTGCCAGCACTAACAGTGGTAAACTTAGCACTCCCTGGGAAAATTCAAAGAAAGTGAAGTAATATAACTTGTCACCTGCTGACTGGTTTCTGCTACTTCAGAAAACAAAGTGCACAGCTGACTAGGGTTCAGAATGTACAGCCAGAGGGAGCAGAATTCCTAACTGCAGAGCAACAGACTCCATTATAAACATGAGCTTCATTCTCTCAACCCTTCAGAAACTACTGCTTCCCAATATTTGGCCCTGAACTAGCAACACCAGCGTCATCTGGGAACACACAAAGATACATATTCTCAGGCTGTCAAAGATCAACCATATCTTTCTGGGGTAAAGCTCTGTAATGTGTATAGATGTGATGTTTATATACAGCAGTGCTGAGACACTGCCCCAAACATTAACATACTCAGTGGAGCAACCTGTCCTCTGAGAACCTGTCAGGATGACTCCCACTAGACAACAGAGCATTCTCTAGGAACGGGGCACTTTTCATGGCATGTTGTTTCTATTTGAGTATTCATTCTAGGCCAAGGCCACAATTGCTATGTCCACGTGACTTTATCTATGCAGGGCATGAAGAAAAATAGTGCTGAAGAAAAATTAGTGAGAATAGTGAGTGCCCTAAATGCACATCTATAGACAAAATCCTTGGGAGGCCTTGGTAAAGGACTGCTGCGTACATTCAAAGCAAGTGGCATTGATAAAACAGATCAAAATTTTCACTTCAAGGTCAAAAAAACAAGATCTACTTCATTTTGATATCCTACATTTGGGTCCCAAGTGGGAGTTGGTTGAAGTCCAGATAGCCAGATGTATTGAATAGCCGTGGCGACAAGGAAGGTGGAAAGAAATCAGCCAGATGGCCCACAAGTCTGCCCAGCTCTGATTTCCACCCCATTGTCCCCACCTCTGCTCCCTTATCTAATTAGCGCCTGTTCTCAGTGTCAGTGGACAGGAACTATAAAAGATTTCAAGAAGCAGAAAAGTGCCTAAGAGTGTAAATGGTTGAAAAATCAGGAAATAAAAGGCTCTCTTTGATTAACTAGTTTTGTAAGTATATTATTTATTTTCTAATACCCAAGCTTGAGAACTCAATATTCTGGAATATTCCTCTTTCTTTACTCTCTGATTCAAGAAATCACAAAACTTTTGTTTGGTTTTTTTTTTTGGGTTTTTTTTGCCCAGACTCTTCTATACATCACTTCTCTCCATCCCAACCTCTCCCCTCTCCTCTGTTTTCCTCCCTTAGCTCATTGTAGATTACTACAAGACTCTCTTTTAAAAAATTAAACATTATATAAAAAACCTTGCAAATAAGCAAAAACATCACACACCAAAATTAACCAGACCCCAAGTCTACACAACTTAATGAACTTACATAGTTAGAATTGCCCTGTCTAAATAAACAAACAAACAAATAAATAAATAATTCCTTTCTATAGTGGTCATCATGGGCAAGAATGGCAAAGGCCACTTTCACTACCTTTCTTTCTCAAAACCCCTAACTATCCAGTACCTGCAGGCTCATATTTCCAGGACATAAATGCAATATCTTTCCAACTTGATTCCAATTTCATTGTTACTACATGTGATTTCTAAATGCTAATCAGTTCTGTATTCATTGTCTCCAAAGTAGGTCATGAATTTACAGCAACTTTTCTGCATCCCTCTCCATAATAAGGATAAACAGTAATTGGTAGAAAAAGGCAAAGTGAAAATAGATGTTCAAGCAGAGGATACACTAAGGCCTCTGCTTGCTAGAACTGTTTCAATCAGTACCTTCCATCCTATTATTTTCTATATTGAATTCCAACTGTTGGAGGAAACAGACACTTAAATTATTAACAAACATTCTTGTTTAACCTGTATAATAGCATGCAAATGGGATTAAAAACTATTGCCAAAGATAAGCATATTTATAACAGAAAAAGGCCCCTGCACTAGCTTCACATTTGAGAAGAAGGAAATACCATCCTGACACCTAGAATTCCCATCATCTCTCCATACTCAACGCTGACAGTTGAGGAATGCTCCTTGAGTCTAAAAAACAATGCTCTAACAAATCAAATTGAGTCTTTCATATATCACTATGAGTTCCATCCACTAGAGTTTTAGAAAAATCTATAAATTAACTTAACCAAAAAAATGAAAGACATATACAATGAAAATTTTAATAAACTTAAGACAGAAATTAAAGAAGACACTAGTGGCAGAATGAACAAGGTGGAAATGTATATACTACTAAAAGTGATTGCTGAATTCATTGAAACCCAGCATTCCCGTGATGAAGGTCACTGTAAATGTTAGTAATCCTAACACCAAGGAAAGCAGCCTGCAGGTGTGAGAACACCCTGGACAACAGTGAGACGCTGTCTGAAGAAAGAGAAGAGGACCCAAGGATATGCAGCCTCAGGGTTATATTCACATAATGGGGGAAATCTGACTTCCTTTCTTCTTTGTTCTATTTTTGAGGGTTTTTTGTTCTTACTATATATGTAAATGGGAAATTATGAAGTTCTCCAACTCAGTCCTTTTAAAGATAAGGTAAGCTCCATAAGTTCTAACAGGCTGTGCTCATCTGCTATTTCCTCACTTTCTGAAACAAATGAGCACCTGAAAGGGCGTTCTCATTGCAACTCATTGGATAGCTTTCTAAATTATCTAATTTTCTATCTGAATTATTGCAATTCTGCATCAGAGTTTCACACTGAATCGACCTTAATAGAATTCCCTTACTGCAAGAAAAAAAACATTTGTATTGATTTTTAAGCAAAAATAGTTGTTGTTTGCCATTATAAGCTAATATAATAGCTTAAAAATAGTTCACTTCACCTTTATGAATTCATCAGTCACAATTTTCATTATAAGTTCTATTCATGGAAATTTATTTCAGATTTCTTTCAGACATATGTTATTGAAATTTTCTCACCCTTTTGTTATCAGATCAAAGAACATGCTGAATCATTGTACATGTAACAGCACTGCACATGCAGCGCCCTGTGATCTCTCTCATGCAGTGTTGTCCCTTTATAACTTTATTTACTCACCAAAATTATTTCATAACAATTTCAGAGAAGAATAAAATCAGTGAAAAGAATTCGTGCGTTCTCACCCAGGTTTTCCTAATGATAACATCTCACATACTTGAGCAAAATTGCCAGAGCTATCAAACTGATGTTAGCAAAAGAAAGAACATCACGCAGATATCATCATCTTTTCCACTGTGTCCTTCATCTACACCACGGACGATAAGGAGAGACTGGGGAGATAAGATGACTAAATTCCAAGTGAGATCTGTCTGTCTAGAAAGTCTCAATGACTCATGTTCAATAACAATAATTATTATTCAATAAACAAATAAATGTTGGCAAAGATGTGAAAAATGAAAACCCTTCTGATCTTAATATAAAAGGAAATTGATGCATTCATTATGGAACTTAGATGGAGGTCCTCAAAACACTAAAAAAGAAAATGCCAAAAGACCAAGATGTATCACTTTTGGAAACATACAGGTTTTACATGAAAGAAGAAGTATGGTGAGAAGGTAAAGTGATAGTTGTTGGGGCTGTAGAGAAACGAAAGCTTCACTCTTCACAGGGGAGAACGTAAAAAAGTTTGGCATTTGACACCTTAAACACTTAATAACCTACACATATGCCTACATAACAGCCTAGACGTGAATATTTATAGACATACTATGCATAATAGCCCAAATAAGGATACAACCCATTGGCTGAAAATGGATACTCAAATGTTGTATGTCCATACAAGGAAATACAGCCATAGAGATTAAATACTGATTGTATATGCTATAATAAACTAACCTTAAAAAACACTACTTTTGTGAATGAAAATAATAAAAAGGACACATTTTAAATGATTTCATTCATTTTAAAGAAACTAATAGAAACAAAGAAGAAATTAGTGGTCACTTGGAAGGTAGGAGGAGTGATTGCTAATAGGCTATAGTTATTCGGAAATGTCCTGCAATTAGGAAGTGGTGATGGATGAGTGGGCAAGTCTGTGTAATGTGCATTACTTATTTAAAAAGGAAGAGTAAGTGAATTCTAAAAATGTCTCTATAAAGCTGTTCTAAATGGTCACATGCTGTGTGGATCCATTTACATAGCTCTCTTAAGGAAACTACACAGACTGAAGACAAATGATTGGCAAGGACTTGGATGAGGTTGCTGAGATGATGGCTACAGTGGGAGCCTTATGGTTGTTTCTGCATCTTGATTGCTCCTATGGTTACACAAATTTACACACAAAATAAAGTGATATGGAGCTTTAGGTCAGAGTATCAACAAGAGATATTTTGCCATGCCAATGCAAGATTCCTGGTTTTACTATCATACCAGACTTAAGTAAGATACCTCACCACCAGAAGCCAAGAGAGGGTTCACTGGACTACTTCATATCATCTTGGGAAGGTCCTATGAATCTAATTGTTTAAGATTTTAAAAGAAAGATAGCCGGGTGGTGGTGGCACGTGTCCTTTAATCCCAGCACTTGGGAGGCAGAGGCAGATGGATCTCTGAGTTCATGGCCAGCCTGGTCTACAAGAGCTAGTTCCAGAATAGGCTTCAAAGCTACAGAGAAACCCTGTATTAAACCTAAAATCAAGAAAAAGAGAAAGAAAGAAAGAAAGAAAGAAAGAAAGAAAGAAAGAAAGGAAGGAAGGAAGGAAGGAAGGAAGGAAGGAAGGAAGGAAGGAAGAAAGAAAGAAAAAGACAAGGCCACATTGTTTTTTAAAGCCCTGTCTTATCAACAATAGCCTGATACTAATTTGGCTGTACATGGGCTCTGAACCACTCCACAGCTTTCATGGCTATAAATAGCTTGATGTTCCTACCTATTACTCAATTCCATACTAGCTTTATAAACTAAAGTGAGTGTGGTGACTGTCTCCCCAGAATATTTCATGTTGCTTTCTCCTTTAGTATTCATGAAATACTTGCTTAAAAAATAAATCTTCAGGTCTCAGACACGGGTTTGTGTCATCCTATGAGGCCTGGCGGAGAACAGCACCTTTAATGTCAGGGGCCATCTTTTCCACATTCATATGTCTGGGTCTTTGGCTGGCCTGGAGTCTTTCTGAAAAGCCATTGACAATGACACTGGGACTTGTTTCCTCTGCATATACTGGATTTTTGGGATCCAGTCTGTTTGGATACTCACCTTCCTGAACCTGGAGGGAGGGAGGAGGAACTTGAACTTCCCACAGGGCAGAAAACCCTGACTGCTCTTAGGGATGGAGAGGGAGGAGGAGGGGGAGTGGGGGGAGTGGGCGGGTGTTGGGAGGAGGGGCAGAAATGGAAAGTTTTATAATTTAATAAATTTCAGACAGTTGAAAAAAAGATACTCTTTAATTAGCTGCAATTCTAGTAAAAGTTTTGACAATGTTCTAAAGCCCACACACCCACAACTGCCTCTAGGTAACTTCTCTAACAGTCTCTGACTACACCATCTAAACATTTCCAAAGCTGTGATGTCATTGAGTGACTGTATAAATGGGCCCCAGCATGTTGAGAAGCATTTCGCCTTGTCTGTGGTCATCTCTGTGATTAGGTCCTGGATTCTTCATGTTTTAGTGACAATTTGAGAATAAGTAAAATGGGCTTCTTGGAAAGGGAATTCAGTCTTTTCTGGGGCAAATATTTGAAAACAGATTTTATAATCTAAGATGGCCTAGAACAGGGCTTACAGTAGGCTGTATCAATTCAATCGCAGCTCAATGAATACTGTACCCGAAATGGTCAACAGATGTATATATTTATCATCTTACGTCCTAGAGGAAAAGATGTTTCCCACAGTGCTTCAGTGCTCACTCACTCATTTTCATTCTTCTTTATTTCTCTTATTGAAAAAAAAATCTGCTGAAAGAGAGAAATTCATTTTTCTTCACTAGAGTGATGCTGGGTTTATCAACCACTCCAGGGCAGGCCTTATGTTTAGGAGTAACTGATCAACATATAATGGACTCTGGTTTTTGCTGTTGTTTTTATGTTGTTACAGTGTAATTTTTTGTGTGTGTTTGCTTGCTTATTTCCATTTGTTTTTCTTTCTTTGGGGTGTGGTTCTATTTTGCTTTTTGTTTGTTTGTTTCAGGGAGTTTTGTTGTATTGGGCTTTATTTGTTTTTGAGAAAGAACTTAAATTTGTGTGACTAAGAAGGGAGAGAAGATCTGGAATGGAGGGGAAAATATGAACAAAATATTTTTAAATAAAAATCGTTTTAAATACCAAAATTATAATAAAAAATAATCAAACAAAAAGGATATAGTGTCATTCCCTATCTCTTCTCATTAGTTTTGGTTTGAAGTGTATTTTGTCAGATATTAAAAGGCTATACCAGCTTGCTTCTAAATTTTTTTTGCTTGGAATATCTTCTTGCATCCTTTTACCCTGAGATGATGTTTATCCTTGATAATGAGGTGTGTTTGTTAGAAGTAGCAGAAAGATAAATCCTGTTTTCACATCCATTCTGTTCATCTGTAACTTTTTATTGGAGAATTGAGTCAACTGATATTCAGTGATATCAAATGAGTAGTACTTATAGATTACTATTACTTTGCTGTTGTGGTGTGTGTACATATGTGTGTTGTGTTGTGTATGTGTTGTGGTGTGTGTATGTACATATGAGTTCCCTCTTGATTTGCTGATATAGGATTATTTATTTCTTGCATCTTCTAGGATGTTGTCAACCATTTTCCACTGGAGTTTTCCTTTTAGCACCTTCTGTAGAGCTGAATTTACTTTTAAATAGGTTTTATGGAGTGTCTTGTTATCTCCATCTATTCTGATTAAAAGTTTTGCTGGGTATTCTGTGATAGTATCTGGTCTCTTAGAATTTGCACGTCTGTCCAGGCCATTCTTACTTTTAGAGCTTCAATTCAAAGTCAGGTATTATTGTAATAAGTCTACCTTTATATGTTACTTAGGCTTTTTCCCTTGCGGCATTCAGTATTATTTCTTTGTTCTGTAAAATTAGTGTTTTGATTATTATGTGCTGATGGAACTTTCTTTTCTTGGCCAATCTATTTGGTGTTCTGTATGCTTCTTATATCTTTATAGGCATCCCCTTCTTCAGGGTAGAGAAATATTCTTCTACAATTTTGTTGAAAATATTTTCTGTGCCTTTTTTCCTATTTTTCCCACTATTCCCATTATTCTTAAATTTGCTTTTTTTCATTCATTAGAACATAGGGGAGGTTAGAAGGAAGAGATATGGGCTGGGCTGGGCTGGAGGGAGAAAAGGAAGAGAGAAATGATGTAATTATCTTCTAATTGAAAATATAATAAATAAATAAATATTCAATTATAGAAAGCACTGTAAGGCCATAAACATGAAACAATCAAAAAATTTATTCAATTTTAATAGAATGAAGACCAGAGCATGGCTCACCCTATTAGACTCAATCATTAACACTGAGCGTTGTAAGTCAAAAAGATAAACTGCTCTTCAGTTTTGCCTGTGATTAATTAATCTTATGTGGAAGAGAGAATGAAGAGCTTCATACTTTAAAAAAAAAGTGGAGGTTTCATTACATCAAGGCTGAGAGCGGTACAAATCTATAGAAATAAACAAAAATATTTCAAAGGCAATTTGACAGCATTACCACTTAGTGAAACAACTGTTGGTTTCCCCACCATAACCTATTCCTACTCTAGCCATGGATATTGACAATGTTTATGGCTCCAGGCATGATTCCTTCATGTAGAACAAATCTGATATCAAACAAGTGGCTAGCTAACCCATAAAGCAGTGATTCTCAACTTATGGATTGCAACCCTTTTGGAAATCAAAGGACCCTTTCACAAGAGTTGCATATGAGATATTCTGAGATTTAGCTATTTTATTATGGTTAATAACTGTAGCAAAATTACAGTTATGAAATAGCCATGAAAATAATTTCAAGGTTAGGTGTTCACCACAACATAAGAAACTGTAATAAATGATTGCAGCATTAGGAAGGTTAAAAACAAGTGCTGTAACGTCTTTCTGTTCTTGCCCTAGTGAGTGAGTGCACAACTGGCCTCGCAGGTCAATAGTGAAACATGCAGGGTCCAGAACTGGGAACGAAAACACTGATGTCTTTTCTTTCCTAGAAACCTGTATATCACCTTCCAGCACTGTGCGAAATGAGTCAGCATGAAAGTTTCCTGGTCAGTCCCAGCTTCATTTCTTTGTCCTGCAACCCAAGAATATGGTCTCTCCAGTAACATGGCTATACTATAAGTTATGATAGGGGATGAAGAGAAACAGCAACAGCTGATAATGTTTTCATGCCTCCAGGGTTTCCCTGACTAATAACTCAGAGGGAGGTAATCCATACTTGGCACTGAGATTTTAATTTTAGTAACTCACGTTAGTTTCTAAACGAGTGGGTTTTCATAAGGCTTTTTCATGTATTCTTGGTTTTGGTAAATGTCTCCCCTCTTTTCCACCATTCCCCTGTCCCTATCCTCACTTAAACCTTAAGTCCCCACTATCTTTCCACAAATCTCTCATAGTACATATATTCTACTACTATACTCTTCTTGTATTTTTTATTTGAATTTCACAATCATAATTTCCCAAGTAAGTTCATCAACCATACTTCATTTAACCTACCTGCCCCATGATATTTCTATCCCCATCACTCCACCACCTGCTTCAACTTCTCGACCTGACCCACAGTATTAGCGCTCTACAGATTTACCTTACTTATATTCTACTCCATATTTCCAAAGTGTCTCCTCTGCAGTGGTCCATTTTTAGTTTAGTGGCTTCTACATGTAGTACAGTTAAACACCTAAAACAAAATTTGAAGCTAGGTCTCACATATGAGAAAAAGCATGTGGCATTTGTCTTTCTGAGTCTGGATTTCCTTATGTAGGATAATTTTTCCAGTTCTGCCCATTAATCTGCAAATATCATGATATCACTTTTCTTTACAGCCAAGTAATCACTATCCATCTTTTTCTGATGGATATCTATCTATGTTGACTTCATTTCCTAGCTACTGTGAATAGAGCCTCAGTCAACAAGAATGTACAAGTATCTCTGCAGAAGAGATAAAGTCTCTGGGTATATAGCTGGGTAATATAGCAGTTTTACTTATAGATGTTTAAGAAATATCCTGAGTAATTTACAAAGTGGGTACATTAGTTTACAGTCTTATTGCACTTTGCAGTTGTTAATGTGAAGACTCATAACTTCTCTCAGTATTGGAAATGAGTTTACTGAGAGTGCTCAGTCATAGGTGGGACCTACGTATCAACCTGACTGCCCACTGACAACTAAGGCTCAAGAAACATTGCAGAATAGAGGAAAGAAAGAATTCAAAAATTGGAAACTGTAAAAAAGCTCTGAAATATTGCTTTCTGAATATAACTCGGCTATTGCACATATGAACACACATCAATTATGCTTATTCATCAAGATGAAGGCACTTAAACATTGGCCTTCGAAAACTGCCTACTGAGTCCTCACCTACCGATGGCTGAGGTGCTATTAGCAGAGGACAGTTGCTGAGGGAGGAAGAATAACTTTTCTTTGGGAAGTGTCTACTTCCTCACTGCCAATGTCCAAGAGCTCTCACATATACACATATAAGCAGCACTAATTGGACTCAATGGATCAAGTAAATGAATAAGAGGACATGAAATTGGGAGGGAAATTTGCTAGGGGATGTCAAAGGGGAGTTGGAAGGAAAACATGGACAGTATGGACATAATCGAGATATGTTGTAGCTATGTTTAAAATTTTCAAAATTTAAAGTATGTCTTTCACAAATAGATTTTGTTGAAGATCAATTAAGAGACAACTGGAATCTCTGTGATATAAGTAAAGTCACAAAATCAGTCTAACAAAAAGAAACAGGGAAATATACAGTCAAGGAGAACCCTGTAGAAACACAGTCAACCCCACTTGCAAGCACAATTGTAAACATGTGCTATGCTGTCACCAAATAAACAACTGCATCATAATTTAGGAAAGATATGAAAGCATAAATAAGCTATACCATCACCCATTAGAGGTTTACAAGACCTCTAGCCAAACATCAACAAAAAAGGCTCAGTGACCAGAAATCAAGGTGGAATAATTCAGACACAGAGTCAGCACATGACAACCTTCGCACTGCAGAAAAAACAGATTACTCAGATTCATCCAAGTAACTATCACTAACAATGAAAGCCCCTTAAAATGACTTCAGTGATAGGGAGTGGATCAACAGAACATTGTGAGCTATGTAAAGAAATAGTAAAGTATGAGAAATATACAAGAACAAAGTTGGCAATAGAAACTGCTTCTGAAGAGGTACAGATGGTAGATTTAGCAGAAAAAAATACTTCAGAGAAGCTGTTATAGAAATGTTCAAAGAACATGAAGAAAATGTGGTTAAATGAAGATATGGTGATGATGCCTCATCAAAGAAAGAATGTCAGCAAAGGTCACTATTAGAAGAGATCAAATGGACACATGAGTCAGGAAGTACAATAATGAAATCAACAATTCCCAAGAGGATCCCAATCACATATCTGACTAAGCAGAAAACAGAACTAGCTAACCTTAAAATTAATGGAAACCACACCATCAACATAAGTGAGAAAGAGTGAAGAAAAATGAGTAGAGACTCAGAGAAGGATGGAGCATACCAAAGGTATCATTGATTTAAATAAAAGGGGCAAAATAAAAAGTATAAATATTCAAATGAACAAAGGTTAAAAACTTGCCAAAAGAAAAACACTCAAGGAAACAGTATACTCAAACTGTTGAAAGACAAAGGGGAACTCCTGAACAGATGAAATGAAAAACAACACATCACATACAAGGAAATCAACTAAGATTAATACATTGCTTCTTATCAGATACTACAAAAATCAAGAGTCAGTGGAACAATACATTCCAGGTGCTGAAAAATCCGTTAATCAATAATTCAGCAAAACTCTTTGTAAAACAACAAGTCACACAAATGTTGAACACATAAAATTGTGAAGGGCCACTGCTAATAGTCTTATATTGCAATGATACCAAAGAAAGTTCTTTTGGCTGAGAGTAAGTCATATCATATAGCACTCAATACACACACACACACACTCACACATGTGTGCATGCGCACAGAAATAGTATCAATAAAATAGTAATATTCAATTACAAAAATAATGTAATTCTATATTCTTCTCTCCATTTCTTTTTATTAATTTGAAAATTGATTAAAATAAAATCAATACAGAGAGTTATACTTGTGGATGTCCACCATACAGAAATGTAGAATATTCAAAAATAAATGGCACAAACATTGAAGAGACAAAAACAGATATCAATATTGATATTGGAAGAAAAAATTAATGAGTAGATGGAATAATACAATCTATAAAAGATAAATTTCTTATTTATTTTATAAGTCTTTATCAATAAATAAGCTAATGAACAGGTAGTTATCAAAAATGAAACAAATGGTCAGAACCATAAAAAATTTCCAACATCCTTCACTATCAAGAAAGTAGAAATAAAGATGATCCCAGACAGCATGACTATTATAAAAACAAAAACAAACATTTGCAAGATCTGGAGAAAAATAAACTCTATATGGAAGAGTACTTTCCCTAGCATGCAAAAAAGACTTGGATTTCATCCCTAGCACCACATAGATTGGACATGGAAATACGTTCTTGCAATCCCAAATCTAGGGACATAGAGACAGGAGTAGCAAAAGCTTGAGGCCATAGTCAGCTACATAATGAGTAGTACAGCCTGAGTTATATAAGAAATAAAGAATAAAAATAAAAACAAATAAGAATAAAAATAAAAACAAAATGAACAACATGAAAAGACAGACAATAGAGTTAAAAATATTATTAAATAGGGATTTTAACTAGAAGTCCACAAATTCTCAGTCAAAAATGTAACTAGGTATTTTCAAAAGAAAATGTAAGTGATTAATAAGAACATTAAAATTTACACTGCATCATTAGACAGAAAAGCAAAAACCAAAGTCACTTTATATCTAATGGAGCTCCTGTTTCATATCCACCAGGAGGACTACAATAAAAATGACAGATGACTATAACATCCACATGTAGAAAATGTCAATATTGAAGAAATAAAGGAGAGAAAAGCAAAGGAAACAGGGAAGGAGATAGAGAGGAAGGTTTGAGGGAAGTAGGGTGTGAGACTCTCATTCACTGGTCTATGCTGAATTCTTGGCAATATAGGAAACTTTTTGATGGGCACCCAAAACAGAACTGCATTACTTTGTATCTATTTTTCTACTTAGGTTTAAAATATTAGAAAATTATAAATAATATTTCCAGATTTATTGAGATATAACTAGCAAGTTATGTGCTTGTGTATGTGTGATATACTTTGATTTACTATACATCTTGTTTATGACAATCAAGTTATTTAACACAACATGACAAAGTTACTTTTCTCTATAGCAGAATAAAAATACTTACCTATTCTCCTCAGCAAATTTTTATTCATTGTAGTTCATGATACTGCATATTAAATACAGAATTTGCTCATCTTCTAAGGTAATATTTACAGTGATTAACACCTTCCCATTTTCTTAACTTTTCAAGTACTAGTTAGTCACCAGTATGCTTCTATAAGTTCAAATTACTCAGATTTTACATATAACTGAGTAAAAATATTTGTCAATGTCTGACTGATTTTACTAAACATCATAAACTCTGTTTTATCCATTCTTGCAAAAGGAAGATGCCTTATTTTCCAAGGCTCAAAAGTACTATATTATATATGTATTATGTGTTCTTCATTTTGTATTTACTGACACTTGGTTATTTCCATATATTGGCTTCAGAAAGCAATTCAGACAGTGATTATATCCCTCTAAGTGTCATATGATAGACTTAAATTAAATAAAGAATTCACACAATTTGATAGAAATTTTTAAGCTGGGTTTTGAAAAATCAGCAATAAGAGCAAGTGGCACTGATCCTGTAGCAGAAGATACAATGGAGGGGTAAGTGTGTTCCTGACCTGCCACACAAGCCCGGTAAGGCAACACACAATTTTCTCACCATCCTTATCTCCCTGGGTATTCCGAGGATACCCAGGTAAACCCCAGCTAAACCCTCTCTCCTCCTACCCCATCCCCGCTTTCAGCCAGGAACCCCTTCCCTTCCTCTCTCCCTTTTTCGAGGCATAAAATCCTCCAACCGAGCCTGTGTGGGCGCTGCCAGGACTGGGCGGTGAGTGCAAACAGGCAGGAGGGAGTTCCTTTGTTTTAATAGCCTGCCCGCAGCAAGTAGGACTGCAGCCAAAGTGATTCCTGACCAGCAAGGGGAACTAATCCTGAAGCAGAAGACCCAGCAGAGGGAAGAGCCATTGGAGAGTATCTGAAGGAAGAGATGGGTAGGCGCCAAGGCAAGAATTTCTCCAACAATATAAAAAACAACATGAAAACAACAGATCCCAGTGATCTTACGACAGAAGGACTTGAACACCCTATTCTGGAAGAAGTGGAAAACAGTATCATTATGAAAGCAATAGAGTCTCTTAAATAGGGTATGAATAACTCACTTAAAGAAATAGAAGAGAAATATAACAAAAAGATGGAAGAAATGAGTAAAGAAATGGAAGACAAATATAACAAAAAGTTTGAAGAAATGAGTAGATTCGTAAATGATACCCTGGGAAACCAAGAAAAAACAATCAACCAGGTAATGGAATCAGTTCAAGAATTGAAAACTGAAACGGAGGCAATGAAGAAAATACAAACTGAGGACCGGCTGGATATGGAAAATCTAGGTAAGCAAACAGAGACTTCAGGAACAAGCATAACCAATAGAATACAAGAGATAGAAGAACAAATCTCAGATTATAAAGACACCATAGAGAAAATAAACGCTCTGACCAAAGAAAACAGCAAATTCAACAAATTAGCATCACAAAACATTCAGGAAATCTGGGACATAATAAAAAAAAACCAAATCTAAGAATAATAGGAGTAGAAGAAGGAGAAGAATTGCAGATCAAAGGTCCAGAAAATATATTCAACAAAATTATAGAAGAAAACTTTCCCAACCTAAAGAACGATATTCCTATGAAGGTTCAAGAAGCATACAGAACACCAAATAGACTGGATCAGAAAAAAAACATCTCCTCGCCATATAATAATCAAAACACAAAACATTCAGATTAAAGAAAGGATATTAAGAGCTGCAAAGGAAAAAGGTCAAGTAACATATAAAGGTAAACCTATCAGACTTACACCAGACTTCTCTATGGAAACCATGAAAGCCAGAAGGTCCTGGATAGAGATACTGCAGAAACTAAGAGGCCATGGATGCAAGCCCAGACTACTATACCCAGCCAAGCTATTGTTCACTATCAACGGTGAAAACAAAATACTCCCAGATTAAAACAAATTAAAACAATACGAACCTACAAATCCAGCCTTACAGAGAATATTAGAAGGAAAATCACAACCCAAGGAATCCAACATTCCCAACACTGCCTACAATAACTCAGACATCTAGCGACTCTTCACAAGCACAACTCAAAGAAGGAAAACACATACACTCTACTCCCCCCCCCAAAAAATGACCAGAGTCAACAACCACTGGTCATTAATATCACTTAATATCAATGGACTCAATTCACCTATAAAAAGGCACAGACTTAGAGATTGGATACGAAAACAGGAGCCAACATTCTGCTGTTTACAAGAAACACACCTCAACCACAAAGACAGACACTTACTCAGAGTAAAGGGTTGCGGAAAGGTTTTTCAAGCAAACGGACCTAAGAAACAAGCGGGTGTGGCCATTCTAATTTCCAACAAAATTGACTTCAAACTAAAATCAATCAGAAGAGATGGAGATGGACATTTTATACCCATAACAGGACCAATTCATCAGGAGGAAGTCTCAATCCTAAATATCTATGCCCCTAATATAAAGGCACGCACATATGTAAAAGAAACTCTTCTAGAACTCAAGGCAATCATCAAACCACACACACTAATAGTAGGAGACTTCAACACACCTCTCTCACCAATGGACACGTCAATCAGACAGAAACCTAACAGAGAAATAAGAGAATTATTGGAGGTATTGAATCAAATGGACTTAACAGACATCTATAGAACACTCCACCCAAATAGGAAAGAATATACCTTCTTCTCTGCAGCTCATGGAACCTACTCAAAAATTGACCACATACTCGGTAACAAAGCAAACTTACACAGATACAAAAAAATATTAGTAACCACCTGTGTATTGTAAGATCACCATGGATTAAAGTTCGAATTCAACAACAATGCTACCCCCAGGAAGCCAACAAACTCAAGGAAGTTGAAAGTCAACTACTAAATCACCCCTGGGTCAAGGAAGAAATAAAGAAAGAAATTAATGTCTTCCTTGAATTTAATGAAAATAAAGACACAACATACTCAAACCTATGGGACACTATGAAAGCAGTGCTAAGAGAAAAGTTCATAGCACTAAGTGCCCAATTAAAGAAAACGGAGAAAGCACACATTGGAGACTTAACAGCATACTTGAAAGCTCTAGAAAAAAAGAAGCTGATTCACCCAGGAGGAGTAGAAGACTGGAAACAATCAAACTGAGGGCTGAAATCAACAAAGTAGAAACACAGAAAACAATCCAAAGAATAAATGAAACTAAAAGCTGGTTCTTGGAGAAAATCAACAAGATCGACAAACCCCTATCCAAACTAATCAAACGGCAGAGAGAGAACATGCAAATTAATAAGATCAGAAATGAAAAGGGGGACATAACCACAGACACAGAGGAAATTCAGAGAATCATTAGATCTTACTACAAAAGCCTGTATGCCACAAAACTGGAAAATGTAAAAGAAACGGACATTTTTTAGATAAGTACCATATACCAAAGTTGAACCAAGAACAGGTAAACAATTGAAATAGACCTGTTAGTCACGAAGAATTAGAAGCTGTTATCAAAAATCTCCCTATCAAAAAAAAAAAAAGCCAGGACCAGATGGTTTCAATGCAGAATTCTACCAGAACTTCCAGGAAGAGCTAATACCTATACTCCTTAATGTATTCCACAATATAGAAACAGAAGAGTCATTGCCAAACTCCTTTTATGAAGCTACAGTTACTCTGATACCAAAACCACACAAAGACACAACCAAGAAAGAGAATTGCAGGCCAATATCACTCATGAACATCAACGCAAAAATTCTCAATAAAATACTGGCAAACCGAATCCAAGAACACATTAGAAAAATTATCCATTATGATCAAGTAGGCTTCATCCCAGAGATGCAGGGCTGGTTCAACATACGCAAATCTATCAATGTAATCCATCATATAAATAAACTGAAAGAAAAAAACCATATGATCATTTCATTGGATACTGAAAAAGCATTTGACAAAATTCAACACCCATTTATGATAAAGGTGTTGGAGAGATTGGGGATACAAGGACCATACCTAAAGATAATAAAAGCAATATATAGAAAGCCGACAGCTAACATCAAACTGAATGGAGAAAAAGCCTTTCAAAGCCTTTCCACTAAAATCAGGAACACAACAAGGCTGTCCACTCTCTCCATACCTCTTCAATATGGTGCTTGAAGTTCTAGCAATAGCAATAAGACAACATGAGGGGATCAAGGGGATTCAAATTGGAAAGGATGAAGTTAAACTTTTGTTATTTGCAGACGATATGATAGTGTACAAAAGCGACCCCAAAAACTCTACCAAAGAACTCCTACAGCTGATAAACACCTTTAGTAATGTGGCAGGATACAAGATCAACTTCAAAAAATCAGTTGCCCTCCTATACACAAAGGATAAAGAAGCAAAGAGGGAAATCAGAGAAACATCGCCTTTCACGATAGCCACAAATAGCATAAAATATCTTGGGGTTACTCTAACCAAGGAAGTGAAAGACCTATTTGACAAGAACTTTAAGTCTTTGAAGAAAGAAATTGAGGAGGATACCAGAAAATGGAAAGACCTCCCCTGCTCTTGGTTTGGGAGAATCAACATAGTAAAAATGGCAATTCTACCAAAAGCAATCTATAGATTCAATGCAATCCCCATCAAAATCCCATCAAACTTCTTCACAGACCTTGAGAGAACAATAATCAACTTTATATGGCAAAACAAAAAACCCAGGATAGCCCAAACAATCTTATACAATAAAGGAAGTTCTGGAGGCATTACCATTCCTGACTTCAAACTCTATTACAGAGCTACAATATTGAAAACAGCTTGGTATTGGCATAAGAACAGAGAAGTCGACCTATGGAATCGAATAGAAGACCTGGATATTAACCCACAAACCTATGAACACCTAATTTTCAACAAGAGACCTAAAGGTATACAATGGAAGAAGGAAAGCATCTTTAACAAATGGTGCTGGCATAACTGGATGTCAACCTGTAGAAGAATGAAAATAGATCCATATCTATCACCATGCACAAAACTCAAGTCCAAATGGATTAAAGACATCAATATTAATCTGTCCACTTTGAACCTGATAGAAGAGAAAGTGGGAAGTAGTATACAAGATATAGGCAGAGGAGACCACTTCCTAAGCAGAACCCCAGTAGCACAGACAATAAGAGAAACAATGAATAAATGGGACCTACTGAATCTGAGAAGCTTCTGTAAAGCAAAGGACACTGTCAGTAAGACAAAAAGGCTGCCTTCTGACTGGGAGAAGATCTTCACAAACCCCTCATCAGACAAAGGTCTGATCTCCAAAATATACAAAGAACTCAAGAAACTAGACACTAAAACTCTAATTAACCCAATTAAAAAATGGGGTACTGAACTGAACAGAGAATTCTCAACAGAAGAATTTTGAATGGCCAAAAGACACTTAAGGTCATGCTCAACCTCCTTAGCGATCAGGGAAATGCAAATCAAAACCACTTTGAGATATCATCTTACACCTGTCAGAATAGCTAAACTCAAAAACACCAATGATAGCCTATGCTGGAGAGGATGTGGAGTGAGGGGAACACTCATCCATTGTTGGTGGAAATGCAAAATTGTGCAGCCACTGTGGAAATCAGTGTAGCGGTTTCTCAGGAAACTGGGAGTAAACCTCCCTCAGGACCCAGCAATTCCACTCTTGGGAATATACCCAAGAGATGCCCTATCATACTAAAGTATTTGTTCAACTATGTTCATAGCTGCACTATTTATAATAGCCAGAACCTGGAAACAACCTAGGTGCACCTCAACAGAAGAATGGTTTAAAAAAGTGTGGAACATATACACATTAGGGTTTTACTCAGTGGTAAAAAACAACGACATCTTGAATTTGCATGCAAATGGATGGAAATAGAAAACGCTTTACTGACTGAGGTAAACCAGACACAAAAAGAGGAATATGGTATGTACTCACTCATAAGTGGATTCTAGCCATAGTTAAAGGTCTTTGAGTCTATAACTCATGATCCTAGAGAAGCTAAATAAGAAGGTGAACATGAAGAAAATCATATAGTTATCCTCCTGGATATTAGAAGTAGACAAGATTTCCAGGCAAACTTGGGTGCACGGTGTGGGGGTGGAAGTAAGGGGAGATGATTAGGGAGAGGGGAGAGGGGGAGGATTGGGGATGGCTTGGGGGAACCGGAGGGGGGAAGCGAGGAAGGATGGTTATGGGAGCAGTGAAGTTTATATCTCAACTAAGGGAGCCATTTTAGGGTTTGCAAGAGACTTGATTCTGGAGGGTTTCCCAGGCCCAAGGAGAGGTTCCCAGATTGTTTCCTGGGCAGCAGAGGAGAGGGTGCCTGAACTGGCCTTAGCCCATAACCATACTGATGAATATTTTGCATGTCACCACAGAACCTTCATATGGTGAAGGATGGAGATAGAGACAGAGACACATATTGGAACACTGGACTTAACTCCCTAGGTCCAAATGAGAAGCAGAGGGAGGGAGAACGTGAGCAAGGAAGGCAGAACCAGAGGAAACCTTCATCCGACGATGGATGGAGATACAGACGGAGACCCACATTGGAGCACTGGACTGAGCCCCCAAGGTCCAAATGAAGAGCAGAAGAAAGGAGAACATGAAAAAAGAAGTCAGGACCGCGAAGGGTGCGTTCACCCACTGATACAAGGGGACTGACCAAATGAGAGCCCACCAAGGCCAGCTGGACTGGGACTGAACCGTGATCAAACCGGATTCTCTGAATGTGGCTGCCATGGGGGCTGACTGAGAAGCCATTGACAATGGCACTGGGTCTTGTTTCGTCTGCATTTACTGACTTTTTGGGATCCTGGCCTGTTTGGATGCTCACCTTGCTGGATCTGGAGGGAGGGGAAGGAACTTGGATTCTCCACAGGACAGGAAACCCTGACTGCTCTTGGGAATGGTGAGGGAGGAGGAAAGGGAGTGGGGTAGTGGGGGGAGCGGGAGGGTATTGGGAGGAGGGGAGGAAGTGGAAATTCTTTAAATTAATAAATAAGGGGAAAAAAAAGAAAAATCAGCAATAAAATTGAACATTTTTTTCCAAATATGACATTCAAATGACTAACTGTTTTCACACAAATCAATGTTTAGCTCCACTGATGAACAGGGAAATGCAAAATTCACACCAGGGTGAAGGGTGGTGACTGTCGCAAAGTCCAAAGAGAACAGAAACTGGTGGGGATGAGAAGGTAAGAGAAAGCTCACACACTATTGTTCCAGGGAGATCAAATTCTCCCCTCTCTAGTTAATCATTGTATAAAAGTTCTTAAAATACTACTGGTGATGAATCTCTTTCAGTCTTAGTCCCCATCCAATATGCCAACAATATAACTAGGAAGGACTGTTAACAAATCATTCTGGAAAATCAAAGTACAAAGCATTTTCTTGCCCTGTGAGTGTATGGACAGCACTGGCACTGGTTTTAACTACACAGAGATGACCACAATTCATTTTAAGTTCCCAGTTAGGGAGCTATGTGAGACTTGGAAGGTTTCTAAGTTCACTTACACTTTCTGATAATAAAAATAACATAATTATTGTTATAGAAAATGTTTCACATGATTGAGAAATATATATATATATATATATATATATAAATAATTTTGTTTCTCACTTTTTTGTCTTTACAGGTATTTTTCAAAAACATAACAGAAGAAGTGTATAATGTAGTGAAACATATCATATATTTAATCCATATATCATAGTTATACAAGTAGTTTATTTTAACTTTCAGCTAGAGTTCCTGAAATGCATTTTACAAGATAACTAAAGCCATCTGAAATTAGTTTTGAAATAGTTTGGGAAGATTATTATTGAGTCAGAGTGCAAACAGTTTAAAGTATTTGATATGTACTCTCAAACTGTTTCCATAAAGTGTGTACCAGCAAACAGTGTTCACATGCCCCATCTAATCTTAAGTTTAAGCATGATCTGTTTCTATATGTATGTGTGCAAATATACATATCTATGAAATATAAATTTTTTGGTTGTATTATTGTTTTTGTTTTTCTGCAGCTTTGGAACTAGCACTTGTAGACCAGACCAGGCTGGCCTCAAACTCACAGAGTCTCTGCATATTTTCAGTGCTGGAAAAACAAAAATATAAATAAATAAATTTGGCACTTGACTGTGAATTCTTTATTCCTAACACTGGGTTATATTTTATATTTCTGGTTTATATGGATTTCCTGTGTTTCCTAACCAGGTGTTCTGTCTTTTGTCTGTTTCTTGAGGTCATTTCTCATGTCTAAGGTGCTGATGTTTCTGAGCAACAGCTTCCCAACATATTTGCTGTAAGAACTTTCTATTGTTCTAATACCTCCATCCTTATCATCACTACTAGTATCATACAGACTTTACTTCTATTTATCAAATTTGTGATGTGGGATTCCCCTCTGTATGCTGTGAATACCATTGGTTAATAAAGAAACTGCCTTGGCCAATAGCAAGGTAGAACTTAGTTAAGGGGAAAAATCTAAGCTGAATGCTGGGGAAAAAGAGGCAGAGTCAGAGAGAAGACATGGAGTTGCCACCAGAGATAGACATGTTGGAACCTTGTCGGTAGGCCATGAGCCTCATGGTAAAATAATGGAGGTGGCTTAATTCTAGATGTAAGAGCTAGTTAACAACATGCTTAAGTAATTGGTCAAGCAGTGATTTAATGATACAGTTTCTGTGTGGTTATTTTGGGAGTCTGGGCAGTCGGGAAATGAACAAGCATCATTCTTACTACAATTTTGTCAAATCATTTTTGTGACATTTTTATTGTTTTGCTTAGCCTTTTCATTTATAAAAATATCTTTTTATTACATTGTAATCTTGAAATAATTTTACAATATAAATGTCCTTCAATTGATCAATGGATAATGAAACTATGGTACCTTTACAACATGGAATAAGATTCAGCTGTAAAGAAAAATATCATGAAATATGCAGGTATACTGATAGAACTAAAAAGGATCATACTGAGTGAGGTAACTCAGACCCAGAAAGACAAACATTACATGCTCTCTCTCATCTTTAGCTCCTACCTTCAATGAGAGCCGATAACCTGGAGAAACTACACTCAAAACCAAAGGGGCTATGGTAGTTAGAGGAAAATTAGAGTGAGTATTAACAGAGTTAAAGTAATTTGAAGGGGGAAATTGGAAAATCTAGAGAAGAGACCATTTACAGAGGAAAGAAGGAGCTTAATACAAAAGGAGAGGAGGAGAGGAGTATAAATAATGAAAGGGATGTCTGAAAAGGTCTAAATGAATCAAATCATTTGTTTGCCTAAAATTTGCATGTATGTGTATACATACATTTATAAAGTTCAAATGAGACCTTCCTACATGTACTGATAAAGCCTTTCCCAAGAGCCGTAGACTATCTGACAAAAACCTCAATGAGAAATGAGAAGTTCCTTTTCGAGTTGTTGACCAGAAAAATCCAAGAGGTACTCATACACAGCCATGAAGTTGCCTAAATCAGGCTTGAACAAAGATGAGAGCAGCAGAGGTAAGAGAAGGAAATTTCTTGAAGCCTCAACCCTAGACAAAAGGTTCAAGCTACTAAGAAATGCTTAGAGTTGGAAGAAATAGTCTTCTTCAGGGAAGAGAGTTGCTATTGTTTATCCAATACCAAATGGCCATCCCTAAAATCATATTCATTTAGGTACCATATAGACTGAATATTTTCATTTATATACTTAATATATTTATGTATCATTTGTTATTGCAATATTTCTAAGAGAGGCTATGAATTTGAGAGGCAGCTAGAAGGATACATAGAAAGGGCTGCAGGGAAAAAAAGAAATGAGGTAAATATGTAATTACATTTTAATTTACAAAAGAAGAGACAGTAAAAATAAACTAAGAATAATTTTGATTTAAAACAAACCCTAGGGCATTTATTACTTATTAAGCATAAATTGTGACAAAAATATTGTCCATTTCCTTTGAGTAACATCAATCTTTTTTTGTCCTTTTGACATTCTCTTTCTATCCCTAACAAATCTGTGAAATAATTTTTTAGTTTCCCTTCACATTCCATTCATTTATTCCTCTGTTTTCTACTAGGACCATTCTCTTTTAGTTATTGTGGCTTGACTATACGCGTGTGTCTTCATTAGGGTTACTATTGCTATGCTGAAACACCATGACAAAAGCAAGTTGATGAGGAAGAGGTTTATTTGCTTTATACTCCCACATCATAGCCCACCACTGAAAGAAGTCAGAACAGGAACTCAAACAGGGCAGGAACCTGGAGGCAGGAGCTGATGTAGATGCAATGGAGGGGTGCTACTTACTGTCTTGCTCATCATGACTTGCTCAAACTACTTTCTTATAGAACCCAAGACCACTAGCCCAGGGATAGCACCACCCACAACGGGCTAGGTCTTCCCCATAAATCACTATCTTCCCTGAGGCTAGATCATATGGAGACATTCTCTTAATTGAGGTTTCCTCCTCTCCAAAGACTTTAGCTTGTGTCAAGTTGACATAAAACTATCCAGCACAGTATGCTAATACATGCTCCCTCTAGTGGTAGACATACTTTACATATATCTTTTAGACCTACATAACATTTGTTATTCATCTTAATTTTATGTCATTTGCTTGTTTATTATGTGTGTATATATACATGCGCAAGCCATAGCACATGAGAAGATATCAGACAACAAGTTGAGGGAGTCAGTTCTTTCTGTCCACTTTATGGGTTCCAGGGATTTAATTTTGTCATCAGATATGACAGTAAGTACCTTTACCTGATGAACTATCTCACTACCAAAATATTTGCTACTTTTGTTCAAATATTTTTCCAAATATCCCAGAAAAATAATCAAGTTGGAAAACATCCCACGGGAGCTAACATTACATTTATAATAGAATGGTAATTCATCCAGGAATAATTGATGTATGACTAATACTGTCCCCTCAGTTATGAATGACTATGTTTTTACAGTCTTTTCAAACTTCCTTCTAACTTTCAACCAAGTAATACAGTTTTCTATAAGAGCTTTCTATTTTGCTTTTCAGCTCTTCAAAAGCAGCCAGCAAGAACAAAGTCCCTAAGTCTAACAATGTATCAGAAAAGAGAGATTATCATTTATTATATTTTCCTGTTGCTAGAGCAGAAATAATTTAAGCAACAACTTTCCCTTTTAAACTATAAAAGATTTCAGTTTCAGACAAAAGTAAAAACTAAAAAAAGAAATGGTCAATCGGACATATTGTTATTAAATAGATCTTTCACAAAAGGAAATACAGATAAATTGCTATTAAATAGAGATTTTACAAAAGAAAATGCTTAAGACATAAATTATTTGATTGAGTTGAGAGATAATAATAAAAACTAAAATAATTGCAAATTATGCAAAACTGAAAATAATTCCTAGATAGTTTTGTGATTGTCTAGGTGGATGGCACTCACATTGCAGCGACTTATGGCATCAAAGACTTGAGATGAGAATGACAAAACAACATTTCTGCAGGGATAAAACACACAACGGGTTCCAAAGACCGGATAAATATTTAAATATCTAATCAACAATCTTTCAGTATTATTTATACTTATCAGCATGCCTTATTTGAATTCATTCAGGATCTCAAAACGTACCCAGAAAACACTAATTAACCTTTCCTGATATTCAGCCTGTACACACCAAAAAAACAGATTGTGTCTCTGGATGAAAAGGTGAAGATCTGGTAAAAGTCAATGATAATGCTGTGGAAGTCTACTCTGAAATAATGTGAAAATGTTCAGAAAATGTAGGTTTTATATTTGGAGCTTAGAAATTAGCTGCATGCTGTGCAAGCTCATCAGGAAGAGACACGGTGTCAAAAACAGACACAGGAAGTCACTTTATAAGACACCAAGAAAACTGTTATATCCTCAGATATGAGATATGTCAAAATCACTAAACAGTAAAAGCTGGGACCCTACATTCCTAATTACTGAGGAAAAATTGATAACAATGTCATTGACTAATTACAAGAAGCATTTAAAGGGATAAAGAATTCTTTGGCAAGTTTCACGATGAAGGCAGCTCTTTGTTATATTCCAAACTTCAGTTAGACTATTAAACTGGAAATCTCACAGTGGCTTATGTGCATCATCTCTGGATATTCAGACACTCGGTATTTAGTTATAATGCTTCGATGGCACAGAACACTTTCTCCATAAAGCAGACTGCCACCTCCTGCTTGACAGTATATCTTCTTCATTTGTGGTCCTCCACCATCCCCTCCCATACAAGATTCCTAATAGGAGACAAAACGTATGGTGGACTACCCATTCCTGTTTGTAGAATGAGTAGTCTGAATTGCTGTGGCTTTCTTTGTGTCCAAAGCATGTCTTTTACATCTTCTGAACGGTTCAGTCAGACGCTGTTTAAGGCATTCCTGTGGGCTAGCTAGGTGCAAATCAGGGTGATGGTTCAAACAACTTAATGTCTGTTGAGAAGGTACCTAAGCTTCCTAGGTATCATTATTTAAAATTAGCATGATATGCATATAATGTTAGCCTTACATTTTACTAAGTTTCTTCTTAAATTGTAACACAAATATCATATTGGAATTCTTCTACTCAAAAAAAAATGGATGCTTCTGCCTTATCCATAATATTTTAAAATAAGATAAATTCAAATTTTTGCTATTCACCTAGATTTAAAATGCATCATTTCTTCAAAAGTTGGACATATCATGCCCAGGTCCCATAAATCAAATAACTTGTGAGTAATAAAATAAGTAATAAATGCAAATTTTATTTCTCATAATACATTTGTTTGTTAGGAACTTTGTGGTGATATTTTGTTTGTGCTATAACACATAAAGCTTGCCTGAAGTCTAGTCACACGAGTTAGCCAGAGACGACAGGCAATGGTAGCACACATCTTTAATCACAGCAGTGGGGAGACAGAGGCAAAGGGATCTCTATGAACTCAAGGCCACCCTGTGCTACACAAGATTGGATCAGTCTAAAAGTATAACAGAGCCAAGTGATGGTGGCTCACTCCTTTAATCCCAGCACTAGGGAAGTAGATACAGGAAGTGATACGGTTGGGAAGAGAGAGGAATATATGGCAGGAGGAGACAGGAGCTCAGCATTAAGTCTGAGGTTTTGTAGAAACATCATTCAGCCAGAGGACTTGAGAGACAGGATACCCCATTCAGTTTGAGGATTTTGTAGAGGTAAGAGCTAGTGGCTGGCTGCTCTGCTTCTCTGATATTCAGGCAAGTTTTATTTGTTAAAGCATGACCACAATATAATCACAAAACTCATCTTAGTTCGGGATTCTATTGTTGTAAAGAGACACCATGACCATGGCAACTCTTATAAAGGAGAACATTCGTTTGAGATGGCGCCTTACAATTTCAGATGTTCAGTACATTATCATAATGACAGGGACCACAATATGTGTGAGCAGATGTGGTACTGGAGAGATAGCTGAGAGCCCAACATTTTGCAGACAATAGGAAGTTTACTGAGATACTGAGCATAGGAAACCTCAAAGCCAACCCCCACAGTGACACACTTTCTTCAACAATGTCATGCCTACTCCAGAGTCACAGTTCCTAATAGTGCCATTCCCTATGAGATTATGGGGGCCAATTCCTACCACAGAACTACTAATAGATGAACTATTTTACTTAGACCCTTATCAACAAGTGTTATGTGAAACCATGTAAGTCTATTAAAGGGTATCAAAAATATTTTTAGGTATAAAATGGGAGTAAACACTCACTGATACAGATTAGATGCCACTGATATTCAGCTGCCCTGTGCTGCCATTCTGCCCAGGGGCACTCGGATCCAACCACCCCAGCAAGAAAGCAAGAGAGTACACGACCCCTCCTCCTCAGCTTTTAAGTAGTCATGTATGCAGAAAGGACCATGCCCTAGGGCTTGTTGCTCCAAAGGTCATTGGCTAAACAGATAGAAATCCTACAACAAACAGGTTTCTTATTATATAAATTACATTTTATAGACAGAGTCTAGGCATTTTCCTACAGTATTAGATAAGGATGTAAGCCTTGTATAATTCCCTGAAACCCAAGCAACTCTGCTAAATAATAACATTAATCAAAGATAATATTTAGTATTAGTACTCAGTGTGTGTGTGTGTGTATTGTGTGTGTGTCTGTCTGTCTGTCTGTCAAAAGGCAGCCACTAATTTTGTGTTTCCTCTGATGCTTACTATATGAATATTAAGGTCTTTTTTTCCAGATGCTCAGAAATTTTTCCAAATGGGCTAAAATAAAATCACTTAGAAAATATGAGCTAGCCTTAAGATTAATAAAACCACTAACTTCACAGACTTACACAAATGATGAGATGAAAACAGCAGTTTTCAGCCATCAAGTATTTCAATCCTTCACTTTGTTTCCATGATACGTTTATCCCGTACGAAATATTTACAAAGGGAGTTGTAATGACCTTCTGGGACAAGAAGAATAAGATTCCTGTAGGAAATGTTAAAACTAAATTCGATGGGATGCAAAGTTAGAGACGGCTGTTAAGAGATGGCACGCCGCCACTGGGTGGGGTTTTGTTTTGGTTCCTGTTAGAGATGCAGGTGTTTGGCACCAGTTAAAATCGGGGCCAGCTGTGATATTTCAATAATCCTGATGTTTCTCTCACAATATTTCTCAGAAGTGATGCTTCCTGGTGATGTCTTACACCTGACATGTTCAACTTGTGTGGTACAGATGGGAAGCTACGGCAAATAACACCCATTTGTGACACCCTTCGCCCTTCTTCCCCACCCTCAGGCCATGACATCAAGGATGAAGAAAACTTAGGTGCTCTAATCATTCATACTTCTTAACAAAACAGTTCAATTTAAGATGATGATACTCAAGAATGAGCAGAAAGAGTCTGCAGGGCAATCCTGAGGCAGGTTGGAGTGTTACTTGATCTCAGTGTAGATAACGGTGCTTCAAAACCCCTCTCTGTAGTAGGATCCATACCTAGTTTTGCAAGAATTTGAATAGTTTCATTTAAAAGCTGCATTTTCTTTTAAGTTTGTTTGAGTTGGAAACCCTCAAACCACAATGCATCTCATGCACATGTTCCCAAGGGCATGTTCATAAGATCATGCTGAGGTCATCTAGTAAGCTGTTGAAACGTTTTGAGAATTCCTTTAATGTACTGCACAATCTTGGCCTGATTAAAAAACAGTTATTTTAAGAATGCACTTGGGAAACAGGCTAGCTATTAAGATATATATGTAGATAGTCTATATTACACTTTACAATGCATAGAACTTCCCTCGTATAATTTGTCATTGGGGGAGGAAAACAATAAAACTATCACTTCAAGAGTTTTGAATCAAAACATCTCAGAACTGTTGGTACACTCAGGCCAAAGCCCCTGTAGTATTTTTGATTAACAGTGGATACTCACAGGGGTCACGTGAACCATTCAAAGAGCAGATCATTTAATCAGAGGATTAAGAAGTAGACAACCTTCCATTTAGCCAAGACAAAATGTATCATCTGTTGCTTTTCCGTTGAGATAAAAATTCAATGCTTCTTGGAAAACAAACATATGATGAAATTTTGGGGTTGGGAATAATTTTTTCCATCAAGTAAATGTTCATTTTCTACAAAGAATTTCTAATCACAGGTGGGAAGTAAGTAGTCTACTTGGTAAGTGGCACACAAAATTGTCTTCTAGTCTTTGAGTTCCCTGTTTCCCTCCCCCACCCAGAGCTGGACATACTGCTTTTCACCTCATCAGGGACTTCCTTCCTGTGCCTTGTTCCAGGTCTTGTAATTCACCCAAAGTGATTTCTAATTGAGCAAGCAGCTGTGCTGGCACAGCACACATGGGGCATTGGGCCACAGAACCAGTGACCCATCCCCACATCTGAATGCAAGTGACCAGTTCCTTGTACCCAGGGCCAAGAAACTCTGTAATTCACCAGAGGAAAAGAATAAAACACTTCAAACAGAAATCATACTTCAAAAAAATGTTCCATGGAAAATTAAAAACTATAAAGAAGTGTCAATCACAAATGAGTGAGGGCTGTACACTTTCGGGCAAAAAATTTGTTAATACATTTTCATAAGATGGTAGCAGAGTATGATTTTAGTGAATGATTTATATAGCTAGACTGGATGTGACTCTGTCCATGGGCATAGATAAGTCAAGAGTACCTATAACAAGAATAAAATGTAAAGGGCATCATCTTAAATATTTTCAGGTGCTCTAGTGAGGCACTATGACCAACAAAACTTATAGAATAAAGAATTGACTTGGGGCTTACTGTTTCAGAGGGTTTGAAATGTGACAGAAGGCAAATATGCATGGCTCTGGAGCTGGAGCTTAGAGCTTACATTTAGATCTGGAAGCATGAGGCAGAGAGACCTAGCTAAGAATTCAAAAGAATGAACCTTTTGAAACCTCAAAGCCTTCTTACAATGACACACCTACTCCGAAAGGCCACACCCCAATCCTTCCCAAATGGTTCCACCATCTGGAGCCTAAGCTTTCAAACATATGAGCCTGGTGGGCACACATTCTCATTCAAATCACCACAAACACCATTATAATGAAAGCTGCCATTACATTGAGCTAGCATGGAGCCTTCCTTGCACCCCCACTCTGTGCTAACATTCTATCTGATGCTATCAACAGAGAGATAAAATTTCATTTTAATGTTTAATATTTAAAGAAACTGTAGTTTAGAATGATCATAAAAGTAGTAGCCTATCCTGAAAATATTTTGCACTCAGTCTCCTGAGGTCATCAAAAACAATTCCACTAATCCTAAAGAAAAAGTTGGTCAAGCCCTTTTCTGAGGCACAGAGGAACCACCTGAAATTTTAAGAAACCTGTACTCTTCACACTTAACTAAATTTTCATTTTATGGTTCATCAATCTACAAATATTATTGAATACCTGCTAGTTCAGTCATTTTTGAATTTATTTTTCAGAAATGCATAGAATACTAAATTTGTACTAAATTCCTACCACTTGGTACCTTGCAAACACAATAAGGCAACTGAATTAATAAAATACTCTTTTAAATGACCATTTTTATTTATTTTGTTTTTGAGATAGGGTCTTACTCTTAGCCCAGTTGGCCTCGAACTTGCTATGTAGCCCAGGGAAGCCATGAACTCATGACATTTTGTCTGCTTCAACTTCCTGAGTGATAGGGTTACAGGAATAAGCCAACAAGTTGGTAGAATGAATAATTTTACATGTCACATTAATGTGTTTTCTGAAAGTATTTTATACATTTTTAAAATATGATTTCCCCCACGTTGTACAATTCTTTCAAAATTCAAAATTTTAGGGGGATAAGCACTTTGCGCAGAAGGGGAAGGAGGCAATCCATTTCTTGGATGGGACAAGTAAGACCACCTGAAAGTTTCCCAGTCATCTTTTATTATTTTTATAATGTTAAGAGCACATTGCTCCCTAGTGTTTACAAAACCCAGAGAATCTGCACGCATATATTTCAATACTTAAATTACAAAGAAATATCTGATTGTGAATGAAGGAGACAACTCTCTTTTGCTTCTAGGGTTCAATTATCAATAGTAATCAAAATAAAACTAAATATTTCTGATGACAAAACTATGATAATTAGAATTTACTTTTGGTGGGTAAGAGGGTATTTTGTAGTCATTGAAGGTGCTATGAGAAGATGGTAGCTGACAAAGAATACCATTCTTCTGAAATTGACAGCCTAATTACTAAAACAGCATGCCATAGACTAACACCAAACAATTTTTGTCACCCCCCAAAAATATTTGTAATGAAAAATATTAAATTAACTAAATTTCACTTGTAATTAAGCTGTACTATTAAATTTCACTTGTAATTAAGAGATTAGTCATGAAAATATGGATTGTAGCACCATTTCTAATTGGTATTCATAATAAAAGACCCTGAGTCAGACATAGGGGTTAATGCTGAAAGAGCAGAGAAACAGAGCAGCCAGTTACTAGCTCTTACATCTATCAAATCCTCAGACCAAATGAAGTATCCTATCTCTAGGAATTCTCAAACTGAATGCCTCTATGAAAGCTCAGACTGAATCCTGAGCTCCTATCTCTTGCCTTGTATTCCTGTCTCCATCCAGCCATATCACTTTCTGTTTCCACCTCCCTAGTACTGCTATTAAAGGTATGAGCTATGCTTGGCTCTGTTTCTTTCTCAGACTGGTTCAATCTCGCATAACCCAGTGTGGTATTGAACTTCACCTGCAGAGATCTGTCTGCCTCTGTCTCCCGAGAGCTAGGATAAAAAGGTGTGTGCCACTACTGCCTGGACTATGGCTGACTACTGTAGCTAGCTCTGCACTCTGACCTTCAGGCAAACTTTATCTGTTAAAGCACAAACAAAATATCACCACAACGAGCCTGTATTCTCTCTGAATCACCCATCACTTGAGTAACTGTATGGTAGTAAGAATAATTTTAAAAACTTAAAATTAGATAATCTTGCAATATTAACATTACAGAAATTCACTTTTGCTTTGGTATCTTTATTTCTAATTTAAAAAAAACACACATACACATGGAATAGCAAAAATGCTGATAAATAAATTTTAAGAGATCTTTCTGGGGAAATGTATCCTAAATTGAGAAAAGCTGGAAGTTCTACACATCCCACAACCATAGCTTAGAGCAATAGTTAAAGACATAAAGTGACAAACGAGCTTTCTGGTAAACAGGCACATGAGTGCATGACCACCTCTTCCCAGGAGTCAGCAGACATAAAGTTTTGACATTTGGGGGTCTCTCCTTCTCACACAACACACACCCAACGAACCCCCTAACCTCCCCCTAATACTTTCTCATTATTTTATTGTAAAAATAATATTTCACATTCTTGAGAGGAAAACAAAACACAGAAGAATTTCTGAATTTCTCTACTTTTCTACAGTAAATCTTGTAACTACTGAACTAAATGCATTCACATTTCCTTGAAGTGAACATCTATGTAAAATAAAAGCACTCATGTTAACGACATTCACTTTCCAACAGTCTTTCTCCCTTCGAAAAGTGTGATTTTTCAAATAATTCATTTAAAATTAAAAACTTCTAATATATATGGATGAAGAACTCAAGAAAGAAATACTGCATAATTTTGCAAATGTTAGAAACTGTCAAGATTCCTGAGTCATAGTAAAATATTCATAGAATAAATATTGAGTTCCTTTGCTTTTGTAGGTTATTACATGAATCTGAGATATAGCAAGTTGTTTCTATTTGCTATGGTAATTGAAGTAATAAAATCAAAATAGTATGACAGCAGCTGAATCTGAAGACTGCTAGAGACGAAATATTCAGGTGCCCCTTCTCCGGCTCAACACACATCCTATCTGCATAATCTTAACTCTAGTACATCACACAATTTACCAAACACATAAAAAGCTTGAACTCTACAGATCTAAGTAGGACTTGTTTTGCACATTTTGAGACCGCAATATGATCAGAGTGGATAGTAACTGTGATCTTATCATATTTATTTCTATAAATGGGAATTACTGTGTCCTGACCCCGGGCTATATTTATGTTTTTCAGAAAAAAAATAAATGCCCAGGACTTTGGAAATTTTAGGTAGCTTAAGTATGCTGGATCTAGCAGACTTGAAAGTATGAGTGTGAACAGCTAGTTCATTCTAAGTTGTGATTTTTTTTTTAATTTTAGACTCACAAGCAATTTTAATCAAATAAAATCTCATATCAGAGATTTAGACTTACGATCAATGGTTATTGTTCCTTTATATATGTCAATAAGGGTTTTTTTAAAGTAACCAGAAAATTCAAACGTGCAAACCTGGGCTTCGGAGAACACATCCTTCATACTGTTGATTGGGCCATACGGGATCCCACTTCCTTCAAAGAGACAAAGCCACTTGGTGGTTACTTCTTCTGCAAACCTAGGTGCAGACAAATAGCATGTTTTACAATCTAAAGAGATGGCATGAGCTCTTCTCTTTTGTAGTTATTTTCAAAATAACTAACAGTGACAGAAATATGCTTCTTTGGTTTTCTTTACCCTGAGAGTTTAGAGAAAATTATCAACAGAATGTGACCTGAGTGGTCCTGCTGTCAGTGCCGCCACCCAGGCAGGTGGAATGATTCCTTGAAGTTTTAGCCTAAGTATTCTCTGACAAAGCATCCCGGGAAAGGAAATGTTTCGGGGGGGGGGGGGGGGGAGAAATGCAGTGAATTACAACACTTTTGAGTGATCTACAGATATAATCATCATATGGCAATGTGAGCATGAAATCATGGCATAAAATGTTGTTTAGGTTTCAAGTATAGGATACCAGGTTAGAGCACTAGAAAATTCCTCAAAACTAAAAATAAAATAGTGCTTTAAAGGTAAGCTACCAACAAGGTAGAAAACCACTAATAGCCACAGTCACTGGCTCTAACTACTTGCTAATCTTCACTGTGATGTAAGAATTGTAAAGACATCTGCACATGTTTTCAGTAGCCAGCTTCTACGTACAAAGCAGTATTTCTTATCATTAAGCACAAAGACTTTCCTTTTCTCTTGTACTGTAATGGGTACAGAATTTTACAAATGGGTATAGTTCCATATGCCTGCACTACCAGCACTTGGGAAGTGAGATTAGGAAAATCAGATCCAGGTTATGTTAGGCTACATAACATACACATTTTAATTTCAGTCCCATAAATTTTTGTTGTTGTTTTTTGTTGTTTTGTTTTTCAAGACAGGGTTTCTCTGTGAAACCCTAACTGTCCTAGAACTCAATTTGTAGACCAAGCTGGCCTAAACTCACAGAGATCCACTTGCCTCTGTCTCCCGAGTGTTGGGATTAAAAGCATGTGCCACCACCTCCTGGCCAATCCCATAATTTTTACCTATCTATATGTAGTTTGAAATAATATAATTTATTCTGAAGTACTGGAAATCAAGTATTTTTATGGAAACACTATAATGTAAGGATAAATATCTCAATTCTGGCTTGTTCTTCATATTTATATTTCCAAGACTTCCAGATAGATAGATAGATAGACAGACAGACAGACACATAGTTAGAAGCACATCATCACATTGGTACATGTTGAGAGAATCTAAAAGATACTTTGAACCTGGAACCTTTTCCATGGAGTATCAATTATTTCTATTTTCCTAAGAAAACACAATAATATTTTGTTTTAATAGTTATAACAGTTGGTCTGAAAAATTTACAAGACTAGTAGTTTATCAACAGTGGACCATATAAATGGTCCAAAAGATTCATACAGAAAATGTATGTCAATATCTCAAGGAGTCAGGATAGCTAGAGGAAAGTTGGTAGAACACATGAAGATTTAATATTTATACAAATTTTAATCAGTGTAAAAAAAAAGTTTTACTTGATGTTGGGGGCAAAAGAGGACTCTACCTCATGTTATGGAAGTCAACCCATGCACTTTAGAAAGGCAATTGAGGCATAGGCAGTATCTAAGGCCAAAGCTGTGGCATAGGTGGAGGTGGAGCAGGTCCCTAAATGCCACAAAATTAATCAGAGTTGGAACATGTTGCATTCCACCTGTCCTAGAAGACCAAATTATCATCTTCTTCCAAAAAGCTATCTCTTCTTCTAGTCTGATGTAGAAACTTTTCCCTTATCTACAAAGCAGAGGGGTGAGAGCACATGTTTCATTAACTACAAAAACTCTAAAGAATAAATAAATAAAAAATAAATAAGAAAAATGCTGATCTAAAATACTCAGTGTAGCACTGATAATAAAAACTAAGAGTCAGATATTGGAGTTCAACCCAAAAACCAGAAAGGCAAAGCTTCCAAGCTACTAGAGAAGTCTTACCTCTACCAAGGCTGGGTGACCACAAACTAAGCCAGCTAAACAGATCTAGTCTGTCTCTCCTCCCATTTTATAATCCCTCTAGTCTGGGATTAAAGGTGTGACTCCCTAGTACTGGTATTAAAAGTGTGTACCACCACTACTTGGATTTGTTTCTGCATTGATCTTGTGTAGCCCAGAGTGGGCTTGAACTCACAGATATCCATCTGCCTCTGTCTCCCAAGTCCTGAGTGTAAGGTGTGTGCCACCGCTGTCTGACCTCTAGTGGCTAGTGGCTTAGTTTTGTCCTTCTGATCTTTAGGCAAGCTTTATTTATTAAAACATAAACAAAATATCCCTATAACAGAGCAAATTTATTAAAACATAAATAAAATATCAATATAACTCAGAGCCAAAGAATTCTGAAGACAAGACAGAAAGATAGTGAAAAGTCTGACTACCAAGCCTCAGAGCTCAGCTCTGTTAGGGAGTTGTGTGGAGACTTATAAACACTGAAGACTTAATTTGGAATTAACTTACCTTGAATATTTAATTCTTCAATTATGTCAAACCCATTTGATATCAGGATTAGTATTCTGAACCAGGCATCATCATCTGTACTATAGATAGGTTGTCTTTTCCAGTTCAGCACTACTTTCAAGTCACCAATTTAGTCTCTAATGCCCTTTCTTACAGTCTCCAAGTGCCTAAAGCCACCATCTGTCAAATCAACTTTTTTTTTCAGAATCCTCGCAAAGTATTTATGATTATAACTACCCTACCAGTAAGCCCTGTGATACCATCCTGTCTTTAGAACCTCTTTGATTAGTTCTTTCTTGTGCATTATTTTGCTAGTCCAATCACTCCTTGTTGTCACTTACTCAGAATTATTCCTTATATAAAGGGTCTCCAAAGGGTCATGTGATGAAACTTTGGTTGTCAGACTGGCATTTCTTGGGTGCAAGGAACCATTAAATGGTTAAGTCTAGTTGAAGGAAGAATGTTGCTAGTCAGGCCAGTCCTGTCTCTTTCTGTTTACTAGCTTCCATGAACTGAACAGCTTTCTCCACCACAAACCAGGCACAGTATACTGCCTTACTGAAGTAATGCCTTGCGGAATATGACAGAACCAATCAGTCATGCACTGAAGTGTCTAAAATCATGAATCAGGAGAAAAAAACAACTTCCAGGTATTTTAACATGGAAGCACAAAGCTAACCAACACGTTCATTTTCATGACCCTGATATCGCTGCAGGACACATCAAACACTCATTTTGAGCCTTAACTTTTCTTGTATCCATCTTCACTAGAATTTTTGTTTCCCATCAGTAGAGCATTCATTCCTCCTTGCTAAATTGAGCCCTTCTAGACGTGGTACTTCTTCCTTTCACTCATTTATTCCCCATTGCTCTGTGGAAACACCCTTCCCATGATGAGATATTATTCATACATTACCACTATATCACAGCCCAAGTCTTTCTTGTTTCACAATGGACAGTGACAACATTTGGTTTAAAGCTTATTGTTCTTGTAAACAGCAGAATGTTGGATCCTGTTTTCGCATTCAATCTCTTAACCTGTGCCTTTTTGTAAGTGAATTGAGTCCATTGATATTAAGTGATATTAATGACCAGTGGTTGTTCACTCCGGTTATTTCTTCTTCTTCTTCTTCTTCTTCTTCTTTCTTCTTCTTCTTCTTCTTCTTCTTCTTCTTCTTCTTCTTATTCTTCTTCTTCTTCTTCTTCTTCTTCTTCTTCTTCTTCTTCTTCTTCTTCTTCCTCTTCTTCTTCTTCTTCTCCTCCTCCTCCTCCTCCTCCTCCTCCTCCTCCTCCTCCTCCTCCTCCTCCTTCTTCTTCTTCTTTTTGGTGGTAGAGTTTGTTTGTCTCCCTTCTTTGAGTTGTGCTGGTGAAGATGTCTGAGTTATTGTGGGCATTGTTGGATACCTTGGGTTGTGATTTTCCTTCTATCACTTTCTGTAGGGCTGGATTTGTGGCTACGTGTCGTTTAAATTTGTTTTTATCCTGGAATATTTTGTTTTCTCCATTGATAGTGAACAAAAGCTTGGCTGGGTATAGTAGTCTGGTCTCTTAGTTTCTGCAGCACATCTATCCAGGACCTTCTGGCTTTCATGATTTCCATAGAGAAGTCAGGTGTAAGTCTGATAGGTTTACCTTTATAAGTTACTTGACATTTTTCCTTTGCAGCTCTTAATATTCTTTCTTTACTCTGTATGTTTTGTATTTTGATTATTATATGGCCAGGGGATGTTGTGTAAATATACCACATTTTCTTTATCCATTCTTCAGTCTGGAGCATTTAGGTTGTTTCCAGGTTATGGCTATGGCAAACAATGCTGCTATAAACATAGTTGAGCACATGTCCTTGTGGGATGATTGAGCATCCTTTGGGTATTTACCCAAAAGTCGTATTGCTGGATCTTGAGGAAGGATGTTTCCTAATTTTCTGAGAAATCTCCATATTGATATTCAAAGCAGCTGTACCATTTTGCACTCCCACCAGCAATGCAGAAGTGTTCCCTTTACCCTGCATCCTCTCCAGCATAAGTTGTCATCAGTGTTTTTGATCTTGACTATTCTTACATGTGTAAGATAGAATCTCAGAGTTGTTTAGATTTGCATTTCTCTAATGGCTAAGGATGTTGAGCATTTCCTTAAGTGTCTTTCAGCCATTTTAGATTCCTCTGTGAAGAGTTGTCTGTTTTGGTCTATACCCCATTTTTATTGGATAAAAATAAAATTTTATTTGTTCTTTTGATGACCAATTTCTTGAGTTCTTTGTATGTTTTGGAGATCAGCACTCTGTCCGATGTGGAGTTGGTCATGATCTTTTCCCATTCTGTAGAGTGTCATTTTGTCTTGTTGACTGTGTCCTTTGATTTATTGAAGCTTCTCAGTTTCAGGAGATTCCAGTTATTAATTGTTTCTCTAAGTGTCTTGCTACTGGGGTTATATTTAGGAAGTAGTCTCCTGTGCCAATGGATGCAAGTGTACTTCCCATTTTCTCTTCTATGAGTTTAAGTGTGGTTGGTTTTATGTTGAGGTCTTTGATTTATTTGGAGTTGAATTTTGTACATGGCAATAGATATACATCTATTTTCATTCTTCTGCATGTTGATATCTAGTTATGCCAATACCATTTTTTGAATATGCTTCTTTTTTCCATTTTATACTTTTTGCTTCTTTGTCAAAAATCAGGTGTTCATAGGTGTGTGGATTGATATCTCGGTCTTCAATTTGATCCCATTGGTCCTCCTATCTGCTTTTATGCCAACATCAGGCTGTTTTAAGTACTGTAGCTCTGTAGTGGAGTTTGAAGTCAGGGATTCTGATACCTCCAGAAGTTCTTTTATTGCTCAGGATTTTAGTACTGTAGCTCTGTAGTGGAGCTTGAAGTCAGGGATTTTGATGCCTCCAGAAGTTCCTTTAATGTACAGGATTATTTTGGCTATCCTGGGTTTTTTTTCCATATGAAGTTGAATATTGTTCTTTTGAGGTCTGTGAAGAATTTTACTGAGATTTTGCTGGGCATTGCAGTGAATCTATAGATTGCTTTTGGTAAGATTGCCATTTTTACTGTGTTAATTCTACCTACCCAAGAGCATGGGAGATCTTTCCATTTTCTGGAGAGCATGGCTATCTTAAGAGCATGGTAAAGGACATCATTGAAGACCCTAGTCATGGAACTCCCCACTCCAAAGTGGTCTTTCATGATCCCTACTGATCAAAAAGCAGATGGATCAGAGAATCCACACTCGTCAGTTTTGTACTGTGGCAAGAATTTCCATCTGAATATTGGCAATGCTTTGCCTGTGGGCACCATGCCTGAAGGTACCAAAATCTGTTGTCTGGAGGAGAAGCCTGGGGACAGGGTCAAACTGGCATGAGCCTCCCCAAACTATGCCACAATCATCTCTCACAACCTGGAAACCAAGGAGACCTAAGTAAAGCTGCCTTCAGGGTCCAAGAAGGCCATTTCCTGGGCCAACAGAGCTGTTGTTGTAGTGGCCAGTGGGGGCAGAACTGACAAACCTATCTTAAAGGCTGGCGGGACCTACCACAAGAACAAGGCAAAGAGGAATTGCTGGTCACATGTACAGGGGTGTGGTCATGAATCCTATGGAGCATTCATTTGGAAGTGGTAACCATCTCATTGACAAAACCTCCACTATCTGAAAAGATGCCCTTGCTGGGCTTAAAGTGGGTCCCATTGCTGCCTGCTAGATTGGGAGACTACATGGAACCAAAACTGTGCAAAGGAAGGAGAGAAGTAGAATGAGAACTCTGGAGCTAATGAAGCATGTTCTTTGGGAAAAGGGGGGGAGGGAGAAAGAGAGAGAGGGTGAAGGAAAGAAGGAGAGAGAGAGAGAGAGAGAGAGAGAGAGAGAGAGAGACCGACCTTACTATCTTCAATCAAATCTATGTAACTATCTTCTCCCCAGGTCCACAACCTGCTTTAACAGGAAAGGCACAGTTCCTGGTTGACTACCATATCCTCAGAACTAGGAATATAGTTGACAAGCAAACCCAAGATCTTTGCATTCGTGGCAAGGATGGAAAGCCAGAAGAACATAAGGAAGTAAAGGAACTAAGGAAGAAAAAGTAGCCTTTTGAATGTACATAAATATTCTACAGCAAAGCAGAAATTCTCTACTAGATCCAAAACCATGCATTAGCTGTAATTCTGCTGGGCTCCTAGTAGCACAGTGCAGTAAAGGCAGGCAGTTGAGACTCTCAGAGACTTGAGACAGCTGGAGAGCAGCCTCTCAGTGCCGCATGCGTGCTTCTGCACCAGGCACCAGAAGACATGATCTGCCTCTATTATTCCTAGCCCTCACACCACCATGATGGGTATTAGAGTCCTTACTGTTGCAGACTGAGTACAGAGAACTCAGCTGGTGACATGACATTTTCTCCTATGTGGTAATCTTTCAAAATAATGGTGCCAAAAATATGCTGCTTTGACTTCCTTTACTGTGAGAATTTAGAGAAAAGTATCTATAGAATGGGACTTGAGTGGTCCTGCTGTCAGGGCAATCACCCATGCTATTAAAATGCTTCCTCCTAGTTCTGTGGGTGTGATTTGAAAGTCTCAGAGCTCTCAGCCAATTTTTTTGCTTTATTTTGTTTTTGTTTTCATTTTCTGCATCAAATTTATAATGTGAAAATTAATGGAAATCCAAACCGTCACCTATAGCTCCACCTTAAGTGATCAACAGTGGAATTACTATTTGTTCCCAGGATTGCAAGGGAAAATGGAGGAATTTTGTCGAATCAATTGCCTGGACCTGGCCACTCCTGCCATCTTTCTAGCTCCTTGATTATTAACCCTGGAGCTTCAGAATATCTGTTTCTTCAGCAACAAGTCTGAGCTGATTCATTAGCTTGTATTTTGAAGGTTAAAACATGGAGGTGTTATCACTGAACAAATTCAAGTTGGCGTTCTGCACCAAGGCTCACCTCCCAGCAGAGTGCTGACATATCTGGACAAAAGCAACACCATTTGTCACTAACAGAGACAAGATCGACTTTTAATCCTAACATCAGCCAGGTCTGTATTCCTGGGTCTGCCTGTTTACCCACCCTTTCGGCATCCCAAACTGTCCATGGTTTACAAAAAGTGTAATAACTGTAAATTACTTACAGAAGGATATGATAAGTAACCAACAAATGACATTTGTTTGGCAGCAATTCCACTCACAATAAAAATAAACATAACAATAAAATCTCCCATAATTGCAGATCAACATTTTAGTAATTTCTATAGTAGTCAATCTATTACTGCTTATCTGTCAGATAGCCTGTGGTCACAAAAGTTTAAGTTTCTGGAATTTTTAAAATACATTTTTATATTTATTTGTTGTTGTTTGTTACCATTTGTTTATGCCTTTTTCTATAAAACATCTTTGTCCTGAGGCCTCTAGGGATTCAGTGATGACTAGACTCAGGAATCTCGCTTGGTCCTTATTAGGCTTACAGCTCCACCATAGGGAAAGAGGAGGCAGAGAGTCAAGCTGAGCAGGAAACAATAAATCAGGCTTTTACCAGGCCAACAACTAGGACACTTAGAGACGATTTAAAGCAGTACCAACAAACACTGCTGTGGAGAGGCCAAAGAGTTTAAAGGTTCCTTTTCATCTCATCTCAAGAGCTAAGTGCGAGGTCAAAGCCTCAGCTCTGACAAGCAATGGGAGTGTGCATGCTGACCTTGTGTTGAGTCCCAGTTGGATGAAGCCTGCATGTCTCTACCCAGACCTTAGAAGTCATGACAGTGTGTGGAGCCCATGTGAATGCAGAGCTAGATGAGGCCTGTGTGCCTCTACCCACAGCCTGCAGGCTTCAAAATGTTTAATGACAATGTGAAGTTAAAGAAATGTGGCCTCTTCCCTTGCTGGCTGAAAGGATTTTTAAGGTACTCAAAGACAATATTTCCATTTCTTCATAGTTCTTCTTAACAAAGGGCAAAATCTCTGTGAATTGATAAGAGCATCAGCCCTGTTGTACCTGGAAAACTCTTTCCCTGGAACAGTTGGGCACCATCTCTGACTCGTAAATTTTTGTTGCTGTCTTTTCTGCATAGATCTCTTAGAGTCGAGGGAAGGGGTTTGATAAAGATATTCAGTTTAATACTGAGTTTTCTAAAATCTCTCATTCTCTGTCCAGTAGTAGGTCTCTGTGCTAATTCCTACTGACTGCAAGAGGAAGCTTCACTGATGAGGGTTGAGTGACATACTGCTCTATGGTATAGCAATGTGTCATTTGGAGTCATATACCTGCATAATATATACACAAGTTAAACTCAGACAAAAATCCCAGCATGAAGTAGGGAGGATGGGCACAGAGTCCTGCCACTAGCCAACGAAATACTTCCATTTGACACCTGCTGGGAGAAGGAAAAGAAGAAAGACTTTCTTCAATTTTCGGGACAAATTTGACGTCACAAGCCCCCCACACACACACTTTGTTTGTTTTTGGAGTTGCTATTCTTGCAGTTTGAGAGACAGATAGGGGTCATGAAGTTTGGTGAACAGGAGAGAGGGTTATATCTGGAAGTATTTGAGGAAGGGGAAAAATACGATCAAAGCATATTGTACATAAAAGTTTTTAAAAGAAAAAAGAAAAGAACAGAGTCTGTGACATATACAAAATTAAGGCCCTCTTGGTTTTTGTAGCTGTAGGAGGCATACATGTGGAAGTCTGAGGAAAACTTTGTTGAGCTCCTTCTTTCCTTTTACCTTTAAGTGAGTTGCAGGGTTCAAACTTAGGTCATCAGTCTTGTGCTACAAGAAGAGAACTTAGGTTATCAGACTAATGTGCTTAGCCATTTCATCAGTCCTATGTCACTCTTTTCTTCATCAATATGTACTAAATTATTTGATAGCATATTATAAAAAAAATGAATGTGATGATACGAAAGCTAAAAAGAGGTAACAATAAAATGACATAGAAAAGGTGTTCCTCCCTTCTCCTCCATTCAGGTCTCCCCAGTCCTGCTACCACTAGCCTTAGAATCCCCTCCTCTCAGACTGTCTCTTCTCCTTTGACAGACCCCAGCCTGCTTCCTACCAAGGCCCTTGTAGAAAGTGCACATGGTATAGAACCAGGTAGGCCAAGCAGTGCTCTCATTCCCCTCCTCTTCCAATCCAGTTGTCGACACAACATCCAACTTCCAAATTGCCTGAATTCCACATTCTGTGCCTAGCTACAGTCCAGTGAATGCCCCAAAGCCTTATTTACTTTCACCCTACTCTACTCTCCAGACTTAGTAATAATTGCACATTGTCTTTGCAAGCTCTGTCTGATCAATCTTGTCTGCACTTTTCTCCAGGCCCCAGGCTCATCCTAATCCCATTCCCTGTAAACCAGCCCAGGTTGATCAGCCCTCCTGACCCTAGCTTACCCTATCACATCGAACATCCAGATACAACAAACGCTAAGATTTAGTCTAGTAAGTGTGTTGAACCAAGCTCACATGTCCCCTCCTAGTGTCCAGACCTACCTGTAATTACACATCTGTGTGAGGTTCAATTTTATCTCCCTGGAACCACATCTGCTCTAATGATTACACAAAGTCTGGCCTTACTGGTATATCATGAATGCCGTTCTATCCCAAGGCAGTCAAGAAACTCATATGAGACATACTAATAACAAAATAAGTCCACATGCCCAGATCACATTAAAAAATACAAAATGAAAAGACAAGAAAGTATACCTCCCCCAAAGTCTACCATTCTGTAGAAATATTCTCCAATGAAAATAATCTATATCAATCCCAGGACAGAGAAAAATTAAAGGAAAAAACAAAATTTCATGAAATAATTCAAGGACTTTAAAAAGACACAATAAGATAACTCAATACACTCAAATGTTTAATTTAAAGAGAATAAATACTTGAGGAATGCCCAAGAAAACAAAAGTATAAACTGAATGAAATACCAAAGACAATCTAGAATTATAAAATCCAATTCAATGTAAAGAATATTGATGAAAACTTAGGCTGAAATGAAGATGGAAATGAAAAACTCAATATCCCAATTTAAAAACTCAGGACAGGGAGAGGCTTACCAGCAGACTGGGTCAAGCAGAAGATGGACTATGAGGGATCAAAGATGAAATGGAGATTTTATACCACACAAAATCAATGATTATAAAATTTAAAAAAATACAGAAAAGAAATGCTCACAAACTGTGTGTGAGATATCATAAAAAGACCAAATCTTCAAAGTATAAGCACAGATGAAGGAGAAGGATTCTAGGTTCATAAAAAGACTACAACAAACTTATAGAAGAAAACTTTCCCAAACTAAGGAAAGGCACCCATGCAGATACAAGAAGCATATAGAATATCGAATAGATAACACCAAAAAGGAAAATCCTCTGTGGAGTACCATAGGTAAAACAATAAATATACAGAAAAAAGAAAGGGTATTGAAAGCTGCAAGAGAAAAAACACAAGCAACGTACAAAGGAAAACCTAGCAGAATAACAGCTGATTTATCAATGGGGGTTTTAAACCCTGAAGAGTCTGGAACAATGTTCTTATAGTTCTCAAAGCACACAGGTGCCAACCTAGATTAATGTACCCCAAAACTACTCACCATAATGACAGAAGGAAAAAAAAAACTGTTCATGCTACAGACAGGCTAAAAGAAATCATGTTTATCCAAGCAAGCCTCACAGAACTGATACTTCGGGTTGAAGAGACGAATAAACATAGCCGTGAGATTGTAGAAAGAAAACAAGTGATGTGAAAATTATTGAAACACAATGTACAACTAAGAACACAAACAGCAGAAAGAAGAGAAAACCAATAAAATAACATATACTTTCAATAGTAATTTTAAATATTAATGCCCTCAACACTCAAACAAAAGACACAAGCTAGCTTACTGGACTAAGAAGCAAAACCTACCTTTGATGGAGGAGGGTCATCAGTCTATGTGTTACTCTCAACTGCTTGGCCTGATAGGTCAGAATATAGGTAGGCAGGGAAGACAGAACAGAATGCTGGGAGGAAGAAGGCAGTGAGGCAGATGCTATAGCTCTCCTCTCCAAGATAGATGCAGGTTAAGAGCCTTCCTGGTAAGTCACCACTTTGTGGTGCTACACACATTAATAGAAATGGATTAACCAAGATGTGAGAGTTAGCCAATAAGAGGGTGGAACTAATGGGCCAAGCAGTGTTTAAAAGAATACAATTTGTGTGTTGTTATTTTGGGTGTAAAGCTAACTGTGCGTGAGTCAGGCAGAAATGCAGCCCGCCACTCCCTTTTACATACCTTTTTTGTTGTCTACAAGAAACAAGAAGTTTAAATATGCACAACCTTAAAGTGAATAGATGGTGGGAAAGTATTTCAAGCAAATAGCAACTTGAAACAAGCAGGTTATGTCAATATTTAAAATAAAGGTTTTTCAAACCAAAATTAATCAAAATAGAAAAAGAAGGACATTTCATTTAATCAAGAGAAAGATTAATCAAAATACCTTACAAGCTTAAACACATATATGCCAAGCTTTGCAGTACTCAATTACATATAAAGAAAACTTCTGGAATTAAAGACACAAATTAATACTAAACTTATTAATAGTAAGTGAATTCAGCACTGCACTTTCTTCAATAGATAGGTTATCTAGACAAAAATAAACACAGAACCATCAGAATTGAATGTTATCATATATCAAATAGACCTGACGTTTGTCTATAGAATATTCTACCCAAATCACAAAGAATGTACATTCTACTCAGCAGCCCATGGACGCCTCTCTAAAGTATACCACATTGTGGAAAACGAAAAAAAAAACAACAAATGCAATAAAACTTACAATCAAAAGCAAATAAATCTTTACTAAGTACACAAACTCATGAAGATTAAACAGCTTATTACTGAATGACAAATGAATGAGAGAAGAAATCACGACAGAAGCAAAAGAATCTTGGAACTAAATGAAAATGAAAACACAATACAACAGAACATCCGGACACATTAAAAGCATTCCTATGAAAGAAATTTATAGCATTAATTGCCTACATTAAAAAATCAGAAAGAGCACAAATAAATGACTTAATGATGTAACTCAAGAATTTGGAAAAACAAGAATCAAACAAACCTAAATCGAGTAGATGGCAAAATATAATAAAAATCAGAGCAAAAATAATGAAAGAGAAACACAGAAAATGATACTAAGAATTAAAGAGTTCATCACGACTGCTGTTGGGGAAGATAAACAAGATCCACACAATCCCTCATCCCATCTACTGAAAAGAAAAACAGATTGGCCCAAATTAACAGACTCAAAAGGGAGGAGGGATACGTTACAACAAGCACCAAAGAAACTCAGGGTATTATAACGAAATACTTTTAAAACCTGTACTCCATCATGTTGAAAATCTTAAAGAAGCGATCAGGTTTCTAGATTCATCCAAACCATCAAAGGTAAATCAGAGGGAGACCAAAACCTAAACAGACCAATAAAAATAGGGAGGTTAAAACAGTAATAAAAAGCTCTGCAAACACAGGCAATGACCAGAAGGATTTATACCAGAATTTTCCCAGATTTTCAAGGAGCTATAGCTAATTAACAGAGAGAGAGAGAGAGAGAGAGAGAGAGAGAGAGAGAGAGAGAGAGAGAGAGAGAGAACTTCAAAACTATTTCATTGAAGCCAGAATTGCTTTAATATTGAAATGAAGTAAAGAGAGCAGATAAAGAAAACTAAAGACCAACATCCTTGATGAACAGTCACAAAAATATTTGGTAAAATACCTGATGTATGTGAAAGAGACCATCCACCACAATCAAGTTGACTTTATCCCAGAGATGCAGTGATAGTAGGTCAATCAATGTAGTAAGTCATATAATTGGACTTAAAAACAACAATCACATCATCTTGATCAATCACATATTGATCATCTCAGTAAATTAATAAAATGCCTTTGACAAAAGACAAAATGTGTTCATGATAAAAGTCCTAGAGACAGAAAAACCAAAGTGAACATACCTTAACATAACAAAAGCTATATATGAGAAACCCAAAGACAACATCATCCTAAATCTATTTAGAAGATCCCATATAGCCTGAACAAAAGAAAAGAAAATGCTGAAGGGATTATTACTTCAGATTTCAAGATACGTTACAGAGCCATAGTAATAAGAACAATATGTTACTGTCACAGAAACAGACATGTAGACCAGCAGACTAAAACCGAAGACAAACACATGAACATGTAACCATTGCCATCTGATATTTAACAAACATTTCAAAAACACTCACTGAAGAAAAGATAGCATCGTGAACAAAACAGTATTTTCACATGTAGAAAAATAAAGTTAGTATCTACCACCTTGCATGAACATTAATTCCAAATGGATCAAAAGCCTCAATGTGAAACCTAAAATATCTTTAACAGATAGAAAACATAGGCAATAGCCTATAGAATATAGGTATAGGAAAGGGTTTTCTGAATAAGACTCAACATATTACAGAATGGAAACAACTCTAAATTCCCTTCAACTAATGAATGGATAGTGAATATGTGGCACATATACACAATGGAATAATATTGAGCTGTATAGAAAAAGTGAAATTATGACATTTTCAGGTAATAGGAAGCAATAGAGATGATCATATTGAGCAAGTAAACCTAGACCCAGAAAGAAAAGCTACATGTTCTCTCTCATCCATAGTTCCTAACTACAAATCTTAAGGTGTGAAAATATAACCCAGAAAAATGACAGTACCAGGACAGTAAATAGTGACCATGGGGCTGAAGGAAACACTAAGAGGAAAATACCAAGATAGAGGTGATATAAAGGTATAAACGAGAAAATGGAAGTCTTTAACTAGAGAGGAGGACTGGAAGTCAATAGAGAAGGAAAGGGTGAGAGGAATAAATAACACTAAGGATATTTAAGAAGTCATAAGTAGTCATATAAATTTATATTTCCTAAAATAAACTTTTATACATATAAGTGTATGTATATACAAATGTATAAAGTTTAAATGAAATTATGCTTCAGGTTAGCAATGCCCACTTAAGAGTCATACACTAATAAAAACTCCCGTATCAGATATGAGAAACCTCCCATGAATTGTTGCCAAGAGAGCCCAAAAAGCTCCCAAGACAATATAAAATATTTCTGTTGCCCCCTAGATTACCTCCTAGAAATTGAAGATAAGCACCTATTGCTGAAGATACCATGGTACTTCAGACCTGAAGGAGTAAGTTAGATCTAACCCAAAAGCTTTTTCCTACAGAATGATCTTTCATAATACCAGAAGTTGCTATGCGAGGTGCCAAGGAAGAGATGTAATTAATAGCTGTACTAAGTTATGATGACTATGAACCACAAGTTTTATATTACATTTGTGCATCTCTCTAATTAAACAAAGTATTTTTATTGCATCTGTGTATCTCTTCATCTTACTGTATTTATAATAAATATGTATTTTTCCTTAAACTCCTAATTAACATAAATAACATGTTTTGTGTTTGTACTACAATTTCTCTTCTTATTTGTGACATTAATTTGTCTATCCAGTTTGTCAAACATGGATATGTGGCTCATTTATTTTATACAGTGAACATTTCTTGCTTGAATATACTACAACGATTTTTAGGTTGGTGGTGTGGTTTGAACATCATGTACCCATAGTATCTGGTATCTGAATACTTGGTCTCAGACGTTGGGCATGGAGCTAGATGATTTGGCATTTGCCATGCTGGATTTTGGTATTGTTTTGGTACAGTACTTTCTTACTATGTCCCATTCCTCCATTTTGGAGTGGTAATGTATATTATCTAGTATACTATATTGGGAGTAAGTAATTGACTTCTTCAATTTATAGGGTTTACAATTAAGAGATTGCCTGGATTCTCAGAAGTGACTTTAGTTTCTGTATTTTAAACAGGGCTAAGATTGTGAATGACTATGGGGAGTTGCAAAGTTAAACTCAATGCATTTTGCATTATGAAATGGCCACAATTCTATGGGAACTAGGAAGCATAATGTTGTGGTTTGAATGAGATGATGTCTTGGTAGTCTCAAGCATTTGAATACTTTTAATACAGCTGAGTATTTTACATTATGAGAGGGCCCCAAGACTATGAAAGCTAGGAAGCAGAATAGAATGCTGTGCTTTGAATGAGATGGAGCCCCAGGAGTACCAGGCATTTGAATACTTACTCTTCACTGGTGAAACTGTTTGGAGAGATTTGGGAGACATGGTCTTATTGGGGGAAGTATATACCTGGATGTAGACTTTGAGAGTTTAAAGATTCATACCATTCCAAATTTGCTCTCTTTGCCTCCTTCTCAGAGTTTAAAATGTAACTTACCAGCCACCATGCTTGATGCTAGCTGCCAAGCTAGCATCAATTTTAAATTTTAAATTTTAAATTGTGTTGTGGTGAGGGGGAATATGGGAGTGTGGATGGTTATGAGTGTGCATGCATGGTATGTCTGTGGTGTGTGTGTGTGTGTGTGTGTGTGTGTGTGCGTGTGCGTGTGCGTGTGTGTGTGAATACAAATATACAAAGGTCAGAGGAGGACATTGTATGTCTTTATCACTCCATCTATTGCCTTGAGACAGAATCTGTTACTGAATTTTAAGCCCATGGTTTCACATAGGTTGGGCTGGCCTGTGATCTCCCAAGATCTACCTTTCCACAGCTTCCCAGCCAAAGAAGACTTCTATCTTTCTGGAACCATAAACCACACAAACCCATCCTTCTAAAAGTCGCCTTGCTTATAATATTTTACCACAGCAATAGAAGAGTAGCTGACACCGTTGGCATGTTTGTTTGTGAGACAAGGTCTCATGAGCACAGGGTACCTGGAATTCACAGTAATTCTGCCTCATTCTCCTGAATACTAATACTATTGATTTTTTCATACTAATGATCTCTTCTCTACAGAGTGTTTCCATTATTCATAGTTTTTCTGTGTAAATTATCTATTTCTGTGTAACATGTGTTTCCTTCTCTAGGGCACATACAATGAGTCACAGACAACTTTCACTCTGTTCTCTTTGGCCAAACAGCTTTTTAAAGGATTTCATGTCCATTGCTATTTCTCCTACAGCCCATGTTCTTACCTATTTTGTTAGCAACAGAGTTAAAGTTGTCAGTCTGAGATGGAGTGATACCTTATAGCTATGTAATCTGTATTCCCCATATAAAGGGAAATCAATATTGTGTCCTAATGACCACAAGATGCTGGATATTGTTTTGTTTCTTTTTCTTTATATATTATGGACTTATTAGAACTGTTGAATAGTCAAAGCAAAGATCCTTTGCCAAATATATGCTTTCCATTTTACTTCCAGACTACAGCTTTTTTTTTCTTACTTAACTTTTCAGATAGAAAATAATTTTAAATTGTGTTGTGGTGAGAGGGAATATGGGAGTGTGGATGGTTATGAGTGTGCATGCATGGTATGTCTGTGGTGTGTGTGTGTGTGTGTATGTGTGTGTGTGTGTGTGTGTGAATACAAATATACAAAGGTCAGAGGAGGACATTGTATGTCTTTATCACTCCATCTATTGCCTTGAGACAGAATCTGTTACTGAATTTTAAGCCCATGGTTTCACATAGGTTGGGCTGGCCTGTGATCTCCCAAGATCTACCTTTCCACAGCTTCTAATGGTATGGTTCCAGGCTCATTTGGTCATGCCTGCTTTTTACAAATATGCTAAAGATTTGATCTTTGGTCCTCATACTTCCTCAGCAATCATTCACACACTGAACATCTGTCCAGTGCAGTTTTTACTTTTAATGTAGACAAATTATTACTCCTTTGCTTAAGATTCTAGCTTTTGTGTTGCTTTGAGAGATAATAGCCTCTAGTTTATAAACTTATTCTAAGAAACTAAATGAACATACTGGGGACATTTGGAATAGTATGTAGTACTAGTTAAATGCTATTTTAGTATTAAGCAAATACAACTAAACTAGCATTATGGGGAAAGAGCTATTGACAGGGAAGGGGTAGATATGGTAAGGGAATTTTAGAAATAAAATTTTGATAGAGAATTGTGCATTCCTACAGGAAATGATCTTTAGACAAATTTGGATAAACCTAAACCAAACCGGTTAGGCTCTACAAAAATCCAGGATAGAGTTTCCAACTCAGTAACTATAAACAGGCTTGTAACACTTCTATAACCCACAGAGAAACAGCTGGAATTTGTTGGTCAGTGTTCCTACCATAAACAGAATCATGGGTTTAATATTTCCTGTAATTTCTTTAGACCTTATTTGCTCTTGGGAATTTTTCTCTCTATTTTACAGTGAATTATTTTTAAATTTATCTTCTTTCCCTTGAGCATTCGCTAGCTCTCCCCATCATCTGCATGTTGATGTGCAGGGCTCACAAAAGACAGAGTGAGTACATATCCAGGGAACACAGTCAAAGCCTTCTTTCTGAGTGTCACTCAGAATTCCCCATACAACTTTCTCTTAAACACACTGAGACAAGAGCTTGAGTAGCCAGCATTTCTTAAGACTCACACTAGTTGTCATTATATCAACAATTCTGATTCACACTCACTATCACTCACAGCTCACAAATGAACTGTTTCACGGAGATTTAAAAGCAGTCTGGATCTTGTATCACTGGCCTGTCTAGCATTGCCACATCTGCTTATGAACTCCAGCAGCATTCTGCAAATCTGACTCCAGAAGGTTGATAGAGACACATTGTCTTGGTTCTGTGACCTAAAATGTTGCCTATCCATGCTAGAAAATAAGTCTGTTTAATTGAGACACTCTTATTAAGAGTTACTAATAAAGCATTATAAAGTTACTGGAAAAAGTTATTTAATTAAAAAGAAACAAAAGCAGCTATAACTTTATTATGTGAAAATAATTTTGGTTTATGCATATTCTTTAGCATTTTAATGAACCTATACTTTTTTAAATTAAAAAGTTATACTATTTTGTGGTCATTTTAATTTGACAATCCTGTGTATAGGTCAAAAAAGTTACCTACCATATCATTTGAATTGCTTCAAGAATATTTATAGGAGTGAATATAAGGAGGAATAAACAACACTAGAAAGCTTTCAGAAATGTCTCATGGAAACTACTACTCTAATCCTCCTAAAACACTTACACATTTTTTAAAGTTGAAATGAAGCTACTCTCTAAGAGAAACAATGCCTCTCCTAGACATCAGAGACCAACAAAAAGCCCAGTCATGAATGATTTCTTTTTTGGAATGTTGGCCAGTCAGGTTCCATTAATACTCAATCAATACAGGACATTGCCAATGCTCTTGGTAGCCTCCTATAACTTGACATTAAGACCCTATTGCTAAACACACCACATATTTGAATTGTACAACACGATGAAATTGAGTTGTAGTGAAAGAAGTCTAATCCCTACTGACTGGCTTTCATAGTGATAGAAGGTGCTATGCAATCCGTTGGAGTAATCATCAACTATCCTCTGCTGTGAATCTAGTAAGATACAATAATAATTGTCCTGGAGAGATATGCCTATGGGTGTAATAGTGGCATGAATGTCATCAGAGTAACCAACCCCTTTCTGATTGGATTTAAGTTCAGTCCCACAGGATGAAACCTGTACCTTACACTATTGTCAGGCCAGGAAACTATGGCTACACAGGTCATAAGCCTTAGGGAAAACTTACTACTAATATTTTGCTAAGTGGACATGTTATTAATCTGACTCCTAAAGATTTTGTTATTATACCTATAAGTTAGTATTTTTCTCAGTCCCCATCACAAAAATTTCTATTTGCAGCAAGGTGACTAATACAGGGACTCACAAGTATAGAATAAACAAAAATAAATAAATTGCAAATTACTCAGCTCTAAGTATAATACATACTTCACTCCCTCTTACCAAGGTTCAGAGATTATTGCAGAAGAGGTGGCAGGAAAAGCACAAGAACCAGAGGCAGTGAATGGCTATGAAGGACTAACACTGTTTTCCAGACATAGCCCAGCAGCTGTACATATGAACTCACAGCAGTTGTGACAGCATACACAACATTAAATCTCAGTTTGGATAGTTGAAGATAGCACATATCTTGGTTTCAGAATATATTAAGAAGCTACAGGACCACAAAATAGTATGTTCATGGCATAAAACATAGACCAGTGGAAGGTTAAATGGGGCACAAGTGCCTATTACAAAGTGTTTTAAAAATTAGATATTGTTGCTGCTGTTTCTAGACTTCTCAGACAAAGGCCTTCTGGTCTATACTGATCCTTCAATATTTACAACACCTCAGCTGTAATCTAAACTCAACTGCATGGAGATGCAGTGCAATTGTTAAAGAACATACACTATGGCCCCTTTTTAATTTTCCTTTTTCAGGTCCCTGTTTTTAATATATCTGTGCTGAATTCAGTTTGAAATTATTACAGAAAGGAAATTTTCAAATGAAGTATGAAAAAAAAGCCCATGCCTTACAAATTTGCCGATTTTTCTCATCTGTGCTTTTCATGCATGAAGAGTCTTGGGAAAGAGAAGGCTTTTATTTACTACACTTAAGAAAATATCATGAGTATGGTGAAGAGAGACTTAGGCTAGAAATGGTACTCACAATTCCTTGTGTCCCAAAGGTGAAAAGAATCCTCTAGGAAACCCCCTCACCCATGGAAACAAACATCTGTCTTGTCTCCCCATTGTGGAGGGAATACACGACAGGTGATCCCTGAGAAGCAAATCACCCTCAATGAAATCTTTTTCCCCTTCTTCTTATTTGTTTTCCTATAGTACTGGGCATGGGACCCATGTATGTTCTGTGCTTGTGAAATAAACCCTCTACAACTGAGCAGCTCTCCATCCTGGAATTACTTAAATGAGGCTATCATCTTCCTGGTCGTTCTGCTCTTCCTCTGCCCTCCCTTGCCATGCCTTCATTATTTTCTAAGAATCCACTCAAGTGAGACACAATACTGAAAGTGTGAGACAACAGCTCTCACACTCCTCTAGGAACTGTGCCTGTGTGCTTCTTGATTCCAGATGAGTCTGGTTGAGCCCTGTGTCACATCCTCCCCCACAACAGCCCTTCAAACCTCTCTGAAACAGCAGCTAAAACTTCCACCAAATCTTTTTTTCCATAAGATAAACATCCTTTTGCTAATTGATCAATATGACATCTACAGAAATTTAAATAATCTATACCTTATCTACCAGTCAAGAAAAAAATATTTTTTCAAAGTAAAAACAAGTCTTCACCAGGATCACATTCAACCTAACTTGTGCTTTAAAAGGTGCAAATTCAATGACTGTGAGACCATGCCTCAAACAAGCAACAATAAAAATTCTTGAAAACAATCTATTAATAACTAACAAGAAAGAGATTTGTCAATTTAGTTATAACGAAAACTCAATTGTCTAATGAAATACAAATCAAATGTCTTTAATAACCATAAATCTTACCTAGCACAATTTTAACCCCACCATTCAGGAAATAGAAGCAAGTAGATATATCTGAATTTGAGACCAGCCTGGTCTGCATAATGAGTTTCAAGCAAACTAGAGCTACATAGGGGGACCCTGTCTCAAAAATAAACAAATATATAAAGGCCACAAATGGCAAAAAGTAATAAAAATTCTTAATATACTATGAAGCAGCCATATAATAGGCCAGTCTGTGAGTAATTTACAGTAAGCTTATAGCCATACATACCTTATATCATATGCATGCACATGCAACAATTTTAGGTAAATTCACATTATAAGTGTAACACCATATGTATATATTAACAAACTTCTAAAACAGTTTGAAGATGTTTATAAGATCTTTGCACTTAGTGCTTTTTTAATCCTTTGAGAGAGTGAGGGAGAGATGACAGAGATGATTAAAACCTTCTTGTGGTTTAAGAGAGTGCATGGGGATCCCCACTGGCTGGTAGCACTATGAGGCAGGAAGCTCGCTGGACTCTTTGCTGTTGTGGTGTTATGCCAGGACACTTTTAAGGGACAGGCTATGTGCCAGGCACTGTTTTAAGTGCTTTACATAGATATCACATTTAATCCTCACAATAATTTTATGGAACAAATCCTACTAGCATCCCATTTTATAGACAAGCAGCCTGAAACCCAGGGAGATTTGAGTGATTTGCCAGGTCATGTGTATACAAAAACAGAACAGGCAACCAGACAGTGCAAGCCCTAGGACCCATATTCTTCAATCCGCTACAGATACACACAGCAAAAAAGGAAGCCGGTGAATGTGTGCATGGCTGGCTAGTGGTCAACTGATGAATCTATCAACTCGGGAATTGTTTGTCTTCATTCATGGTGGAACCTGAGAAGGAACCTGAATTGAACACCTTCCTGCTCTGATGCTCTGTGACCACAGTAGCAGCCTACCACAGACTCATTATTTTTGGCCTTTTATGAAGACAAGAAATTTGTTCTGGGTGCTTGGAAAAGTCATCCTTAGACTCAAAACAATACTCGACAGAATAGGAGCTTAATTCATATTTGTTGAATGAGAGTTTATTAAAAACCCTTTGCATGTTTACAAAAAAGCAAATAAGTAAGAGTTTGTAACCAATACTTCTTCCTTAAAGCAGCTAAATATTAATCCAATTCCATTGTTTTAATTGTGTTTGAAGTAGAAATATGAGACTGATTCATCAGAGTTACTGACAAGGCCAAGCAAGATACCTTTGTGGATCAGCTAAACACTTGGCCCCCTCAGATGGTTCGCACATGCCCAGAGAGTTGTTCCCCTCATTGGGTAGCAAAGATGGTTGCTACCACAAAACTTTGACGGAGACTTGCTGATGCCATTTTGGTGAGCATCGTAAAAAACAGAGGCACCTAGAAAAAGCAATCTTGTTAAAAAGGAGTTGACGTCATTTTAAATGGAATAATAAAAAATGTATTTAAGGCCTCAAATAATAAATACATGAGAGAAAACAATAATCGGCTTAAGAAGAAAATAGAAAAGAAATGTTGTTTTGTGGTTAAGATTTTATGTAAGTCAACATGACACAGAACATGAGTGGCACTAACAAAATTATTGTACTCAAAGCAAATGAGCGACCACCACATTGCTGCAACCCTGCCAGACCCCTGCCAGTACCACACAGTAGTGCCTATTGTATGCCAGCCACGTTATGGCGTCCCTTTAATTCTTTCCACATTTTTAAAGCCTGGAATTATTATTATTATGCCCAATTTATAGAGAGAATAAAATCTAAAATACCTATAACTTAACTACTATAATGTATTAATAAGACAGAACAACTATTGAAATTTCAAGTTCTACTCAAGCTTTAGCTTTTCTTGACAACTCTATTCCTCCTCTCTTGTCGCCAGATACCAACAGCTGGAAAGACTGGAGATGCCTCATTCAGGGTCCTTAGTCAGCTTGGATTTCACTGAAAGTTCAGAGAGCATCCTCCTCTCATTTCAAATCCCTATGGCTCTTTACTTGTGGCTTAGATTATACTTTAGAGGGAACCCTGAGCCTCTGGGAGGTTGGCTGGTGGATAAATGTCCCAGGTTCCCATTTTCTGGAGCCATGAATCTGAAGTATTCTCCACACCATTCCCAGCATCTGCAACTTAGTTACTGCCATGCCAACCTGCCAATCAAGGCAAGAATATGACCTGCCCCACCTCCCCACTCATTCCTGTTCTTTGGAATCAACCTCCTGATAAATAGTCGCAACCATGACCATGGGATAATTTGAAATTTAGGCAAACTCAAATTAAGACAATATCTTCTGCTTTTTTTAAATTACTGAGATATTTAACTGAATATGGATAATTAAGTAACTACTTAAATTCTTTTAAGAATTTAAGTATTTTACATTCTTCAGCATGCCACAAGTAGCTCTGGCATTGGTTAAAGACTCTTTATCTTAATGAGTTAAACTGGAACTGGACTTGGGTAATGGGGAGAAGCCAGTGTGATTTTCTCCAGGCCACCTAACAGACTTGCCAGTAACTGAAAAAGACAGTGAATATCTGAAAGCAAACCGATGGGAGAGAAATGTGAGATGCGGACTCTGAGTTTAATCACTGCAGCTCAAATAAAACTTGGACCCTGATTGCCCCAGCAGCTACCCATGGATTCCTAAGCACCAAATTATAAAACTCTCTCATACTCAAGAGCATTGAGACTAAGTTTCTCAAATCATTTTTTTCTGAATTTGCCCAGAGGAGGCCACTGGCACTTAGAAACAAATCAAACTAGACAGCCAACTTGGAAGTTATTTTTTACTCATGGCTAAGTGGTTAAATATGTCTGATTCTTGCCATTGCATTTGTGGCTCACAGTACCCCTAAGTTATCTTCAGGAGTGCTTCAAGAAGTGCTGTTGATGTTAGTGAGACTGGTGTATTGCTACCTTGTAGAAGGAGCAATTCAAACTTATAAGTTCTTAGTACGGTGAAGCGTGATGGCTATTTGAAGGAATAATATAGTCTTATTTTTTATTTTGTTAAGGTAAAAAAATAATTTTAAGCAAATGTGATATTCAGCCGCTGCTGCTGTGTGGTTATAGTAATGTATTAAGTAAAAATAAGGTAGCCACTAGCACAAAATTATTGACAGCTCTCAAATATACAGTTTTTGCTTGTGAGTATTGCTTTAAATGCTTCATGTGGTTGCTGTTAAAGTGGGTATGTAAGTTTTATTGATTAATACCGTAAACAATCACAAGAAACATGCACGAATTGTTAGTAGGTTCTGCTACCTAATGGCAGAAGTCATTGGTGGACTGTGTTTCATCAAAATATCTCCTTTCCCACTGAAGAATGAAAAGTTTTGTATCACAAAACTAAAAGATGGGTTTCTTTGCCTCTTACCAAGATAGATTCACCTTCCCATCTATAGTGTTTGTATACATGTGTACCATTCTCAATCTAGTTTAGAAAACTACAACTAAAAACAAAACTTTAACATTATAAAGTTTGACTTGTTTTTCTAGAGTAACAGAGAAGTTAGTAGAAGTCAAAGAACATGAATTACGGACAAAAATTCTGACCTTTAGCCTTTGTGTTCTTTACTCTTTCCTGGTTTGTTTCATTTATTTATTTACTTATTTATTTATTTATTAGTAGTCCCTTCCTAACCATAAGCTGAGAATAATAGCATTGCTGGTATACTCACTAGGTAGAGCAGAGCCCAAAAGATTCCAGTTTGTTTTTTTGCTGCTTTTGTCAGTTTCACTATTTCTAATATAATGTCGTTTGATATTGTAAGAAATGGCTTATTATGGGACAATGATATAGTTCAGCAGGTCAAGGTGATAGATGGCCTGAATGAAATACCTGGGACCAACACAGTAAAAAGACAGAGCCATCTCCACAGATGCACCATGGCACACATAAGGCCCCTCAAATATAGGTAATGGGAAAATTTAATGGGTTATTTTAATGCAAAGGGATGTAGCCTCACGCTTTTTGCTAATTTTATAAATTTAAAGACTACTAACATAGTCATTTTAAGAATTCAGAAAACAGAAATATAAAAATGTAAAAACAAAAACCATGTATTTTGTTATTTAGGAAGAGTCAAGCTAAAATTTGGTATCTCTTTTTTGTGTTTTTGCTTTCCATTTTCATCACCTCTAGTCTTTCTAGTACCCATGGGAAGCTGGCTTCGGGACTCCTGATGATACCAGATGCCTGGAATGTTCAAATCCCTTATGTAAATGGTATTTGGATGTATACAAATATGTACACAACCTACTGTGTATTTTAAATCCTCTGGCAATTACTTGGTATATGCGTGTGATGTAAATAGTAGTGGCAGAATATTGGGGACAAACATGACAAAAAAAGGCTTATTTAATGTGGATAAGAAGAACTTTTAATAATTCTGGTTAGAGTTTACTGAATGATAATAGATGCATGTAGGACTGATTGCAACCTGTAAGTTTGCCTTTAAAAATTAATAATAACATTTCCCGTAGTTACAAATTATTAACAAACCATATTTTTAGTGAGAATATAAATATCACATCACATTGTGGTGAACCTTTATGCTTTTGTACCATATTTTCCCTTTGTCATTATAAATTTCTCTACCTTGATTTTTCTAAAGAATTTCAGTATGATATAAAAGGGTAAAAATCTGGAATAGAATGATCAGGTCATTAGGAATAACATCTTAGACTCCTTGAACCCTTTTCCCAGTTATTTTATCCCTATAGGATATGAATCAATATGTCTCATATGCACTTAGGGATACAAATTATTATTTAACTATTAAATACTTGAGTGACAAAAAGGGAAACTTTTTTCAGTCATTGTAGTGTCTATTTTTCATTTCAAGTGAGATGGACTTCTTATCCAACATGAGTTGACATCAGTATACCAGCTTTTGGGAGTCATTTCCTCAGCTAATTTCTGGAGTTTCTATTGAGATTTTTCAGATATGTCAATCACTTTATTTGAAACCAGCCACACTTCCTGTAATTCTTATCCAAACTATGTCTGCATGCTAAAACTTCATTTGGGCTTTATTTAGCATTAGGATCATTAATACATAGTAAAACTGTGACTGCCAGCTTCAGTACTTCAGAAAAAAAAAACTAAGCTATTCTTAAAACTAAATTATTTTAATTAAAAAAAAGACTGAGTTGTTTGGACTATCTTAATGGTAACATCCTTAGCTATCTGAGTTGCTAGGGCTATTGTTGATAAACATTCATGGAATCCCTTCATTACATGTTTTATTCTGTACATTGAACTTGGGTTTAGTAACATGCTAAGAAGTGTTTTAATATTATATTTGGTATCTTAGCACTTTTTTAAGCCTAACAAATAAATCCACTTTATTAATAACCTGAATTTTTAGTGTTTGCTGAGAGTGGCTTTATCCTCTTTAGCCTCTTCTGGTGTAGGTAATGCATATTAAGTCATTAAATAACAATCACATCTCTAACAACCTCTCTGATGGTTCTCATTTGTTTCTATTTTAGAAACACTGCTATATGTTGACGTGTGTGAAAACAGCTTGAAATCATCCCTTGCACTTACTTTCCAAAACCAATTTATCTAAATGGCCACCAAAAAAGTCAATCCCAGAGCCACAAAGATCCAGGCCAGCATTTTTATTTGCCTTTTTTGTTTCCATTCATTAAATTGAACAGAGTACTGAGACTTAAATAAACTCAGACATTCCAATGTCTGGATTTTTCTTTTTCTAAAGTTAGCAAATGAGAAAAGAAAAACAATTCACAAAAGAGGGGGGAAAGGGCCATTAAGAAAGGAAAAATGTAAATTTATAAATTACAACATTACAGGTTTATATCTATATGGATATCTGTAAGAGATAGTTAGAGGCGGGGAAAGGGAAAAAAGGAGAAATGAGTGGGGGAGGGGTGAAGAAAGGAAGGGAGAAAAAGCAGAGACGGAATGAGGAGGGGATTATTCTAGTCAGAAGTATTCTAAACATAAAGTTTATGGATAGGAAAAAAAATGGGAAAAGTGCAACCATTCCGTGACTGCTCTGGAAAAGAAACTGACCATCAGGAGATTCCAATTCGGGCCTCACCAATGAACTGTGTGATAGTAAGAAAAGACAGGAAACAAGACCAAGGTAGGCCCAGTCTGGCTATAGAAACAGAGAGAAACCTGACAAAACTATGAAGGATTGTCAAGGTGACAAGGGTCAGGAGCCCTGATCACTAGTGAATGTTCCGGAACAACTGACACCAATCAGGATTCTGCTGAGATGGCAGCTGTCAACACAGAGAGAAATGAAGCCTGTTCTTGCCAGCAACATCAGCTCACGCAAGAGCAAAGACTCCAGGGCCATACTCCGTAGCCAAAGCTAAAAGAACAAAACCCAAGAAGACAGATTCAGGCCTAGAGTATGCAGGCAGGAAATGTCACAGGAGAGGAATGAGTTGGGCAGTTGAGAAGCAAGCCTGAGTGTCAGGAAACTGAGTTAGTCTCCAGCCTCTCCATTCGGTGCAGAAGTCAAGAATGAAACAAGAGTTGTCTGGAGAAGTCTGGAGGCTTTTATCACCTACAAAGGATGCCTTTAGAGCTGGTCCGTGGCATCTCCCATGTGATTTCCTGAGATGTCTGGCCCACTGTGATACATTTAACTTTTGACATTAGGGAAAGAGTTAAATTTGATGTTCCGAGTTCTATCCAGTTCACAAAGTGTTTTGGACTCTAACATTCTATAAATTGAAAATTACACATTAAATTCCAATGGAGAAATGAGAGCATTAAATATTTTATCTAGGGAAGCAAACTTTACTGGACTCCTGCCCACTACCATCATCTCCTCCCTACACACACACACATAGATAGCCCACAACCACCACCCAGTCTTTCTTCTAAAAGGCAGTGAGAAGCAGTTTATAGCTGTCCTGGAAAACAATAGAGAAGGCTGGAGAGAGTGATTGACATTCCATTCTCTTTTGACTCGGAGACATCTTTTGATTCTCAGTCACAAAGACTCTCTTGCAAGGTGAGAAGTGCCCTGGTCACAGGAGCTTCTCTGGAGTGGCAGTGGCCCATTGCTTTCTGCAAGCCAAAGGGATGATTCCCAGAGCTGGCTTTCTTTATTTCACCCTCCAGGCTGGTTTTATAATAACAACATCGCCTTAAATCTCTCTCCAAATAACCAACATTTAGAAAATGTACTACATCAAATATAGACATTTTACAAGGGACCATGTATTAGCTGATAATGGCAGAGCTGCCAAGGAATGCATAAGAAAACAAATGTGACCCTCGCCAAACACCAGCTCCATTTATCCAAATTAGCCCTGCTGCAGTGCGTGCAAGATAAACTGACAACGCTATGATTCAGCGCAGTAGGAGAGGCTGGGGGAAGGTTACAAGAAGCTAAATGTGTAAGTTGCGGATGTATATAAATCACACAAAGTGCATCCTCATGAGATGCTAATGGAAGTCAGGAGAGGGGCTGGCAGTAGAGATCTTAAAATGTGATCATATGGAGTATTAGACCAAGAAAACTATTTCAGAGGGAAAAACAATAAGTTTCTCCGTGGATATTAAAAGCATGTAGACATAGGAGAGTTGATGGCTGCCAGGTTTCAGGGGCAGTGGAATTCGTTAGAGTTAAGGGGCAGGCACAGTCTCCCAGCCCTGTGTGTGTTTCAGAAGCACAAAGCCTTGGGCTTCTGACTGCTCACAGTTTTTCATGACATTCTTCTCCACCTACCATAGGCAGCTGGCATTCGGTGATTTCTCCATCAACTCTATATTAAAATCTATTCTGATAGAAAGGCCTTTTTACACTAAGGAATCAGAATTCCTGAACCCTCTTGAAACAGTATGAAACTTAAGAAAAAACAAACTGTAATTTTAGAATGTCAGAGCCTCTGAAATCAACACACTATGTATAGGGAAGAACTGTATTAACGAAATTCTGAATATAGGCTCCTTCTGACACTTCCAAACAATTAACAGTTTGCCTTGTTCTTTTAGCAAACCAGGTAGTCAATGAAGCCTCCAAGCAAACAAATGAAAGCCAGAAAGGAGATTGATGTATAGCATCTACTCATTGTTTAACTGCGAAATAATTCAAACTGTAAAAGTCACATAAAGGTCAAGAGAAGGACAGCACAAGAGTGGAATGAAATGGAGGAGCAAAGACTGAAAAACTTACCCATAAAAGTAACACAGGAAAACCCAAAAAGAGTTTGAACATCCTAGCTGAAGCTGCTCACAGACATTCTGCCTAGTTCAATTCCTATGTTTGTCTCTTTTGGAATAGGGCTGCCTATTTAGAACCTTAATATGTTGTCAGTATGTTATTTATTGTTTAAATTAATAGAAGTTTATAGTGAAGAGAAACATGGGCAATGAAAGCTTGGTTTGTGAGGTTTCAGAGAGAGCAAAGGCTATTAATGCTGTGCATGAGCATATATACTGTGGCAGTAAAACCTTTGCTTTACTAGACAATCAATGCTATTTATCTGGTATTTAAAAAATCAGACATAATTAACAAAATAACATAATATTTGAGAAAAAATCATCTAGGAAGTATTTCCTCAGGATCAGGACACAGAAGCTGTGATCCAAGGGACACTAAAGCTGCAACTCAAGCTGGCAGCGAAACACGGAAATGGTTAAGAGTCTCACATGGTACTGGTTTAGGTGTTATGAAAGCTGGAGGAGTGAAGGAATCATGGAGAGAAGCTGAGCCCTTGTACCAAACAGCAGGGCTGGAATTCTGGTGCAAAGGTCACAGGTCATTGGTAAAGGTGTAGCCTTGGTATCAAAGGAGAGCCTATCACATTAGAAATGCCAAGACTACCATATGTCTGCCAATGACAGTGGCAGGCATAAAGTGGAGCCCGCCTGAGCCTATAAGATAAACTGTATGTGCTGTAGATGTCAGAGCTAGAGAAGGGGAGCTGCTCATAAGCCCTGTCGATCCTAACTGATGGTAAGTGAGTCTCAGATGCCAGACATTGAGCTAGCAGATTTAAGCTACACTACTAGACTTGGTTTTCACATAAGTGTGATTGCTTGTATACCTTGGTTCTTCCTTCCTTGGAGTCAGAAAGCATTTTAACGCTTGATTTTACAGGAGCACAAAGTTAAAAGGCTTTGGATAATTTAAAGAGACTGGTTTGATAGTTTAAGCTATCTCAATAATTATAGACTGTGAGATTTTTTTAAGAAATACTATATTTTATATCATGATGTTAAAATAAGATATTGATGGCATACCAGAAAGGAAAAGTTATTAAAGTAATGTGTCTGTGTGTCAAAGTTGGCAAGAGATAGGATGTTAGCTTTGGTTGTCAACTTGACATACCCAAGAAGAGGAATTCTCCATTGGGAGGTTTCTTCCACTGATTGACCTCCAAACATGACTGTGGGGCATTTTCTTGACTATGAGTTGATATAGGAGAATCCAGCCCACTGTAGGTAGGTGGTCTGGGCAGTTCAGAAGAGGCAAGGAACGTGAACCTGGAAGCAAGCAACTGGTAAGCAGCATTTGCTGTAGTCTCTGCTTCAGTTCCTCTGAGGGTCCAGGTTTCTACATGAGTACCTGCCTTCGCTTCCTTCAATGACTGTATAATCTTTAAGCCAAATAAACCCTTTCCTCTCCAGGTTGCTTTTGGTCAGAATGTTCTATCACAGCAGTTGGAAAACTAACTAGGACAGATTCAACCCAGCACAGCAACTAAATAACACACTGAAGTATTTCATTCCTAAGCAAAGATAGCTCTAAACGTAGGGAGCAACAAAGGAAGTGCTCAGGCCTCCAAATTCATCACCCACGCTAAGGAACAAGTGTCTCTTGAAAGGGAATGGACCAGGGGCTATGAAGAGCCACTTTAAAGGGTTTCGAAAACTCTGGGTCCTATTAATAGCCTCATTAGAAAAATAGTACAAAGCTAAATGTATTTCTAAGTCCTGAAAGCTACTTTAATTTTTTTGAGGTTATCCATAAATAAATTTTCTAGCTAAAAGGCCCAGGCTAATTGAAATCTCACTTTACTTTGCTAGAACCAAATTGAATCATAAAAATAATACTATAAATAATATCATTCCCATCAAGACTTTTGATGGACAACTAAATAATATTTCTTTAAATAAAAACTGCCAAAATTAATTATTGCAATGCCTATAGTTCAACAGAAAAACACTCTGAAATACATGCACTTTGTGATTAATAAACTGATTGTAACTGGAATTGTTAAAAAGCAAATTATCCGAATTAGTCATGGTGGCACATGGCTGTAATTCCAGTACTCAAGAACCATAGACAAGAGAGTGGCAGGCTTTTAAGGCTATCCTGAATTACCTGGCAAAAGCTGTCCCTAAAACACAAAATGAACAAATAAAAACAATAAAAATTTATTATGCCATAATTGCTGATTCTTGAATATTGAGATTTTTCTCTGTGATGGTTTGAGATGTACCTCACAGGTTCATGTTTTGAATGTGTACCCTAGCTGGAGGTGCTATTTGGGAAGACTTCCGGATATTTGGGAAATAAGGCTTCCTAAGGTAAGGTCATTAGGGCTGCAATTTGCAAGGTATTCCTGAACTGCTTCCTGCCTTCTCTGTTTCCTGATCCACCCTGGTTTGAATGGCCTCCACTGTATTCTCCTACCACCATGAATGGAGCTATTTGACCATACTTTAACTTCTATGATGGACTGAAACCCTCGGAAATTTTAAGCCAAAAATGTAAGCAATTCCTCTCTTGTTTTATGTCAAGTTTGCTCATTTGATCATAATAACACAAAGGTATGATCCAACAGCCTGAGCATGGAGCATGTGCTGTGCAATGTTATCTGCTTCACATCTTGATCCCTGGTGGCAGTATTCAGTGTGATGTAGGTATTGTCATGTGTCCCTACCTGGTGAGAACCTGAGGCTCAGGGAAGTCAGAGAACTGGTTCAAGATGAGAGTTAGTCACAAGAACCCTATGTTCTCCAGTGTAGATCTTCTGACATTGTGTGACCATGAGTCTCCATGGTTTCTGACTACCGTAGTTTCCCCCTTGACTTTGTAGACCCTAACACTGGAGCTTCCCTTATTTTACCAGCTCAACTCTACTCAAATAGCTCTGTTCAAAGTTGATGTTAGTACTCACCAATGGACAGACCATTTATTGAATTTCAGAAACCCAAACAAGTGTGAGAAACAAAAATAAAACAATATGCTTTAAGACATATACTGTCTTGTCAAAAGGAGGAGAAGGGACTGTCTGGTGACAGCTTATTGCAAAAGAAGCCATGATGCAGCAGCCTAGGAAAGCAGCTTATAAGAGACAGATGAGGGAGGCAAGAATAGTTCCTGGGTTTAGTGTAAAGACAGAGGGGCCATGAGATCACAAGGCTCCACAATTGAAAGGCAAATGACTGAAGGTCTGGGCCACATTAGAAGAACTATCATGGGGTTCTGTGTCTTGTTCTCTGGACAAGTTCCTAGGTCAATGATATGTATAAAAAATGGTTTAAAGCTTTTTTTTTTAAATCTTGAGAGCATCCCAGAGAGACCTAGCAGGAGAGTGGAATGATCCCCTTTGTCTAAGGATACCCACATGTAGAGAACAGGAGGCCTTATGGGCCAGTTTGTGTTTAGACAGTGTGATGCTGATTTAGATACCCAGTTTGAGTCAGCAAACACATTGCCAGCACAGATGTAGGAAGTGGGGGTGGGGACTGGGAGATGGGGAGTGGGATGAGAAGACATCAGTACATCAGCACAAAATGGCTGACTCTGTTGCCCGAGCACTCCAACAGTAACCCTGTTGTAATCCATTATATAACTACTTTTGGCAGAGAACTAGTTCTGTGTGATTCTTTATATATATGACCTTGAGGTCAGAGGCACAATCCTTTGTCTGAGGTTCTGCTCTTGCCAGCTTGCTTGTGTCTTTCTGTACTAACTGCCTAACTGTGCATGGTCCATGTGAGTCAGCATGTGTTTTGGTCCCTCTGCCTGCCATATAGCCCCTGCCCGGAGCGAACAGGGCTTGTGGTCTAAATGAATAAGGTCTGTGACTTCTCAGAACCTCCACAACCTCCTAGCCTCTGAAGCCTTTCCTCCTTACCTGCTATAGGATGATGGACCTCACACAAAATGTCAGGGTTGTTTGTTTTGTTTTGTTCTATTAAATTAATATTAAGTCAGGGACCTTTGAATTTATAGTCCCTCCTTTAACACTGAATACATGTTTCAGGTTCAAGTCTCAAAAATTTTGTATATATCTGGTAGAATGATGTGATGTCAGAGTAGAGAAAGAGTTTTTTAAAAAATTCTTAATTCAATTCCAATCACATTTAACACCATTTTTAAGAAATCTCTGAAATAGAATATTTAGTCTCACAACGATTCACTACAGTAAACTCTAAAATTAAGTAAACTCACAACCATATACCTGAGACTTCATTTAAGAGGTCAAGTCACCCAATGACAACTGCTTATATTAATAAATTATCTCAAGAGAATTGTGCAGTCTGTTGCTATTATTCATGAGGAAGCTGCATAGCTTTTAGTGATGACTTTCTGGACTGTATCAAAGGATTTGTTTTGTTTTTGTTTTTGTTTTTGTTTTGAGACAGGTATTCTCTGTAGCTTTGGAGCCTGACCTGGTAGACAAGGCTGGCCTCGAACTCACAGAGATCTGCCTGCCTCTGCCTCCTGAGTGCTGGAATTAAAGGCATGTGCCATCACCTCCCGGCCCTTAGGGATTTTTGAGTCTTTAAAAATACTCAAGTAATTGTTTCTGCTTTTTAAAATAACCTGTCCTTCCTCCACTTAATTCCATCTGTCCTTCAAGATCTATGCAAGCGGAGCCGCCTCCAGGATGCCTTCCCTGGCTTGCCTAGGCTGAAGCAGGAGTTCCTTCTCCAGGTGCCACGGCACTTTGGCCACCCTGGCACCAGTCACACACTGCTAGTGTTTATTCCATTTACGGCTTTATGTATTTGCTTTCCTAATTGGACCAGACACTGCTCAGGAGCCCAGGCTTCACATCCCATCCCACCTGCTGAGCCAGGGAATCTGGACAGAGGCTAAAAAAACATTGGTAAGCGGGGAAGGAGGCAGGGAATGACATGAATCTTATTTCTACTTCCTCCGTTGTTCTCCTTTCTTTCTTCATTTCATGGCTTCCTGGTATTTCTCCCAACACAAAACACATCATTTTATCCTTCTTTTCTTAGACTGAACGCACATGAGGACTTTCACTTTTGAGATCCTAACTATTACGAAAATGCTGATCCAGTGTGCTATTCACTCCAGCTAAGAGTTTGTTGCTCCTTAGCATCGTAAAGATGACATACGTTTGGCAGAACCTAGACAAATCTGTTACTTGTACTCTTTGTGTTTTTGCTAAGGTTTAATATGTTTTAGCTTTACCTGGTGCTCAACATTAGCAGCTGGGTAAACAGAGTTTCTGCAACACTCAGAATGAAATGGCAAGCTCAGGGGGAAAGTCTTCCACATTACAAAAGGAAAAAAAAGATTTGCTGGCAGGCGCAGTTGGGAACTAGGAACACCTGAGAGCCCAGGAGGGAACTGTGTGTGCTGGCTACAGAAACAGTTGATGACCAAAGCAGGCAGCAGCCTGGCTAAATGATACCGGGGCTCAAAGAAAGCTTCCAACTGTACTGGGCAAAGGGAGTCAAAGTCAAGCCTCTCCACTGTGTACAAAGGGAATTCCTGATTCTACAGGCTTCACATGAACCCTACTGTGGCAAAGATGGAAATGCTCATTGCTGAAGAAAATTCCTGGAAGATTATGAAACACAGTAGGAAATCCATATGTCTGTCAAGGAGCGCACACTTGTAAAAATCTGTTAATGCTTTAGCTTTCAGTTTGGGGTGTCAAGTTGAGTGCAAGAAATGAGTTTCTTGTGAGTCCATCATGCCTAGAGTTTATTTTTAAAGTTATCTGTACTGCTAAATCATTCTCAGAAATCCCTCCACATTTTTACATATTCTAAAGATGAGAATATATACGAGCACAGAAGAAAAGTACTTAGAATGTTTAATAACAAACAACAGGCAAAAACCTGCTACGCTGACATGATAATATAGCTATTGATCCGGAAGTTTGCTTTCACTTCAGAAAGGATTAGAAAGCACAAGAGAACACACAGCATTCATATTAATATATGAAGAGAAGACAATAAGTGGTTGACGTACTCTTATTGTAATACTTTTTAAAGCAGAAAAATATTTATTTATTATATTTTAAAAAGAAAATAAGCTATCATTTTACGTTTTACATACCAATTCCAGTTTCCACTCCTCCAATTCCCTCCAGCTACCCCTGTACCCCGCCGCTAATCCACTTCTCAGAGAGGGTAAGACACATTGCCTTGGGGAAGGTCCAAGGCCCTCCCTTCTATATCTAGGCTGAACAAGGTATCCATCCAAAGGGAATAGATTCCAAGAAAGCCATTACAAGTAGTAGGGATAAATCCTGGTAACAATGCCAGTGGCCATGCAGGCTGGCCCAGCCATCCAACTATCACCCACATTCAGAGAGACTAGCTTGGATCTATGCTGTTTCCTTCTCTGTACGGTTGGAGTTGGTGAGCTCCCATTAATTCAGATAAACTGTATCAGTGGGTGTACCCACCATGGTCCTGACCTCTTTGCTCATATTCTCACTCCTTCCACTCTTCGATTGGACTGTGAGAGCTCAGTCCAGTGCTCTGATGCAGGTCTCTGCCTCTGTTTTCATCAGTTGCTGAATGAAGGTTCTTTAGTGGTATTTAAGATACTCATCAGTCTGACTACAGGGCAAGGCCAATTTGGGCACCCTTTCCTCTATTGCTTAGGGTCTTAGCTGGGGTCACCCTTGTGAATTCCTGGGAATTTCTCTAGTGCCAGGTTTCTTACTAGCCCTATAATGGTTCTCTCAATCAAAATGTCTCTTTCCTTGTTCTCATATCTATCCTTCCTCCATCTCAACTATCCTGTTCCCTCAAGTTCTCTTCCCCCTCCCCTTCACCCCTCCTCTTCCCTTTCCACCCTCCCTATTCCCCTCACCCTCATGCTCTCAATTTTTTCAGGCAGTCTTATCTATTTCCCCTTTCCAGGTGGATCTATGTATGATTTTCTTAGGGCTCACCTTGTTACTTAGCTTCTCTAATATCAAGATATCTCAGTATCTCTAATATCTCAATATTCTTTGTTTTATAGCTAGTATCCACTTATGAGTGAGTATATACTATGTTCTTCTTTTTAGGTCTGGGTTACCTCACTCGGGTTTTTTTTTCTAGTTCCATCCATTTGCATGGAAATTTCGATGACATTGTTTTTTACCGCTGAGTAGTACTCTAATATATAAATGTGCCATATTTTCTTTATCTGTTCTTCAGTTGAGGGGCATCTAAGTTGTTTCCAGGTTCTGGTTTTTAAAAATAATGCTGCTATGAATATAGTTGAACAAATGTCCTTGTAGTACAATTGAGCATCTTTTGGGTACATGCCCAAGAGTGTTATTGCTGGGTTCTGAGGAAGGTTTATTCCCAATTTTCTGAGAAACCTCCATACTGATTTCCAAAATGATTGTACAAGTTTGCATTCCCACCAGCAATGGAGAAGTGTTCCCCTTATTCCAAATCTTCTCCAGCATAAGCTATGATTGTTGTTTTTTATCTTAGCCATTCTGACTGGTGAAAGATGGTATTTCAAAAAGACATCCTACTAAATGGGAAAAGATCTTTACCAACCCCACATCAGACAGAGGAGTGATCTCCAAAATATACAAAGAACTCATGAAATTAGACATCAAAATTCCAAATAACTCAATTTAAAAATGGGGTACAGAACTAAACAGAGAATTCTTAACAGAAGAATTTCAAATTAACTGAAGACAGTTAAGAAAATGTTCAACATCCTTAGCCATCAGGAAAATGCAAATCAAAACAACTCTGAGAAAAACAATTAAAGAAAATATTATATGAAAAGATATGTTCAAAACAATCACAAGAATTGTCTTCTAGAAAGTCGGCAAGCGTCCTGGGAGCTGCACATCTTGTCTAATTCTTTATGCCATTTTCCTAACACTCAGAACATTCCTCAATATACAGTAGGTATTCGATACTTGTAAAAATAAATGAGTGAATAAGAAATTTGGGGGAGTCCAGCATGGGGTATAACACTGGATTATCAGTGAAATTGGGGTCCCTCTCTGGGTTCTTACTCTTTTTAATAAAAGAACTTAACCATTCAGATGAAAGGTCAGGGATAATTTCAATAGCACTTAAAAAAAAAAAAACACAAGACAGCCTCCCTGTAAACCTCAGAGACTGCCTGGAGAAGGGAGATGGAATAGAAGAAGCAAGAAAGTCATGACTTTGGGGTTAGGTATGGAGGTTCAACAAACAATCATGCAACAAAAGGAATTTAGCTTAAGAGAAGAATGAAAAGCCCAAAGTATGAGAAAAAGTTAACATAGGTCCTGGGCTGTCTCCGAGAGAGAGAGAGAGAGAGAGAGAGAGAGAGAGAGAGAGAGAGAGAGAGAGAGAGAGAATAGTGTCTTTCTGAGTCAGGCCTTCACATAACAGAGTTTCAGAGTGGCTCTGGGGCAACTGCTCAGCAAACCAGGATTCTGGGCAGAAAAAGTACATGATCTCATTAAGAGGATATTATCCCTTCCATCTCTTTAGCATGGTATGAACTGAACCTGCCTTCTTTGGGGGTATTTCCTTAACTAGGTGATTTATTGGCCCTGCTGCATTACCTCTTACCTTTTGTGTGTTTTAGACTACTAGGTTCTCTCCCCTCAAGCCAGAGGAAGTCCCCGTTCTGTAGACTAGATGGAAACAGCATTCCCTTAATGTTCTCAACAGAGCCATGATTAAGGTTACTATAACAGAAAAACATAAACTATGGAAACTCATGAGTTTCCATGGCCTCTCCGCTAAAATAAAAGGAAGTTTTACTGGTGCGGTATTACTGGAATACTTTGAACTTTCTGCCAAGTAAAGATTGCCCTTTGACACTTCAGGTTAGATAGAAAACACAAGTTGCTGCTGGGCAAACCCATCTTATAACCCCCTGCCAAAAATACAAAATCCCCTTATTTCACAATCTAAGCATCAATCTGCTTCCAAAGTCTGTCTTTATTTTCACAGTCTGATCTACTTTTCACCTCCTTCCAAGAGAACCTTAATTCTGGAAATAAGACAGAAGATACAAGGTGGGCATGTGGCCAGAGTAGGCTTCAATTGAAATATATTGGGAAACTGCAGGAAATTTTTGGTGATGTCAGACTATGAATGACCCTAGGTTTCAAACTGAGCATTCTAGTCTTAGGCCTGTAATTTGTGGAAAGCCACTGAAGTTTTACAATACTGGGGAAAAATGCAGATCATATTATAAGAATGCCAAATTTCAAGTCATTGGTAAAGTTCTGAAAGCTAACCACTAAATATCAATGTATTCAGTGGTACTTGCTCAGAGGGAAAAGGAGGGCGTGTGTAGGCAGGAATGAATAAATATGCTACTCTTCCATGTTCTTCACTATCTGACATACCCTGGATAAGAAGGTATTAGAAGTATTGAAAATTATAGAAAATTGTAAGGTAATACAAAAAAAATGAGGACTCTAAGTGAAAAATCTTCAAAACTCCTCTCTGGGCCCATCCTTTCAGCATGCTTCCTTATTCTTTCTTGAATCTGTGTGGAAAACAATGACGCTATGAGTTCAAAATGTTTAAATTTCTACATATGAATGTTAGTGTATAGAAAGGTGAAATGCTACTTTATTTCCCTCAAAAGGAATAGTTTTTAATCTATAATAAAGTCTGCTTAAAGTCTTTCTACAGACAAATTCTGCAACTGAACTAATCAAAGAATCAAAGTTTCAGGGTACAGTAAACCCTAAATTTGTGTGAACTGGTGCTATCAAAATGCTGGCAATTTAATAACAAGATGATACTTGTATCAGCCTGGGTTTATTTTTCTTGGGATCTACTCTTCTCACAGCAGGGACATGATTTTTTGGTTCATCAAAGAGCTTTTGATAAGGTTCTCACAAGTTCCCTTTATTGAGATTTGGTAACCATGGTGTGAAAGGAAAAATCCTATCAATGAATTAAATGAATTAAAAATGCTTAAGAGACAAAGGGGCAAAATGTAGAAATGAATGGGTAATTCTCATGTGGAGAAAGGTTAATCATGCAGGGCTGTGAATCTTTGCAGTTGAATCAGAATTATACTTAACTATTGATAAGGAAAGGGGCACCCATTTTTCATCCTCATATTCAGTGTGAATTTGTCCCACACACAGAGCCTCCATTGACACAAAGATCACATGACACACGGACAAGATACAGTGTAGAGAAATGTTTAAAATCCAGGAAGAACAAGTTGGTAAACGGATATCCAGAGTTTCGTGGAAATATCTCAAACTTCAAGACAAAGAAATAAAAGTATTGCAAGCATGTTTTTACTTTCTAAGAATCGGTTTCCATTACAAGAAATCACATGGGCATTTGAACAAAGTCTTAAGACACTGGCATGACGAAAGCTAATCTTCAGCACTGGATGACAACACATGTAGGAATTTGGAGTCACAAAACCCACAAAGACTTCCTACAGCCTGAGAAATTTAGCAAGCAAAGAAGCAAGCAAAGTGATAGAAAAGAGTAAGGTTACCTTTTTATACAAAATTGAAAAGCTGGTATATGTTTTCCAAAAATATAACCTAACATGAATTGATTTTAGAAATCAAACACTCAGTTAATACAATTTTTTAATGACTTGTTACTTAAGCTAGCATTTTCCGTCACAGAAACTCATTCAAGGGCTCAGAAAATCTAATGAACTCAGTATCATCTTCACATATTTGGGTTTACTTATCTGTAAAATAGGAACAATAGCACCTACTTCACAGGATGATCAAAGGGTTAAATGAGATGATATACAGAGCATTTAACACAGTGAAACTACAATAAATATTAAATTCTTGCTGTGCCTATTGTTAGCAGTTTATAATATGCTAAATCCAAACAGTTATATACCACAAAGAAGCAACCTAGTTGAAGTCACTATGACTTTGTTTATGCCATTGCTAGGAGTTGGTGTTAAAATACTTTCAGATTGCTTTCCAATGTTCTGTTTATAACAACAAAAAACTATTTTAAGATGTCTTTTCATTAACCAGTTTTGGAAATAAAGAGAATTACAAACTGATATAAAGATTGAAAGGGCCCACAAAACCTCTCACAATGAGAATCGTATAATTCGTTCAGAGATTGGGTCCAAGCTTACCGTGTAGATAGGATTCTAACAAGCTCTTTTCTATTCTGCACCCGAAGATGGTTCGTTTTATACTTGGGATCATCAATCAACTCTGGCAAATTCAAGACCTAAAAGGAAAAAAATGGTATAATTCCCAAGTTTTTCACACCTTTAGGTCCTGGTTGTTTGCAGAATTCAAGATATGCCTCTCCCTTCTTTTCTTGTCTTCACACAGCTCTACAGGAGCTGGAAGAAGCAACATACAACTGATGGGGTCATGCTGGTGCATTAGTCTTGTGAGTTAATTATATGAGAGTGCTTTACTATATTTATACATATATTTGTATGCATGCATACAGAAGAACACAGAAATTATCAGATGTCCATAATGTCATTTATGTATTAATAGAGACAAGTTATCAAATCCTCAGAAAAAATCTTATCTAGAAGAACATGAACAAAGTCCCCAAACTAGATAAAACTAGCCCAGTTCTAACAATGAAAACCTTAAGTTAAGTACCTACATTCATTTATTTAAAACCTACAGTCAACATATATCTTAGGGGCACAGAAATATTTGTTCCACATGTCAACAAAAATATATAATCCATCCCAATAGCCTTATTCAGAATATTGTATATGGTGCAAAAACAAAAAGAAGCATATCTGTTTATCCAGATTCTAACTGTTCAAACAACATCAAATTGAGCATCTTTCTGCGGGCAAGTCACTATTCTTCTTTAGTTTGTTGCCCTTACTAGGAAGGCTGTTAAACACTTCATCCTCCCCTAATTCTTACTAAAGGGAAAATCTAAGGTAGCAAACCTCTTTGGATGCTGTATAGTTTTAACAAAACCATAGTGATGGTACCAAGTATATTTGAAAGGAAAAAGACATTCTAAAAGAATGTGTGGGGACAGAGTTTGGCAGTTGTATTGCAAAGTCAAAAAGAGCGTGTATGGACTGGAGGCAAGCCAAGTACCCTAAAGAAGCCTTACTTGCTTTATTAACGTGTTTGCCTTCAATGTAAATACTTAATGGTTTCATTTGTTTCCCATAGTTTAAATAAAATCAATCTACTAATCATCTTACAGAGGAGAGAGAAGCAGGAAGATTCTCCAGAGTCAAAGACCAGCCCAGTGGTGTGATTCCTCATTCACATCTGCCACTTAACATATCTCAAAGGCAGCATTACTCTGCAGAATTTTAAAAAGTGATATCGAATACAACGCCCTTTCTAGAACCTCCGTCACTACACCTGATTCCAGAATTGGTCTCAATGCCTGTCCTAATCACAAACCTCCTTCTGAAGACTGAGTTTTCAAAAATACAAGTTCCTACCTTTGTAATAGTAACAGTAATATGCCTAATTTGCAAGTCAGGCTGCATATAAAGCATGCTGCTGTCAGCTACATAAAGACACCGGGTGACTGTTCCAGGGGTCTTGCATGCCCATGTGTCCTCTGTATTTGACTTACTGGACTTTTTGTTTTTCAAACCTCATGCAAAATTGTAGGCCTCTGTAATTTTATATTTGTCCTCAGCTCTGCTGGCTGTCTAGACAGGGCAGTGAAGGGAACTATTCTGTGGGTGCTTGAACAGCTGTGCTACAACCTGGACACGCATGTTCACACACACACACACACACATACACAAGGAATAAGTAAATGCTTATAAAAAGAATTATTATAACATGGCTTTTAGATAAGAGAAAAGTCAACAATGGCAAGTTCAAACCGCTCAATATCCCCTCTGATAGTGCAGGTGCTAGGTAATTCCTTGGACAGGGACTTGCTACAAAAGTTTGAGATGGGAACATGCAGTCACTTCCATGACTTCCATGAAGCCCCACTTCAGCTTTCTTTGTGACATCTCTGCTTTAGTTCTGTGCCTTTTATCATTCTCTTACTTTAATCTGCCAGTCTGCTAACACTGGATATGGATTTACTGGTTAGACATAGAAGTGAATTATGAATTATCTTCTTAAATAAATCATACACAATAAAATATCCTAAAAGGAAGTCGGTCTAGTCAAAATGTAACATACAGAAGTCATTGTTTTATAGGAAATTAAGAACGGGCAGAAATGATGTGTAATGATTAGAGAAAGGCCTGGCTCGATTGTTGATTGGCTTGATTTTGTGCAGGCCTTCTGTAGGTAACCAGGGCTGCTGTGAGCTGGTATGTGTGCACTAGGTCATGCCCAGAAGACAGCTCTTCACAGCACTCTCCCCAGACTGGGGCTCTCACTTTCTTTCCTTTCCCTCTTCTATACTGCTCCCTGAGCTTCGGCAGGGAACGATCTACCTCTTCTATGGCTAAGCACTCATAATCACTCTCCACACTTTGAGCAGATGGCATTAATCACCACCCACTGCAGTCAAAAATCTCTTCTGCCCAAGACCGAAAGCAGGGTCAATCTATGGGTATAAACATAAATATTTAGAAAGTGGTGGTTTGGTAACTGGACTACTAACAAACAAATCAAAAGACTTCCCCCTTGAGCCTATGACTTCCCTAGTAATGGGTTTTAACAATGTTTACAGTGCCAGGAATGAATCCTCTCCTGTGAAAAAAATTTCAAATCTAATCATCAGTGTGGTTGGTTGCCCCATAAACAGTCTTGCCACTGATGCCTTAGTGGGTATATCTAGCCTGGGATGTTGGATTTGTAGCCTGCAAGAGCCAGTACTGGGTAAAAGACAGACAAATTATTGAGGGGCTTATGCATTCCAGCTAGGTCACCCACAACAAATCAAAGAAATGATTCCACAGAAATCTAATTTATGAACTAATAGGCTTATTAGGGGTACTTATAAAAGCATATAGATCGATAAAGAGTTACTATAAGACCAGGGGTGGCTGCATTGCCAAAACGTCTATCATAACATAGGCCAATAATATAGGAAGACTCTGTCTCCAGAACTCCCTACATGGTGTGCAAGTAGTTCATCTGGTTGAAGAATCCCTTAGCCTCAGTAATTGTTATTATTTATATGACACTAGGGAGAGGCCTATGAATATTATATCCTTCATTGACCTTTTGAGTCTTTAAGTTTTAGTCACTTTCTGTGCCTTGTATGATTTGTTTAATTTTTGACTCTTATAAGCCTTCCTCCTCTATCAAGGAAATCATACTTTATTGTGGAGAAAACTGCTACACAGTATTTTGTCCCTTCCTCTAGTTCAGAAGTCCTCAACCTGTGGGTCACAGTCCCCTTGGAGGTTGCATATCAAACATCCTGCATATCACATATTTACATACTACTCATAAGGGTAGCAAAATTGCAGTTATAAAGTAGCAACACAATAATTTTATGATTGGGGGTCACTGCAACCTGAGGAACTGTACTAAAGGGTCACAGCTTTAAAAAGATCAAGAATGACAGATCTGTTTCTCGGGTTTTTTCTGCTCCATCTTCTGAACTTCTTCCTGTGCCTTGAAGGGAGTGATATGCATGTTTGTTCAGTTTTATCCATCTATGCCTAAATATGCATCAATTCCACACAGGAACTGTCACTAAATTTTAGGAACTTGACCAGTCTTTTAGCATACCACCTACTGAAAAATAAGTGTCCCTCTAGGACTGTAGCTGCAACAATCTATGAACATAAGTATAAATAACTGGGATGCTATTTGATATAAATACCATACCTATTCATCAAATAATAGCAGTGACCTTCCAAGACACTGACGATTGACTTTTCTTTCTGATCAGAAAGCAACATATTAGACCATAAAAGTCTAGCCATGTCTGCACCTGCAGGCACATAATATCAGGCAAGATGAAACCCCATGCTGAACGGGACCATTGGCAACAATTCTCCCTTAGTAGCCTACACAGTTCTTCCTGACACTGAGGAAAGCCAGTAAGAAGGTGAGAGTGTCCAGCTTGGTCTCAACTTGATCTCTCCATGCCCTGTAGCAAAGGACGTAGTGTCTTCAACAACATGGACTTGTCGCTTGGTTTGAGCCTGTAATTGATAGTGGTGGTAATAGCCTTTATTGTTTGTAGAGCCATAGGGGCCTCCCTGGTCAACAATTAATAGAATAGTAACCTGGCCCTGGCATTAGGGTTTTTATCCAACCTCTGGCTCTTGCCTGTCTTTTTCTGCCTTCAATGATATATTTGATACTTTCCTAAATCAATAAGAGAAATAAAAGGCTATAATTTTCAAAGAAACATTTTAAAGAAGATGGGCAGGATCTGTAAAGGTATACTGTCATCTATCCCAAATGTCACATGTTCCTGGCTAAGGAGATACAGAAAAAGAAACGTTAGAAAAGAGTCTCAGTGCAGAAAGAAACTACTCTTGTGGGTAGGCTGCAAGCTCAGCAGCAGACAGACAACAGAAAATGACATCAATGGCATCAATGGCATCTTTAAAGAGTCCTTGTCTCATAATGTTGTGTCAGGGCTCTTTTAAATTTTTTATCATATTAATTTTTTCAGTTTAATTCTTTTTCTTCCCCCTTTTTACCATATGGGATCTTTGTGCATCTATTGTGGCTTCCAGTTTAGTGTTTTTGTGGGATTTCTGAGTGTATGAATGAGTGGGTCTCTGCCTGGGCTCTTTTTCTTCTGTTTATTTATTATTATTATTGTTATTCAATTCCAATATGTTGGGTTTTGTCTTATCTTGTTATATTTTACTATTGTCCCATAGAAGCCCATTTGCTTTCTAATGAGGGACAGAAAGAGTGTGAATCCAGATAGAATGGAAAATGGGGAGGAGCTGGGAGAAATAGACGGGAGGAAATCATAACCAGGACATATTATGAGAAAAAAATCCATTTTCAAAAAAAGGAAAAAATTAAAAAAGAAAAACAAATGAAAACTGTATATATGAAAAAAGTAATAAATGCAGGAACCATAAAAAAATCCAATATAGCCACAACTAGACAATATGCAGAGATTTTGGAATACTCAGCTCTAAATGGGATGTCTTTATCAAACCCCTCCCTCAAGGCTCTATGTAGAAGAGGAGAAAGGGTATAAGAGCCAGAGAGGATGGGGGAGATTAAGAAAACAGTGTCTTCCAGACACCACAGGACAGATGCACATGTAAATCCACAGAGCAGTGCTGGATACAGCAGCCACAGATGGAAAATCCTGCTCTGTCTAGCCATCTGCACCCCACAGGTCTTTGTTATGTACCAGGCAGCCTCCTCACCTGGAAACCTACTACTGTGTATCTCCCATCCCCTGATATTCTTGGAGAGGGGGCAACTTGACATGTTTGCTGTACCTCAGACTCAGTGGGGTCACGGTCATGCTTCAGCATGCCATGCTAGGATTTAGAATTGGCTTCTCAGCACCGACAGCTCTGGGCCCACACTGGCTCTTGCCTAACCAAATGGCCATACTTGAAAAGGCCTGGGATGAATAAACAATCGTCACCCTTAACTTATCTTATTGCAAGGGAGAAATGTGTACTGCTGCGTACTCAAAATCAATTCTTCAGCTCTTGGTCAAGCTTAATTTTTTTGACCTGTGCTGTCTTATTATTTATGTCTTCTGTAAACTGTTGCTCAGATCTTAAAGCCTTCCAGAACCTCAGTGGCATAGTTTTTGGTTTTCTGTCAATTTTTTCCTTAGAAACTCTGACTTGACACAAACATTGCCACACTTACCTTCAAGTGACATGTCTACTGCCTTTTATAGTCCCCTCTTGGTAGTTTTATAACTTCTGGAAATCAACTTACATGGTTGTCTAAATAATTTTGTTCTACTAAAGACTTTCCTAATTCATAAAGTTCACATCTCACCACGGAGTTCGGCAAAGGCACCAATGCTCCATATTAGCTTTGAGGTCCCTACCGAATCAATCTCTTTCTTAGCTCCCTTGAGCACACAGTCCTATTCAGCTCAATGTACTGGACAGCAAATGTGATCATTCTCTTGCCTCTTCTCCACTTGATATCCACTCCTTGATATCCAGGGGACTCTTAGCAGAAAATAACCAAATACCCCTAATACCTCCTATGAGCCAGTCCATCAGGAACTGATTTTCTTAGTTTTCCTCAGTTTTTGTCTTATGGAGGGAGGGGAAGTTACATTACTCAATTTCTCCACTTTCACTGAACTCAGAATAATCGAACCCACCCCCATGGGTCACAGCATCACAAGCCAGGCTGTGAGAGACTCACTGTTTAAATGTCTTTGATGAGCCTGTGGCACACATCTTTAATCCCAGCATTTGAGAAGAAGAGGCAGGCAGATCTCTGAGTTTGAGACCAGCATGATCTGCAGAGTTCCAGGATAGCCATGACTACAAGGAGAAACCCCGTCTAATAATAATAACAACAATGATAGATAGATAGATAGATAGATAGATAGATAGATAGATAGATAGATAGACAGATGAACAGATAAACGTAATTCTTAATTCAAGCAGCTCAGACGCTGAGTGTTCCATAAATAATAGGGTTTCTTATACTGGTCTGTTATGAAACTCTCCAGCCTCATGCTGAATTACAGATTTTTCTGCCCTCTGTAATAAAAGTCAGACTTCAGAGGTATCTTCTGTAATTTCTACCTCATTTTGTTTCTCTTCACTGTCTGATTCTTCCCACTGGTTACAAGTTACAAGTTTTTGCATTCCAGGAAATGTTCCTTAGCACAGACACAACTTAAACTCTTAATTCTTGTAACCTACCAGATGCCAAATGGCATGCCAACACCTTTGTCCTTTTCCTGACAAATCAGGGGTTAGAGCAATTGAGAGTGTCTGCATGTCTTTTCCCCAGCATAATTCCTCACTTATGCAGAAACAGTCTTTCTGAAAGACAGCTGAGCCTTAACTGCATGACTTACCACCCACAACAAAGCCATGAAAAATGGCACCACACCCATTTGGCCCTTCATATCTTCAATATCTTTGCTAAACACTTCTACCTTCCCATTTACTTACAGTGCCTGTCATGCTTCTTTTGTTGTTGCTGTTGTTGTTGTTTTGCTATTGTTTTTAAGACAGTTTTCCTTGTGAAACCTTAACTGTCTTGGAACTCACTCTGTAGACCAGGTTGGTCTTGAACTCAGAGATCCACCTGCCTCTGCCTCCAGTGCTGGGATTGAATGTGTGCACCATCGGGCAACTTATAATGCTTATATGAGAATTTTTAGACAATTGTGTTAGATTCCTTGTGAATTAATTGCTATATCTATGTTGTCCTGATATTGGCATATATTTATTTTTGTTTTTCCTTGTGAAAGTTCAGATTCTTCATAATTTGATAATTTTGGATAGAATCCCAGACATTTTAAACATTGTACTTAGAACTTCTGAGTCAGGGCTCAGAAGATTATTAGGAGTTAGGAGTACTTGCTGTCTCACAGAAGACCTGAGCTTGGTTCCCAGGACTAGCATCAAAAGGCTCACAACACCTGTAAATCCAATTCCAGAGGTTCTGATGCCCTTTTCTGACCTCCTTTGGCACCTACATGCATCTGGTGCACTTAGAGATAAGAAGCTATATACTCATATACATAAATAAAAATAATTAAAATAGAACTTCTAAGTCTTGCTTAAATCCTACAGAGTCTTTTTGATGTTATTGTTTTTAGAAGTTGACCTGTTTAGGCCTAAACTGGAAGTTTCATCACACTTTTCAATATTTTGAATCTAATATTGATTCAGTTTCTAAGCCTTTGGAGTGCCATTAGAATCTGTCTTGCATGTGACCCACTTAATAGTCACACCCTGGTACGAAGATGTCTGTTAATTCCACCCTTAGCATGCTTGGTGGAGTAATTGGGATTAGATCAGTGTAGATGCAGCACAAGTGCAAGCCCAGAAATTCACAAACAACTTCAAAGGTACTTTTAAAAACTTTCTCTCTGTGTAGTCCTTCTCTTTATAGTCTTTCTCTGCAGCCCTGCTCTCTGCAGCCCTGCTCTCTGCAGCCCTGCTCTCTGCAGCCCTGCTCTCTGCAGCCCTGCTCTCTGCAGTTTTGTTCTCTGCAGTTTTGTTCTCTGCAGTCCTGCTCTCTGCAGCCCTGCACTCTGTAGTCCTGCTCTCTGCACCCCTGCTCTCTGCATCCCTGCTCTCTGCACCCCTGCACTCTGCAGCACTGCTCTCTGCAGCCCTGCTCTCTGCAGCCCTGCTCTCTGCAGCCCTGCTCTCTGCATTTCTCTCTGCAGTTTTGTTCTCTGCAGTCCTGCTCTCTGCGCCCCTGCTCTCTGCATCCCTGCTCTCTGCACCCCTGCACTCTGCAGCCCTGCTCTCTGCATCCCTGCTCTCTGCACCCCTGCACTCTGCAGCCCTGCTCTCTGCATTTCTCTCTGCTCCCCTGCTCTCTGCACCCCTGCACTCTGCAGCCCTGCTCTCAGCAGCCTTTCTCTTCGGTTACCCCATTTTCAGTGCACTCTTTATTCAGGAGCCAGTTTCACTCCCTTGTTTGTCTGAGCTGAGCCATGAAGAAAAGGTTCTTCCTCATATGTGGCCTCTGCCTTCTGTTCTGCTGGGCTGGCTTAGTGGATAGCACAGAAGAAAGTGCAGAGGAGGGGAAAATGAAGGCTCTCTGTATATGGAGACTACAGCCAACTTTTAATTCTCCTTGTACAGAAATAAAGAGCAACTGTGGAGCTCAGCTTCACGGCCTCGTACTCAGGCTTAGGTTTCAGGCTGCTTTGAATGGAGGGAACAGGGTAACTAGACACAAAACTTGGTACATGTGCTACCTGCTTAGAAGAACTTAGAATTCTGATCATCTTTAATCTCTCCTACTGTTTCTCATAGTCTTTAAGCAGAGTCCCTGTCTTAAGGGCTCAGATCTTAACACAGGGCTATGTGAAAGGAGCAGAGGGAAGTGTGTCATCTGTGTCTGGCCTAGAATGAGAATTATCCTACTCAAAATTTTAGAAGCCAGTTAATAAGTGCCTCCTGTGAGCTAGGAGCAAGCTGTGCTTTGCTTATGTAACTAACCCTCATGATCACCACAGCCTACATGTTGTAATAGTTATATATTACAATCTACATTTTACACTGACGGAAGCAGATGCTTAGAAAAGAATGAGTACTTCACCAGTGGTTACCTGACTAAAGCAAGACTCGTAAAGCCCTTATGACTCATGCTATAATGTACCCAGACCACCTGCCCCTGAATCAAGTACAGAATTTATTAAAGTTGAAGTTTCCTGTGCCCTACCTCAAAACACACCAAAGTCAAATCTTTGACAATGTGAATAGCAGAGATTCTATGAATATTGAAGTTGAAAAGCAGTGCATTCCGCACCCAGTGAAGGAAAGCATCAGTCTAAATGACTGTAAAAGGTATGTCAATATACTTCAAATAGAAGTAGTCATAAATGTTGGCATCAATCAGCTTAAAATAGCTTACATATGCTCACTTTCCCTGCTCTTCTGTATCATGTTCAGGAACATAAAATAGAAATTGTCATAAACCAAGGCTCACTTTATACAACGGTACGTTTCTGACCCCAAGCCTTGAATTTTTGCTCTGACCCTGGTCCCTGAAAACAAGGACTTCCTGATAGGGCTCCTCCTCAGAACATGTTAGTCAGTCAGTCTATCGAATTTTACCTCTCCACACACCCTTCACTGACAGTTGCCACCTCCCTCCTAGGAGGCAGAGTTGTTGTGACTTTCCTAGAGACTTTGGCTTGGGTTCACTTTGTGAGGCCAGTTTGCACAAGCCCATCCCTAACAGGTAAGTGTGAATGAGATAGAATTTGACATTTATTCTTTGTGTATTACTGGTAAGAAAAGAGAACTTGTATTCAAGTAGAAATTTAAAAAAAGGTATTTTTTAACTTGGATGTAAAGATGTGTAGTTCAAATTTACATGTGATAAGATAATTACAAAGGTTGAAAAAGTCAAACAAACTGTCGTGCTCACTCAGCAAATCCAGCAAATGACCTACATAACACCGAAACCCTCCACACATTTCCCCCAAGGTCTCAGAATTTTTACAGGCGCTGCTTTGATGGCTCATAGCAGGGATTATCATTCCTAACTCACATATGGGAAAATCAAAGTCAAGTATGCCACTATCTAAGGCCCTATGACAGTTTCCCTTTTGAAGCAATGTGCAAGCATATCATAACAATAAGTCATATTTTAGTACTAAAATGTGTGGCAAAAATTCTGCTTTGAAATAGAAGTCTTTTGCAAAAAGTGTTCTTATAGATATTTATGAAGACATTTAGACATTTCAAAGTAATCAGCAGTAATGAATCAAAAATTTAAACAAAGTAAATAATAAAGAACATGTCAACCTGGGGAGAGAGGGAGAGGGAAAAGGAGAGGGAGAGAGAGAGAGAGAGAAAGAGAGAGAGAGAGAGCTCTAAACATATGGCACAGAAGGCAAATCTGTAGTTGTTTAGAGTAGAGTTGCAGCCTCCATCTCTGTAGTTGAGTACGTAAATGACCTCACAGGCAACAGTTTCCGTATGGTTCATATTTTTAAAGCTGACCATTTATAATAAAGATTCTTTGATCCCAGATCAAATGTTTGAATCAATTTTCTCTACACTCCCTGAGTCACTATTATAAAAGCTTCCCTCCTTCCACCCTCAGCGATGCCAGCTCTTCTGCAGTGGGAGCCAGGAACCATCACCACTTGTCACCTTTCTGATGGTATGTCCACCTCTTTGCTGTGGTTTTTAGCTCTCCTTGTTTGCTAACCTCTCAAAGAAAAGAGGCATCATGATAAATAATTCTTGTACATAATAAATTAAATACTATAATGAAAGTGATTCTTCTTAGGAGTTCAGAAATCCTTAATAAGACAGGAAGCTTATGGTCACATAGCTGGTAAAAATCTAATTCTCTCTCAATCAGAAAAAAGGTTTTTATAGGAGAAACATTTGTCTATATGCAAGAAAAATAGAAATAAAAACAAATATATTTTTAACTAGCTTATATTTCGTGGATTTAAACTAGTGAATGTGAAGTGACGTTTTGAAATTTTCAAAATTCTGTACTTTACTCTTAAAAGGGTCTTAAAACAGAAGATCTAAAATTGAGAGGAAAGATGAAAACATTAAAAACTGTCCAGGCAATGCTGAAAAATTAGCGTATTCTTAACCTAAATTGGCTCAAGTATTTCAAAGCTTTCTCAGGCTTTGCTGAGAAAAAACATTTCTAATATAACTCTTACTTCTAAAATATTTAAGCCTAAATTTCACAGAAATCTATGCATTAAACAAAGATAACTGAAAAAAGCCTTAAAATTGTTAGCAGAATATAAAGTTAATTTGCAAACACTGCAATTGTATATGGGCCTAATTAAATATGATATAGAGAAAAGGGAGGGATTGGGAGATAGAGTGGAAAGGAAAAAAGTTTCAGGACTAAAAATCCCTCTAAAGCTGAGAAAAGTTATGTATATAACATATGTGTATATTATATAGTTATATATAATGTATATAGAAAATACATATATAACAATAATAAGAATATAGTAAGAAGAAGAAAAGGAAGCCATAAATTTGAGAGGATTGAGAAGGGATGGAGGGAGAAAAGAGTAATGATATAGTTATATTTTAATTAAAACTTAAATTTTTTAAATTGAGAAATTTTTAAATTACAACGTCTCATTTAAATGAGATACTACATCAAAACAAAACAATAGCAACAATAGCAACAAAAGCAACAATAATGATAGGAACAAGAAAAATTCTCCAGAACCCATGAGGCGGCAGGATACCTCCACATGCTTACCTTGGATGCACACATACAAAATGCAAAAAAAGAATGAAAGGGAGGAAGGAAGGAAACAAAGAAGAAAGGGGAGTGTCTACCAGACCTACTTCACACCATTTGCATCAAGTGGAGCTAACACAAGAAACTGAAGTAGTTATGGCTGAGCAACACTGTCAGGCAAAGTTGAACTGTCACTCAGTTTGTACAAAACGAACAGCTGAACCTGCCATCCATCCATTCTGTGATTATGGATTACCTTGCAGACAACAGCAAACTGTTGGTTATTTCCTGCTCCGATGACAAGATAGCCGTCCTTGGTTTTAAAAGCCTTAAAGAAAAATACAACAAATGCATATTTAAATGTATGTCTGTACATGGCAGAGATCAGATAGTTAGCCTAAATTCCTGATAATTCTATATTGGAAACTTAACATCCTTAAATGATGCCATCCATCAATACAATAGCATCCTAGTGCATATCTGTTATCTTATAACTGCATTTTTTCATTTAAGACTGTTGAGCTGCTTCCCAACACCACTTTTATCTTCTACAACATGAAAAACAGTGACAATGTAAGGAAATGCTAGGCTACTTACTGTTTCATAACTGGAATTTCTACCCTCATTATACTGTAGATTGACTTTTGATATTTCAAAGTTTTGTGTTTCTTGGTTTCCATTTTTCCTTGTAGAACTTTGTAAGGCAGAAAGTACAGCTATTTATATAGAGAAAGAAGAATAGATGAAGAGAAAATGTGGAGTGAAACTCGGGCATGTCTACTTTCTCCCAGAGTACCTTCCTTTCTCTTAACTCTTGTGCATAAAATCTATTCCGAACTATTTTTTAATAGACCCCAACTCAGTTTCAGACTTGACTCTTTCTGCACCAAAGGCAAAGATTCGGTTTTACATGAGTCAAGTTTCATAAAGGCTCTTTTCAGGCTGCTGGGGGCAACAGCTTCAAGCTGTGCCTTCATATCCCCACTGATGGAAAAGAAGCTGAAGAGATGGTTCTGCAGATAAAGGCACTGGCTGCTCTTCCAGAGGATCAGTGTTCAATTTCCAGCATCCACATGGCAGCTAACAACTGTCTGTAACTACAAGATCTGATATCCTCCTACAGACATACATGCAGGCAAAACACTAATGCGTATTAAACAAACATAAATTAGTTTTTAAAAATATGTGCCACAACACCTGGGAAAAGAAGGAAGGAAAGAAGGGAGGAAGGAAGAAAGGAAAGAGAGGGAGCAAATGGAAGAAAAAAGGAAGAAAGGAAATAAAGAGTTGGAGCTGCATTGCTCTTTAAAGATCGCATGCCTAACTTTTGAGTGATTTTCACTCTTCAGTAGTGAAAATTAACACATCAAGATGAATCTGGATCTCATGTGGCTTTAAGCGTATAAAACTGTCAACTGCTCTCTAGGGATAGGCTCAAAGGGACAGACACTCAGAGACTATCAGCTTCACCACCAAAAAACCCACTTCTATTGCAGATCTTTTCCACCTACTTTCCCAACATGTAACTTTACTGTAACTGGAGAAACCAAACTGTACTGGTGTGGGACAGTGGTCTGTAGTCTGTCAATTATATTTTAAATAAATGCTGATTGGTCAGTAGCCAGGCAGGAAGTATAGGCAGGACAACTAGACAGGAAGTAGAGGTAAAGGAGAACAGAGGAATTCTGGGACGGAGGAAGTCCATTCCTCTGCAGTACTGACCCAATCACAAAAGAAGCAAGATGTGACTGCCCTGCTGAATAAGGTACTGAGCCACATGGTTAGCACAGATAAGAATAATGGCTAGTAATGGGCTATATAAGTTAAAAGAGTTAATAAGAAGCCTGAGATAATGGGCCAATCAGTTTATAACTAATGTATAACTCTGTGTGATTTCTTTGAAACTTAACTACTGTGGGAACCAGGCAGGACAGAAAGCCCCAACAACACTGTACTTTCCAACTGTCCAATCAGTTCTTTCTTGACAAGCCCTTTGAGTTTCCTTTCTTCCTGGGTAAGCTTTGCTCTGCAACCTCATCTGCTTTTCCTTCACTAGCCATTGTTTTTTAGAAGGGCAACATCTCTCTACTCTGGCAAGTGTTATGTCTATTCTGATATCATCTGTAGTAACTTTGAGCACTTCCTTTGCTCTTCTCTTCCAAAGAATTTGACTCTTCTGCCTCCACTGGAAATATCACCAACACAACACAACATAAATTTTTCTTCCTTTTCCCCACTTCTACATGCCATAAAAATGGAACCTACCTCTTCCTGTTCATAGCACCACACTACCAAGCATTTGCCATTGTATTACCCTATCTCAATATTGAATTGGTACTTCCTTGGCTGCTGTGGAAAATTGTCTGTCACCTTCTTGGGTCCCTGCCTTACTTCAAGGTTCTGTTGATATTCATCTCCCATGTCTGTGTCTTGTTCATTTTCCCTGGGCTCCCTGGCAGTACTTTCACCACCCCTTAGCTATCAGTCTGTCATCTTTTCACTTCAGTTGCTCTTACGGTAGTCACTAGGCAAATATGGCTATTAAATTAATGTTAGAAAATAACATAAAGATAACATTTTATAATTCTATTTATATGAAATGCCCAAAATAGATAAATCCCTGGAGATTGAAAATATAGTGGCAGCATTTGACTGGAGAAGTTGGTAGAAGATGAGGAATAACTAATGAGTTTGGATTTTTTTTGGAAGGGTGATGGAAATTCTCAGAATTTGATAGTAGTGATGGTTGTGCAGCTGTGAACACTCTAAATTTCACTTATTTATACCCTTATGAGGGTGAATCAGGTGAACTACATATCAATACAGCTGTTATTTTAAATTCACAGTGATGAGCCACAATCCTATTAACTACCAGTCAAGCATTTAACAGTCACACATGACTAAACAGTACATGCACAGAGCAAGAAAATATCTGTTGCATCTTAGTGATAGACTGCAGCTGGGAAATTGTAGGTTTTTCTTTCTTACACTTCCTACTAGGTCCAAGATCTAAAACATGTCAAGGTTTATGATAGGAGGTTGACAAAGGGTAGGCAAACACTCAAATGACTAGTTCCAGATAATAAAATTGAGCTGAAATTTATCTTGCATTTAAAAACTACATCAGGGTTTTCTTATGTTCATATTGCTGTTGTATTTGGTAAGAAATCCTATGAAAAAGATACAACATGAGCTATTTTAGGCATTTTTCCTTGTTCACAAAGGCAATAGCAAAGTGAGTGACAGACATGTGGGTAAGCTACAGATGACTTTGAGATCAGATTTCTCAATGAAGCATAACTAACTATGAAGGTATACCAGTTCTCTACTATTATACACATATATACATATATATATACAAGGTGAGGCAGCAAATGAAAAAGAAAGTAACTATTTACTGTCAAGAATAATACAAAGAATCATTTTTAAAATTTTGATCAGTGACCTCTTCAATAAATTTTGTGTGGATATAATTTTATTTCAATAACTTCCATAATGAATGAGGAGCTATTTGTTCCCTTGACCTCCATTATGATATAAAACATATTTACCAATATAAGAGAAATCTTAAGCAGATGTAGGAATTTTTTAGCACCTGTGATAAAGTGTATACTTAGCAGCCCTTGAGCTAACAGAATATGATCAAACCACATATTAAAAGGACTGGGTAAGATTTTGAGTTATCATAATAAATATTACCTATTATCATTTCAAAGTGTTCATAAAATAAATATATTTTAAATAATAACATATTTAAAAACTAAATTAGCACCATAGAAAACTGGGCAAGGAGAGAGTATGATAAGGAATAAATAAATTACCTATATACTATATAATATTATAAACCAAAGAAAGACCTGCTCACAGAACTCTTCTTTCTGTATTCACATACACCTTTATATAACTAATATCTTACTGTAGTGCTAGTACTCCTTTTATTATTTTCTCACAAGATTATTGAAATGTCATCTGTCATCATTTTAAAAACATATATATATATATATATATATATATCCAAATTTCAATTACACAATCTGCTTATTTAACTATAAGGTGTTTTGTTTTATTTTACTAGTTTTAAAGTGAGCATTCATATAATAACATAATTTTTAATTTAATTTACAGGATACTGTAACAAAATGTCTAATCTAATTAAATTCTTTAAAATATATTTTTATCTCAACAAACATACTAAACTAGGTAATTAAATCCTAGCTCTATTTTACTTAACCTGGACAGTATCGAGCATGTTACACAATTTTGAAGACTTGGTTTTTAATTTATGAAATAAGAATGATTAGTACTTATCTTTAAAATTACTATAAAGATGAAGTTTTCTTTTTTGAATTTTTTAAGATTTATTTATTATGTATAGTGTTCTGCCTGCAGGCCAGAAGAGGGCACCAGATCTTATTACAGATGGTTACCAGACACTATGTGGTTGCTGGGACTTGAACTCAGGACCTCTGGAAGAGTAGCCAGTGCTCAAATCTCTGAGTCATCTCTCTAGCCTTGATTAAGTTTCTTAGTATACATTTATTCATCCATCTAACATATACACTGTATCTCCAGAAACTGAGTATGATGGGGGAAAACAAAAATAACAAATGACCATTCACATAAGACTTACATTCTAATAAGGTGGCAGATATCAACCAAATAGTGATACAAATAATGGCAGATAGTAACAGGCTCTAGAATGAAAGCACACAGACCATAATGAGATCTTAGAATACATAGTCCTAATATTGCTTGAGTTTAGGGATGAAAAGCAGCGAAGTTCCCTTAGACAAATGCTTTCTAGGCTGAGAATGAAGAATTCATTTGTACGTACTGAATAGAGTTGGGAGAAGTAAACTGTTGATGAAAACAATGACATCTTTGGGAGGAACTACAAGAAGAGAGAAGGTAGCACAAGTGAAGCTGAGGAGAGGAAAGAGTGGACCGGGTGAAATTGAAGGCCATAGGAAATACATAATGTACCAGAAAGCTGATGGGAAATCACTAAAAGGACTTGATGGATCATGCCTGCACTTCAAAAAGACCTCTGTTTCTTCACTGCAACCACTGGTTAGAGGATAAGATTAGAACCGAGGAGGCTGATTAAGAGACTGTTGTAATGATCATGACAGAAGACGGTGAAGTCTTAGACTAAGGGCTGGGTGAGGTAGAGACAGAAGTAAACGGGGCTCAATGAATGAATGAATAATTAAGCGGGGAAAGCTAGTGGAATCGATAATAGACTGAGTATAAAGGTTACAAACTGCAGGTGAAAGGAGAGGAAGGTGCCACAGGTGACACCGATACTTATAAGAACTTTGTGAGATTTCCCAGAGCAAATTTCAACAATAGAAACCAGATTAAAATCTGAACTATAGATAAAATCTTGGCAACCATTTGCTTATAACATATAACTGAAGAAATCACATAAATGGAATCATTTAACAAGAAATGGAGTAGGGTGAGGACTAGCAAATGCTTATGGGGCAACATTTCATACTCTCAGAAAGAACTTCTCCAATATCTCAGGAATGCATTTGGAGTCCGTCAAGGATGAAATAGCACTGGGAGACATGGGGTAAACTTATGCAAACCACATCAGCTGTCTGGCAGAGGCATGGGTGTTGACATGCCTCCCACATGGATGGGATGGGAGGCACCAAACAAGTTCCCAGTGCTTCTACTTTCTCATGCAAAAGGGGTGATTTGGACTTGTTGAGGAGAATATGAGTCAAGAGGATGAGAAGGAATTCCACAACTTGCTACAGACCATGAGGAAGTGGAGCACTGCAAGAAACACACATGAATGTGTTAAGATACCAGATAAGTTCTTCCTTGTCATGCTTCATTATCAAGCCACAGAATAAACACATACTTGCATATATTGTATTGAGGGTTTCCCCAGACAGATATAAAAAAGAAAAATACAAGTGTAAGAAAGTTAGAAAACTGCTGCGAATATTACAGAGAACTGGGCATTTGCCATGAACCTAAGGAAGAAGGCAGTTAAGAAAAGAAGAGGCTTGAACAAGGAGTGCACATGGTGCCAGGCAACAAGGAGCACATCCTGAACAGTCGTGATGGGTGAATCTGAACAAGCAAGGTGAAACAGAAGGACACAAGAAATGCTCATAATGGAAAAGCTTCATTCAGAAATGTAGACAGAAATCAATTTCAAGATATAGAGAACTATAGTATGTACTGCATAAAGTAGTTTTGGATAAGAAACAGGGACTTGGTTTCGGTCATTCTATCAAATAATTACTATCATACCTACACAGAGAAAACTCCCAGTGCCTTCAAAGCCCTCATGTCCCAACACTAACCCTCACCAGTTTTATAACAATACCTTGTAATTCACTTGATTGCACACTCACTGAAAAATCCAATGCATGATGCCATCTACACACCCCCAAAAGACTTTCACTGCAGGAAGTGTCTAAACTACCCAGTTTGGCTGCAAACACCCAGGGTTAAAGTCTTCTTATTTCAAGGAATTGAAGTCACAGGAAATGAACAACTCTTGTTTTTTTTTTCATGAATTGATGGAGAAACAGCCAGGAAGGGTAAGTGTCTACTATTCCCCAAGAACAAGGTCAGAGCCAAACCTATATCCACAGAACACCAGAATTTATCCTTCCCAAGGAAAGAAATTCTTCTCTCTACCAGGTATGTTTCACCAAAGGTGGCAAGATTCCCAAACAAAAACTGTGAGATGATCTAGAATGTATGCAATTCAAAGTATTAGATATCCCAACTATCCAGGCAGACTTCACGAGCAAGAAGACATATGAGTTCAAAGTAGTTAGAGAAGTTTCACAAGCAAGAGGTAACCACAGCTGAGTCTTTGGGGTAGATGTGTAGAACATGAGACATGTGTTAATGGAGGGAAAAAGTCATTCTAGAAATTATGTTGCATAGGAAAGTTTTCAGCCATTCCCACAGGTTATGTTTACTGAGCTTCCAGACTGCCAACCTGGTGCAGTGATGTCCTAATTACTAATCTGACCAAAGATAGCAACTAATAGAGACTTTTAGAAGCCACTCACTAACTGAATGAAACCAATACTCAAGTGGAAGGGGTATGGATGGGATCATAGTTGTATCTTTCTGTACTGTACAATTTCTTTGTAAATCACCCTGTTCTGGGTATCTGTAGTGCTGTCTCTGTCACTAATAAGGTATGCGCAATTGGTAGGGTATCAGCTTCAAACACAAGAACACATACACTAAACCTCCCTGGGGCTACTTATTTTTAACAAAATGTTCATCCACAAAGGGGCACCACTGGTGATGGCCTTCGTCACCCACAGGAAAAACACATTCCAGGCAGTTTAAGTTATGGCCATTAGACTGTTTTCTGTAACATCAGACAACTGTCTTCTGGGTCTGCACTAGGACACTGTGGCAAATTAAGAGCACTGCTTGCTACTGCTAACAGCTCAGTGCACCTTATGGTGCTGGAGCTGGCCGCCAGCTGGCAACAAGTCATGGACTGCTTGGTGATCAAGAACAGTGTCCTTCATGGAATGGAGCAAGGCAGAAAATGGCAAGCGAGGCCCGGCCTCTCAAACTTCCCCACTACCAACGTGGCCTCATATACATGCTTTTCATGTGGAGTAACACATTTTGAAAACTCATCGCTGAATGCAAGCCCTTCTTGAATTACACAGTTCTACATTTCCCTTGAAAGCAATGCTGTATGAGGATTTCTGGCTAGAATTCACCAAAACCATGGGAAGTTTGGGTGTTGAGAGATACTTTGGAGATTTTTTTAAACCACTCTAGTGTTTTCAATCCCTTGGCCTTTGGCACTATTTGCAGAGGAAATATCAAGGAAGGCATGGGGAAAGGTCTTCAATCACTCACGGCCTTCACAGGTTATCAGGGGATGTAATTTTCCTTACAGCACTCTGAGAAATTCTGCTTTTCTTCAAGAAAACTGCAGTGGGAAATAGTAAGCCAAATCATTTTTCCTGAGACGTATGCCAGAAATCACGTCTGATGGCTCTGACCTGGCTGTGTCAGAGCGAGTCTGAAGCCAGGTGACTTGGAAAGCTTATCAGTAGCACCCACTTTTTAATGGAAAGTGAAAAGCAGGCTTAAGCAGACTATCTGATTTTTCACGAACACTCCAATGCAAATGTTCATTGACAGTATCAATCTTTCCTTAACTTCTCTCTTACACACCACATATGTTACAACATTCATGGTTTCATACCAGCTACATGCCATATAGAAAACAGCACTTGTGACAAGAAGCCTACACCTATGTCAGACCCATGGGAAGGGTGTACAGAGCAGACTTTAGTCGTGGAAGCACAGGATTTTACTACCACCTGCTGAAGACTCGAGCTAGAAAAACACAGCAACAATATAGTTAGAATAGGAATATCTTAAAGAAATTTATACAATTGATTGGCAATACTCTTCAAGAATATCTTAACTACATCTCGACATAAAAAATCACAATGCATGAACAGTAAGATAGGAATTGGAGAAAGCCCCAACATTGGACCTATAGAGGCCTAGACGACAGATACATTTCAGGCCATGGTCATTTGAATGAGCATGGTGAAGGAAAGCAGTTATTGGGATACAGTATGAGGGTGTGGAAGGGAAGAGATGCAGATCTTGCCAGAACAGTATGTGAAAACCCTACAGTTGGCAATTATCCCGTAATATATACAGTGACTGCAAGTTCCCAGCTATAAAGATTAGCTCAGAGCATTGTTCCAGATTCTACGTAAAGGACTGTGATCTTGGGGTTGGGGGATGATTTTTCAGGAACCTGGAAGTTAGCAAAACAACAACAACAACAACAATAACAAAATAGGAAATACAGAAAAAGTAGAAATCAAGCACCCACAAAAAAAATGTATAAGAAGCAAGGAGATTGCTCTTTGGTGCATGCAGGTTTGTGGACAACAGACAAGGACAACTTCAGGTCCCACAGGCTATCCAGCTGTTGTTGTAATGGTATATGGGTAAGAGACAGCACTATTTTTGTTACATTAACACCACTATGTGACTGCAAACTCAGAAACTGAGAAACTACTACACACCCCAAGGCACGAGAAGGAAAGGGAAGAGAGGACAGATGAGGGAGGGAATATGGGGAGAGACCACCAAAATTAAGGGCCATTTGAGGGGTAGCATGGAAACCTAATACAGTAGAAATTAATTAAATATATACATAAATAAAGGCAACCTAGATGAAATCACCAAATAATGGCAGAGACAGGGCCCCAACTGAACATCTCTTATCACCAAATGAAGCTTCCAGAACCACAAATGGGTTGCATCTAATTGAGTTGTTGGCCAAAGAGATCCCACAGACACCCAAAAACAACTCGGGCTATTGCCAAGGCTATAGCTGCTTTCCACAAACTTATGTAAAACCCTATTACCAAAGACAAACACCTACACAACTCATTGAACACACAGTAGTGGAGGTAATGCCTACCTCTAGCCTTCACCCCAATGGGTTAGTGTTATTGGTATTGAAAATTCCTCTGCACACTACCAAAGGAGAAAGATAATTACCAACACAGCCACAGACATCTCTATCTACAATTGTGTCCTACCTGCAAAACATACTAGTGCAATGGTGTCACAAACCTTATGAGAGTAACCAATCAATAACTGATATGACTTAAGACCCATTCCACAGATAGAGCCCATACCTGACACTGCTTGGGTGACCAAGAGTGTGAGACTAGATAGCCCAGAAACCTAGGATAAAACCAAATACTATTGTTCTACTAAAGGAACATAGCAATAAAATTACTCCTAATGGTATTATGCTATACCCACAGAGCAGTGCTTTGCTCAATCACCATTAGAGAAGCTTCCTCCTGCAGCCAATGGTAACAAATACAGAGACCTACAGCTATAAAATATACAGAAAATGAGAGACCTTGAACCATTCATCGCGAAATGGAATAACTCCATCAAGTCCCTTCCCTCAGGGCCCAGGGAACCCCTTGGAAGAGGAGCTCAAAATAGGATAAGAGGCAGAGGGGACTGACGACATGAACAAAACAAGGTCTTCTGAACACTGAATGACCACTGTACATATGAACTCATAGAAACTGAAGGAGTCTGTACCAGATGGAGTCCTAGACCTAAAAGGAGAAATGGACACGAGCCCTCATCCTTGGCCCAGAGACTATTTCCAATTGATAATTGCTTGCAAATGAAAGTTTAGTTTTCTCCAAGAAAGTCTCATTGGGGATACAAACTCCTCTTAAGGAGAGGATGCATGCCCAGAAGCAGACGGCCAGCAAACAACACATCAACAGGCTTCTTCCCTTGTCTTATAGATCAGGTCAGAACTTTTTCTTTTTTCTTTTATAATTTTCTACTTTAATTTTTATTTTTCTCCTTTTTCACACTGCAGGTCCTTTGCATATATAGTAAGGCTTCTAGTTTTGTATTTTTGTGAAAGTTCTAAGTGTGCGAACAAGTGGATCTCTGCAGGTGCATCTGTTTCTTCTGCCTTTTCTTGGGTTCTTTTTCTTCTCCTGTTTATTTTGTCTTGTTTATGTTGTTTATTCTGATTGTTCTTGTTTTATCTTACTTTATTATTATTTAGAGGATGACTGCTTTTTAATGAGCGACAGAAAGGAGGTATATACAGATGGGAGGATGGGTGGTGTAGAAACTGGAAGGAATAGGGGAAGGGGAAACTATAAGGGAAACTATAATCAGGATATATTATGTGAGAAAAATCTATTTTCAGTAGAAGAAAAAAGTGAGTAATATGCACACAATGGCATTTTTAGTCACAAAGAAAAACAAAGTTATGCCATTTACTGAAAGTGAATACAGCTAGGGATAATCATAGTAAGCAAGTTTAGTCCCAGAACGTCAAAAATCACACTTTCTCTTGTTTGTGGATCCTATATTTTATAGAGATAAATAAAATCACACATATGTATGTGACAGGAAGTTAGAAATGGAGCTGTCTAGAGGAATGAAGGGCTCTGACACGTGTAGAAGGGGTCAAAAGTTGGAGATAGACGATATAGGAGGAAATACACTCACTGTGTACTATGTGTTATATGAAGACGTCCTTATGAAATCTGGTACAATGAAAATATATCAATTAAAACATTATAAAATCATACTAAAAATAACATAGTGTTTGTATTGAAAGAACTTAGTATAGTATGTAAAAGCACAACCTAATAAATTATAGTTCAATATGCCTTCTCCTGACTGTAAACTAGCACACATAAGCTTAAGGTGAATACCAGAAAAATAAATTGCTACTTTACAATAGGAAAGTCCTGTATGATCGGATACAACATTTGAGGACAAGATAAGTAACTAATTCTCTCCTTGAGAAATTAATATTCAAAGGGCAAAATAACTCATAGCGTAAGTACAGTTTACTTTCTTTCTCAAGTCGCTAAGCATCTATGAGTTAAGCCTCAGTTGACTGATCAAGGGTCCATGGACCCTTCCATATGTGTCTAGAAGAAAGAAAAAGAGACCCAAACTTCTAACAATACAATACAGAACTATACTGACTTGCCAGGAGATAAGGGGCTCAAAACATACTTTACCATTTCTACTCCATGAAGCAATCATTTTAAAAAGGTGTAATCTGAACATTCTTCTCTATGCACCTATATCTCTGACATTGGTTACAAACAAGAGTTAGATTCCCATGGCACATACACCATGACTTAGCCCTGACTGTGTTCTGCAAGACTTTGAACAAAACATTGTTGAATTAGGAAGTTGTGTCTCTCAAATGAACTTAAGAGCAGAGTCAGTAGAAACTTTACAAAACATGAAAAGAAATTCAAGTCTTTCTGTTCCACCAGTAACAAAAATCAATGTTCCTAGTCTCATTAACTACTTAAGTGGACATATCTGGTCTTCTAATGTCTTGCCTCTCTTACCATATGAACATACTACATTATCTAAAACGTCCAAGGGTAGCAAAGAGATGTTGTTTTATTTTAGGGTTTATTTGCATGTTTGAGCAATTGTTATATTTTAGTTTGTCTGAGATTCCTGCCCTATGAATAAATGTGAAAACACTGAGGAATTTATGTATATATATAGTAACAGAATGAGCTAAGAATAATTTACCATTGCCTGTTTCCCAAAATACAGCTCTTAGTCTCAGTGGAGATATGTTTAATAAATATTTCAGTTGAAACTCCTTGAAGAAACATATTTATACAGTGTTCAGCTGAGTGTTCCTCGTCTTATCTTGAATGTAAATGTAAAGCTACCATTCCTCTGCCAGTCACCTGACTCACCCACTAGTCAGGAATAGATCAACAGCATCAGCTCAAGGACTCAAAAGCCTTGAGAGACAGGGCTGGGATGAGAAGATTAAGTCACAAATTAAGGAAGAAAATCAGAGATCCTCAGGAAAAGATAAATCTCAGACAAAAGACTTGACTACACAGAAGAAGCATAGGCAGGGATGCAGTAGCTGCCTCTTTACTGCTGGCACCTTGATCTTGATCACTAGGTTCTCATACATAGTGGTTTCGGAGGAAGCAGTGAACAACAAGGTTGGATCTACACCTTTTGAAACTATGATCCATCTGCCTCGCACAGGGCCTGGCACTTGAGCGGTCCTTATATTTACACTATTTGGAAATCATTTTGTACTAGATTCTTTTGTTTGTCTGCTTGTTTTTTGGTGGGTTGGTTGGTTGGTTGGTGTTTTCAAGACAGGGTTTCTCTGTAACAGCTCTGGCTGTCCTGGAACTTATCCTGTAGATCAGGCTGGCCTGGAACTCATAGAGATCCACTTGCAGAGGCAAGTACTGGGATTAAAGGTATGCACCACCACCATCCAGCATTGTACTCGTTCCATAAAACACTTTCATAAAGAGCAAATAGAATCATCTCCTTCTGAGCATCTCCATTCGGACACCACATATATACCTTCTCTTCACTCAAAAAAAGTTTGAGAAATCACTTGTGGAGGCCAAAAATGTGAGCCTATTTCCACATTAACCACAGATTTTTTTGGAACTCTATTTCTTCAAGGTTATGTGTCTACCTCAAACAAAGGTCCCACCTAGATTTAGGCCGGAGAGTTCCGCACTCAAGGTTATTATCAACAGCTGTGCCTAATATTTAGACCTTGCATTTCAAGAATAGAGAAGTAGATGTTTCTTCCTCAAACAAAAGTCTAAGGATCTTACTAAGGTTCCAGTTCCCTTAAGGAGATACCATTGAATTCCACCCAGGGAGTGGTTTGCCTACAGAAGGATTAGAGTATGAGTGTGACTTGTTTTGTTCTAGCAACAGAATGTTTAACTATGGATATAACCCGGAACCTTCAATTGGTATGTTCATTTATTGTACCATGCTAATGCAGCTTTTTTTATAATCTTACTCCTACCTTTTGGGGTCAGGGATATTTGAAGCATTTGGAAATTAAATGTGGGCAAATTCAGTATTCATTGGAACTCCCTCCCGGTACTATTCTATGTTTTTCTGTCTTATTTTCTCATCTTCGTATTCTTTACTAATATTCCTAAATCCCAGGGTCACTACCCTAACAAGAGGTGTTTTTGTCAATGCTGGTCCCTGGCAAACAGTCTTTTTTAAACTGCATTCTTCAAAAATCTAAAGTATTAGTGAATTTTCAATCTCCAAAGAAGCCTATGGGTTTTAAATGGTGTTTCTCAAATAATTTTAATCAAAAATTCCCTTTAAAATCTCACCAATTAATTTTCCTCAGACCAGCACCACAAAACAAGCTGAGGAAGTTTACATCTTCTTAAGATCTGTACAAGAGAAACTGCCCTGTTGACAGCCAGAAGACTCAAGAGGGCATGAGCCTTCATCTTCTCCCATATTAATTTTACAAATTACCTCATGCATTCTACATTATATTTAATATTATGCATTCATGGGGATAATCATGTTTGTAATTTTATATGATTCCCTAAATAAAGACTTTGGATAAATTCCAAAAGAAAAATAATGTAAATTATTCTACTTTAGTGTGCTCCTATAGCTCAGCTTTTCAAAACAGAAGAGCTTATTATCCAGAAAGGGTCTTTCTGATGATTATATCTTGTTCATCAGAAATCATAAGGAGAGAAAAATATCCACAAACACTAAATAGTTTATGTTCTTAGAAATTTCTCTACATACTGTGTTTATCAAAACTTTAGGGCTACAGTGTAACTCACTGATGGTATTTGCTGAAATACACCTTAGCTTGATCCCAGAACCGCACACACCCTCATACATACACATGCACATACACACAGGCATGCACACTAATTATTTAACTGCATGAAATACATTGTTTAGCTTCTCAAGTTGTAGCTCCTCTCTACTTCCATGTCCATGTAAGTCACTTATTACCTTCCTCTTTATTCTAAATAGTAGGCCATTTAGTTAAAACTCTGGAAACCTAGTAAAACTTCCAAGTCCTTTCTGAAGGATTTATCTCCTCTGAACAGATCTTTTGCTGTAAAGGAACAGACCATGTGGAATTGCATGATCAGCTATCAGGTAAGTAGTTACTGTGTAAACCAGGCATGGTACTAAATTCATCTTAGGAATCACCTTGTTTACCAGCACAGTCACATGATATCTGGGTCGTTATAGATTTTTCCGTAGTCAAGAAGTGAACACACCAGAAAAAAAGCAGATCCCTGACATATTTGCTGGCAGCACCTTTTCAGAGTAAGTGCTCTCCTATCCTGAGGCTGGGAAACACTCTGCTTGCCTTTCTGGCTCTACCTAACACTGATGGATAACGGATATCTGAACAGAACTAATAATACAATATTTTTTTATAGGAGTCTTATGTCTCCATCCAAATAATTTCATAGGAGCCAACCTCTGCCTCAGGTAAGGGTCCTCAGACCAGTCAACAAATCTCTTTTCAGCCCTGTGCTGTAGGTCACTCTTTATAGTCCCAATATCACCTCTCGTAAGCTAAGTTTCAAGTTTGCCTAGATCCAACTTTTATTTCTTTTTCCTAAATGTTCTGGACTTGGCAACAAGAGAACAAGATTCTGCCACTAATTTACTATATGGCCTTGAGAGAAATCACTTAACTTGTCAGGTTGCAATTTCCTTGGAGTATAAATTTGGAGTATTAGACTAGCCCCGTTCAGCTGTAAACTTCTGTGATTTTAATACCAAGTTTGAAATTCTGACAGGAAAAGTGTCTTAAAACACACACACACAGTGAAAAGAAATAACACAGCCTTGCCTAGAGTCTGGAGATCTTTTTTTCAATTTATTCTAAAACTTGGGACCATTTAATACATGTTTAAATTACTTAAAGACATTGAAAATAATGCTATTTCAAAGTATCATGATGGTTTATGCCTGTAATCTCAGCACTCAGAAGGCTGAGGCAGGAGGATTGCTGTAAGGACAAGGTCTGTCTACGTTACATAGCAAGATCCTATATCCAAAAATAAAAAAAAATCAACTGTGAACATTTTACAAGGCAAGAAACAAGAAAGCCCTCATACACTCTATTTAAACCTGGCTCCACAGTTCACAACACCTTCCTCATGTATAAATAGAACATAATATTTACAACCACTTACTCTGTAATGTATTTCTTTTGGCTGGGAATTAACTATGTGTGACTCTGTAGAACACTGACTTTTTCTTTGTGTTATTGAACAAAGTCAAGTTATTATGTAATGACAAAGTCCTTGAACACTCAATCTAATTATTACTGTGGGTTTTTTGTTTGTTTGTTTTTGCAGATAATTATGACTCCCGTGCACTGACCACCTACTATCAGGGCTGCTGGCTCTATAATCATTTACATACGTAATCTCTTTCTTTCAAAAAGCCTACAGGGTGTGTATAATTCCCCACTTTACTTATGAGAAAAGTTCTCGGGGAGGGCACTAACTTTGCTGAACAATGTTTAAATAAAAAAGCTAGGATGAAAACCCAAACCTTCAGACCTGCTCTGCCATTCTTCCCTGAAACAACATAACATGGATCTGTCTGAACTTTCTGAACAGAATCACAAAACCCATTGAATCCTTATACAGTGTCTCAGGGACCTTATCAGCTAGATGCTATTATTTTCTCAATTAGGTAGGTATATAAACTGAACCATATAGGAACATAACTTTTCCAGAGTTACATAGAAAAAAAGGCTCATACTCAGCACCCCTTACCTGCAAACCTCTTAAAATCTGGCACAAGCTTGAGATCTAGAAATAATATATCCAATTATCCTCAAGTTTCCCAAATTATTATCTAAGGAACCCGACTAATAAGAAAATGTTTACCTAGAATTTCAAACAGGTAGTGAAATACTTCCATGTCTACTGCTTTTTACATTTCATGGCTACTGCAGGTTTACATTTCAGGAATGTGTAACAAAGACATTACCTCTCTAGGTGGGACATAATCCTGTGCTGACCCATCTCAACTGGGTCAGTTCCCTACAACTTTTCTTTATGGGGACTGTGCATGCCAACAGTGATCAGGACAATGATGATGACAATGATGATAATGATGATGGCAGGAACAGCAGATCCTAGACGCACCTGTCCCTACCATTAAGTGCTATCCCACCATGGAGAGCACATTTAGAATTGAAATACCCAGAGTTCATTTATAAAGATAAGTGCCACGGATCCCTTTAAGTTCCTAAAACTTGGAGTTTTCCCACTGAAAATGATCGTAAGTAATGCTGTAAGCCTGATCAGAGCAGAGATACTTAACAACTATTTTGTCACATAAATGAGAAAAACTTAAAAATGAGGAGCGGAAATAATATATTGCCAATTGTAAAAGGTTTTAAGTATCATAAACTTCGCGATAAACTTTAATTCCAAATAAACTCATTGATGCCGTAAACATTCACTGTGTTGGAGTATTTAAAAATTTATACATAGAATCAAATTCTCCATTGCAACATTAATTTTCCAGTGCCTTTTCCATAGCATCGTAAGAAAACACACACGGGGAGGGGGATGCTTTACAATGGCAGTGCCCTGGAGCCCGGGTAATGAGGCTTATGTCAACGTTTCCATTCAAGACTCTTTTTTTCAGCTGTTTAATGACGGGACTATAAAAATGTGACTAAGTGAAACCTGGCAACTGCATTCTTAGTAACATTTTTAAAAACTGCAAACAAACTAAAAGTAATGGCTTTCCATTGGGTGATTTTTAAATATAATTTTTAGGAACAAACACTATTAAAGAAAATCATATAAAAGTTTTGTTCAATTGGATTCATAAGTATATTTTGGAGCATATTGCCAAATGTATTTAGTTAGGTCTTTTCTGTAAAATTGTCTGTTTTTAAGATAGGCTGACACGTACTATCTTACTGAGTACATCAGATTACTATTATCCTACAGTTGTTTATCACAACATTTGGAAGTTAGGATATTTCTGCACTGGTGAAATTCCAAGAAACAAAATCAAATAGGAAATACGACTCCATTTATAATCTACTGATAGCTGTTCATCAAGTTGGGAATGCCAGTCAGGCGTCAGAGACACTGGATTAAGCTGTGTCAGCTCTTTAAGCTGTTAGTTTGTGTGACCCAAGCAAGCTATTTAACTTCACTGTGACTTAGTCATCCCATTTTATTAAAATATTGTTTTATTTCATATGTATGTGTGTATTTTGTGTACCTGGACCCACAGAGGCCAGAAGAGGTTCTAGAGCTGTTGTGTGGGGACTAGGACTCCAGTGGGATCTGTGCAAGAGCAGACACTGCTCTTACACGCTGAGCCATCTCTCTAGCCTCAGCCTCCTCACCTTAAAACTGACAACCAAATGACACAGTGTCTCTCTCATGGGTTGGTTTACTTAAAGACATATCTCTCAGAGCAAACAGCATGAGACCAGACATTTTTAAACTTGCTTTATTTAAATATAAAATAAAGTATTTTCAAATAATAACGATTTCTCTAAATGAAGTATTATTAATTAGTAGCGATTGTATGTTTTGGGAAAGATGTTTGTGTTTGACTGCTTAATTCTCTAAGAATGAAGAAAAGCAAGTCACTCATAACCATGTCAACTTCTGTGTCACTACCACACATCTTCGTAAGATGAAGTGACTGGCAAAAATAATCAGTGTTTCCAGTGCTACATTCAGGAGGCAATGATGCACTGTGGTGGTAGAAGCTCAGGGGTAAAATAGTTACTGAGCATGCAAGAGACTCTGGGTTCAATCACCATAATGACAAATAATGCATGGAAGAGAAGCTGCCAAAGTCACATTGAATACAGAGTGGTCAAAACACACTAGAAGAGGTCAACCACAAGTCTGGAGTTCTAATTTGAAAAGAAAATGATATACAGCTCATAAAGTGTTTAGGTTAGCCCAAAAACGTTTCAATGCACTCTATGGAAAGGGAGACACCATACTCATCCACACAAAAGAAGAGGCAGTAAGACAGTCCCCTCACGATACTTACAGTCTTTTTTAAATTTTTATTGTAGTTTTAATTTTTAAAACAATTTTAAATTTAAATATATTCTGATCATATTCTTCTTCTCTCCCAAGTCCCACCAGATTCTCCCCCCTTCCCTACCCATCCAACTTTAAGTTCTTTCTCAAAAAAGAAACAAAAATTCAATTCAACAAAAACAATAAGACAAAATAAAATAACAACTAAAAAGAAAAAACTGTAACCAAATAAAGCACAGAAAGGAAAGAAGGAAGGAAGGAAGGAAGGAAGGAAGGAAGGAAGGAAGGAAGGAAGGAAAAAGGAAGAAGGAAAACTCTTGGAGTCCAATAACATGCTGTTCAACTAATCCTGAGCAGGAGGCCTAGCCTGGAGTGGTTGAAATGCCCAATGTCGTTCTATTGGAGGAAACTGATTTTCCCTCTCCCAGCAAGTATAAGGGAAAGCTCAGCTGTTAACCTTTACCCTACTGGCTAAGTTCCTATCCATTCATTCATACATTCATTCATTCATTTCTTTAAATATAATAAAACAAAAATTATCACATCAAAGTTAGGCAAGACAACCCAACAGAAGAAAAGGAGCTCTTGGGGGGCGGGGTAATGTGCACACACGCTCCTCCTTTACAGTAGTGTCTATGACCTGACTCCTGCTTACTTCACTATTCCCATCAACCCTCTCAAGAACTTTTCCCAGCACCTAAGTAAACTAGCAAAGCCCAAATAGCTACCCAGGCACATACCTTTGCAGAACGCTTTCTTCGTCTACCAGAACATCCCTTGTCTTCTATGTTCATTTGTGAGCTCCCCACATTTCACAGTTTACCCCAACCATGATTTTCCTGAGGCTGTCTACTGAATCCCCTTTCCACCATGAATATCCTCAGTGGTATTCAATAACTTAGCCTCAGTACCTAATGTAAACTAAGTAGTGATTCAGAGTGTCTCTCTCTATTCGCAAATTTCTAACCAGTCACAGGCAGAGACAACAAACCACAAAGTTAAGTAGCACACTTTCCTTTTCTGCAGCTTGCCGACACTACATCATCTTAGCCCTTATCACCCTTTGAACAATACAGGTAATACCCACCTCACAGGATGCCTACAAGGAATATGACACAATAAACGCTAACCACTAAGCACCATGCCTGGAGCACAGAAGCAACCCATGCATGACACGGCTTTTTAATTAACCATACTTGAAGCACTTCAGACAAAACAATACAGCAAGTTAGGCTCACTGTCAGAGGTAACCACCAAAGTCAATGATTAGAGCCAGGCTTTCCACAAGACTCCCAAATCCTCCTTCCTCTACATCCTGCTTCTTGGCAGTGGGCCTCCTTACCACTGGGCCTGGACTGTAAATGCACAGTGAAAGCCAAGGCTTTGAACCAGTCCCTCACTTCCTCTCACAGGTACCAGGTAACCATACATGTGAAGGGAGAACTACCCAAAGCACAAACCGATCCTACACGTAGCTTTGCGGCTTGAAAATAAAATTCGAGAAAATAGCTTTTTAATGACTACATTATAACTCTCCTTCCCGTCTAAGTTAGGCCAGAGGTATTTTTCCCTCTTTAGTAATGAATCAAATAATTCATGAGTAAACTGGGGATTCTGCCTAGACTCAGAGTTGGCTAGTAATATACAAAAAGTATATGCGGTTAAGATTTTAAAGAGGAACTCCTTATATCAAGTATCTCATTACACTACTTTCAGTACCTTTGCTATCCACCAGAAAAAAAAAACTAGCATAAAACGCATGAAGAATTATCATTTTCAACATTTACTTACAACATGTAAATATAAACGTTGCTTTTGCTCACTACAACAGCAATTCATCATCACATAAGTCAACATTTTCTTTATGGTTCTGCTGTATTTCATTACAAAGAGAAAACAATCTCTTATTATAATTTATAGTGATTTTCTTCCGTAAAGTAACATTCATGCCAATATAACTTCTAAGTGTATTTATAACATTATACTGCAGGCAATGAACAAGGAAAAGAAAGAAAGCATCACTTCACAACTTGGACAAATATTAAAAACTTCTGACTGGAAACTCAACAGACTATGGGTTCTGTTTTTTATTTTTTTTAATTTCTTTTCCCTGCTTTAGTCTGGAGTAGTCAAATACTCAGAAAGAAAAGAGAGCGAACTGAAAAGTCAGTGCTCTTCATTTAAAGATGCTCCTGGTAATTGATGGAGAATATTGAAGAAAAGACTACGCATAAGACAGTCCACTTCCCACAATCTGCCTGCAGCAAGATGGCCCACTCCTTGGCCATGAGACTTCTCTCTCTCTCTCTCTCTCTGTCTCCCTCTCTCTCTCTCTCTCTCTCTCTCTCCATAGTTGGAAGGAGGTAGACAAAGGTACCTGACCAATGTTTGATCCTCCACAGGATCACAGTGGCTACCAGGATTGAAAGCTGGGACTGGTGGTAATATTCTCTCAAACACTTGTTATAGGGAAAGGGGCAGAGAAATTCATCCACATGCAGGCATGGCTGTGAAAGTGAATCTGGCATGGTAGCAATATGTGCAACTCAAGTCCTGGTACAGAAGCCAGCTGGTGCAAATTCCAGCATCCAACCAAGGACAGGCCGAGCCAGGAGGAAAAGCTACTTCCTAGGGAAGACACATTTTCTGAGAGTTCCCATCTGAAGCACTACTAACAAACCTTTACCTGAGAGAGTTTTAGTTCTTTGCAATCAGAAATCCAATAACACTTGACGCAGTATTAATATTACTACAGTTATTTCAGTACTAAAAAGGAAAAAGACTACTTCATAGAATGCAGATAACAAACAAAAAAGATTTTTTATATTGCTTAAATATAAAAAGATGAATAAAACTTAGGGATATAGTTACAAATTTATTTATTTGTCTTAAATCAGTTGATATCACATGAAGTTAATGTTCTTATGAAATATATAAAACATGTTTGTTATCATGATTCATAATAAACTACTATGAAATTGACCACTTAAACAAATCCACTTATGAAACATTTTATTCTCAAAAAGTCTGTCTCTCTTAAACCCTCTGTCTTTCTCTCTCTTTCCCTCTGTCTGTCTCTGTCTCTATCTCTCTGTGTGTCTCTCTGTATGTCTCTGTCTCTCTTTTCTCCTCTGTCTCTTTCTCTCTCCACCCCCCCATGCAAGTGTGCACACACACACACTTCAGTCTTTCAGTTTCTCCCATGCATAAAATACTCAGGTATCAGATGGGCTGACTAGAACGTCACCCTCCCAGACTCCTTAACTTGTTGACTGACTTCCTTGCCTTGCTGGACCAACAGTCTCATCTGTGGACCTCGCCCTTCTTGAAAAAGGATCAGATTGCAGCTGTTTGCATTTTTTTAAAATATATAGACTTGCAGAGTGCAATAAAAAAATTAAAAATACTGACCTATAACCTTTTCCATTTAACCTCTGGTATTACCTAAAAACAAGTCTTCAAGGGAAGGAAATCATACAAATGATAGCGGTTTGAGGGATATCCCAGGACACCACTGCAAGTCACACCTGCTTTTGTGTTGCAAAATAAGCTAACCAAAATCTTTGTGGCTTGGAAATTTTACTGTAAATATTTCTTGATAGAAATATTAATGAAAAATAAAGTCACACATAAATATATTTATTGGTCAAAGTAAAATATATTACTGAACTACACCATTGTATCAATATTTATAAAGGTTATAAAATGAAGGAAAAATAACTTCCATCACCATACGACAAAATGAATTACATTTTCTATAACCTCTTCCACTCAAATCTAGAGAAACTACATCAAAAAAACATTGGCAGACATATAGATATATAAACAGATACATAAGTATATTGATGTGAGCAGACAAGTTCATGGGTGGCTGGCCTCGTACAGGAACAAGCAGGAAAATCCTCTCCCGGCACAGCTGCAGTGTTAGTGGAATTTCAGTGCCTGTGTGCATACTCAGCCACCACAGATAAGACATCACCCTCCTATGCCATTCAATCTGCTGTTTATCACTACCGTCACTATTTCCTGGGTTTATTTTCAAAACTGTGAATTACAAGCCAAGGTGTATAACTTATTTGCTTCTTAAAAGGCATTGCCTCACAGTTTTTCAAAAGCAGACTGCCTACTTTTAGGCTAGTTTTTATGCAAATGTAAGTCACAAAATTACAGCTGTTGTAACTTACAATACTTTTATTACACTAAGGCAAAAACATTCTCTGTGTGAATGTGCGTGGGGGGGTATAGACTTTAATATAACATGTGCTAGCTACAATCAATAGAATTTTGCTCTTTAGTTACTTTTCTAACTGTGTTTTAATGTATGATTCATTGATACTCACTATACAGTGTAGGCTCTGTGTTATCATCATTGTCACATAATAGCCTGACAGAACATTAAAATGATAGAAGAATCTATGGCCTCGAAAGTTTCAATAAGTGGTCAATCAGCTGTGTTGTTTCTGGACTGCAGGGTAAGTCCAGTGATGTGGGATTCCCCTCTGTATGCTAAAAATATGTTTTATTGCCATTGACTAATAAAAAATCTGCTTTAGCCTATGGCAGGGCAGAATATAGCCAGGCTGGAAGAGATATAGGGAGAGAGTAGGTGGAGTCAAGGAGACTTCATGCAGCTGCCGAAGAAAAAAGACATCCTATGGAACCCTACCAGTAGGTCACAACCTCGTGGCAATGCAAAATAATAGAAATTAGTTAATTTAAGATAGAAAAGCTTAGGTGGAAACATGCCAAAGCTGTTGGCCAGACAGCATTGTAATGAATATAGTTTCTGTGTGATTATTTGGGTCTGGGTAGCTGGGAAACAAATGAACAGCCTCCATCTACAGTCCGGAAGTGAAACTGGTCACCTTATGCATCCAGGAAGCCAAAAAGGAATGATGGCTTTTTCTGTTCTCCTTTTTCAGTCCGTCCAGGCTCCAGCCTATAGCATGGCCCTGTACACATTCAGGTAGGTCTCCTGCCCCTTAGTTAATCATCCCTGGAGAAGTTCTCACAGACACACCCAATGGTCTGCATTACTAGTTTCCTGGCAGTTCTTAATCTAAATAAATAGATGATGAAGATTAACCACAACAGTTTAAAACTAAAGGAATGATTTCATCTATCACTTTTTAAAGACACAGAGGATAAAGGTACTTTATGATTCAATACCTCAATTTTGTTAATATCATTGGTTCTCATTCTGTTAATGTATCAAAGATTAGTTATCAAACTTCAAGGGTCAAATTTAATTTAATTTCATTTTTGTGAAATAAAGACATTATTGCTGTTTACAGTCCTATCGTGACTCTTAATTAATTTTCATTTGAGATATGATTTTTTCATCTAATTATTTGTACTAACACAACTCTGTGGCTATATTTTCACTGATTACAGGTCACTACTATTCCTATTCTCTTCCGCTGATGCTAGTTCTTCAACATCATGAGTGCTTCGAGAGCATGGATTATGGTAGGAACAGCTTCTATTCTTTCTTCCCATAATAATCACGTAGTAAATGTTACTAAATTGAACTAAGTAAATAAAAATCTTCGCCTTAAGGAATTCGAAATCACATTCCAAACCTACTATTGTAGGTAAGTAGTGACCTAAATAAGCACTCAGATACTCTTTCCTCCCAAGTGCTAGCTACACAGGTAATTCTACAGAGAAACTCAGAACACAGGGCAAACAGGGCATTAGCAGAAAATCATGGTTTATAAATATGAAATTGGGCCTAGAACTTTATCCTCCTCTAATCAGAGGCCAGAAGAAAATATCCCTGTGTCACCACTGGGGGCCTTATAACCCAGATTCTGGCCCAAGAGACCTGGAAATCAACCCTAAAGTAAGTATACTGCCTCAGGAGCGGTAACCTAATCTCCTTGCTCTCACAGAAACAATCACAGCCAAAGATTAGGGAACTCTTAACCTCATAAGAAGGACAGCCAGGAGACTTGGGAGCAAATCAGGGTGTCTTCTCCAAATGGAAGGCAGCTTGAGGTTAGTAAAGTGCTGGCCTCTCCCTGAAAGTATTATTTATATCTACTGTGACACAATAATATGGCTTAGACTTTTGGATAAAGTAAAAATGAGAAACCTCAGATGTGACTGGGTCCAATAAAACGGTATGACTAATGCACAGCCATCTCCATTCCTGCTGCAGACAATAGCTATAAACCATTTTATTGGCCCAGGTTGGATCTCCAGAGGGAAGAAGGGGAAAGAAGTTCTAAGCTACCCACCATGTCCAGCTACAGCAAGTGGCTCTGGTAAGGTGTCTGGAAACTACCAGAAGTGATTTTCTTCATGTTTACCAGGCCTTCAACAACAGGTACCTAGAGTACCAACGTGCAGGATATATGATTGACAGTAAAGCTTAGCAGCTAAGAACTTTGAAAAGAGCACAAGGTTCAGTTCAAGTCTATAGAGACCACCATAACAGCTTACAATTGTCTCTCTAGCATGCATCAGCACCAAGGGAAGAGCTGTGGCAGAAGCTAGAGATAAAAGACTGAGGCCTTGTACACATTTGTGGGTATGAGCAAGGGGGCTGAACTGAGACACTTAGAGGCAGACACAAGTCCTTCCAAAGGGTACTACTGGGGTTAGTGGGGCCTATAGCAATAGTTACCACCTTCCCTTCACTTCCACAATACTGCCAAGCCAAACAGAGCATCTAGGAGGGAACCACATCCCCATCTCAGCACAGGTATGCTGAAAATTTGATCCCAAAAGTGCTGCTCTGAACCTCATTGAGACAACATCTTTCTGAGAAGATACCTCACTGAGAAGATACTGCTGTGGGATAATCCTCTTGTACACTGTAAAGATTTGTCACTCGAATTGGTTAAATAAAACACAGATTGGCCAGTAGCCAGGCAGGAAACATAGGCAGGCAACCAAAGTAGCAGAATGCTGGAAAAGGATAGATGGAGTCAGAGAGTCGCTGGTAGTCTCAGAGAGAGAATGATGGGCTCGCCATACCGAGAAAAGGTACAAAGCTGCATGGCAACACATAAATAGGGTTAATTTAAATATAAGGGTTAGCTAGTAATGACCCTGAGCAATTGGTCAAGCATTTTTAATCAATATTAAGCCACAGAGTGATTTTTGAAAGTGGCTGCAAGACACAGAAACACTTTTTTTACAGGATACCTCAGTGATGTAGCAATACCTGCTCCAAATCTGATATAGTCAGATGTGAGGGAAATGATCAATCAAGAAGGAATGAAAATTCTAAGCACACATTACTAATGCTGGTATACTAATTTCATCAATGAACACTACTAGATTTAGATACAGGTTAACCCTAGCAGAATAATAATATTTCAAAATTTCATTCTTGCCAATAGACAGATATTCTCCATAAAAAAGAATAATAAAGGGAAACATTTCAGCTAAATGATATTATAGGTCTAATTACCCTAACAATCACCTACAGAACATTCTAAAAAAGCACTATAGAATAAAATATTATTCTCAGCAGGCAATGGAAGATTCTATAAAACAGGTAGTATGAGAGAACACAAAATAAGACTTAATACAGCAAAACTTAAATAATTTCTTATATTCTATTTGATCTGATTGCAATAAAGACAGTAATAAATATCAATATAATCTGTGGAATACTAAAATCTGATGTTCAGGTCAAGACTGAACATCACACAGTTGCAAAATGAATTGGCCACCAAGAAATAATAAGAAAATCTAAAACTACTTATAATTAAAAGAAACTATAGATCAACATGCCAAAATGTAGAGATTATAAGAAAAACAACACTAAAACATGAGCTCATAGCAATATTGTTTCCAATCAAACAAATTAATGATGCACCAAATTAAGCCCAAAATAAGTAGAAGTGAGTAAGTAATCAATATCAGGCAGAAATTAATGGAAGAGAAAAGGACAAAATAAAAAACTCATGAAACAAGAGTTGTTTATTTGACAAGATAAACACTATTAATGAACCCCTTAGACAAAAAAAGAGAAGCTCCAAATTAACAAAATTGAAGATGAAAAACAATACATCATAGCACATACTGATGAAATTCAGAAGTCATTAGGATGTATAAGATCTTGTATTGCATTAAATTGGGCAATCTTTAAAGAAGGTAAACTCATATATTCATAAACCTAAAATTAGATAAATATTTTAAAACACAACTTAAACAAATGTATAAAATGCAAGAATACTGAAGTTGTAATTAAAATAAAATCTATAAAATTTTAAAAAAGAAAGAAAGAAAATAAGCAAGGTCTATCTGAAGCCCCTGGAAATTGTGCAAGATTTTGAAAGAAGAGCATTAATGTTTCAAAAGCTATTCCAGGAGCTAGAAATAGCCCAGTGACTATCGAAATAGCTCAGTGGATAAGCACATTTTTTTGGACATGTAGAGGACCTGGATTCGATTCATCAACATTTTGGCTCACATCAATAACTCCAGGAGATCTGACACATTATTCTGACCTCTGTGGGCATCAAGTATGTATGTGGTGCACAGACTTATATGCAGATAAAACACCCATGTACATAAGTAAAGTACTTATTCCATTTAAATAAAAAGAATACAACCAAATTTTTTCAATGAAGTGAATATTACCCTGGAACTAAAGCCAGGTAGGCACAAGACAAGAAAATGGCAGACCAATTTCCCCAATGAATACAGATTCAAAATTTTTCAATAAAATATTTGCAAATAAACTCAAGAAAATATCAAAAAGATCACTTTCCATGATGAAGTATGCTTCATTTCATAATTGCAAGGATGCTTCAACATTAACAAGACAATGAATGTAACACATTATATAAATGGACTCAAAGACAGAAATTACACGTTTATCTCAATAGATGCAGCAAAGGCCCTTACCAAATCCAGCATCTCTTCATAATAAAGATCCTGAAGAAACTTGGAATAGAACAAATATATCTCAACATAATAAAAGCTACAGATTATGTCTCGGTGTCTTTTCCTGTTGCTGTGATTAAAAAAAGGAAGAAAATTGAAGAAAATGCTTATTTAGCTCACAGTCCATCATTGCGGAGGAAATCATAGTAGAAGTTTGAGGTGACTAGTTACTTTGTATCCACAGTAAAGAAACAGAAGTGACAGTCATAGTTCCCTGCCTAGGAAATTATACCACTCACAAGGGGGCAGGACTTCCTTACTTAACTAATATAATCAAGGTAACCTTCCACTGACATACCCAGAAGCCTATATCCCAGATCAATCAACATTAACCATTACATGATAACTCTACAAGCAATTATTTATTAGATGAAGAAAACCGCAACTACTGAAATCAGACACAAGACAATGCATTGACTAACCTTACTTTTATTCAAAATAGTGTTGCAAATCTTAATGAGAATTAGACATGAGAAATAAATAAAAGGAATACAAAAAAAGAAACTCGAAAGAGCAATCTCTTTCATAGCTGTCTTTAAAATACCTAGGTATAAGTAAGGAAGTGAAAGATGTCAATAATTAATAGTTTGAAAAATCAGAGAGAGAGAGAGAGAGAGAGAGAGGGAGAGAGAGAGAGAGAGAGAGAGAGAGAGAGAGAGAGAGAGAACAAATAACTGCTTTGAATTACACTTAGTAACATTTTTAGTAGCATTAGGAAAACCTAAAAATTTGTAAGTGCGTTCCTTAAAAATAATACTAGAACATAAAGCCCACTCTGAACTTTCAGATAATTAGGTGAAAAAGGTAGAATTTGTGGTGTTTTACTAGAAAACTAGAGTCTTGTCGGAGTGTACTTGGGAAGAGCAGTCTGTCTCTTTTCTTAAACACTGAGTATCCAGATTCCTAGGCTTTTCCCACTCTGAGGTAGTGTCTGTGTCCCTGTGTCTCTTCTCTGTGATTTTCCATCCTCCTTTGGATAGAGAGGTTATGGGGAGAAGGGGCTAGCAGTCTCATTGGCCTGACTTCAGTTTGTCACAATCTCTTCATATTAACTGAGTAAAAAATTCTATGACCAAAGTAAAAAAGAAGAAAGGAAGGAAGAAACAAAGGTGAAAAATAAACTCAACCCCAAATGTGCAAAGAATTTAACGTTTAAGACACAAGTTTCTAAAAGTGATAGAGAAAAAAATAAAATCACTACAAAATATTGGCATAGGCAATTTTCTAAATGGAACACTAGTCACAAAACAGTACCAACAATTGATTAGTAGAGTCTCATAAATATAAAAATCTTCTGCACAGCAGAAGGAACAACTAAGAGAAGAGATAGTCTTAAAAACACGGAGAAATTGTTGTTAATCTTACTAACTATGTGTCTGAAAGAGTTATAACATTAAAAAATGCAAAAATTAAAACAAAATAAAGACCAAAAAATAATCTGACTCAAATCTAGTGAAATAAGCAGGTTAGTTCAATAACTTAGCTATTATTAATAGTCTGGGAACAAATGTTGATTTGCAAGTATCTCTGTGAGACATTGATCTGAAGTCCTCAGAGCAAAAGTCCAGGAAAATGAAAGGGCAGAAATGAACAAACTATGTGGCACAAACAGCAAATAAACATATGAGAAACTGTCAATATCATCAGTCATCAGAAAAGGCAGACGACTATCTGTCTCAATGCAGTCAGGATGGAGTCAAGAAGAGAACGAACAAGGGCATTTTTTCCTTCTTGCTCTGGTCTCTGGAGCAAGTTTATTCCTTGACTAGCATTAGAGCCTACTTCTTCAAGATTCTGCATATACTGAAGAGCAGCTGAGACATCCAGCATCATGGACTGAAGAACTGTGGGATCCTTAAACCTTCCTTTCATAGGTATTCATTGTTTCATCAACTGGATCTCAGCCTCAGGTGAAAGACCTGCCTCTAGGCTGAGCCTCCACCCCTACCACCCACTGGACTCTGTCCCTCCAAGACTCACTCTGCCGCCCAACATCCACCTGAACATCCTCCTCATGACCAGTCCTCCCCTGCAAGCCCAGGAGACTACATAGGCACAGCCACAAAGCACAGCAGTTGGAGACACAGCACCAGCAAGGCAGCAGGACCCTGCCTCTATCTCTGGGGGAACTTCACTGCTCTTGGGCAGTTCCCAACAGCTGGCGAGCAGCAGACTTCATAGGCACAGATACAAACCACAACAGTGGGAAAAACAGGCTCAGGCACAAACCACGCCAGTTGGAAGAAAAGATGAGTAAACGCAAGTGTAAGAAAAATCCAACAACCAAAAACTAGTGATCCTATAACAGCAAGACCTGAGCATTCCAATGCAGCTGAAACACAAGAAAACTAACTTAAATTACTTTTTGAAGATGATATAGGCTCTTAAAGATGAAAAGAAAATCTCCCATAAAGAAGTCACAGAAAAGACAAACAAAAAATTGGAAGAAATCAATCAATCCCTTAAAGAAAGCAAAAAGAGTCAAGAAAAAAATGTTTTTAAAAATAATCAAACAGGTGAAGGAAATGGTTCAAAACTTGAAAACTGAAATAGAAACAATAAAATTATAGAAGAAAATTTTGTGAACTTAAAGAAAAGCATACCTGTAAAGGTACAAGAAACATACAGAAAACCAAATAGGCTGGACCAAAAAATAAAAAAACACAGTCCCCTTGCCACATAATAATGAAAACACTAAACATACAGAATAGAGAAAGAATTTTAAGAAAAAAGGCCAAGTAACATATAAAGGGAGACCTCTGCGAGTTATAGCCAACTTCTCAATAGAGAGTCTAAAAGTCCAAGGTCCTAATACACATTTTAGAGACACTAAGGAATCACAGATGCCAGTCCATACTAGTATAATCCACAAAAGTTTCAATCGTCATAAATAGAGAAAACAAGATAGTTCATGACAAAACCAGATTTAAGCAAAACATATCCACAAATATAGCCCTACTGAAAGTACTAGAAGGAAAACGTCCACCCAAGAAATTCATTTACAAAAAAGAAAACACATAGACTACCTTCACCACCACCACCACCACCACCACCAAAACAAAAACAAAAAAAAACAAAACAAAAAAATCCACCCACAGGAATTAGCAATCACTGGTCAATAACATCTCTTTGTACCAGTGGACTCAATTCTCCAATAAAACGACACAGGCTAACAGATGAATGGGTAAACAAGATCCATCTTTCTGCTACATAAAGAAACACACCTCAACTTCAAAAACAGACATTACCTCATAGTAAAGGGTTAGGAGAAAAGTTTCCAATCAAATGGGCCTAAGAGGCCATCTGGTGTAGCTATCTTAGTATCTAACAATATAGACTTCAAAATAAAATTATTCAAAAGAGATGGAGAAGAGATATTATATTCATATTATTCATATTATAAAAGGAAAAATCCATCAAGATTAAGTCTCAGTTCTGAACATCTATACCCCAAATACAAGGGCACCCACACTTGTAAAGTAAACATTACTAAAGCTTAAATCATATATCAAATCCCACACATTAATAGTGGGAGACTTCAGCAGCCCACTCTCATCAATGGACAGGTCTGCCAGACAGAAACTTAACATAGACAAGAGAATGAACAGATGCTATGACTCAAATGAATTTAGCACATATCTACAGAACATTTCACCCAAACACAAAAGAATATACCTTCTCAGCACATCATGGAACCTTCTCTAAAACTGATCACATACTCATTAATAAAGCAAATCTCAACAGATACAAAAAAATGGAATAATCCTTGTATTTTATCAGACCACCATAGGCAAAGTTAGAGTTCAAAAATAACACAAACCACAGAAAACCTACAAACCCACAGAAACTGAATAACTCTCAATTAAACCACCACTGAGTTAAGAAAGAAATTAAAGAAATTAAATTAATGAATCAACAACATACCCAAACTTATGGAACACAATGAAGGCAGAGCTAAGAGGAAACCTCATAACACTGAGTGCCTACATAAATAATTTATAAAAATCTCACATTGGCAACTTAATAGCACACCTTAAAGCTCTTAAAATAAATAAATAAGTAAATAAATAAATACATAAACAAACAAATACCCAGGAGGAATGGATGGCAGGAAATAATCAAACTCAGAGCTGAAAACAAGAAAATTGAAACAATGAGAACAATATCAAGAATCAATGAAACAAAGAGTTGGTTCTTTGAGAAAATCAACAAGATAGAGAAATTCTTATTCAAACTAACCAAAATGCAGAGAGAGAATGTCCAAATTAAAAAATCAGAAACGAAAAAGGGAAATAACAACAGACTCTGAGGAAATACAGAGAATTTTTAGGTCGTAATTCAAAAACCAGTACTCCATAAAATTGGAAAATCTCAAAAAAATGTACAACTTTTTGGATAGTACCACATATCAAAATTAAATAAAGACCAAATAAATAACTCAAATAGACATATAATTCCTAAGGAAATAAAAAGAGCTATTAAAAGTCTCCCCAACCCACCCCCCAACAAAACCATAAAGCCAGAACCAGATGATTACAGAGCAGAATACTACCAGAATTTCAAAGACAATACCAATATACTCTTCAAATTGTTCCACACAATAGAAACAGAGGGACTATTGCCAAATTCTTTTTATGAGGCCACAATTACCCTGATACCCAAAGAAGACAAATATGCAACAAAGAAAAGAATTACAGACAAATCTTTCTCATAACATTGATGCAAAAATACTCAATAAATTACTGACAAACCAAATACAAAGACACATTAAAAAATTATACACCATGATCAAGTAGACTTCATCCCAGAGAGGCAGGGATGGTTCAACATATGAAACTCTGTCATTGTAACCCACCATATAAACAAACCAAACTGAAAAAGAGTCACATGATCATCTCATTAGATGCTGAAAAGGCCTTTAACAAAATTCAACACCCCTTCATGATAAAGGTTCTGGAGAGACAAGGGATACAAGGAACATACCTAAATATAACTAAGACATTTGTTTAACATCCTTAGTTATCAGAGAATTGCAAGTCAAAAGAACTCTAAGATACCATCTTACACCTGTCAGAATAGCTGAGATCAAAAATACTAATAACAGCCTATGTTGGAAAGGATATGGACTAAGGAGAACACTCCTCTACTACTGGTGGTAATGCATACTTGTACAGCCACTTTGGAAATCAGTATGGTTGTTTCTCAGAAAACTGGGAATCAATTTATCTCAAAAACTGGCTATACCATCCAAGGACATATACCCAAATGATGCTCAATCACACCACAAGAACATTTGCTCAAATATGTTTATAGTAGCATTATTCATAATAGCCAGAACTTGGAAACAATCCAGATGCCCCTCAACTGAAGAATGGATTAAAAAATAACAAGCTACATCTACACAATGGAATATTACTCTACAGGAAAAAAAATATAATGGCATCATAAAATGCGCAGGCAGCTGTATGGAAGTAGAAAAAAAATCATCCTGAGTGAGGTAACCCAGACCCAGAAAGACAAACATGATATCCACTTTAAGAAAATATTAGATGCAAAGCAAAGGATAACCAGGCTACAAACCACAGTTCCGGAGAAGCTAAGCAACAAGGAGGACCCTAAGAGGACCCTGGGAAGAGGAAGTAGATGAGATGTCCTGGGTAAACTAGAGGCAGGGGAGTGTGTACAGGAGAGAGAACTGGAGGTATGAACACAAGCGATCAGGATGGTTGAGTTGAGCATAGGACAGAGTGGGAGAGTAATGAAAAAAATATCTTGATAGAGGTGGCATTGTGGGGATAGGGAGAGATCTGGTGCCAAAGAAACTCCCAGGAACCCACAAGAATGACCTCGGCTAAGACTTCTAGCATTAGTGGAGATGGTGTCTGAACTGACCTTCCCCTATAATCAGAATATCACTACCCTAATTGTGATCATAGAGCCTTCATCCAGTAACTGATGGAAGCAGATGAAGAGATTCACAGCAAGCACTGGACCAAGCTCTGGAAGTCCAGCTGAAGAGAGGGAGGAGGGATTATATGAGCAAGGGGGTTCAAGTTCATGACAGGGAAAGCCACAGACTTGAGCTTACTGGAGCTCACAGACTCTGGACCCACAGCCAGAGAGCCTACATGGGACTGACCTAGGCCCTCTGCATCTAGGTGACAGTTGTGTAGCTTGGTCTTTTGAGGAACTCCTAGCCGTGGGACCAGACCTGTCCCTGACTTATGAGCTGGCTCTTTGGAACCTATTCCCTATGGTGAAATGCCTTGCTCAGCCTTGATGCAAGAAGAGGAGCTTGGTCCTGCTTCACCTTGATATGCCATGTTTTGTTGACTCCCATGGGAGGCCTTAAGCCTTCTGAATGGAGATGGAGGAAGAGTGGATGAGGTTGTTGGGAGGCAGATATAAGGGAGGTAGAGGAAGGGAACTGGGGGGAGGAAGGAGGGGAAATTGTGTTTGGTATATATAATAAATAAATAAATGAAGTAAGTAAGTAAGTGAAAAAAGAAAACAAGAACAAATGGTGGCTACTTTGCAGACTAAAGTCAACAGTCATACACAGCTAATAGGAGCATAAATTGCCCACTCACTATGGAAATCCATATTGTGCTCTTCAGCATATCTTCCCTATAATCCAGCACTATCTAAACACAAATCACATAGTTAAATTACAGCTATAACCACCACCTAAAGGAATGGATAAAGAAAATAAGGTTTGCATGAACAGTGTAATTCATTAACCACAAACGATAAGGCAATATTGTCTGCAGTAAAATGAACCAAAGTGGACATAATCATATTAAGCAAATTAGGTAGGGCACACCTGTAATCCCAGCTCTTGGGAGGCAGAGGCAGGTGGGCTTCTGTAAGTTCCAGGTCAGCCTGGTTTATAGTGTGGTCTAAGATAGAGCTATTAAACAAAGAAAGCCTCTCTCAAAAAAAATCACATTTGCATGGCCTAGACTCTGTGGTAGACAGAAAAAATTATAATGACCAGAGGACATGAAAGAGGAAGCAAAACTGTCTGGGGAACCAAGTGGAAAACTGAGAGGAGAAGAGGGAGTAGGGAATGTAGGGGGATAATGGGAGAAAACACTCTCTAAGTTATTATACAGTATATCATTCCTTAACATGGAAATGGCCTTCAGCAACCCTGTAATAAAATATAAGCAACATGAACTAAAAACTTGGCTTGACCACTGAGAATGAATTGTCACTATTGGCAAAGAAGAAGCATGAACTGTGAGGCATCATTAACAAAAAGAAAGACTGTACAGAGCACGGGACCCCTGCTCTTTCAGCAGCTTACTTCAGAAATGCTCGTCCCTGTGTTCTTCGTGTCCTCTTCTGACCTCTACAGGCACGAGGCACACATGTGATAGGCATGCATACATGCAGGTAAAACATTCACGTTTCAGCAAACACTGTTAGAGAAAGGGTAGGAGTGCTACTCAAACATCATTCTATGAATTAAGGTTAGCCTGATATCCAAACCGCAAAAGATGCATCAAAAGTAGTACTCAGTTTTCCTCAAGATCACAGGCTTAAAACTTTCCAGTAAAAGTCTTGCAAAATCATATTCCAGAACATATTAAGAGGCAGATGGTGGCCCCTGGACAGGATGTGGTCCAGGCCCAAACTCGTACAGAGGGCCATGTCTGGGGCCATTGTTCAGCTGCAGCTGATGTCTGTGCTGATGCAAGAAGAAATCAGAGGACCACGCTGAGTCGGCTCTGCCCTTCATTGACCCTGGGAAAGCTTACACTACAGTAAAGGAGCTGGCCCCTGCACTCTGGAAAGATGGCCTCTCCCCCTCACAAAGCGAGGGTGAAACAACCCTGAGGGCATGGACATAGGGGAGCTGACTGCACCTTGGCCTGAGTTTGGTGGTCCCAGTGGTCCAGACTGACCAGCTCAGGTACCACTCAACCCCACAGCCAGGCCTTGGGTTGGCTCACCCTAATATCTACCCCTTCTAGGACCTGGTGGAGCTCTTAAAGAGACTGTTCCTGTGGAAAAATACCTGCAGGATCTCCAGGGCAGTTGCAGGATATACCAGAGGAGTTCCAGTGAGGATTCACTGATGATGGAGTACCAGAAACCAGGGGCCTTGAACCAGACCAGTGACTCACTGCAATGAACAAATGCTAGTAAAGCTGATAGGACATAAGGATATACTATATGACACACCCACACCCCCAATGCCACCAGGATGAATGAAGAGGTGTTGGAGAGGCAGGAAAGAAAGAGAATCAAAGACAGTTTTATTGTCATTGTTGTTGTTGGTGGTGGTGGTGGTGGTGGTGGTGGTGGACTTAGTTTGTTTTGTTCTCGTTTTTGCTAGCTAGCTTGCTTTGCCTTGTTTTCTTTCAGTAGGGCACTGTAGGGTGAGGGGAGGATATGGAAGACTGGTGGGTGAACAAAATTGAGGCGCTGGATGTGAAACTCCAGAAGTAAAAATAAAGAAGGTAAATTTTAAAAAAAGAGGTATATTTCTGTGATGGTTCAGACCATGCCAGCCTATTCTACATAATGATTTCCAGGATAGCCAGGGGCAAAATTAAAGAAATTAAAGACCATCTCTCTCTCTCTCTCTCTCTCTCTCTCTCTCTCTCTCTCTCTCTCTCTCCCTCCCTCCCTCTCTCTCTCTCCCATTCTCTCCTTCCCTCTCTCTATCTCCCTCTCTCTCTCTCTATCTCTCTCTTCCTCTGTCTCTCCCTCTCTCTATCTCTATCTCTCTCTCATTTTCTCTCTCTTTCTCTCTCTCTCTCTCTCTCTCTCTCACACACACACACACACACACACACACATATATATATATATAAATGTATTGTATAATATGATATATATGTATATATCAAATACAGCCAGGCCCACCTCCCACTTGCCTAGGGCTCACAGTGAGCTGGGCCCTCCTATATCAGTAAGAAATAAAAAAATACCCTCACAGTCATGCATACTGGCCAATCTAATAAAGGCAATTCCACAGTTGGGATTTGCTTTTCCTGTCACTATTAATTTTTGTCAGGTTGACAAAAGAACTAGCACACTAATTTTGCAACAAAGGGTCAAAACCACACATTGGGCACATAAAACAGCCTCTTCAGTAAGTGGTGTGTGGAAACTGGATACATGGCTATACAAGAATGAAACCAAATCAATATTTCTCACCCTGAACAAAATCAATTCAAACTGGACCAACAACCTAATATAAGACTTGAAACTATGAAACTGCGAAAGAAAACACAGTACACACAAAATGAGCTCTCTCTCTCATGCACAGACAATGCAACACCTTAAATAGCTAAATCTATCAACCTCAATTCCTTTCACATTGAATTTAATGTACACCCTTCTGCAAATACTATATAAGTGATTTTCCATATTTTAGGGCCTATTAAATTTTTTAATATCTTCAATACATCTGGAGTTTGTCCTAGTGGATGAGGTGAGCTAGAAATTTGACTATTCCAAGTGAAGTAGAGGGAAAGCCTGAAGCAGCTGGGAGAAGCTCCAGGAAGAAGGCCAGACATAGACAAGCAATATTCTTGAGGGGAAACCGTAAGAAAAAGAAACCTGCTATGGAAAGCTGGACTGTGCAGCAGCCTCTCTGCAGTCAGACTGTAAACCAAGCTGAGGGGAGTTTCCTCTCCTTGCCTTGCAATGTCTCTAGCTTCTTCCAAATGGCCTGGTCACTCATATTCAATTTTCAATCTTAAGGAAAGACTATTATGTAATACAGGAGACTATTGCCAGAACTCAAAAGGAACCTCACAACACTGTGTGATTTTATGATTTAATAACAAATTAGAAGAATTCTTTATTATCTAAACATAAATAAAGATAAAAATATAAAATAAGATTCATTAAGACATTATAGCCTACAAAAGAAAATAAATTCAGTGTGTATAGAGAGTATAAAATAAAAAAATAAGTGAATTTTAGAATGTATCCATTTATGTTTTCTCAGAAATTAGCTTACTTTTGCTTTTTCATTATAGAGATTCTAAAGTGTTTAATTAAAAATTAATAATTTCATTAAAAGAAAGAATAAGGAACAAACACCGCAATACAATCTAAAATAACACTAAAATCAGTGTACTTCAGTACTGCAGAAAATATAGTGTCATAGACACTACAAAAATGTACCCAGGAAAAACTAGAAAGGAAAAATGTAATGTCATTTCAATTGTATTTTAATAAATAAAGACTGCCTGAATATTTGAGAGTAAAATAGCCTACTGGTCAGTCTTACATACCAGGTTATGGTAACACACACCTTTAATCACAGTAGCAACACTAGTAGCCATAGAAACTGGGTGGTGCACACCTTTAATTCCAGCCCTAAAGAGGATTACAAAATGGGAGGAACCAGCTCTCAACACACAATCTCATTCTGAGATTCTGGGAGGCAAGATTGACATTTTAGATTGAGGTCAAGGTAAAAGCCAGTTGCTGGTTGTTTTGCTTTTTGGATCTTCAAGTTGAACACTAATTTCTGACCCTGAGTGTTTATTAATCATGCTTCAGAAAAGAACAAGAATATTAGCATGTCCTTCCACCAAAGAATGAAAATAATGAAAAAAATTTTAGAATGGAAATTCAACTTAAAAATAAAATGTTAGAGAAAGGCATCAAAATACAGAATATAACATTTGAAACTACATTAGTGGCTTTCCCCAAGAGTATGATTGCAGTAGCTACTATTATTGTGGTTCATCATATCTTAAAAGAAATAAACAGAGTGAAAATCAGCTAGTTCTATAATGTATACTAAGTGCTAGCAAAATGCAAATCTCTTAAACAATGTATTTTGGCCACTAATAAATTTAAGTTTATACTCAAATATTGTTTTTAATAAGAAGGTAAGTAGATACATGAATCAAAGTTAAGTAGTCTATGTCTAAGTCAAATTTGGTTAAAAAAAAAAGCTAAGAAATGGGGCAAGACTCATAATGGGAATCATGGGACGCGGGCTTAAGTGATATGATTTGTGGAGTAGGAAAACACAAAAGGAACTAGAGGATATGCAACCTTCGTGGTTCCCTGTATTTCTACCTGTGAATGAGAAATGATTTACACACGTGTCATCACTATGACCCAAACACAGGAAAGAGAGGTGAGAACTGAACAGAGATAGCCAAAATGGATGAGACTTGAATAAATGGCAGGAAGAAAGCCTTGCCCCTCTTTGGGGCAACATAATCAATAAATAGCTTCTTCTGATTTTTCCCATTACATGGTTCATTGCCTATGTCAATAGATTAGTAAGAAGTGAGAGGAGATGTTTGATCTGTCTACATTCGTTGAAGTCATGCAGAGATTTAGTGTCACAAATAAAAGTAATAGGCTAAGTAAACGTGCCAACCTGTTGACTGGAAATGCGACCTAATAAAGGAAGAAAATAATGAAATCTAGGCAAATCTCTATGATTATTTTTCAAAAGTACAGAAATACCCCCTTCATAAAATTTTTAGGGCATGTTAGCTAGATTACTCTCATTCATCTTATCACAGATGGAACAAATCATCTAGCTTTTCATTAGGAAGAAAATATTTCTCAAGAATTCTATATGCAGATTTTCATGTATTTGTTCAGAGAACAGAAACATAACATCAAATTATGTAAGGTGCATAAAACATACCACTCATGCATTCTGGAGACTACACCCTCAGCATGTACCTACGGGACTCTATATCCTACTTCAGAGATGCTAGTTACAACTTTATTCACCATAGCTAGCAAATGGCACCAGCCAAGCATCCATCAACGGATGGATGGATGGATGGATGGATGAATGGATGGATGGATGGTGAAAACATAGCACATATACACAATGGAATTTTATGCAGCTATAAAGAAAAATAGAGCTTACTAAATTTTCAAGTTATTTGTAAGTGTAATTTGGATGAAACTGGAAAAAAATATACTGTGTAAAGTACCACACCAAGAAAAACAAATGCCCCATACTTTCTCTTATATATGTATCCTAGGTTCAAAACTTTAGTTTTGTGAGTTTAATGTAGAACACCTATGGAAGCCAGGAAATACAAGGACACATTGGGTCAGAGTAATAAAACATATGTAAAAAAATAAAGAAGGAGTATACGGGGAGAGGGGGCGGGGGATTCATGGAGGGAAAGAGTTGGGGGCATTAGAGAGACAAAGATGTATAGGAGAAGATTAATCAAAATATAGATTGCCAGAAAATCACATACGGAGTCATACTGTGTAAAGCAATTAAATATGTGTTTTAAAAGTGTGTGAAGGGAAATATCCTACATTGTTGTATAACGATGTTTCTAAAACTGAAGGATAAGGAAACAAAAAACTCAGTGCCAGGTGTGGGATACCTCCTCATGAGGTCAAGGAAGCGCCCAAGGCTCCTAAAATGACTCAGGCTCTTGCATTTCTACTTGGTTCCCTGCCAGAAATAATGGTATCACTGAAGACACCACCCACCTTCCCAGCATGATGCAGAGAAATCAATCTGGAATCGAGCTAGAAGTTTCCTCCCTGCTGGCTAGACTTCACAGTATGAGAAAGCGCTGTGCAGGCTGCTGGGAGAGGAAAGGCATCAACAGTCCTAACCAGCTGGGAACCCTGTAAACAGCAATGCCAACCTCCCACAGAAGATAAACTCATATTTGGAGCATGATTGTTATGGAGGTAACCCACCAGACACTGTTTAAACTTGAGGCCCATTCCACAGAAAAGAATTCAAGTTTGATATGTAAACCAAGTCAAAATCACATGACTGAGGAGGACTTAGGCCCTAAAGGGAACTTACTATTGCTGTCTAACTAAACTGACATGTTCAATAAATATTTTTATATTCATAAAAAAATCATTTGCTGTATTAAGCACAGAAGCTTCTCTTTACAATGAAGGGTGACCTATGTACTGAGAATAAGAACTGAGCACTACACCCTAAACAGAACTGTATTTTATCACACCCTATAAATCTCAGGGATGTTATGGAAGAAAAAATGGAAACAACGAAAGAACCAGAAGATGATGGAGGGAAGGGCTGATAAATGCTGTCTTCTAGACTACGTACATGGCCACGACAATCTGATCCTACACCAGTTGAAGTTTTGCTGGTCCTGTTGTAAGACTGGGCCTGTCATCAGTGAATACTGGACCAGAGAGGAATTTGCAGGGATCTGCTCCTCCCTGCTGAACTATTAATTGAACTGAATCCTCATGGTGAGCCATTGAGACTTTGGTAAACAGCTTCATGACTATCCTCACATGAGACACCCCTGGTTAAACATGGTGGGTCACAAAACAAAGCAATGAGACATGGACATGGGAAAGGGACTTGGGAAGGGGCTGAGAGAGGTAAGGGGGGGTAAGGGAGTGCAGGGTGAAAGTGAAAAGAATGCATCATTTAATGTGTTCATTTGTCAAATAAATTTAATTTTAAAAAGTGGTAAAGCATATGTATATACTCTAAATCACTAAGAACAAACAATAAATAAGCACAAACTTTTAAAAAACAAAGAAAAATTTTAAATCATTTTGATCATATTCTTTCCTCTCTACCAAGTCCTCCCAGATACTCACACTTCCCAAACCACCCAACTTAGTGTTCTCGCCCCCTATCTATCTATTCTATCTATCTATCTATCTATCTATCTATCTATCTATCTATCTATCTATCTATCTATCTATCATCTATCTATCTCTTAAAAAAAACAAACCCCAAAAAGACAAAAATCACTAAGCCATTAAGTGGGAGCACAGAAAAACATGGAGCCTGTTTTGTGTTGTTCAACTACTCCTGAGCATAAAGCCTGCCTTAGGGAGGGATTGATATACCCAGTGCCATTCCATTGGGGAAGACTGTTTTTCCCTGTCCCAGCAGGTGCCAATTGCAAACAGTTTCTTGGCTAGAGTGGGACTTTGTGATCATTTCCATGACTCAGTGCTGGGATTTTTGTCTGGCTTGAAGTGGCACGGGTCTTGTGCATGTCGTCACAGTCTCCATGAGTTCTTGTGTGCAGAAGCACTGTTGCGTCTGGAAGACTCTCTTTCCTAGACACCAACCACCACCCCCAGCTCTTACAACATTCTTCCTTTCTCTTCCACATAAATATCCTGAGCACTGAGGGAAGGGATTTGTGCGAAAGTCTCTCATTCTCTGCACTCTGTCTATTGTGGGTCTCTGTGATAATTACCATCGAGCAACAATACTAAAAGGCCTATTAAAGTCAAAATTATGCCAAAAGTTTAAAATGGGTATGAAAATCAACAGCAAACTTTCTCCCAATGGCAGTAAGTAAATTGCAAAAATATTATGCATGCATTTAATTTCTCATTTTAATTCATATTTTTTCTATTACAATCTTTTTTAAAGACCTTAAATATCATACTTCTTTTCTTTTCTTTTTTGAAATGTACTTTTAATTTTTTAATGTAGACATTATTTCTACACTTGTTTTAAATAATGAACCATTTCTTTCCATGTGCACCATTTAGAACTCAGCACAAAACTCAATACAATAGAAGAAACTGCACATCTATTCCCAATCCAAATAATTACTGTAATGTTCAGAATTCTCTCTACTGTCACTGAATATGAAGAAACATTTAAAACTGGTATACCTTGGAATAATATTTACTCTTTTACAACTTCCTAAATAACAAAACCACACTAGGCCAGATTTTGGGGATCCTGATCCCCCAGCTATATTTTCATAACTAAATTAGAAGTTTCTGAATAAAAGAGATTAGGATAAATTAGCTCATGATTGAGCAAACTCTAATCAGGTTAGCTCTCTAGTTAGCCTAAATAAACCACTTTACCTTCCTAATGGCATCATAATTAAAATCTGCTGTGGCAGCACAATTATAAGAGTTTACAAATTAAAAAGGACATTTCCTGGTTCTTAAAAATGTTAATTTTCTAAAGTATGTCCTATATTAAGTAACATCGATGTATTAAGAAGGAAAATGTGCTTCTTATAAAAATTAAAACATTACATATTCAACTGTAAGGCAGGAAACATGTTAACTTAATGATAATAGGAAAAGACATTCTTATTACAGATGATACTTGTTACAAAAGTGATAAACTGATTTCCATATTCATGCAAGCCATCTCGTATAACACCTAAGCATCCTGTGACCTTAAAGCAAAAAGAAGTACCAAGTCTATCATCCTGAGGAGAAGCTCAATGTTAATGCAGTTAGGACTAAAGGAACTGATGCGTTGGCCACATCAGTACAGCCAGGAGAAGGCCCAGCTAGTCTAACTCCAGCTGCTCTGGGGACTTTGATAGGAAACCCATCCCTTATTTCCTGTGGAGTTTTCAAAAAGGCAAAGAAGAGTACATGTGCATTTTAGGTGAAGAGAGCACTAAAAATTGAAATTGAACCCTATGTGCCCACCCAGCAGACTCGAGACCCTTACCTCATAAACAAACTAAACCTGGGTAATTCCAGGAAAACATGAGAATTGAGAAGAAGGGCTCTTACTCCCGGCACTACTGTAGCATTCATCTTTGTAAGCACTGAGAATCTGGCATAGCATGTGGTCCTACTAAAGATCTCTGGTGTCCTACAAACCTTTTTCTCATCTAATAGTTTCTCTGTCAAATGCCCATCAATATTTTGCAATATTCTGTGCAAACACAGAACAACTGTAGCTAGAGACTGCTTTGAAGGAATAACTTTTCCAGATGGGAGAGATAAAGAACAATTACAGGTTAGTTATTGTCTGTGTGCCCACTTCCACATAGGTTGTCAAGAACCTTACACAAGCAAGATATGTGGTGGCACACGCCTTTAATTCCAGCAGAAGGAGGCAGATCTCTGTGAGTTCATGGCCAGCCTGGTCTACAAGAGCAGTTACAGGACAGGCCCCAAAGTTACAGAGAAACCCTGTCTCAAGAAAAACAAGACAAAACAAAAACCTTAGACAATAAGACCAACTGAGCTTATTTTAGAATCACGAAGGAGTAACTTCATCAGTAACCTTATCATCTCCAAGTCTTTGTCTTTCTGGTGAGGAAATACATGTGGCAGGAAACTAAAATTTACTCCAGGTCTCATAAAAATAGAAGTGCCTGAGGTCCTGGTAGAGACCAACCCCTTCACTTGTGGAGGATAATGCTTATATATCTAACAGGCCTTTTCCTTGTAGTTTGTCTTCCATGCCTAATGGAAGTCACTGTAGTTCCTTTAACAGAACCTGTCCCTATCTCCTTGTCCCATGATGCTAATACCAGGAAAGAGAATCCACAGAAGCAGAGAAAAAAGTTGGCTGGAGTCTAATGCATGGTTCCATCAAGGGCATGGATTTTCCTTCAGCTAGCAAGTCACTTAGAAAGAATTCCCAGGAACAGACTTGCAAAAGCAATCTTCAGAGAGATGACAAGGGCATGTTGTAAACTCAGTCTGTTTGCCAAATAGCCACAGAAAACATAAAAAACATGCTTGCCATCCAACTGTGTCAACAGCTCCACTTCCTAGGAAGAAATGAGGAGAAGTTGAAAAGCATCTGAATGAAGCACATCAAAGCAGTGCATGGCATAGGACTGCCTCAGGCAGAAATATAAAATGTTAAGTACTCTGTCCTGTCTGCAGGTCAAAGCAGCTTGTTTGGTTTATGAAAACATTCTTCCTGTATTTTAAAAATGGCTCTTCCATTTTCACAGATGTTACATTTTTTATCCCTTTTCTCAACACGCTGACAGTCAAAAATAGCGTTGTTCCCCGCTAGCATAACTCAGTGTTCCTGAAAATGGTAGCACTCTGTCTAGTCCAGCAAGACAACCAATTGTAAGCTCTTGAGGTATATGTATGTTGCTCAGGTTCATATGACATGACAAGTTGCTGTGGGAAGTTTTTCTGTCTACGTTTTGCTTTTATTGGTTAACACATAAAAGCTGTTTTAGTCAGTGGATTGGCAGAATACAACTAGGCAGGAAAACTAAACTGAATGTTGGGAGAAAGAAAGCAGAGTCAATGAGAAGCCATGTAGCCACCTGCAGGAGACAGATGCATTTGCCAGAGCCTGCTGGAAACTTGCAGCCACGTGGCGATACAAAGATTAATGGAAATGGGTTAATTTAAGATATAAGAATTAGCCAGAAATACACTTAAGCCATTGGCCAAACACTATTGCAAATAATATAGTTCCTGAATAATTATTTAGTGGTCTGGGTAGTTGAGAACAAACAAGCAGCCTCCACCTACAACAAGTCATTGTTTGTTTTTCAAGGAAAAAAAAATCCATGAGATGCTTTATTAAGAAAAGATTTTAATATTGCTAAGCTTATTTATGTGTTTATATTTGTGCCAGAGTAGCATTAAAAGTATGAATATTTTTGTATAAAGCCTACTAAAATTGTAGATAATATAGCAGAAAGAAAATGATTGTGTTTATCAGGTAGTTTATAGTCATTTAATTCATAAGTATAAAAAGAGCAATGAGAAAAATATGTGTAACAGTGAACACAGGACGTAAGGAACAAGATTATGATAACAAGTAGTGCAGGTGGCAATACCAGGCCGCTGCTGTGCTCACAATCACATCTGGGCTGCCACTAGCCAATCAGAAAATAAGTGAAGTCCAACAAGTAAGTGCCTCTGCTTTTACCCCCCCCCCCCCAATTCACAAAAGAGAGCAGTCCTCACCACTAAGACCACATATAAATGAAAAGTTGGTGTTGCTTACTATAGACAGCCCAGAAATTCAGCTTGAAAACTGAACTTCCTCCCACCCCAAATAATCAATCCATAATCAGGATAAAGCAATGAAAGAGGACCTTCTGGATGGAGGAGGGAAGAGAGAAAGGGAGGGAGGGAGAAAAGGGAGGAAAAAAGAGACAGTTCGGAGGGATGTTTATTTATAAAACTTCTAATGTAGTCTTATTAGAATGCAAATATGGATTCCTATCCTAAAACATTTAAGCCAAAAGTGAGAAGTTTTTTTAAAAGCAGATGTCTAATAAAGAACAAGAAGAAAAACAGACACAAATCAATATCTAAAGAGCATGGCACACTTCACTCTCTGAACCGGAATATTGCATATTCTCTACCTTAATCTCAATATCTCAATTTTAGTACCATGGTAGACTCCATTCTTAATTAAGTCAATTGATTTCCAAGCCACAGGATGTAGAAAGAGCAGAACCTGAACTTCCTACACCACTCATACACAAAGCTCTCACAAACTCTCTGTTCTCCTGTCTTAAAAAAATGATTTTAAAAAAAGACACCAAATAATTTCTAAGGTAGCCAGCAACCTGAGAGGAGACAGAAGAAGAATCACCAAATGTCTAGGTGCACAGAACCTAAACCCACCCTCCCTAACCATGTGACCTTAACATAGCATTTAAACTCTACATCCCTTGGTTTCTCTGTTGAAAAAAGGATAAATCTATTTCAAAGAGTGAACAGCAAGAGTAAAGGAAATACTCCATAAAGCATTAAGAGCAGTACCTAGCACACACACATACACTCACTCACACACTCACATACACACACATATACACTCACACACACACTCATACACTCACATATACACACATATACACTCACACACTCACATACACACTCACTTATACACTCACACGCATACACACACTCACACACTCTCACACACACAAGTAAATAATAGCTATAACTGTTACAAGTATTCACTAAATTATTTTCTGTGAAGTAATATTTGTAATATTTGAAGAAAAGACGGAGAAGAGAGGTCATAGGAAAGAGACACAAGGAAGGAAGGAAACAAAACTCATTAAAATGAGAAACCTGAAGCATTTTGAAGGCCCACTAGAGAAGAAGAAGAATCAGGATTACTGTTGAGGGATAAGAAGCCTTAGCAGGACATGACTACCCAAACAGTTGGGATAAGCTTTTCCTTAGGGTTTTCTCCTTGTTTAAATTCTACGTACTTACCAAGTTGCTTTCTGGTCTTGATTTATAGGTCTTGTTATTTCTGATCTTATGTAAACTTCCCTTCTAGGAAGAGGGATTTCCTATTTTAAGTTATTAAACTGGTTTCCAGAAAAATCAGAATTGGTCATTGTGAGTCTATTTTCCCTAAGGCTTAATCATTCCTTAGATTAATTGAATGGACAACTCCCAGACGGCAAAATTGAAAATACAAGGTCGGAAAATAATTAGTCCTTAACCTACCTTTCCAGAACTCTTCAGTTTAATTGATCATTCTCTACTTGAACCCAGGAGTATCCTAAGTAAGTTAATAAATCAGTAGCCTCTCACATTCTATTTGGCTTCCTTGCCTCCTTGTCCAATATTTAGTATTTCCACTCCATGGAATTAGAGAGAACACAGGACTAGAGTCCTTGTCTAACCATCTAGTCCTATTGTCAACTAGTACATTATACACCATTCAATTTTTTATTATCATTATAATAAAATACAATTGTGTAACTTTTTCTAATTATTCTCTCTTTAAATTAAAATGCACATTTTCTCCCTTCCCTTTTCTCCCTCCAATTCATCCCATACCCAATCCCATGCTCCCTCTCAAGTTCATAGCTTCTATTTTTAGTTGTTATTAGACACACACATACACACACACAAATGTATCATTATGTCCCTATTCTATGTTGACTTCACTTAAATTCCTTTTGTATATGTATATATTTTAGAGAGCTTCTACAGTATAAGATATTCAAATGGCTTTCAAAAGGCCCTTAGTGTTAGTTGTCCCTCCCGATAGCATCTCCATTTCTATCCTCTCCTATCTCCCTCCCCACTTGATCCTCCTATTCCATTTTCCCATTTACCTCATTATAACATTATAGTATATTTAATTAAAGAGAATCTTAAAAGAGAAAATGCCTCCATAAGTGGACTAAAGGCACTTATGATGTTGGAGGGGCCAAGTCCATTGTGGGTGGTGCCACCCCTGGCTAACAGTTCTGAGTGCTATAAAAAAGCAAATTAAACAAGCCGTAAGGAGCAAACTAGTAAACAGTATTCCTCCACGACTTGGACATCAAGTCCTGCCTCCAAGTTCCTTCCCTGAATCTCTGCACTGACTTCCTCTGATACTGAGGAAATGTTAGCAAATACCTTTTCCACCCCAAGTTGGTGTTTTAGCACATCGACAGAAACCCTAACTAAGATAAAGGACATAAACTAACTTTTGGCAGCTTCAAAGGGATGAATCAGGTTGCTCTTGGGAGAGTACTTTTCTACCAATCCTATCTAGTTCCTAATGTATCCAAGCCCAGGTACAAGAAGTGTTTTTCTCCTATATTCTCTTGCCTCTTCTAGGCTACAGATTCATAGCCAATCTCTAGAGATTAGCTTGAGCTGGGATGAGTATCTAAGGGCCCAGAGAGCTGAACTGGCAGTTAACCATGGAAGAAGTAACACAGAAATATATCACAACAGCAAAAAGTTACTGAAATGCGTGCAAGTGTATGCTGAAGACTTTTTCAAATGCTAATGAGAAGTCTATGTGAACCAGTTCATAATTTAAAGCAAGTTAGTGCCAAGTATGGTAGTGTAAACTTATAATTCTAGTACAGGGGAGATGGACAGAGGAGGAGTAGCCTGAGCCTCAGGACCTAGGGCTGCAATTGTATCTCAGTGATTATAGTACTTGCCTGATATATTCAAGGCTCTGGGCTTAATTCTCCAAACTTACTGCAAATAAATAAATTAAATAAGTAGAAACAGAGTGGACCGCTTCAACGTGATAGAAAAAAAATCTATTAAAAGCCGATAAGCTTCATGGTGAAACACTAAATCATTCATTTCTATTATCAGTAGTAAAGCAAAAATGCCTTCTCTGATCCTTCAGCTAATGTAATATGGCAAGAAAAGGAAATTAATTGTATACAGTTCGAAAAGTAAAGTAAATTGATATGCTAATTTCATTATTCTGGCCTCTAAAGATAAGAGCACGCAACAAATGAGGTTGAAATAGGAGCTCCCTGAGTTGATATAAATGTTTTTTTTCCTCCTGTGCTATCTTTTATGGCAGCTGAGATGGCCTTCCAACTCCTTTTCATCACAAGCCTAATCCTGAGAGCAAAGCTTCCTCAGTTCAGATCCTTGCCAGAAGATGGTTCCATTAACATGAAAGTGAATCAGGCTGCTTGGTGAGTGGCTCCATTCCCGGATCTTTCAGTTTATGACAGAAGTGGGTTGGCCCAATGAAAAGAAGATTTTTGCTACTCGTCACTTATAATGTCTAATCTTTTCCTTACACCTGCTTTCGTACCTTCACTCTCCTCAAAAATGAGAGTTCTGATTTTTTTTTTGCATCTACTTTTCCTTTACTTTTGATAGAACTCAAAATCTATCTAGGATAGTTATAGTAGCAAAATGTAAATAAACACAATAAAAATCAAGCTACTACACATTTTACAAAAAAAAATTAAAGTTTTAAAATTCCTGATTTGTGAACATAACCAGTTAGTTCTTTATAAGCATCCCCATTATTCTGACTAATAATGTACATCTATGTATTATATTCTTTCTAGATGCACTGCCCTTACTGTAATGGCATTGACTAGAAGTCGAAAGTAAACTATTTATCCAATGTAAGTATATATCATATTTGCTTTATTTATACAATTTGAGCCAAGTCATCTGAAATGTGAGCATCTGTAGACTTCAAGTTTTCAAACAGGAGGATGCAATGCAATGATATTCATCTCTCCAAGAGCAACCCTTTACCATTGTATTCTTCATTCACTGCACAGATTTCTCAAAAACTCTTCCAAACTTCCTTCTCTAAAATGAAGCTAATTAAACAAGACATTTCTCCTTCTCTGTTATTATTACTCTATCTGTAGTAGTTCTTATCATAGTATCATTTAAATAAAACCTTATACTTGAAGACATTTGTTGTTACGACTTCATCTCAACATAATCAGAAAGGCTGAGGATGACTAAACCCAAAACAAAATCCTGTTCATAAACTCATATGGAAGTACAATCTGAATACACATTTTTTAAAGGAGAGAAAACACTGAAAACCCAATGAAAGAATGTGTTGATTGTCATTTTGCTACTATAGCCAACTCTTGTTTACCTTTACCAATGACCTCTGAAAGGTTATCTATAGCAAATCCCAGAAATGTCCAGATAAGGCAGAATATTTAGCAACTGATTTCTTTCCATACCCCATTGGTTATTCATTAAAACATGAAATCGATGATACTTCTGAACAGACCTTTGTGGAGCAAGAACCAGTGATGTGAAGGAAGCCCTCAGTCAGGAATTTCAAGGCAAAGTTGTGTGAGGTGGGAAGCTGTCCGTGAGTACAGAGACTGTCTATCATATCTACATAAGAACTCAGAGTAGATACAATGTATGTGGAAGGGGCCATAAACAGTAGAGTTGAACTGTCCAATCCTCAAGATCATTAGGACTCCAACATTCTTTCTCCTCCTCGTTATCTCAGGGATATTTTTATAGTTTCTACATGCATCTTCAGTCATATATTTCTACTTATACGTAAAATTTACTTAATATAATTCCCTTGATTTTATTATCTGAAAGCTAAAATATAGAACTTTACTCACCCGTCTGCTATTAGTCTCTTGAGAAAAATCTTCTGGAGGAAATAAGAGAATTCACTTTCAACAGTTTTGAGAATAAAGAAGACACAGTCCCTGCTCTGCAGCCGTCCAGGAGGAAAGACGTCAAGGTCGCAAATAACAAAAACATAAGGCAAAATGAGCTAAGTGCCATTAGAGAGGTAAATACATGGTGCTTTGGGGACTCAAAGGAGATAAATATCACATCCACTTGGCAAGATCAGGAAGAATACGTGAATGAGAAAACATTTGAGCCAAACTTTTAGGGATGGATGTGGTTTTGCCTGTAAATTGTGGCTAGAGGACTTTCTAAATATAAAGACTATTTAGAACTTAAGTTTCCACCCACAGGAAAACAAAGTCTCTTAGGGAAAAGCATATGCTCCTTAGCTGATGTATAGTGTACTTATCACAGGTGTCTCGTGGGAGCTGCCACTGGAAAGTACCAATCTACCTGCATCTCCGTATTCTAATATAAGCATTCCATGGCAAAGAGCATCACACCAGAGCTTCTGTTGGTGAGATCTGACAACCAAGTAATGCTAACACTACTTCAGCATTTGCACTTTTAAACGTCCATAACATCAGATTTATTAACAGGGAATGTAGAAATCAGGGTTTATTTCTTTCTGGCTACATAAAGACAAGACCTCACGGCGATTATCCATTTTTGTCTTTGTCAAAAAAAAGAAAGAAAGAAAAAAGGAAGGAAGGAAGGAAGGAAAGAAAGAAAGAAAGAAAGAAAGAAAGAAAGAAAGAAAGAAAGAAAGAAGCGATGGTTTATATTTTGTAAAAGTAGTAGGATAAAGTAATAAAAAATGATGAAAAGCTGAAAAGCAAATTAGGTCACTACTTAATACTCTCTCAAACAGGTGCTTGAATACACATCTATGCATGGGTTTACAGAATTAGCCAAAATAAATAATGTGGGAGATCAATGTTAAACACATTTATATGCATGTGGTTTTTCTCCAGTCCCAGGAGAATTCACATTTTAGTCTTGCTGTAATCCTATTATTAATCTTACTGTTACCAGAATCAAATGGAAAGTAAATCCACTGAAGTGTAATGACTGAAGCTACAGGAGAAACGTTTCTTCCTTTCAGAACAAGTTCTTCAGGTCAACTTGCAGACTATTTCAGACACTGCTAAGGGTTGACTGTGAGTCTAAAAGCACTGTCTCAGTGCAGCATTTGTGAACAAAAGTAATAATGGGTTCATTTACCTCTAAAAACGAGTACTTTTCAAATAAAATTCCCATAATTTCAACATTTAGAAAATTTTGTAAAAAAAAAAAAATCCCAAAACATCATCTTCATCTGACAGATTAAAACACTAACGCAAAAAAAAAAAAGTTAACTAATCCTCACATGTTGTCACATGTTGGCATTGTAATATGACATTTTGAGTTCCTCTTTTTGCCAATATGCCAGAAATGTTTCTTAGAAGAAAGGATAGTTTCTTAAACAGTTTGCTGTCTATTTTTTTCAAAATGAAAAAAAATTCTTTAAATAACAGTCTCACTATGGGGGAACATTCCACTTTTCAAGTATTTAATATTCTACTGTTTTCCTCTCCCAAAGCAACAATAAAATGACTTCTTACATTGTCATTGCATTAATTATCTAGGGTTATTTGTAGAGGCCATTGAACAGATTCAGTGTTTCTTCAGGTTTGCCTTTGTCCGTAAGCTCTATGGTATGCCTGTACTAGAAAGATTCTTCTTATCCATGCTAAAATATAAGTTCAGTTTCTCATTTTCATAGCAGAACATGAACTTTATACTTGTATTTTAGGAACTTCAAATCATACTATCCCATTCATTAAGCCATCTAGTACAGCTGAACCCAAGTCTCCTCTAGGACATTCTCCTTACACATTGTCTAGCCTGTACTAAGTCACTGATAAGAGCAGGAAGATTGGTAAGGAGGGGGTGGTACTTCAAACTTCAATCTTCACACAAGCCATCTTGTGGAATAAAGATTCTGACTCAGTGGAGCAGAGGTGAGACTCAAAATTGGATTCCTTGGGCTGGTGAGATGACTCAGCAGTAAAAAGCATTTGGTGCTTTTTCAGAAGACATCGGTTTGATTTCTAGCACCCACATGGTGGATAACAAATATTCATACTTCCAGTTTCAGGAGACCTGATACCCTCTTTTGACCTTTGCAAACACCAGACACACATATGGTTGTATATACATACATGCAAGTCAAAAACTCATAAACACAAAAGAACATTTTTAAATATATAGGAAAATTAGATTGAATTTCTCATTAGCTACCAGAGATTCACACTTGTCTTGCTAGTTCAGAATCATATTTGAGTACAAAGGACTTGTCTGAACTCTGGACTCTGCAATAAGCTGAAACTATAAACAATAGAATACATAAGAATATGTTTTCTATATTTTCAAATGGCTCTGGGGAATAAATTTAAATTTTTAAATTGTGAAAATCATACAAAATTCAAATCTGTATGTCCATAAATAAAATTATTTCATCATTCACTACAAACAAAATATAGAGTCAAACCAACTGTGCTTCAGTGGATAAATGAACAAACAAACTAGATACACATAATGGGCCACTCTTCTGCCCAACAGGATTATGAAATCCTGTCATTTGCAACAGGGATGAGTGGACACTGTTAGGCGAAATAATAAGAAATATAATGATAAAAATAGTATGATTTCACATATATGAGGAAGACCTGACTCATAGAAACAAAGAATATAATGACATTACTAGGGGTTGCTGCAGGAAGAGAATGTGCTGGTGATGTTCATCAAAGGACACACAACTTCAGTTAGACAAGAAGAGAGAGGAGGAATATGCACAAGGGATCTATGTTGTCAATGGATTGCCCAATACACTCAAACTAAATGTTATCTATGAGTACACCATCTCTGATGCTCTGCAGAGAAGAGGATGTAAAGTCTCTGGCTATTTACCCAAGTCCTAGAGCCTCCTGTGAAAACAGCATCCTGCTATAACTCATGTCTCATAGGCTTGGCGAAATCTTCTCTCCTGTGTGCCTGGATTAGTCTGTGCATTCGTCTATATTCACATTATAACAGTCATTAAAAAAAACTAAATAATCACAAAATTCTGTAAATTATTACACCATTTATTAATTCTCAATGGTAACTACTGATATGAATGGTCTCAGTTCTCCAATAAAAAGATGCAGAGTGACACACTGAATTTAAAAACAGGATTTAACATTTTGCTACGTCCAAATAATACCTCACTATCAAGGACAGATGCTATCTTTGTATAAAAGAATGGACATTTCAAGTAATCAGAACTAAGAAAAAGGCAGGTGGTATGGTACTAATATCTGATAAAATGGACTTCTAATAAAAACCAGTCAGAAGAGGTGCAAAAGAACATTTTAATATTCACTAGAGGAAAAATCCATCAAGAATATTACAATTCTAAATGTTTATGCACCAAAAATAGGAGCACCAAATTTCATAAAAGAATCCTAGATCTAAAATTATAGATTGAGCCCCCACAGAATGATAGCTGGTGACCTCAATACTTCATCAGTGGACAGGTCATACATGCTGGGCCTCATGAGGCCTGGACATGAGGCCCAGTGTAACTTCCTGAGTCTGGCTCGAGTTTGGGGACCTGTCTCTGGCTACCCAACCTAGACCTGCCTCTGCCCAGCCACCGCTAGCGTGGCAGAATATTATTGACCCTTATTCCTTACTCTGCCTCAACCTATCCCAAGCTTCTCCACCCCCATCACAACCCTATATATTAGTTCCTGCCTGATATCATTAAACAGGATCCGGCTTCAATAGACTCCTGACCCAGTGGGTACTTTTCTCCCTAGTGACTAAAGGGGAGGGCTGGGTCATTAGACACTCACCATCCCTCACAACCCCAGGGAGAGTCTGGTGGGTCCAGCTCTGCCCCCACACTCACTCTTTCTGCTAGAGAACCCAGCAATACAGACAAAACCTAAATAAAGAAACTCTGGACCTAAATGGCTTAATAAATCAAATAGATATAACAGTTACCAAACATTCTATATAAATGTTAAAGAATATCTTTTCTCAGTAGCCCATAAAGTTTTCCCTAAAAGTGACCACGTATTGAGACACAAAAGAAGTCTGATAAAATTTTGTAAAATTGAAATAACATCCTGCAAAGAAAACTGGATATCAACAACAATGAAATTGGCAGAAAGTTTATAAACTCCTGGAAGCTGAACAATCAATCCACTACTGAATAAAAATTGTGTCAAGAAAGAAAACAAAAAGAATTTTTTTAAAATCCTAGAACTGACGAAAAATAAAGCACAGTAAAAATATCTATGAAACACAGTGAAGACAGCCTTTAGAGGAACTTTTCAGCTTCATCAAACAAGGAGAGAGATCTCATATTAATAAGTTGATGCTGCCTCCTAAGATCTTGGAAAACAATAACAAACAGCACCCAAAAAGAGTAGATGGGAAGGGATCATCAGAATCAGAGTTGAAACCAATTAAAAATAAATGAAAAAAATTCACGAAGAGTCAATAAAAAGAAGAGTTGGGTCTTTGAAGACAGTAACAGGATTGACAAATCTTTAGCCAAATTAACTAAAAGAAGGACAGGGAGGACCCAAATTAGTAAAATCAGAAATGAAAAGGGAGCTCTTACAACAGATATTGAGAAAATTCAGAGAGTCATTACAGATTACTTCAAAAAATCTGCACTATAAGAAAGGTCTTTTGTGGATATATTACAACTTCTAGTTCTGTGTTTTTTGGCATTTCTGTATTGCAAATGAGTGGATCTCTGGGTCTATATCTGTTTCTTGTACCTATGGGAGGCTTTTCTTCTGTCTGTTTGGTTTTTTTTTTCCTATTCTGATGTGTTTGTTTTTGTCTTATCTTACATTTTATTTTGTTATTATCCCTTATAAGTCTGTTTCTTTTCTAATGAGAAATAGAAAGGAACATGGGTACAGATGGGAAGGAATGTGGGGAGCAATTGGGAGGAATAGAAGAAGGAAAACCATATCAGGACTTAATATATGAGAAAAATCTATTTTCAGTAAAAGAAATTGTGTTAAACTAAACTGAGAAATCTAAAAGAAATGGATGAACTTCTAGATATGCATGAGCCCAGAAAAATTAAACCTAGACATAATAAATAATTTAAATGCACCCATAACAGTCAATGAGCTAGAACTGATAACTAAAAATCTCCTAGGATTTTTTCATTCAAATGAAAATTCAATGTTTGCTCCAATATATAGGAGCATTTCTCAGAAGCTGTGGAACATATATATTCTATGGCTTTTTAAAAACTATTTTTATCTTAATTAAAATACGACTTCATTAATTCCCCCTTTATTTACTCCCTTCAGCCTCCCTCAAGTCTATCCTTTCTGATGTCCCTCCACTCCCTCCCAAACTGATTTTCTCAAAATGAGATTTTTTTTTCATTGTCGTTGAGGGGGGCAAAATATATAAATAAGATCTGATGTATCCATTTAGTAATGCTTGTTTGAATATTATTTCTGGGCTGGTTACTTTGTACTGAATAATCAACTGGGGACTCATCCCTGGAAGAAACTACTTCTCCCTCTCTCAGAAGTACAGTGAGATTTACCCCTATGTGTCATTTTTCGGGTCTTATTTAGTCATATTATTTAGGTATCATGGGTGTAGCTTCTCTGTCATTTCTAAGAGACACAATCTCAAAGTAGACTTTTGGTCCTAAAAGCCCAGGACCATATGGAAACAGTGCATACGTTTACCAGATCTTCAAAGAAGAACTAATACCAATACTCCTCAAATTTTTCCATGAAAGCAGTGTTACTTTGATACTCAAACCAAACACCCCCCCAAAAAAAAACAAAAACTCAACAAAAAAGAAAAAAATCATAAGCCAATCTCTCTGAGAAGCATAGATGAAAAAACTTCCCAGCGAAATAGTTGCAAACCAATTTCAAGAATGCAACAAAAAAATATAAACCACAATCAAGTAAGTTTTATCCTGAACGTGCAGAAATAGTTCAACCCACATAAATCAATAAGTTTAATACACCACATAAAAAGATTCAAGGGCAGAAAACAAGACATGGTCATCTGATTATACTGAAAAAGTGCCTTTGACAAAACCCAATGTCTGTTCATAATAAAAGTTTTGAAGAATCTAGACACAGAAATGACATATGTCAGCATAATAAAAAGCAATATGCTCTCTCTCTCTCTCTCTCTCTCTCTCTCTCTCTCTCTGTGTGTGTGTGTGTGTGTGTGTGTGTGTGTGTGTGTGTGTGTGTGTATAGAATATACTACCTGGAATCTGTGTTCCCATATAAATTTTAAATGCTTTTTTGTGAAAAGAATGAAGGTCATAAGGATTTTTTTCTGGGATTGAAGTGAACATGTAAATTGCTTTTAGTAAGATGCTCATTTTTATAATATTGGTTCTAACAATGCATGAGCATAAGAGGTCTTTACATCTTCTAGTCTCTTCCTCAATCCTCTTTACAGAAATTTGAAGTTTTCATCATACAGGTGTTTAAACTCCTTGGGTGGGTTTATTGCTAGCTATTTTATTATTTTTGAAGCTATTGTGAAGCAGGGTATATCCATGATCTCCTTCCCAGCATAATCGTTACTTTGGGGAAAATATAACAATATTTTTCAGTAGATTTTGTTTCCTGCTCCTCTGTTGAATGTGTTCTTTCTTAAATATTTTTATTCATCTATTCATTTTACATCCCAGCAACAACCCCCTCACCCTCCACACCCAGTCCCTCTCCCCAATCCCTCCTATCCAACCCCCAAATCCCCTTCTCTTTGATGAAGAAAGTTTTATGGTGGAATTTTTAGCTATTTCATGTATACTAATCACTCCTCAAGTGAGAGTAATTTGGATGCTTTTGCTATCTGCTTCTCTTTAATCTCCCCCTCTTATTGCTCTAGGAAGGGCTAAGAGTCCTACGTTGAAAGGGGGAAGAGAGTGGACAGATCTTTCTTATTCCATATTTTAATGTGATTGCTTCCAATATTTCTCCATCTAGGATAATGTTGGCTGTGGGTTTGCCATATATAGCTTTTATTTTGTTCAGCTGTGTTCTTTCTTAAGACTTTTATCATGATGACATGTTGGAAATGTCAAAGGCATTTTTGCATATAATGAGATGATCATGTGAATTCCATTTATATGATATATTACATTTATTCACACACACACACACACACACACACACACACACACATATATATATATATATATATATACCATCCCTGCATATGTGGAGTAAAGCCAGTTGAGTGTGGTGGATATTCTTTTTGTTACATTTCATTATTTGGGTTGTAATTATTTTACTGAGAATTTATTCATCTATATTCTTTAGGGATCTTAACCTGGAACTCTATTTTCTGTTGTTATATCTTTACCTACTTGAATAGTAAAGTTACAATTCATTATTTAGGTTGTAATTATTTTACTGAGAATTTATTCATCTATATTCTTTAGAGATCTTAACCTGGAACTCTATTTTCTGTTGTTATATCTTTACCTACTTGAATAGTAAAGTAATAATGCCTCCATAAGAAGTATTCAGGAGGGGGCTGGAGAGATGGCTCAGCGGTTAAGAACACTGACTGCTCTTCCAAAGGTTCTGAGTTCAATTCCGAGCAACCATGTGGTGGCTCACAACCACCTATAATGGGATCTGGTGCCCTCTTCTGGCATATAGGCAGGCTACTGTATAAATAAATAAATAAATCTTTAAAAAAAAAAAAAGAAGAAGTATTCAGGAGAGGTCTTTCTGCTTCTATTATTTAAAATAATTTAAGAAGTATTGGTTGCAGTTTGAAAGTCTAATAGAATTTTGTTTTGATTCCATTTAGACCTGGGATTTTCTAGTTGAAAAGCTGTTTAGTAATGTTTCAATCCCCTTACCTTTTACTGGTTGGTTGAAGTTCTTGATCTGTTCTTGATTTTAACTTAAGAGATTAAGATAAGACAGAGACCCACATTGGAGCACTGGACTGAGTTCCCAAGGTCCAAATGAGGAGCAGAACGAGGGAAAACATGAGCAAGGAAGTCAGAACCGCGAGGGGTGCGTCCACCCACTGAGATGGTGGGACTGATCTAATGGGAGCTCACCAAGGCCAACTGGACTGGAACTGATGGAGCATGTGATCAAACCAGACTCTCTGAATGTGGCTGTCAATGAGGGCTGACTGAGAAGCCAAGGACAATGGCATTGGGTTTTGATTCTACTGCATGGACTGGCTTTGTGGGAGCCTGGTTTGTTTGGATGTTCACCTTCCTAGACCTGGATGGAGTGGGGAGGACCTTGAACTTCCCACAGGGCAGAGAACCCTGACTGCTCTTAGGACTGGAGAGGGAGGGGGAAGGGGAATGGGGGCAGTGGGAGGGAAATGGGAGGTGGGGAGGAGGTGGAAATTTTTAATAAATAAATAAATAGATAGAAAGAAAGAAAGAAAGAAAGAAAGAAAGAAAGAAAGATCTAGAAATTTACCCTTTCGAAAAGATTTACTTACTTATTTACTTACTTATTATGTATAAAGTGTTTTGTCTAAATGTTTGCCTGCATGCCAGAAAAAGGTATCAGCTCTCATTATATAGTTGGTTGTGTGCTTCCATGTGGTTGCTGGGAATTGAACTCAGGGAGCGGCTAATGCTCTTAACCTTAAAGTCACCTCTCCAGCCCTGAAGTTGCCCATTTTTAAAGATTTTCAAACATAATGGAGTATAGGGTTTTTAAATTTTATTCACTTGTGATGTTCTGAATTTCTTTGATGTCTGTGGTAATGATTTTATGCTCATCTCTGATTCTATTAATTAAGGCCTCCTCATTCTTTCTTTTGGTTAACCATGGAAAGAGTTTGTTGAACTTGTCTCTTCAAAAGCCAACTCTTAGATTCATTGTTATTTATGTTGTTATCGTTATTTCTCTTTCATTAATTTGTTCTCTGGCTTTTATTATTTCTTCCCATCTACTGAATTTGGGTTTAGTTTCTTCTTGTTTTTTCCAAATTTTTTAATTGCATCATTAAATCATTTATTTTGTGCTCTATCTGATATTTTAATGTAAGTGTTTGGAGACAAAAATTTCTTTCAGATTTTTTCCAATGTATCCCAGTGATTTTGTGTGTGTGTGTGTGTGTGTGTGTGTGTGTGTGTGTTTCAGTTTTGTTCAACTCTGATTTTTTTTATTTTATTTTTTAGTTCTCCTGACACATTCATCAATCAGTAATATATTATTTAATCTCCATGAGTTCATATAAACAGTAGAGATTCATTTACTGCTGATTTTAAGTTTTATTGCCTTCTTATCAGATATTGTCTTGTCATAGAGTTTTTAAACTATTTCTTTGTTGAAATTTGTTTTGTGCCTGTTTCAGAGAAAACCCCATAAACTGCTAAGTAGAATATATATTCTTTGATATTTTGATATATGCCATTCAATTTTGATGTTTCTCTATTTTTGTCTGTATGACCTACCTATTGGAGAAACTAGGGTGTTGGAGCCACTTATTACTACTGGGTTGCTGTTAATCTGTCAAGTCCAATAGTACTCTTTTTATGGAACTTTACTAGTTCCATTTGCTTGAAATAAATTTTTCCATACTTTCGTTCTAAGGTTGTATCTATCCTTGAATGTGAGAAGAATTTTTATGAACAGTAGAAAGGTGGGGTTTTGTTTCTTACTGCATTCAACTAACCTGTGTCCTCTGATTGGAAAATTGAAGCCATTAATGTTTAAAGCTATCACTGAAGGCAGTGTGTTGATTTCTGTCTTCATTTGCGTTTCAGTAATTATAGCTTCTCTTTCTATAATTCTTTGGTTATGCTTATTCCTGTCTTTAGCCTAACATACTGCTTCCAGTATTCTCTGTAGGTTTGGTTTGGTGGACATAAATTCTATTATACTCTTTATATTAAAACAAGTTTTCTTCTCCTTCAACTATGGCATACAGTTTTGCTGAACACTGTATCTTCAGTTGGTATCCACAGCCTTTTATAACTTGGAGTTCATTACACCATATTCTTCTGGCTTTTATTGATTCCATTATTCTGACAGATTTTTCTTTTTAAGTGACCTGTGGTCCTTCTCTTGCTGCTTTCAACATCTTCTCTTTGTTCTGTATATTTAGCACCTGAAGCTTCTTTTCCAGCCTTATATTTGGTGCTGTGTGCTTCTAGAGTTTGTACAGTTGTGTCTTTGTTTAATTTGGAGACATTTTATTCTCCGATTTAGTTGAGGATCTGCCATTGGCTTAAGATTCTTCTCCTTCTTTTGGGCTTATAACTCATAAATTTATAATAGCTTCCCAAGTCTCTGCATATTCTAGTGTGATTTTTTTAATGTCATGTTCTTTGAGTGATCTAATTTCTCTATTTCATCTTAAAGTCTTGAAAGTCTGTTCTACTTAATCCATTCTAAAGGTAAGGCTTTCTGTTGAGCAATTGGGTTATTGAGTTTTTTAATTCCATTTTCATTTTAGCTTGAGTTTTCTTCAGCACTTTTATCTCTTTGCTGAGTTCAGTTTTCAAATTCTGGATTGTCTTCACTTAAATCAACTATATATCTATATTTTTCTGGACTTTACACAGGAGTTTGTTCCTCTCCTCTTTAAACTCCTTGAATGATTTGATTGTCTTTAAGATTGTTCTTTTAAATTCTGTGTTCTAGGATTCATTTAAGTAATTCTCATTGGTAAACATTTCAATAGAACTAGTGTGGTTAACTTTTTGTTCTCTTGGCCTTTAATATTGTTTGTGTTTTTATAATATGATCTAGGCATATGGACTTGTAACTTGTAAACCCCACTTGCCCAAGAACAGATACTTCCTGAAAGGCTGGCAGCTGTTGTTGATGGGAGGTCACAGCACATGTTTTCACCTCCCTAAAAAATCTTGACCAACTGCACTGGATGTGTTTGATCACACATAGGCAGAAGGTGCATAGACAGGAAACACATCAGGATGTGCACTTACTCCTTATTGGATGTAGGCAGGAGGTACACAGGCAGGAAATATGTTAAGATATATGCTTGCCCTGATTGGACCCTATGGGAAACACAGCAGCCTGTGGGTTTGCCTTTTTAAGCCTCTGAGAAATGTGACTCTTTGCCATTTCCTGGGAACCCCTGAATGGACCTGGCAAGAGTTCATCATCCTGGACATTATTTAATTAAAGGTTGCTCCAAATTTGGCTCAAAATTGTTGAGCTGGTTTTTCTCACACAGTTCTCTGTTTTAACACTTTCTCAATGGATGTCTGTGTGATACGAGATTATAGCCTGCCTCTTGTTCACTGGAAGTTTGATTCTGCTTGTGCTGCCGTCCAAACTTAGTTGATTTCACAGCAGGTATGGAGAGCTGGGAGGTCAGTTCTTTAGACACTTGGTGTTGATTCTTTTCCTTTTCTTTCTGTTTTTTCAGTTCCTGTCCCTTCCTCCCTCCACTGAAAACACTCCATTTCTATTTCTCATTAGAGAAGAACAGACTTTTAAGAGATAATCATCAAACATGACAAAATAAAATTTACTAAGATAAAGCAAAATCCATCATGCCAAATTTGAACAACGCAACCCAACAAAAAGATAGTCCAAAGAGTATGCACAAGAATCAGAGACCCACTCATTATTAACACTCAGGAGTCCCATAAAAATACTAAACTGAAAGCTATATTATATATGCAGAGGACCTGGTGTCAATCTATGTAGGTACCATGCTTGTTGCTTTGGTGTCTATGAGTTCATATGTGCCTTGCTTGGTTGATTCAAAGGGTCTTGTTCTCCTGGTAGTCCCCATCCCCTCTGATCACTTCCTCTTTCCTAGGGTTCCCTAAGTTCTGAGGGGAGAGATTTGATGTAGACATCTGTGGTAGTTTGAATGTAATTGTCTCCCATAAGCTCACTGGGAGTGGCACTATGAGGCTTTGTCAGAGTAGAAATGGCCTTGGAGGAAGTGTGTAGGTCATTGTGGGGTGGGTTTTGAGATCTTCTACATATTCAAGTCACAGCCTGTGTCCTAGACCACTTCCTTTGCTTGCAGATCAGGATGTAGGACTCTTCAATTTCCTCTCTAGCACTACGTCTGCCATCCACCATGCCACACAATGATAATAAAGAACTAAACATCTAAAGGTATAAGCAACCACAATTAAATGTTTTTCCTTTATAAGAGATAAGAGTTGATGTACTCATGATGTCTCTTTGCAAATAGGAACCCTAACTAAGACAACATCCCATTTTGACTCTCTATCCACCTGATGTCTGGCTTTGAGTCTGTGTATATTACCATCTGCTTCAGGAGGAAACTTCTCTGAGGACAACTGAATTAAGCACTGATCTATTAGTATAGCAGAATATCATTAGGAGTCATCTTATTTATTGGTTTTTATACCAGTAGTATTTGCTTTTATACTAGGTCTCTGGGCTGTCTTGTTTCTACTTCTTCGTAACCCACACAGTGTTGGGTATAGGTTGTTATTCATGGAATGGACCTTAAGTCAAATAAGACATTGGTTGGCTAATTCTACAAGTTCTGGTCTACCAATGCTCTAGCGTATCTTAAAAGCAAGACAGATTGTAGGCCAAAGATTTTGCGATTGGGTTTGTGTTTACATTTCACTTTTAGTAGCCTGAAGCATACTCTCTCATGCCAAAATCACTAGAACATACTGGGGTGAAGGCTCCTCATATGCAGCAGCAAAACTCCAGGTTCAATGAGCTGTGCGGGTATTGTCCTTGACAATGAGACCCCGCTGTCAGTTTGGGGAATGGAAGCCATTGTCTTAGCAACAACCTGGTTTAGGCCAAAAACTCAACTGAAGGGAACTCAGTCCCACTACTGGAAGCCTCATTTGGTGACAAGAAACTGTCAGTTGAGACTCTGAATCCCTCATTATTAGGAGACCTCATTAGGAGTACTTCCATATATTTTAGAAACCTGTAAACTTCCTCTGCATGAGATTTCCATATCATCCTTCAAATGCCCCTCAATTCCAGCTGTGTCTCCCCCACATTCTCTTTCCCAACCTCATTTCCCCTCCCCTGCCACAGAAACTATAAAATTTATTCTACTTATCCCTCCCTGGAGGATCCATTTGCCCACCCTAGACCCTTCCTCTATAACCAACCTCTCTGAGTCTATGAATTGTAACTTGGTTTTCATTTACTTAAGTGAAAATGTCAACTTATAAACAAATACATACCATATTTATCTTTCTCAGTCTGAATTATCTCAATCACAGTGATTTTATTTCTAATTCTATCCATCTCCATGCAAGTTTCATGATATCACTTTTTATTTGTTTGCTTTGTTTTTTGAGACAGGGTTTCTCTATGTAGGGTTTCTCTGTGTAACAGTCCTAACTGTCCTGGAACTAGCTCTTGTGATGGAGGAGGGTCATATGTCTATATGTTACTTTCATTGGTTAATAAAGAGACTGCCTTGGCCTTTTTGATAGGCCAGCCCTTAGGTGGGTGGAAAAGACAGAACAGAATGCTGGGAAGAAAGCAATGAGTCAGACACCATGGCTCTCCTCTCTGAGATGGAGGTGGGTTAGAATCTTCCCAGTAAGCCACGACCTCGTGGTGATATACAGATTATTAGAAATGGCTTAATTAATATGTGAGAGTTAGCTAATAAGGGGCTGAAGACAATGGGTTAGGCAGTGTTTAAATGAATACAGTTTCCATGTAATTACTTATGGTAAAGCTAGCCGGGCGGCACCCAACGTGGTAACTAAATCCACTTAAAAACCTGAGAAGGCTTAAAAATAAGGGAAAGAGAGTTTAACACAGCTTTTTACTGCGCGCTGCAAAGAAATTTCCCTGACTCAGCAGCCATAGCAGGAAAAAAGCTGCGCAGTTTAAAAACGCAGCTTCCTGGGCTGTGCCGCCATTGTAATCTCTGTCTGGCTCCTGCGGGAGACAAAGCTTTTGAATGGAGCATTTGGAGTAAAGTGCTACAATTTGTTTGATGACAACTAAACTCGTTGTGTGCCTAAAAGGAGGTCATTGCATGCTGCGGCTCAGAGGCACAAACGCCTCCGCCATGCTAGTAGTGCAATGTGCAAGGCTCAGAGGCACGAGCGGCTCCACCATGTTGGGCTGAGCGGGGCAAGCAGGCAGTAATTGTTTTTGACCTAGGAATGTCACAGCTTAGATTATTAAGTGGTTAGTGATTTAAAAATGCAAAACAAAAATGCTCCTGGATAGTAAACTATTACAGACTCACAATAGGACAAATTCAGACATAAAAGTCCTCTAAATGGGTCACTGTGTTGGATAAATGTACGTAGGCTTGTGAGAGAGAAGAAAATGAATATAGAGAATAAAGTTAATGCCTTAAAAAAAAGGTAAAGTCTTTAAAGAGACAGCATACAGATAGTTATAGATTAAAAGAAATAAAGAAAAATAAGCCACATAAAAATGGAAAATTCACAGAGAGTCTGGATTATGTACATTGTGTTTTCTTTAAAATTTTTGACTGTGAAGGAGCTAAGTACAGAGAGACATTTTATTTTATGGGCTGCCATGCTAAACCAAAATGGATATAAGGGTATTTATGACTTCAGAATTTGGATCTAAGGATATGATACTTTGGAAAGGAGGTTCTTCTTTTGTTTTCACAGAGGATGAGACCCTGTGGATTGCTTCTATCCCAATATGGTATGATAGACCACGCCCTCCTGAAAAGTTGCTGTGAACACCCTCAAAAAATTACTTCATTCAACTGCCAACTGAGATGAACCTAGCACACAGGTTTTACTGTGAAAGACCTGATTAACAACGCCCCTATACAGCAGGACGAAGTTAGGAGAGAAATAACTGTGTCCATATTCCCTGATATTGTTTATAAATGTTCTTTTACATTTAAAGGAAGATATGATATAGATATGAATAATTTGCATTGGTATGGATTTTAAGGTCAATTTCTTATATGTATACGTATTTCTGATCTTGATTAAGGTATTGTGATTGTGTAGATCATTTAAAAATGTAATGTATAATTAGAAATATAGGTTAATGGATAATCATCAATAATAGTCAAGTTTGTAGTCATGTTAGTTGGATTTTCTGTATATATAGAGATATATTTCAGTTAAATAGGCATTCTTCATATCTTTCAAAGACTACAGAATATGGCATTTTAAATGTTTTAATAACTTAGGGCTTTTCATGACAATGAGACATGTCTGCTTCTGGCAGCATCAATTTACTTCAAGAGGAAGATGGGCATTGAAGAGGCTCCCTATGGAGTTGGTTAGCCATTTGGGCAAGAAACTGCTCTTGCCTGGACTGTTGCATAAACTGGACACAGAGAACCTGCAGAGAGAGGACTGCTGAACTTGCCTAAAGGTGAGATGGTCTTTCGGGGTTCCTGATTCATGAAAGAGTCTGCGAGACATTCTACAGGACACAGCAGATAGTGACTGAACTGCCTTTGAAATTTCCTGCTTCATGGAAATGTCTGCTGGATACTATGGGCCTGTAGGCTGAATATTGATGCCCCAACGGTACAGAGGAACTTTGGGTGACTGTACAGGCAGCAAGATGTCTCTGTCATTTCTAGAGTTTGGAAGTTGCTTATTTCTTGTTTACTTAGGTAATAGTATATCTTTCTGAAGTCTTTGATGGAGTTAAAGAATGGTTAGTTATAGTTATAGTTTTCCTTAGTTATGATAAAAGATAAAATAGATATAAATATTGTAACTGTAATTTTTGCTTGATAACTGTTTTGTTATATGAAATTTTACTGTGTTAATTGAAAGCCTTCCTTTTTTGTTTAAACAGAAAAAGTGGAAATGATGGAGGAGGGTTATCTGTCTATATGTTACTTTCATAGGTTAATAAAGAGACTGCCTTGGCCTTTTTGATAGGCCAGCCCTTAGGTGGGTGGAGTAGACAGAACAGAATGCTAGGAAGAAGGCAATGAGTCAGACACCATGGCTCTCCTCTCTGAGATGAAGGTGGGTTAGAATCTTCCCGGTAAGCCACAAACTCGTGGTGATATACAGAATATTAGAAATGGCTTAATTAATATGTGAGAGTTAGCTAATAAGGGGCTGAAGACAATGGGTTAGGCAGTATTTAAATGAATACAGTTTCCATGTAATTATTTCGGGTAAATCTAGCCGGGCAGGTGGTGGGAAGCGGCCCACCACCCTTACTATACTCTTGTAGACTAGTCTGGCCTCAACCTCACGAGATCCACCTGTCTCTGCCTGCCAAGTTCTGGGATTAAAAGTTTGCACCACCACCCAGCAATGTCACTTTTTTTAACAACTAAGTAATTCTCCATTGTATAAATGTATCACATTTTCTTAATCCATTCTACAGTTGAAGGACATCTGGGTTGTTTCCCATTTCAAGTTATTATGAATAAAGCAGTAATAAACATGGTTGAGTAAGTGTCCTTGTGGTGAGATGGAGCATCTTTTGTATATGCCCAAGAGTTGTATAGCTGCATCTTGAGGAAGAATGATTCCCATCATTATGAGGAGCCACCATATTGATTTTCACAGTAGATGTACAAGATTGCACTACTACAAGGAGTGGATGAGTGTTCCCCTTATTGCACATCATCACCAGCATGAACTGTCACTTGTGTTATTGGTCTTAGCCATTCTGACAGGTGTAAGGTGGAATCTCAAAGCAGTTTTAATGTACATGTCCCTGATGGCTAGAGGTGTTGATGACCTTTCAGGGTTTCTCAGTTATTTGTGTTTCCTCTATTGAGAATTCTCTGTTTAAACTGGCACCCCATTTTTAATTAGATTATTTGGGGTATAGGGTATCTAGTTTATTTATTTATATACTTGAGATATTTGTCCTTTAGCTGATGTGGAGTTGGTAAAAAATATTTTCCCATTCTATAGGCTACCACCTTTTCAGAATTACTGTGCCCTTTGTCTTACAGAAGCTTTTTGGTTTCATGAGGTCCATTTATTAATTGTTGATCTTAATGTATGCACTACCGGTATTCTGTTCAGAAAGTCTCTTCTTGTGCCAATGTGTTCAAGGCTATTTTCCCACTTTTTCCTCTATCAGACTGAGTGTATCTGGCTTTATGTTGAAGTCTTTGATTCACTTGAACTTGAGTTTTGTGAAGGATGATATATATGTATCTATTTGCATTCTTCTCCACGCAGACATCCAGTTTCACCAGCATCATTTGTTGAAGATATTGTCTTTTACAGTGTGTTTCTCTGGCTTCTTTTTTAAAAATCTGGTATGTATTTATGCCTGGTTCTTTAATTCAATTCCATTAATCAACCCATCTGCTTTTATTCAACACCATGGAGTTTTTATTACTATATCTCTGTAGTATGCCTTGAAACCAGGAATGGTGATACCTCCAGCAACTCTTTTTATTGTTCAGGATGTTCTAAGTATTCTGGGTTTTTGTTTCCATATGAAGCTAAGAATTGTCTTTTCAAGGTCTGTGAAAAATTGATATGGAATTTTGATGGGGATTACCTTCAGTCTGTAGATAGCTTTTAGTAGGAAGGCCATTTTCACTGTGTCCAAACCATGAGCATGGGATATGATTCCATGTTTTGCTTTCTTCTTCAAATTATTTTTTCAAAGACCTGTTTTTTATCATACAACTCTTTTATTTGCTTGCATAGAGTTATCCCAAAATATTTTACAACATTTGAAATATTATAAAAGGTTTTGTTCCCTAATTTCTTTCTTAGTCCATTTATCATTTCTGTTTAGGAAGGATACTGATTTTAGAGTTAATCTTCTCTCCAGCTACTTTACTGAAAGTGTTTACCAGCTCTAGAAGTTCCTTGGTGATATTTTAGGGTCACTTATGTATACTATCATATCATCTACAAATAAAGAAACTTGACTTCTTCCTTTCCAACTTGTGTCCCCTTGATCTCTTTCAGTTGTCTTATTTCTCCTGCTAGAACTTCAATTACTATACTAAATAGATATGGAGAGAGTGTTCAGCCTTGTCTTGTTCCTGATTTTAGTGGAATTGCTTTGAGTTTCTCTCCATTTAATTTGATGTTAGTTGTCAGCTTACTGCAAACGGCCTCTTATGCTTTGGTGTGTCCCTTGTATCCCTAATATCTCCAGGACTTTTATCATGATGGTGTTAATTTTTTTTACTGGAGAGATGGCAGTATTTCCCAAAGAGTGGGAACTAAGAAAGTGTACAGATGTCTCTCCTGCCTGCGTCTACTTCATCTGGCTCATCGGGTTTGTGACCCAAACCAGACCTAGGAGTATGCCAAAGGTGAGAAAAGGCAGGGATTTGGAGCAACTGCTATGCTGGTATACAACCTTTGAGACACTATTGACACTGGGAAGTGTGGGTGGGAGGGATTCTGGGTTACTCACCAGGACAGGGTTATTGATGCTCAAGCTCCACAATTCTAGCTAGACCAGAAAGATTGGAGACCAAGCAAAAGGCAAAAGTATTGGCAACTCACCAGGCTGGAGTAGTGTGCAGGCTGAGAGACTAAAGCTAGACCTAGGAGTGTGAGAATAACACAGGTAGGAAGGGATATGGGGCATTTACCTGACAGAGTTGGTATAAAAGCCAATGTTGATAGTGTTTAGAGGGCCCTAAAAAGTTCTTCAGGCAGAGTTTAACTTTTGGCTCAGGAGATCTTAAAACTTAGTGTGGATCCCAGGCTTTCCTTGAATTCAGTTCTCCTATCTTAACCTCTTGAGAGCCAGGAATAAAGGTTTGAACTACTATGTTCAGCTCTAAGATATATGCTTTTTAAAGTTCTTAACTAGTTAAAAATACAACTACTATGAAATGTGGATGACTTTTTCTGTAGAAAAAAAACAGAAACCTTTACAACTAAATTAATAGTTGGTCCTGTTTTTACTTCTGAGCATAATGATGTGAAAATATTAAACATGGAGTTACATGAGAACATATGCTAATTTTAAAATATTTAATCTTCTGAATTGTGTTGCTTCAAATGACTTGTATTAAAATGGATTTCAATTCCAAAGCCATATTTCCCTAATTGTATTATAATCTCACTCATTATTCTAAGCCAAGTAAAATGTACATCATCAAGACCATGCCTATTAAGCCTACTTCATCAAATGTCTGTAACTACAGCATATTTTTCAGCAATGTACAAAAGGAGGAAACGATAAATATACCCCAGGTGTAAGCTTTATGCTCAATAGACTTAAACAAATATTTTTTGAGTCTTAAGATTGTGACACTTTTAATTACATTTTTACTGTTTTGTTCTATTTTCAATTGAAAGCACTGTATATAGATAGGTGCAGGAGAAAACTCTGTACAATAAGATCTAACCATGCCATATGCCCAAAATTCTTTCCATCTATATTTGCAGAGGTGATTTCCTTTTTAGCATTTGGTATTTGAGAGTCTTCTGTTGAGAATTCTGTTTAAAATCTGTACCACATATTTAAATGGGATTATTTGGTATTTTGATGTCTAGTTTCTTACTTTTGTGACAAGAATTTCCCACTCAAAACAGCAGCATAATTGACATTAAAGAAAGCATTAATTTGAACTTAGAGACAAGGGACTCCTGTAAATACTTTGCTCTGGTCACCAATCATAGGCCCTTGGTACTACAGGAGAAATCCCTGTTATTATTGAGATTAAATGACCTGAAAGCTGGGCCACAGGGTGCAGAAGACCCAAGATGGTTTTACTGTGGTTAAAAACAAGTATTACATTCAACATTTCTTGCACACTGGAGCTAGTTAAGAAGACTGGCATTCCCATAGCTCTCTTAGCTCAGGAGAAGTACCAGGGCTTCTGGTTGGTGATCACGCTACCCAGTCTTCTTCAATTTCCCAAAATTCAGTAGCATGTTCCACTGAGATGTTCTGAAGATGGCTCTCCAGATTTCATCTGTGTCCCAGTACATTGAAGATGGAAGCAAGCCATTTTTTGTCCCCCCAAAAAGCACCCAGTATTCCCAATATTGCTTTATTTCTATATTTTCATGTGAAAATGAAATGATTGAATTTCCTAAGTGTTATTTTGGCCCTTTTAAATATATTCAATAAAATACATTTGAGCATCTGCATATGCATCCTCTTAACAACGGTAACCTGTCACAAGAATGGCAAAAGATGTTTTCTCAAAGTTATATAAAGTAACTTGTTTTCAAGAAAAATATCTATATATCACCTTAAAAGCTAAGTGAACATGCCATTTTAATAAAGGGGATTAGAAAAGTTTGACAAACTGAAGCACTTTCAATTTTAGTATAAAAATGGATTTGAGAAAAGGAATAAAACAACATGTGTATTTCTCTGAAAATAAAAAAAAATAATTTTTTGAGAGACAAAGTCTTGCTATGTTGCACAGGCTGATCTCAAATTGACTATGCAGTCTATCGAGCTGAGATCTTTCTACTGCAGCTTCCTAATGCTGGAATTACAAACTTGTGTCATAGGATGTAAGTAATGTCTATATTTGTTTGCTAAAAGAAGGCAGTATGATTTCTTTTAAGTATGGGAGATGCAATACAAGAAGATTAGATTTGTTGCCTAAGAAAAATCATGGAAAATGGTGTCAAAATTGCATGCCAGTTAGAAAACTAAGTATCATTCCCGTGGGAGTGCTGCCCTTTGAAAACTAGCCACTCAGTGAGCATTTGCTATGTATCAGGCACTCCACTTTAGCTGCTCATTTCATTAAAATCTCACTATTATCCTAAGAGATTGATATCTGTTTATCGATCTTAGAGTTGAAAATTCTGAGGGTGCTGCCATTAACTTGTTTATACATGGCACAATCAGTAAGTATGGTAGAAATTCAGCCAGCACTGCCCATGCTATGAATTGGCAAACTCCAAAGCCAGTGACTCCTGTCCATGAATGTTGCTTCTCTCTTCAACCACCACACATTGCAAAGAGTACAAACCTCAGTATTAATAGAGATTATTCCCAGTGACCACCAAGAACTCTGGCAGAGCCAAGTTTAATAAAAACTAATAGAATTAGTTTCTAGTTCCTTAATGAGTCATAGTCATTGATAAGAATTCTGAATTGATTTTCAACTAATTTTAATTACAAATGCTTTAATTACTTATTAACATGTCTTCCTTGCCTTAGTACAAGACCCATGGGAACAAGAAAAATGTCAGCCTTCACTCGGTGCTTAGTCTCAGCACTGAGTACAATAGCTAATACCTAAACCTTTGTGGTAAGAGTAACTGGTAGGGCAGGGACAGACTTGTAAGTGACCCAAATTCCAAGTCCCTAGCCTGCTATCCTTCCCTTCATGCTTCGTGCCACCTAAACAGAGCTTGCTGATGTCCTCACAACCTTTCTATAATTCACATTTGAGACTGTCACATTAAGTAGCACAGGGAGAGTCTTTGACACTGCAGATGCTTTATGAATATAAATAAATAAATTCCTCTATAAAAAGATACTTGCAACTCTGTTCCAATGTCTTAAACTTGGTTGGTTCATCAGCTCCCCCTCACCCCGTTGGTACATTCCCTCCCTCACACTTCACTGACTTTTAGGTTGTAATTCTCAGAAATTTTCTCAGGTCTCCCAGAGCCAGAAGAGGTCCCTCTGCCCTACTTTTCTGTATCATTACACAGTTACTGCTAATGCATCAGTTACTAGCTAATTTTCTCCCAGTTAAAAGTAAGCGGATGCAGAAACTGTCTGGTTTCCTCATTGACTCTGTGCTTGCCAGAGGACTGGTGCTCAGAATTTGTGAAAATAAAGAATTATGAATAAATAAAAGAAGGAATAACAGCTTGAATTTCTTCTCCAAAATTTCAATGAAATTTTCACTACTACTTTTCAAGCAGTTAGACTATAATGAAAAACAATAGCTTTAAAAGTGTTGCACACGCATACACATCAGACACATAGCCTATCGTGGGGATAGTAAAATACACATATGTAAGTAGTTACTGTTAGCTCTGTATATAAATGAGCTTGTATTATAATACAATAATTGTTAGTTATTTGAAAATTTAAAAGTTTTAAATTTAAAAATTTAAAAGTGTAAATAATAGCCACCATTACCAAAGTCTACACTTTGAGATAAACACATGCTGTCTCATTCAAATCCCATTACTAAGCTCTGAAATAGATCATACAAGAACTTCTCAGAGAAGGAAACCAAGACTCAGCATGAGAGATAAGGACCTGTCCACAGCAGTAAAACCAGAGAGCTTTCCCCAGTCTGGCCTTCCTCTGAGTAGTTGTACTTCTACAGTCACACCACGGAAGGAAGAAATTTACCAGAGGGAGTACGGAGTCACTGTCACCTCTGTCTTAGTCTAATAAACATGGGTTATAGCTGCTACAGCAAAATGCCTGTGGGTTGATAGAACAGTACTGATTCAGGAAACTCAGCTCCACACCCAAGGTAATCCTTAAAGCATACTGAGTTACACCAGGTGGTGGTGGCACACACCTTTAATCCCAACTGGGGAGGCAGATGCAGTCGGATCTCTGTGAGTTTGAGGCCAGCCTGATCTACAAGAGCTAGTTCCAGGACAGGCACCAAAAGCTACAGAGAAACCCTGCCTCGAAAAATTTAAAAAAAAAAAAAAGATACTCACCAATCAACTATGCATGAGTGACTTAATAACAAACTTAATGCTTCTGATTTCTTCATATGTCAAGTCTCAATGTAAGACCTACTCATTTGCAATTTTTTGGTATCTGAGATTCTACTCAACCTGCTGTTCAAATACAGCCTGTTATCATTTTTGTCTAACCCACAAGCTAAGAATGAGTTAATATTTCTAAATGGTTAAAATAATTTCAAATAAAATATTGCATGAAATATATACCATATGCAACATGAAAATGACATGAAAGTCAAATTTCAGAGCTGTAAATAAATTTTCATTCAAGTTCAGCCATGCTGATCTGTTTACATCAACAGCTTCTTTTACACAACACCAGCAGAGGCATGCAGTTGTGACAGAGATGGTGTGGCACCTTCATGCATATTGCTCTGCACACCTGCTAAGGCATCATTTAGAATCCATCAGCATTTCTACTATCACAGAAATTGCCATGCCACATTTTTATATGATTGCAGAGTACACCTGAAATGCGCAAACAGGAGAAAAGTGGACTTAAAATGCTCCATATTTAGGATACACTGCAAAGTACATTGTTTTGTTATTAAATTAGAAGAAAAATCATTTTATTTATTATGCCAAGACTTAAATACTGTAGTAAAGAAAATGATCAGTAGCAGGTTAAATGATATCATGATATTTTTAACTCACATTCCAGGGAAGGAATGTCACAAAAAATTGCAAAGTCACACCAAAAAAAATCATAATGTATAAATATAAATAAAACCACAGCCAAACTAAATTTCTATGTGGTTCATTTGTTTTGTCAAAGAAAACAAAGCCATTTAGCAAAAGTGAGATAGCAAAATCATGTATTACTTTAGTAACTGAATAAGTGTATCAAGAGAAAACAAGCTTGTTTTATCTCCTAGTTAGAACAGTTGTTCAGAGTTAAACACATTAACTCAATAACCAAGCTAAACTCGAGGTTGGACTACAGATGTAGCTCACAGGGACACACTTGGCCTTGTTGTGGGAATTCATTCTGCCAATAGTTTTAGAGTACCGGTCTTAGGGCATGGTTTCTGCATGCCAATGTGGTCTCTTGCTCTCTTGTGTGGTGGTCAGAGATGAGATTACTGAATTCAGGGCAGAACAGAAGACCATGGTGGTTCTCTACTTTGTTGCTATTTATAAGTGCTCCCTAATAAATCTTTGTTACCCTTTTATTAAGGTCTTGTGGATTAACTTAACTTCATTTACATTTGGCGCCCAACATGGGGCTCAAACCCACAACCCTGAGATTAAGAGTCTATTGCTCTACAAACTAAGCTAGTGAGCTGCATTCTAAGACCAACTGACTTCCCAGAGCAGCATGCCATCCTTCATGCCTACTTCAACTTTTGACACCCTGGCCCCTGTGGCCCTACTCATGCCACTGCTACCAATGCCTTTCCTCCCATCCCCATGTTGCTCTCACCTGGTAGCCTGTGCTTGCACCAGCTCCCAGTTCTGAGCTCCCAGCAGCCCAGTCACACAGTCGTGGACTGTTTGGTCACAGAAGCCAGCAGCTACACACAGCTGTGTGTCCTTCCGTGCCTGGAAACCAAATCTGTGCCATTTGGTTTGTTTAAGTTTGACTTAAGAATTCAAAGATCAGCCAACATCAGGAGTGGAGTGTCCCAGGACCTGCTTTGGTAGGACACCTATGACACCTGCTGGCCAAATATTGTCATTGCATTTTAAATTTGCCAGGGTAGACTAGCCACCTATACTCCCCCATATCCATATCTCTTCTGACTGATTAATTAAGAGCCTAGGGCACTAGGACAATCTCCCCAAGATTTTATTTGAGGTAAACTAATGGATTTTTTATATTTAAGCTGAAACATCTATTTATTTATTTATTTATCTTACAATTTGAAAACTACTCCCATGCCCATAACCAATAATATCACCATCCAGGAATTTAAAAACCATTTTGTTTCTATTATGGATAGAATTTTAGAAGAGATATACAACCTACCTGGGATGTATACATCCTTAGCCATAGTTGCTATCATATTCATATCATATCCTTAAAAATGGTTTGATAAAAGAACCAAGAAAAAGAAACTTATGAAAATGTACAGATTTTACAGAATTTACATGAGAGATTAGCTGAAAGGATTCATTTCATTGAGAATAATAATAATAATTTGGTAAGCAAAGTTCACTCCATGGAACATGGAAATAAAAATTAACAGAAAAAATCTTTCCATGACAAAGGATTATGATAAATTAACAAATAGAACATGACTTTTTGGAAGGTAATCTGCATTCCATCCAAATAATCTCTAAAGATATCATTGATCAATAAAATGAAATCACTAAAATCCTATGAAAATGATAAAAAATAAGAATCTGATTGATCTAATGAAATTGCTGGAATCATTCACAGTTCAGAAAATTCAAACTCTACAGAAAACAGTGACAAATACACTTCAGATCTTAGAAGAACTTGTCAAACTGATAAATAGGTCTTTGTGGCACAGGTGAAAGGGATTAAAGGGACTTAACATTGCTAGTACCTCTCAGAGTCAGAGATGATTTACCAAAAGTTATAATTACTTCCCCTGCTATGATCAATCCTGCCACTATTTCTGAAAAGCTAACAAATATTAAATATCCAGAATTATATACAGAATGTAAGTGGGAGTCTTTACATATGTAAGAATTAAGAGATATTTAAAAAGCAATAGTTTCTTATGGTATTCATTCAGCATATTTGAGGCAGTAGCTAAATACATGGTCTTCAAGAAATAGGATTATCCAAAGTGGCTGGATTCAACTATACTTAGCAGTTTTAAAACATGGTCCTCAGTTATAATGGAGGAGCTATTGGAGCGAAAAAGCAAAGGCCCTTGAATATCAAGATAAAATCAGAGGCTATGAAATTTCCAAAGATCAACTTCTTGGTGAGTTCATTATGCTAAATAATCAGGCTATATCAAATGAACACATCTTGTCCCTATGCTGTGCAGCAGCCTTAAATGTTTGGGATAGGATTCAAGAACCATGAAAAAAAAGAAACAAGTCATATACTAAAGTTATACAAGGCCAAAGAGAACCCTTCAGTGACATTTTGCAAAGATTGACTAAAGTTATACTTATAGGGGGTAACAGATCCAGAATCTAGATGAGTATTCATAGAATCTTTGGCTTTTAAAAATGTTAATTTCAAATACAGAGAGATAATTGGACCTTTGAAGAGCAGATCAGCACTAATGGATGAATAAATCTTGCACACACTGTTCAGGCTCTTGACTATAATAATGAGACCTGGGAAGGAGAGATGATTTTCAATGACTTGAAGAGACATCAAAATACCAAATGCTTTAATTGTGGTAGAATAGTCCATCTGAGAAGAAATTACAGACAGGGCATTCCTAGAAATAATATTTCTTCTGGGAATGACCCGAATAAGCCCCAACTTTCTGGATTATGCAAAAGATGTGTCGAAGGCTGACACTCCACCAATGAATATAGATAAACAAGAGATAAACAAGGCAACACTTTACCATTGGTTCCGGAGAAGCTAAATGCTGGACATATTGAAGAATCTACCAGCCCTAAGAATTCTCCTGGTTTTGTTATTAAAAAGAAATCTGGAAAATGGAAAAACCTGACAGACCTAATATAAAATGTATATTTATATACATTTTATAAATATGTAAAAATTTATATATTTACATAAATAAAGTAACTCAGGCAATGGGCTTTCTATAGCCTGCAATGCCTTTGTCTTCTCTGTTACCTAAAGAATGGCCAATTATAAGTATTAACTTAAAAGACTGTTTCTTCACTACTAAAGCTTAAATCACATATTAAACCCCAAACATTAACAGTGGGAAACTTCAGCACCCCACTCTCATCAATGGACAGGTCTGACAGACAGAAAATTTGAAAATAAATAAAGGAACTATCAGATGTTATGACTCAAATGGACTTTACAGACATCTACAGAACATTCTATCCAAACATAAAAGAATAAGCCTCCTTCTCAGTACCTCATGGAACCTTCTCAAAAATTGACAACATACTAGGTAACAAAGCAAACCCCAACCGATACAAAAAAAAAACTGGAATAACACCATGTATCTTAATAGATCACCATGGCTTAAAATTGGAATTCAACAACATCACTAACTTTAGAAATCCGACAAACACATGGAATCATCAAGTCATATTTCTAAAACTATACTCTACAAAATTAGAAAACTTATAGGAAATGAACAATTTTCCAGATAAATGTCACTTGCCAGAATTAAATCAAGACCAGATAAGCAAATTAAATAAACCTATAACTGTTAGGTCATCAAAAGTTTCTTAACCAAAAAAAGTACAAAACCAGATAATTTCAGCACAGAATTCTACAAGATTTTCAAAGAAGAATTATTACCAATACTCTTCAAATTGTTCCACATAGTAGAAACAGAAGAAATATTGCAAAACTCTTTTTATGAGATTACAATTACCCTGATACCCAAATCACACAAAGACATTACTAAGAAAGAGAATTACAGACCATTCTCACTCAAGAACATTAATGCAAAAATACTCAATAAAATACTGGCAAACCAAATCCAAGAACACATCAGAAAAATCATCCACCATGACCAAGTATGCTTCACCTCAGAGATACAGAGATGGTTCAACATATAAAAATCTGTCAGTGAAATCCACCATATAACAAACTGAAAAAAACTGTGATAATCTCATTAGATGCTGAAAAAGTCTTCAACAAAATACCACATCCCTTCATGATAATGGTCTTGGATAGAGCAGGAATACAGGAGCATATCTAAACATAATAAAGTCAATATACAACAACTCAACAGGCAACATCAAATTAAATGGAGAGAAATTGAAAGCAATCCCACTGAAATCAGGAACAAGACAAGGTTGTACAATTTCTTGATTTCTATTCAATATAGTACAACAAAAGTAGATCAAGGGGGATACAAATAGGAAAAAGAAGAAGTCAAACTCTCCCTATTTGCTCATGATATTATAGTTTATATAAGTGACCCCAAAAATTCTACCAAGGAACTTCTACAACTTATAAATAGTGTGATACATTTACACAATAGAAAAAAATAATGACATCTTGAAACTGTGGGCAAATGGATGAATCTGGAAAACATCATATAGTGAGGTAACCCAGACCCAGAAAGACAAATATCAGATGTACTTACTCATAAGTGGTTTTTAGACATAAAGCAAAGAAAAAACAGCCTACAATTCACAATCCCAGGGAATCTAGACAACAAAGAAGACCCTACTAGAGATATACATGAACCTAATCTACATGGGCAGTAGTAAAAGACAAGATCTCCTGAGTAAATTGGGAACATGAGGACCATGGAAGAGGGTACAAGGGGAGGGGAGAGGAAAGGAAGGGAGTGAAGAAAAATATATAGCTCAATAAAAACATTTTTTAAATAAAAACTGTTTTCTCGCTATACCTTTACATGAAAAAGAGAGAGAAAATTTTGCCTTCATGGTGCCTAAATATAATAATTATCAGTTGATCAAGAGATATCAATGAAAGATTCTCTCACAGGGAATGTCAAATAGCTTAACCCTATGCCAATATTTTGTGGAAAAACTGTTGGAAATAATTTGTGTATAGTCTCCACAATTTTTAATTTACCATTATGTGGATGATATTTTATTGGTTGATTCAAAAATAAAACTTTAGAAAAAATGTTCAAAGAGCTAGAGAAAGTTTTGCATCACTGAGAATTACAAATTGTTCCTGAAATAAATACTGAGAGGAGATTCTATTAATTACTTAGGATATAAAATAGGTCACCAAAAAAAATAGACCATAAAAGGTACAGATGATGAGAGATAGACTACTACACAAGGTACTAATCATGAAAGATCAATTGCAGACTCCTAATGATTTTCAAAGATTGCTGGGGGAGATTTCCTATCTAATGTCTACTGTTGAAGTAGAAAGACTTGAACTGAAAAAATTAGATTAGACCCTAGAAGGCAGCAATGAGTTAAATAGTCCAAGGGAATTTTCAGCTGAAGTTGAAAGAGAATTGGCTCTAGTGAAAAAGAAAATAGGAGATGCAAATGTGGATCACGTGGATCCAAAGCTTAACTGTGTTCTGGACATAACACCCCCGAGGGAATCCTCTTCAGATATTTTGATGCAGAGGGAAGATACTTTATTAGAACGGATATTTCTACTACATAAACAGAGTAAGAAATTAAAGACTTCTGTGGAAAATATTTCTGACTTGATTTTAAAGGGAAAATTACAACTTCAGCAATTGACAGGAATGGACCTAGCAGAAACTATAATACCTTTAACTAATGAAGAAATTTTTCTCTTTACAGAAAGACAGTGAATATTGGCAAAGAACTTGAAGCAACTTTGGGGGAAAAATTAACAACAATTATCCCCAAAGTGAGAAAATTACATTCATAAAACTTCATAAAAAGAATTATATTCATTAGGTCCTTCCACACGTTGTAAGGAAAGCACCAATCTCTGGAGTGCCTATGTTCTATACTGACACACATAGATCTGGAAAGGCTGGATATAAATCAGGAAATTCAAGCAAAGTTGTTCAAAGCCCTGTGAAAAAAATCAGAATTGTATGCCACTCTCATGGTACTAACGGATTTTACAAACCCTATAAATATAGTTACTGATTCTCAACATGCAGAAAGAGTTGTTTTACATATTGGAACTGCTGAATATATTCCTGATGAATAACCTCATTATTTATACAATTACAGGAAATAGTAATAGGAATTATCATATATATATATGTGTGTGTGTGTGTGATATATATGATGTGAGATATATATATATCTCACATCAGATCTCATACAGGTCTGCCAGTTCCTCTAGCACAAGATAATGATAAAATTGATTGGTTATTAATAGGGAGTATGCTTGACGTCTCAGAAATTCATAAAAAACAGTATGTTAATAGCAAAGGTTTAGAAAAGGATTTTTCTATCATTTGGCAACAAGCCAAGGAAACCATTTTTAAAAAAATATCCTACTTATTCCTTCTATAACCAAATTCCTTTACTGCAGGAAGCAACCCTAAAGGTATGCAAAGAAATAAAATGTGGCATATGGATATGTTTCATTTTGCAGAATTTGGAAAACTAAAATATGTATACCATACAACAAACATGATTTCAGGATTTCATGGGGAACTGCTTTGAATTTTGAAAAGGCTGATTTTGTAATTACACACCTATTAGAAGTTACGGCCATCATAAGTATACCTACACAAATTAAAACTGACAGTGCCCCAGCATGTGTCTCTAATAAAATTAAATAGCTTTTGAATATTATTAAGTATATTACAGGTGTAATATACAATCCTACAGGGCAAGTGGTTGTTGAGAGATCTAATTGCATTTTAAAAGAAATGCTTAATAAACAAATAGGGGGAACCAAGACACTCCGAGATAGATTGTGTAATGCTTATTAGCCTTGAATTTTCTTAATGCTAATGAGAAAGGAACAACAGCTGCTGAGAGACATTGGACATAGAAACAAATTTCTGAGCTAAATCAGTCTCTGTATTTCAGAAACGTGTTGACCGTGGAATGGAAACCAGGAGATGTGCTACACTGGGGAAGGGATTTTGCTTTTGTTTCCACAGGAGAAAGAAAAAGCTATGGATACCATCAAAATTCTGATTCAATTAAAACAGAAAAAAACCTCTTGATAAGGAGAAATGGTAGCTTATTCACTGATATGACAATCCTACAAGTCATAAGGAAAACACGCAAGGGTTGGGGCAGGTTTCTGTTTTTGTCTTTACAGAAAAATAGAAATACCCATCTTCAGGAAATCAAAAGACCTTGAGCATCTAGATATCTAAAGAATAAAGGAAAGCTATCTGGAAAAAAATTATCAAATAAAATCTAATCTATAGTACCAATATTCTCTTCAGGGTAAAATCTCACTACCAAAGGGAATATATGCAGGAGTCTGACTCTATTTGTGATTGAATATTCTTTGCTATTAAAAGACATTGCATGCAAAATTCAAGATGTCATTGTTTTTTACCGCTGAGTAAAACTCTAATGTGTATATGTTCCACACCTTCTTTAACCATTCTTCTATTGAGGGGCACATAGGTTGTTTCCAGGTTCTGGCTATTACAAATAGTGCTGCTATGAACATAGTTGAACAAATGCTTTTGTAGTATGATAGGGCATCTCTTGGGAATATTCCCAAGAGTGGAATTGCTGGATGTTGAGGGAGGTTGACTCCCAGTTTCCTGAGAAAGCGCCACACTGATTTCCACAGTGGCTGCACAAGTTTGCATTCCCACCAACAATGGATGAGTGTTCCCCTCACTCCACATCCTTTCCAGCGTAGGCTATCATTGGTGTTTTTGACTTTAGCTAATCTGACCGGTGTAAAATGGTATCTCAAAGTGGTTTTGATTTGCATTTCCCTGATCGCTAAGGAGGTTGAGCATGACCTTAAGTGTCTTTTGGCCATTCAAAATTCTTCTGTTGAGAATTCTCTGTTCAGTTCAGTACCCCATTTTTTAATTGGGTTAATTAGAGTTTTAGTGTCTACTTTCTTGAGTTCTTTGTATATTTTGGTGATCAGACCTTTGTCTGATGAGGGATTGGTGAAGATCTTCTCCCAGTCAGAAGGTAGCCTTTTTGTCTTACTGACAGTGTCCTTTGCTTTACAGAAGCTTCTCAGTTTCAGGAGGTCCCATTTATTCATTGTTTCTCTTATTGTCTGTGCTACCGGGGTTCTACTTAGGAAGCGGTCTGCTGTGCCTATGTCTTGTAGACTACTTCCCACTTTCTCTTCCATCAGGTTCAATGTGGTCACATTAATATTGAGGTCTTTAATGCATTTGGACTTGAGTTTTATGCATGGTGATAGATATGGATCTACTTTCATTCTTCTACAGGTTGACATACAGTTTTGCCAGCACCATTTGTTAAAGATGCTTTCCTTCTTCCATTGTATACGTTTAGCTCCCTTGTCAAAAATCAGGTAGAAAATGCTTTAGTGAGTGAGGTAACCCAGACCCAAAAAGAGGAATATGGTATGTGCTCACTCATAAGTGGATTCTAGCCATAATTAAAGGTCTTTGAGCCCATAATTAGTGATCCGAGAGAAGCTAAATAAGAAAGTGAACCTGAAGAAAATCATATAGTTATCCTCCTGGATATTGGAAGAAGACAAGATTGTCAGGCAAACTTGGGTGCATGGGGGGTGCTGGAAGTAAGGGGAATTGGGTAGAGAGAAGGGAGAAGGGGAGGATTGGGGATAGTTTGGGGGAATGGGATGGGTGGGATGGAGGAAGGATGGATATGGGAGCAGGGAAGTAAATATCTCAACTAAGGGAACCATTTTACGGTTTGTAAGAGACTTGATTCTAGAGGGGGTCCCAGGTCCAAGGAGAGATACCCAGATTGTTCCCTGGGCAGCAGAGGAGAGGGTGCATGAACTGGCCTCGTCCTATAACCATACTGATGAATATTTTGCATATCACCATAGAACCTTTATCTGGGCGATGGATGGAGATAGAGACAGAGTCCCACATTAGAGCACTGGACTTAGCACCCTAGGTCCAAATGAGGAACAGAAGGAGGGAGAACGTGAGCAAGGAAGTCAGGATCACAAGGGGTGCATCCACCCACTGAGACGGTGGGACTGATCTAATGGGAGCTCACCAAGGCCAGCTGGACTGGGAGTGATAAAGCATGTGATCAAAATGGACACTCTGACCCACCAGCCATCCCAGCTTCCATTCAGAGGGACATCGGAGGGGTGAGTTTGCTTCGGGCCTGCGGCAGGGGCCCGACGAGGAGGAGCTCGGACTTTCCCTGACCCCATAGACTCCCAGGTCACCCTGCAGTGCTGGCTCCACCCTGCTAAGCTCTCCCGCCTGCCATCCCAGCTTCCATGCAGGTACAAATTCCTATATTTCTCCCTTCCCACTGGGGCCATAAAATTTCCCCAGCTCAGCTGCCTTGCATGCTGAGCCTGCACTATAGGCGCATCCCGGAAAGAGGGAGTGCCTGTGCTTCAATAGCCTGCCTGAGGAAAGGTAGGCATTCTATCAGTGAATTCCCTGCCCAACAAGGGAACCTGACCCGCTACCAGAAGTTCCAATAGAGAGCATTTGAAGGAAGAGATGGGCAGACGCCAAGGCAAGACCTCCTCCAACAATCTGAAAAACAACATGAAAACACCAGATACCAACGACCCTACAATAGAAGGACTTGAACACTCTAACCCAGAAGAAGTGGGAAAAAGTGTCATTATGAAAGCAATAGAGTCCCTTAAACAGGATATGAATAACTCCCTTAAAGAATTGGATGAGAAATATAACAAAAAGTTTGAAGAAATAAGTATAGAAATGGATGAGAAATATAACAAAAAGTTTGAAGAAATAAGTAAATCTGTGAATGATACCCTGAGAAACCAAGAAAAAACAAACAGGTAAAGGAAACAGTCCAAGAATTGAAAACTGAAATGGAGGCAATGAAGAAAACACAAACCGAGAACCGGCTGGATATGGAAAACCTAGGTAAACGAACGGAGACTACAGAATCAAGTATAACCAATAGAATACAAGAGATAGAAGAACGAATCTCAGATTCTGAAGATACCATAGAGAAAATAAATGCTCTGGTCAAAGAAAACGGCAAATCCAACAAATTCTCTTCACAAAACATTCAGGAACTCTGGGACACAATAAAAAAAAAACCAAATCTAAGAATAATAGGGATTGAAGAAGGAGAAGAACTGCAGATCAAAGGCCCAGAAAATATATTTAACAAAATTATAGAAGAAAACTTTCCCAATCGAAAGAATGATATTCCTATGAAGGTTCAAGAAGCATAGAGAACACCGAATAGAATGGATAAAAAAAAAAATCCCCTCGCCATATAATAATCAAAACAAAAAACATCCAGATTAAAGAAAGAATATTAAGAGCTGCAAAGGAAAAAGGTCAAGTGTCTTATAAAGGTAAACCTATCAGGCTTACACCAGACTTCTCTATGGAAACCAGGAAAGCAAGAAGGTCCTGGATAGAGGTACTGCAGAAACTAAGAGACCATGGATGCAAACCCAGACTACTATACCCAGCCAAGCTATCATTCACTATCAACGGAGAAAACAAAATATTCCAGGATAAAAATAAATTTAAACAATTCGTAGCCACAAATCCAGCCTTACAGAAAGTAATAGAAGGAAAATCGCAACCCAAGGAATCCAACATTGCCATCACTGCCTATAATAACCCAGACATCTAGTGACCCTTCACAAACAAAACTCAAAGAAGAAAAACACACAAACTCTACTACACACACACACAAAAAAAATAATAATAACCAGAATCAACAACCACTGGTCATTAATATCACTTAATATTAATGGACTCAACTCACCTATAAAAAGGCACAGACTAAGAGACTGGATAAGAAAACAGTATCCAACATTCTGCTGTTTACAAGAAACACACCTCAACCACAAAGATAGACATTTACTCAGAGTAAAGGGTTGGGAAAAGGTTTTCCAAGCAAACGGACCTAAGAAACAAGCGGGTGTGGCCATTCTAATATCTAACAAAATTGACTTCAAACTAAAATCAATCAGAAGTGATGGAGATGGACATTTAATACTCACAACAGGAACAATTCATCAGGAGGAAGTCTCAATCCTGAATATCTATGCCCCTAATATAAAAGCACCCACTTATGTAAAAGAAAAACTTTTAGAACTCAAGGCAGTCATGAAACCACACACACTAATAGTAGGAGACTTCAACACACCTCTCTCACCAATGGACACGTCAATCAGACAGAAACCCAACAGAGAAATAAGAGAATTACTAGAAGTAATGAATCAAATGGACTTAATAGACATCTATAGAACATTCCACCCAAAAAGGAAAGAATATACCTTCTTCTCTGCAGCTCATGGAACCTTCTCGAAAATTGACCACATACTCGGTAACAAAGCAAACTTACACATATACAAAAAAAAATATTAGTAACCACCTGTGTCTTGTCGGATCACCACGGAATAAAGGTAGAATTCAATAACAATTCGAACACCAAAAAGCCTACAAACGTGTGGAAGTTGAACAGTCAACTACTGAATCATCCCTGGGTCAAGGAAGAAATAAAGAAAGAAATTAAAGTCTTCCTTGAATTTAATGAAAATAAAGACACAACATACTCAAACCTATGGGACACAATGAAAGCAGTGCTAAGAGGAAAGTTCATAGCACTACGTGCCCAATTAAAGAAAACGGAAAAAGTACATATTGGAGACTTAACAGCACACCTAAAAGCTCTGGGAAAAAAAAGAAGCAGACTCTCCCAGGAGGAGTAGAAGACTGGAAATAATCAAACTGAGGACTGAAATCAACAAAATAGAAACACAGAAAATAATCCAAAAAAATCAACGAAACAAAAAGTTGGTTCTTGGAGAAAATCAACAAGATTGACAAACCCCTAGCCAAAATAATCAAACGGCAGAGAGAGAACACTCAAATTAATAAGATCAGAAATGAAAAGGGGGACATAACAACAGACACAGTGGAAATTCAGAGAATCATTAGATCTTATTACGAGAGTTTATATGCCACAAAGTTGGAAAATGTACAAGAAATAGATTGGTTTTTAGATAAATACCATTTACCAAAGTTAAATCAAGACCAGGTGAACAATCTAAATAGACCTGTTAGTCACGAAGAATTAGAAGCTGTTATCAAAAACCTCCCTACCAAAAAAAGCCCAGGGCCAGATGGTTTCAATGCAGAATTCTACCAGAACTTCCAAGAAGAGCTGATACCTATACTCCTTAAGGTATTTCACAATATAGAAACAGAAGAGTCATTGCCAAACTCTTTTTATGAAGCTACAGTTACCCTGATACCAAAACCACATAAAGACACAACCAAGAAAGAGAATTACAGGCCAATCTCACTCATGAACATCGACGTAAAAATTCTCAACAAAATCCTGGCAAACCGATTCCAGGAAAAAATTAGAAAAATTATCCATTATGATCAATTAGGCTTCATTCCAGAGATGCAGGGCTGGTTCAATATACGCAAATCCATCAATGTAATCCATCATATAAATAAACTGAAAGAAAAAAACCATATGATCATCTCACTAGATGCTGAAAAAGCATTTGACAAAATTCAACATCCCTTTATGATAAAGGTGTTGAAGATATTGGGGATACAAGGATCATACCTAAATATAATAAAAGCTATTTACAGCAAGCCGACAGCTAACATCAAACTGAACGGAGAGAAACTCAAAGCCATTCTATTGAAATCAGGAACAAGACAAGGCTGTCCACTCTCTCCATACCTCTTCAATATAGGGGATTCGAATTGGAAAGGAAGAAGTTAAACGCTCGTTATTTGCAGACGATATGATAGTATACATGAGAGACCCCAATAACTCTACCAAAGAACTCCTACAGCTGATAAACACCTTTAGTAATGTGGCAGGATACAAGATCAACTCCAAAAAATCAGTTGCCCTCCTATACACAAAGGATAAAGAAGCAGGGAGGGAAATCAGAGAAACTTCACTTTTCACGATAGCCACAAATAGCATAAAATACCTTGGGATAACTCTGACCAAGGAAGTGAAAGACCTATTTGACAAGAACTTTAAGTCTTTGAAGAAAGAAATTGAGGAGGATACCAGAAAATGGAAAGATCTCCCTTGATCTTGGATTGGGAGGATCAACATAGTAAAAATGGCAATTCTACCAAGAGCAATCTATAGATTCAATGCAATCCCCATCAAAATCCCATCAAACTTCTTCACAGACCTTGAGAGAATAATAATTAATTTTATATGGAAAAACAAAAAACCCAGGATAGCCAAAACAATCTTATATAATAAAGGAACTTCTGGAGGTATAACCATCCCTGACTTCAAACTCTAATACACAGCTACAGTATTGAAAACAGCTTGGTACTGGCATAAGAACAGAGAAGTCGACCTATGGAATCGAATAGAAGACCCAGATATTAACCCACAAACCTATGAACACTTGATTTTCGACAAGAGGGCTAAAGGTATGCAATGGAAGAAGGAAAGCATCTTTAACAAATGGTGCTGGCAAAACTGTATGTCAACCTGTAGAAGAATGAAAGTAGATCCATATCTATCACCATGCATAAAACTCAAGTCCAAATGCATTAAAGACCTCAATATTAATGTGACCACATTGAACCTGATAGAAGAGAAAGTGGGAAGTAGTCTACAAGACATAGGCACAGCAGACCACTTCCTAAGTAGAACCCCAGTAGCACAGACAATAAGAGAAACAATGAATAAATGGGACCTCCTGAAACTGAGAAGCTTCTGTAAAGCAAAGGACACTGTCAGTAAGACAAAAAGGCTACCTTCTGACTGGGAGAAGATCTTCACCAATCCCTCATCAGACAAAGGTCTGATCTCCAAAATATACAAAGAACTCAAGAAACTAGACACTAAAACTCTAATTAACCCAATTAAAAAATGTGGTGCTGATCTGAAGAGAATTCTCAACAGAAGAACTTCGAATGGCCAAAAGACATTTAAGGTCATGCTCAACATCCTTAGTGATCAGGGAAATGCAAATCAAAACAACTATGAGATACCATTTTACACCAGTCAGATTAGCTAAAGTCAAAAACACCAATGATAGCCTATGCTGAAGAGGATGTGGAGAGAGGGGAACTCACATCCATTGTTGGTGGGAATGCAAACTTGTGCAGCCACTGTGGAAATCAGTGTGGCGCTTTCTCAGGAAACTGGGAGTCAACCTCCCTCAACATCCAGCAATTCTACTCTTGGGAATATACCCAAGAGATGCCCTATCATACTACAAAAGCATTTGTTCAACTATGTTCATAGCAGCACTATTTGTAATAGCCAGAACCTGGAAACAACCTATGTGCCCCTCAATAGAAGAATGGTTAAAGAAGGTGTGGAACATATATACATTAAGAGTTTTACTCAGCGGTAAAAAACAATGACATCTTGAATTTTGCATGCAAATGGATGGACATAGAAAACGCTTTACTGAGTAAGGTAAGCCAGACCCAAAAAGAGGAATATGGTATGTATTCACTCATATGTGGATTCTAGACATAACTAAAGGTCTTGAGCCTATTATTCGTGATCCTAGAGAAGCTAAATAAGAAGGTGAACCTGAAGAAAATCATGTAGTTATCCTCCTGGAGATTGGAAATAGACAAGAGTCTCAGGTAACCTCGGGTGCATGGTGGGGGGTGGGAGGGTTGTTAGAAGGGGAGAGGGTTAGATAGAAGGGAGTAGGGGAGGAATGGGGAAAGCTCGGGGGACTGGGATGGGGGGGAGGGAGGAAGGATGGATATGGGATCAGGGAAGAATATATCTCAACTAAGGGAGTCATTTTAGGGTTTACAAGAGACTTGATTATAAATGGGATCCCAGGTCCAAGGAGAGATCCCTGGATTGTTCTCTGGACAGAGGAGAGGGTGCCTGAACCGCCTTGGCCCATAGCCATACTGATGAATATTTTGCTTATCACCATAGAACCTTCATCTGGCGATGGATGGAGACAGAGACAGAGACCCACATTGGAACACTGGACTTAACTCCCTAGGTCCAAACGAGAAGCAGACGGAAAGAGAACGTGAGCAAAGAAGGCAAGATCAGAGGGAACCTTCATCCGACGATGGATGGCGATACAGACGGAGACCCACATTGGAGCACCGGACTGAGCCCCCCAAGGTTCAAATGAGGAGCAGAAGGAGGAAGAACATGAAAAAAGAAATCAGGACCGCGAGGGGTGCGATCACCCACTGATACAAGGGGACTGATCTAATGAGAGTTCACCAAGGCCAGTTGGACTGGGACTGAACAAGCACGTGATCCAACCAGATTCTCTGAATGTGGCCGGATTCTCTGAATGTGGCTGGCCCGGAGTCTTTCTGAAAAGCCATTGACAATGACACTGGGACTTGTTTCCTCTGCATATACTGGATTTTTTGGGATCCAGTCTGTTTGGATACTCATCTTCCTGGACCTGGAGGGGGGGGGAGGAACTTGAACTACCCACAGGGCAGGAAACCCTGACTGCTCTTAGGGATGGAGAGGGAGGAGGAGAGGGAGTGAGGGGAGTGGGAGGGTGTTGGGAGGGGGGCGGAAATGGAAACTTTTATAATTTAATAAACTTTGGAAAAAAAAATGGACACTCTGACCGTGGCTGGCAAGGAAGGCTGACTGAGAAGCCAAGGACAATGGCATTGGGATTTAATTCTACTGCATGGACTAACTTTGTGGGAGCCTGGTTTGTTTGGATGTTCACCTTTAAAGACCTGTATGGATGGGGGAGGACCTTGGACTTCCCACCAGGCAGGGAACCCTGACTGCTCTTAAGACTAGATAGGGAGGGGGAGATGGGGAGGGGGAGGTGGGGAGGGAGAAGGAAAAGGGAGGCAGGGAAGAGGTGGAAATTTTTAATTAATAAATAAATAAATAAATAAAACACAAGAAAAAAAAGAAAAAAAGAAAAGACATTGTGGTCATTCAAATTTTATATGTGTTATCTTTCCGTGTGATTTTTCATTTAAATTCATTGAAAGTCATTACTGAGCCATAGGAGAAACTAATTGTTAAAGCTATTCAAGAACTGAAGGCAGTTCTTTGGATTCAGGAAAAAAAAAAATATTCTTGACTCTGAGTTATTATCTCAAAACCACAGAGACAGTTACTATGCAGGCATTAAAGTCATATGTGGGCAGTTAGAACACAGGGCTGCTTTTTCTGAGAAAACCTAACAGGATTCTCTGTAGGTGCGCCTATCCTTGACAATGCTGATCATGTTTACTATCCATGCATCAACAGATACTGCTGGAACTATCATATCATATTGGTGACATTTTGACCTGGCTGCATGGTAATTTCAAAAGTTCTCTGAAAAGTACCTGCTTAAAAAGCAAATATAGTACATACCGTGGGCTTTAAACACAACATGTTTTAGTATAATAAGGCTAAGACAGCTATTTATTATTATCCAGTATGATACATACTTTTTGTATGCTAAACTTTATAGAGCTGGCATTACAGTAAGTATGTTTATTCCATTGTTGCCACAAACATAGGAGGAGAAATATGTAGCACTATGATATTACTACAGCTATGGATGTCATGAAGTGATAATTTTTCAGCTCTGTTATAAACTTATAAGACCACCATTATAAACAGTGTGTGTGTGTGTGTGTGTGTGTGTGTGTGTGTGTGTGTGTGTTATATAACTCCAGTTCCAGGGGATCACCCTCTTCCGACCTCCATAGGCACCAGGCACACATGTAGTACACCAGGTACACATACACATATACATACATATATACAGGCAAAACACTAACTAACGCATATAAAATATAAACAAATCGTATTTGGGGTTTTTTTTAATCTTCATATTTACCCATTAGTTGAAAATGCAACTTAAAATGAAGGAAAATTCCAGTATTGTGTAGGGTTCTTCATTAAATCCAGTATGGCTCCTAATGGTCTGTTTTAATGTGAAACTCCTGTGTGAGACACATATTGCAGTCTATCCTCACACAGGTTCATTTTAAAGGAAGTAATCAACAATTGGCTGATCAGAGGCACTTGGAATAGGTAAATACAAAATGCTGTAGTAAGTGTATCTCTCCTGTAGGGATAGTACACAGGAGACAAAATTGTGTAAATAATTATATAAGAGCAACACACAGCTTCACGTGAAACTGGATCTCTATAGTGTTCTCTTAAAGGCCTAGTAATCAACAATTAATAGGCCCAAACAAAAAGGGATTGTTGAAATATATGAATTTTACAGACCGACACAGAAGGAGTGAAATGTTGAGGAGCCCAGGCATCACAGCAAGCCTGGTGCCACATTTTGAGAACCTCATTGTTACACATTCATTGTTTTTTAAAAGCTTTCATTGTCCAGACTTGTAACAGAACAATTTAATAATTTTTGCAAGTGAAATTTGAACATAAATTGTTTTAAAACTTCTTATGTGATTCTGATATGCACCAGTGATTGGAATCACTAATCTTAAAACCTTCCTTATGCCATAACTGCTCTGAGTCATGTAATATAGATTGTATAACAGTAGAGAAATTCCCATTTATTAAAAAAATTTTAAAAAATGGCAAAGTATAAAGGTTTATATTGAGATGCCAACTCCCTTAAATGTCTCAAAATTCAGAAGGACCACCATAGCTAACAGGGGAAAGCTGACTAAATAGGTCTGAGGGTAAATAACTCACATAAGTCTTTTTTTAAATCATGTTCTATTTATTCTTCCTATGCTCTCTCCAATGCTCTCTCAATGTTCCCTTTTGATGTTCCTTTTCAGTGTTCCTCATTGTCCCACAAGGTTTCTAGTTTATATACCCACACAGACATAGCTAGCAATTCCGCAGGCGATAACAATGGTCCCAAGCATGCTTTTCTTAGGGCCAACAAGATGGATGGAGACTAACAAAGTAGGCGCCTTGTGTCTCAGAAGGGGCGTGTCTGTGAGGCTCCCCTGTAGATACTGGGAGGATTAGGATGGAGTTTGGCCCCTGGGTGAAGCAACAGGGTGCTGTGGGGGTGCTGTATCCGCTGGCACCCAGGAATTCCTTTCTCTGCGGCTGGTTTAGCAACCCAAGCTTATTTTCCTGTGTATCTTAGGGGTAAAGGTACAAACAGTGAAGATCCTAGACTAAGAAATTGTGTCAAATGAAAGGTGTAGGAGAGAACAGAATATTAACAGCTTGTTAGGGTAGAGCAAAGGCTAGTAGGTTACACCTTCCTGAGTCTGCTGTTAGAGAATTCAGGGTCACATAGACCTGCTAATCAATAAGAGCAGACATGCCGTCTCTTCTGCTCAGTGGCTCCTGTTCAGGGCTCCTTTTTTGTCAATAAGTCCTGTCAATAAAGATAATTGTGGGAGATGAATTTTATGTAGATTTGACTATTAGAGCAAAGATTTGGCTGAGTGAATATTTTCACACCAGGGCCCCACAATGTAAGGTAAGGTCATCCAGTTGCCAGTACAGGAAAAGTCATGTTTAAAGAATGATTTATACACTGCTGGGATATTTTATGATAAATCCCACTATGGAAAGGAGGAAAGCTATGGCTTCACAAGATTTTTACAGAATTGACAGAGACTATTCAAAAGACAGGTGTTCCTGAAGCTCTGCAAATTGGGTTTTTTCCCTAGATTATATTCGTGTGAGTTTGTTCATTGATCTGTCGACTGTACTTTTTTTTTTTACTATATAATGCTTGTGATCACCAACAACAAGGCTGCTATTAAACAGAACTACACTTTACACAAAATCCTAAATGTTTTGTCAGCTAATCATTAAATCTATGTATAAATGTTTTGTTGACAACACTGAGCCTTATATATTCTAAGCAGTTTCCTAAAAATATATGCAGAATGCTGATCATAGTTATTTTCTAACTCACAAGAGTATTGTGTGAGTTAATTGAATAATGCTTACAAAGTCTTTCTTTGAGATACTTGGGAAATAGAAAAATACAATCATGATATTGTCAGTACATTATGTTTGATCTTAAGATAAACCAAGCTTTTCATTAAAAAGGAATATAATTTATTTATTAAACATAAAAAGAATAAAAATTAACCAAAGAGATGAAAGATTACTCTAAATATTAAAAAGACACTGATGAAAGATATTGATTATATATAAATGAATGGGAAGATATCCATGTTTATGGATTGTGAATTGCCAAAAGGTCCATGTTGTACAGAGCAATCCACAGATTCAATATATTTCTAATTTGATGAAACATATCAATCAGACAATGAAAATCCTAAAATTCAAAGGAAGTCACAATATACCCCAATTATCCAAAGCAATATTGAGCCAAAAAGAATAAAGTTAAAGGCATCAAGTGATTTTAATATAAGAGTTAGGAGGATTCAAGCCATATCTTGAACATTTTATTTAAAAATCTTCCTAGCTAGATAATCAGTTGCAAGGATCACAAATTCTACCTTCTAAACACAATTTAGCAAAGGTCTCTGCTACGTTATACCAAGGATCAACTCTTCTCTGTCAGTGGCTTGTTCCTGTTTCCATCTGTTACCTCCCCAGCATGTACTGCAACATCCATGTTTCCACCAACTTTCTTCTAATGATGATATATGAACTCTCTGAAAAACTGAAGGTATTCTCTTCTTTTCTCTTTTCTTTCTGAGTCTTCAAGAATAATCAATTGTTTGTTTTCATGTGCTGGCAACTGAAACTAGGGACTCCTATATGCCAGGCAAGCATACTCCTATATCCCTAGGGCAAGAACTATTTTGATATCCATATCAATACCATCAGTATCTTCAAAGAAATCTTGACTTTTTTCTGCCATGTGTTTCTAACTTTTAGATATGGATAGAATATGTCCTTCTCAAAGGTTAACCTATTTGGTATTGATGTTCAGACTATCAGTATTTCCAAGGTGACTAGAGCCTCATTGCATACAAATAGTGGATGTGGTATATTCCAACAAACTTTGTAGATCAACCATTAAAACAGCTGGATTTAGGAATTTCTCAGCAATGAAAGCAACCTTGAAAATCAAAGGCACTGGCTGCCATGACAGTTATGGAACAAATAGTGGACAGAAAGTAAACTCATAGCATTGACAGGGTTGCTAGAACTTTCTAGCCTTCCTGAAAGAAGGTTAGCAACTTTATGAATCCGGGTATAACATTCTGGTCCTTCACTCTGATGGAGACATCTGCAAGAATGCAGTTTATTCGGCATTGTTAATAAAGACATTATATATAAAAACTTAACCTTAATGGAAGTGGCATCATACTTTCAGCAGAAGTTATAATGCAGTTCCCAAAACACCAAAGGTGATACGTCAATGAACAGTGGAAATCACTTGGGCCATGTGGTGGAAAAGCAAGTAGCTTAGAAGATTCAGATAATGGAAACTTTAATCTCTCGGGTTCTATTACAATGAGCTAAATGAAAAACAATAAAAATGATAATGGGAATTCACGAATGAAGTTTATTAAAAATAAGTAGAAATATAATGTACTGGATGCTGTGCTATTGCTTGGAGCATTAGTCTATTCTATTGTAAATGTTTCAGTGAAACTTGCTAATTATAGTCTAATTTAAAGAGCACACACCTAAAACAACTAATTGAAAATGACAATAGATTGCACAAAGTGTACAAAGCAGAACAATTTCAAAATGAAAAACAATGGAAATTAAGGAGATCCCTCCACTTGCATATGGCAAGTGGATTATATTCACATGCCTAAAATTTTTGAAAATTAAAAATCTTTTCAAAGTGGGTAGAGCATCACATAGGAAAGATGACAAAACTGGCTAAGATTAAAAGATAAAAGCCGCCTATGAGTGAGTACATATTAGACATAAAGCAAAGAAAAACCAGCCTACAATTCACAACTCCAGAGAACCTAGACAATAAAGAGGACCCTAAAAGAGAGGATCTAATCTACATGGGAAGTAGAAAAAGACAAGATCTCCTGAGTAAATTAGGAGCATGAAGACCATAGGAGAGGGTTAAAGGGGAGGGGGGAATAAGGAAGGGGAGCATAAGAAAATATATAGGTCAATAAAAACAATTTAAAAATTAAATGATAAAATTCTTGATTTGGACTGCCAAGTTTCATCCAAAATAACATTGTACCAGCTTTCATTTCAAAAGCAAAAGAATTAACAGTTAACTTTTTTTTGGAGAGCCAGCTTTATTTAGAAAAAGGCACTACTATTGTCTTTGTAATGATGGGCCATCTTGGTCTGAAAATAAGCCCATCTGAAATTTTGTTCCATATATGTCTTGAACAGTTATAGTTCATATTTCCACTGGATGAATCTCCACACCCATGAGCTGCATGGGCCAACTGCTGCTCAAAATCTAGAAAAAGAAAGGTCCCAGCCTTGCAACTCCTTCTCATAAAAAGGGTAAGTTGAATCTCTGACCTTCATAAACGTATGGACTTTTCTACTTTATTTATCTATTCCAATGCAGGGAATAATGTTTTCTTCCAGAATTAATAACATGAGAGATGGTTTGAGAAGTTATTCTTTTAAAATGTCCTCATTTATTTGCTCAGGGTTAAAGATAAAATAAAGGTTTATTTTAGTCAAAAATAAAAATGCCCATCTATTATTTCTGCCGGACAAGCATAAAAATAAATAAAAATGTAAGGATAAAAATAATTAACGAACTGTTACCAGAAATTTTGTATTTACCAGAAATTTTGTATTTACCTGCAAGACAATCTAGGCAATCTAAGTCTAGACCTTTCACAGGGTGCAAGCTAGGATCTAAGAATTTAAACTGTGGTCTTCTTACTAACATTGCTATTATTTCTGTGAAGATTGTGTAGAAAATAAATTCTAGCTTTAGGAAACAAAATAAATTAAAAAGAAAAACAAGGGCAATCTATTAGATTTAAGGTATATCAGAGAAGATAAGTGGTTGAAATTTGAAAATTAAATCAAGGAATCAATGCCTTTTATGGCTTCAGATAATGTTTTCCAAATCTGTCATTAAAGGTTTGTACTTGGAGAAAAAGAGCAACAGGAGACTAATCCTAAATGCTGTGTACTAAGTGGCTTAGTGGACAACTGTGAGGGTTTTGCAGGTAAATGTCCCCCTCGAGGGAGGAGAGAGCTGGGATACTGCAGCTGCAAAGGCTGATGCTGGCCATCTAAGAATACCTAGTCAGGTGGCCAAGAGCTGGAGTCCAAAAAGAATAACTAAAGCCTATTAGATACAACCATGACAGTGTTCATCAGAGAGATTCAAATCTAGGGTATGTAAAGAATATAAATTTCAAAGTAAGATGAAAATAAAATGCATTTTTCATAAATCTAAAAGAAAAACATGAGAAATAAATAAACCAGTTTAGGATAATAGATTGGAGTACATGGAAATCACAAGAAAATACGTGTGAATTAATTACTGTCAAAGAGAATTAAACAAGATGAGAGATAATTGATGATTATATATATTTTCTTAATAGGTAACATTTGAGTCAGGATGCATTTTACCAATGAGAATGAATTTTCAGAGGCAAATAATTAATTCCCCTACAGCAAAGTGTCTGTAGCTAATCAGAAGTAAGAGACAGTTGAATGTTTGTCACTCAAATTGGTGCCCATTTCAGAAAGTAAGTATGTATTTGGGTAGTAAGACAAGAAGCCCAAGCAGAAAAACAAAGAGATGCTGCTTGGGTCCTTAGAAACAATCCAGCTCAAAGCAGTAACCTTTCTTAGTAAAAAACTCATGGTAAACTATTCCATGGCTCTGACTACCATGACTCCAGGCCACGGATTTCTGTTGCAACTACTCAACTTATGCTGTTACAAACAAAGGTAGTCAAATATACTCTCAAATGAGCATGCCTATGACTACGTAAAATCTTAGTTAAAATCACTGGTAGTTGAATTTCATGGACCTTTATGTATTCTGAAATGTTACTGTTTAGTTGATTCTTTTCAATCATTTTTAAAATGTAATAACTAATTCTACCTCATGGGTCCATAAAATTAGAACAGGTCCATTACTCACAGTTTGCTAATTGATGCTCTAAAAGATTTCCAATTGCGCTGTGGAACTTGAAATAAGACAGCTGGAGAGCATATTCAGTATGGAAAGATGCTATGTAATGATAAACATTTGTAAGGTCAAAATGGAAATGGTATTAAGAGCTGTATAAATATCAGTGTAAAAGGAACATACTAATAAAATATAAACATCAGGAAGACAGTGTTTTATGAACTCACATGACTGGAAACATCTCTAGGTGATGTCTAAATTTATTACCACTCAAGTTCTAGCAAGTGAGAAAGAAAACAAAATGCCATCATTGAGCCCAGAATACATTTCCCCAGTTGGAGCCAACATGGGTGTCTAGCAGGCTGAATAGTCACTGCTTAGACTCTGAGAAACAGGCCTCAGTTTTTCAAGAAGGAAGAGAGGAAAGGACAATATGTGAGACTTCAGATAATTAAAAAACTTACAGGGAAAAGGAAAAAGGAAGAAAAAAATATTTTCAAGTCCGAAGACCAGCCTAAAAGATTCTCTGGTAGAATTTTGTGAAAATCTAGCCTTTGCAGAGGTCGCTATGGTTCCTCTTCCTTTTTATTTTTTCTAAAAGAGTCCACAATTGAAATGCTAGACATGCTTTCAAAAGGGTTCTGGATTCCTTGTTCTGTAAATATGTGGATTCAAAACCCTGGTGTCTGTCTAGTTTGTATTATAAACTCACCCAGCCATCCTATGATATGTCATGATAATATTTTGTATTTAGTTACGTTTAGAGAATGCCATATATGAGTACCATATTTACATCATTCTCATCCATCTCTTATCTCCCTTCAGTTCCTGACTCCAGGTTCCTGCTCTAATGAGTTGCTACCTTGGATCATGATTGAGACATGTAAACCAAATAACAAAAGATAGATGGATAGATAAATAGATAGATAGATAGATAGATAGATAGATAGATAGATAGATAGATAGATAGATAGATGATGGATGGACGGACAGACAGATGGACGGATGGAATAGACAGACAGACAGTCAGACAGACAGACAGACAGACAGACAGACAGACAGACAGACAATGAAATTTAAAAATGGGCTGCAGAATTAAAGAGAGTACTTAATAAATAAAACTAAAATATGAATAGCTAGGAAACACATTCAAAATCAGTGGGTAAAGGTCCTTGCCACCAAGCATGACAACCTGAATTCAGCTTTCTGGAACTGGCATAATGGAAAAAAAGAACTAACTTCTAACTCCCACAAGTTGTCCTCTGACCTTCATACATGTACTGCGGCATTTATGTGTACGTAAATAAATAAAAATGTAATGAAAAAATAAATGTTTAAAAAGTTTTCATCATCTTTAGTCAACAAATAAATGTACAGTGAAACTACTCTTAGAATCCATCTCACCCAAGTCAGAAAAGCCATCCTCAAAATATCAATGACAACGAATGCTGGCATGTGTTAGTATACAGAAACTTAGCTGATTTTTATTTGCTGGTTTTCAATTCTAAAAATTTGCTGAATTTTTTGTGTTATTTTCAACAATTTGGATAGGCTTTACAGTTTTCTACATAAACAATTTTGCCATCCCAGCAGGGGTAATGTTGCTTTTGAAATTCTATGTGGATAACCTTTGACTTCCTTGCCCAATTAGGATTCCAGTCCTGTGTTGAATATAAACATAGAATGAGGGCACCCTGCTTATTCCTGACAATGAAGGAAGAATTTTCAAAGGCAAATAGGTTATTAGCTAAGATTTTGTGATACATGATTTTATTCATATATTCCCAGTATATCTAATACTGATGATTTTAAAAATGAAAATGTTGAATTTTTATTTTAAAGACAAAAAGTAAATATCTGTGTTTTCCATAGTCTTATGTGACCCCTGTGAAAGTGCATTTGTGAAGTGCATCTATTTTGACAATTATATTTTTAATCTTCCATTCTATGACTGTGGTATGTCACACCTATGATAAACATACACTGTGTACCAGAGAAAAACCCTGCTTGATTACAACACACAACTGCTTCCGTGTTTTACTGAGTGCAGTTTGCTAAGCCATGGATTTGGGATCTCTGCTGTCTAGAGATGTTGGCCTACAATATTTTCTTCTTGTCTGTCTCTGATAATATGTTAATGCTGACCTCAGAAAACATTATTTCAAAGTACTCATTACTCTTCAAATTTTTGAAAAGTTTCAGACAAATTAATTAATATTAATCTTGAGGTTTTTAATCACTGATAGAATTCTATTATGGAAACACTTGCTCCTTGGCTTTTCTTAGTTAAGATGAGGAACAAATAAAACCAAGGCTGTTTGCGAAAGCCTCAAAGAACCATATTAGTTTATATTTACATGAAATAATTAACAATTCATACATGCAAACACATAATAGTAATTAAAGAAAAAGAGGCTGTCAATTTGAGAGCAGGGTAGAGGTATAGGAAGGGCTGGAAGACAGGTATTGGTAGAGGGTTCAAGGAGGAAAGGGGGAGAAAGTGATGCACTCTAGTTTAATCAAAAATGTATTAAAAAGTATGTTCTTAGTAAATTTTTATGATGCTAACTAAGCAAGCAGCTAATAATAATAATAATAATAATAATAATAATAATAATAATAATAGAGACCATACCAAATGTGAAACTTTCTTAATAGCTAAAGAGAAAAACCAAAATAAGCTACAGAATTGGAAAGAATTTGAAATCAAAATCATCTAAGCTACTATACAGAGGGAGCTTATATAAATACGTATCAACAAAAGAACACAGATTGAAAATAACTTTAATACCACTTTTACTTAGTTGAAATATATTCTTCCCTGATCCCTTATTCATCCTTCCTCCCTTCCACCCATCCCGGTCAACCGAGCTTTCTCCATTCCTCCCCTACTCCCTTCTCTCTAACCCTCTCCCCTTCCAACAACCCTCCCACCCCCCCCATGCACCCAAGGTTACCTGGGACTCTTGACTATTTCCTACCTCCTGGCGGATAGCTAAATAATCTTCATCAGGATCATCTTCTTATTTAGCTTCTCTAGGATCACGAAAAATAGGCTCAAATACCTTTAAATTATGGTTAGAATCCACTTATGAGTGAATACATACCGTGTTCCTCTTTTTGGGTCTGTCTTACCTCACTCAGTAAAGTGTTTTCTATGTCCATCCATTTGCATGCAAAATTCAAGATGTCATTATTTTTTACCGCTGAGTTAAACTCTAATGTGTATATGTTCCACACCTTTTTTAACCATTCTTCTATTGAGGGGCACCTCGGCTGTTTCCAGGTTCTGGCTATTACAAATAGTGCTGCTATGAACATAGTTGAACAAATGCTTTTGTTGTATGCTAGGGAATCTCTAGGGTAAATTCCCAAGAGTGGAATTGCTGGGTCCTGAGGGAGGTTGACTCCCAGTTTCCTGAGAAACCGCCACACTGATTTCCAAAGTGGCTGCACAAGTTTGCATTCCCACCAACAATGGATGAGTGTTCCCCTCACCCCACATCCTCTCCAGCATAGGCTATCATTGGTGTTTTTGACTTTAGCTATTCTGACAGGTGTAAGATGGTATCTCAAAGTGGTTTTGATTTGCATTTCCCTGATCGCTAAGGAGGTTGAGCATGACCTTAAGTGTCTTCTGGCCATTCGAAGTTCATCTGTTGTGAATTCTCTGTTCGAAGCGAGCACCCACTGATACAAGGGGACTGATATAATGGGAGTTCACCAAGGCCTGTTGGACTGGGACTGAACGAGGACATGATCCAGCCAGATTCTCTGAATGTGGCTGGCCCGGAGCCTTTTTGAAAAGCCGTTGACAATGACACTGGGACTTGCTTCCTCTGCACGTACTGGATTTTGGCGCTCCAGTCTGTTTGGACTCTCACCTTCCCTGGACCTGGAGGGAGGGGGGAGGAACTCGGGCTTCCCACAGGGCAGGAAACCCTGACTGCTCTGGGGGATGGAGAGGGAGGGGGAGAGTGAGTGGGGGGAGTGGGAGGGTGGTGGGAGGAGGGGCTGAAATGGAAACTTTTATAATTTAATAATAAAAAAAAATAAAAAAAATAAAAATAAAAAAATACCACTTTTACAAAGAAAATATTAAGATGGCCAGCAGATACATGAAATGCACGCTATCACAATTCATCAAGGAAATAGAAATGGAATATGACAGCATACCTTTTAGGATTGGTACATAAAAAAATAATAAGTATTAGCTATAAAAAGGGTATGTTATGAAATTATGTCAATAAAGACTTATGCAAATGAACTCTTTTCACCATAATCTGCAATGTACCAGGGACTGATCTAACTGGGGTATCAAAGGAATAAAGAAAGGACAGATTTATGTATAGAAAAGCTAGATCGAGTAGTTTGTGCTCACTGATGGAGAAACCACAGCACTCAGAAGCTTAGCGTGTTGATTAGATACAGTTGAACAGTTTATTAGACACAGTTGAGGTGGAATTCATGCTTACATTGGACTAAGAATGCAGATTTAGCTAACTTTGATAAGCGTGGTCTTTGCAGGGCAACCATCTTCAGGCAGCTGCGGTGGGTGTTTTCTAAACCTACTTACAACATTTGCACTCAAACAAGGGTGATGTAGGAGAGCCTTCTGTCTATATGTTACTTTCATTGGTCAAATAAAGAAACTGCCTTGGCCTTTAGATTGGACAGCAGCTTAGATAGGCGGAGTAGACCGAACAGAATGCTGGGAAGAAGGTAATGTGGCAGACGCCATGATTCTCCAGCCAGAAATGGACGTAGGTTAGAATCTTCCCAGTCAGCCATGACCCTGTGGTGATACACAGATTACTAGATATGGGTTAAAGCAAGATGTGAGAGTTAACCAAGAAAAGGTTAGATATAATAGGCCAGGCAATGTTTAAATGAATACAGCTTCCATGTAATTATTTCGGGTGTAAACTAGTCAGGGAGCCGGGCAGCAGGAAGTGGCCTGTCACTCCTATTACAACACAAGCAGAAGGCTTTGCAATCTTTCTGAGTCTCACTCAGAGGGAGAAATTTAAGAATAGGGGTGAAAAGACTAGGAAGATGAGGATATATCAAAAAGGAAGAGCCATAATCAAGGGACTAAAAAAAGCCATATGGAAATTTACTTTCTTATAACCAAAATTAAAACAAACAAATAAACAAAACTTTGGGGGCTGGCAGAAGACAGTCACAAGCCCACCAGCGACCTCCATGCACAGGCAGTGAACAAGTACATGAGGGAGCAGTGTAAGCACTCTAGAGGGAGGCATAACTGGAGACGAGACAGTAGGGAGGACCAGGCTGATCTACACTGCCATCTAACCCATGATGATGTTTGGATTCATGCTGCTGCCAAGGGCCATACTGACCTGAGTGGCCTGCATTGTCACCTGAAGCCATGGTGATATTCAGGCCCTAGCTGCTGTTGAGGGCTCTGTCTGGGTTCGTGGCCCTATTGCAGCCCTGTCTGTAGTCTATACTGCAGCCTGAAACCGTGTTGATGCCCTGGGCCCATGCTTCCTCCATGACATATTGATGTGAGTGGCCTGTGTTGCCTCCCAAGGCCAACCTGATGTCCACGGTCCAGCTTGTCTCTGGGGGCTGTGTCTGAGTCAATGGTCTGTTCTGTTGCCAGAAAACATGTGGAAGCCTATGACCTGTGTTCCTGCCAACTGTAAAGAGCAATGAAGCTATATCTGCAAAAATATCAATGACTGCAGACACAGGAGGGACAGATGTGGAAGGCTTCTGTGACTACCCCTACCTCCACCCCAACCACCTACAAAGGGTAACAGCCTAAACAGGAAGCAGTTTAAGAGAACTTTTATGAAGCATGATATGGATGTTAAGGCTGGCTCCCCACACTGAAGGATTCAGGTGGGGGTGTGGGAGGGGAATGATTCAGTTCTACTTAAGGGGCAGGCCACTCAAAGTTTGACTGTGCTCCAGTGAGTATATGGATAACACACACTGAACTTGTTCTTTCTTTTATAATCTTTTATTACTTTTTTAATGTTTAAATTTGGGGGCAAAGGAAGTCACATGGGAGGGGGTGGACATGAAATAACTGTGATATAAGAACAATCAGGATACATGCTGTGAAATTTCCTAAGAATCAACATTTTGTTAAAAAAATCTCCCTGCCAGGTATAAAATACCTCCCTATGAGTGATTGGTTGGGCAAACCCTAGAGCCCCCCCCACCAAAAAAAAAGAAATACAGGCGATTGCCATTTGTGGTAGCTTGAATATGAATGGCCTCCATATGCTCATATATGTGAATGCCAGTCATCAGGGACAGCACCATTTGAGAAGGGTTAAAACAGTGCTTTTTAACCTGTGGGTCACAACCCCTAGAGGGTATAATGGCACTTTCACAGGGGTCACATAAGGCCATGGGAAGCACATATATTTACATTAGGATTCATAACAGTAGTAAATTTACAGTTATGAAGTAGCAATGAAATAATTAGGTGGTTAAGCGTCACCATATAAGGAACTGTGTGTATTAAAGGGTCCCAGTATCAGGAAGGTTGAGAACCGCTGGATTAGAAAGATTTGGTGGTATGACCTTGTTGCAGTAAGTGTGACCTTGTTGGAAGCAGTGGGTTACTAGGGGTGGGCTTTGAGGTTTCAAAAGTCTAGCAGTGCTGTAACTCTCAACTACTGCTCCAGCACCGTGAATGACACCGTGCTCCCAGCATGGTCCCACCATGCTGATAATAGACTAACCCTGTGAAACTGTAAGCAATTAAATGCTTTCTCCCATAAGAGCTGCTCTGATCATGATGTCTCTTCACATCAGTAGGACAGTGAATAAGAAATCAAAATTATTGTTCTTTGTTTCCGAAAACACTCCACATGTTGGTTCCAGGACACTGGGAAACCAATCCCAAACTGACCGGGGAAGCTTCCTCCTGCTGTTTAGCTTCCACAGTGTTGAAAGGTGCTATACAGGCCATCAGGGTTGTAAGTCATTAATGGTTTTACCTACATCTAGACCCTGCATTCTGCACTACCAGCTTGCCAGGCAGTACATGCCCACTGTTGGAATAATAGTATGGCTGATATCAATATGACCAACTGCTTTCTGATTAGATTTAGGGCCTGATCCACAGGAAGCAAATCATGTTTGGTATTGAAAACCAGGTCAAAAATCCATGGATGTGAAAGTTAAAGACCCTAGAGGAAAATTTACTACTGTTGCTTTGCTAAATGGTCATGTTGTCAATCTTCCATATAAATATTTATGTTTATACCCATAGGTCTTGCTACTCTCAAGCTTGGCCATAGAATCTTCCTTTTGCTGTCACAGTGGTTAACAGATTTATAACAGGAGAAAGTGCTGAGAATAAGTGGCTATAAATGTTCTCCCCTAAATGAGAATCGATATGAGCCTACCGTGCTCCCACCACACACATACACATACACACACACACACACACACACACACACACACATACACGCACACACACACACACACACACACACACACACACACACACATACACACACCACTCAAGGATCAAGGAAGAAGGAAACGGGTAGAAAGAATTTAAGTGACAGAGGATGGGAAGGCATTCTGTAAAACAGTCTCTAGACATGACATGCTCATTGCACTCACTGAACTCACAGAAGCTGTGTTTATTTGCACAATATCAATCCATTCAAAATTCTAGTATAGATAGGTGGAGGTTCATGAGGACCCATCCCTACTTGAGGAGATATGGACAATTGATGGCTGATAGGGGAGGGAGAATCGTTTCTCTTTGAGGTATGGCTACTGGGAGATTTCCCATGCTCCAATGGCTAGTCTCACACCTGTGTTTGTATAGGCTGTGCTAACAGGACACAGTGGTTTACAAAACAATAAGAGGACATAAAATTAGAAGTAAAATAATTTGGGCTTGTCCAGGAAAGACTGAAAGAGGAGAGAAGAGTAGATATGATCACAATTTGTTGCAGACATGTAAAAAATTAAAATTTAAAAATATCAGTTCATAAATTGGTAATATGTCTCTCCTTTATTTTCCTGAGATTTTATCTCACTTGTGCATTCCTGGTCCTCATCATATAAAAGGAGGTTTCATCTGAGAACCACTAGAGTTCCCTTTCTCCTCTGTTATTGTGTTAATCTATACATTAGGGGGGAAAAGCAACTTCCTAAAACATAGAAAGTTCTAAGGGGCAGTGGCAACTACTAAGCCTACACCATTCATCTTTTGAAATAAGTTCTACATGAGCTGAGTGGAAGAGAGTCTGATTGAGTGAGCATCTGGTGCAAAAATTCACCACGTTTCCCACAGTCAACAAGAGTCTGAATGCTTTCTTCCAGTCAGAGGCTACTGACTCAAATTCCTTCTGAAATCCTCAGTGCTTGCCATGAGTCAAGAAAACAGATCTTTTTATGTGTGCTTGATATGGTCTTCACAACTATCCTTAAAGACTGAGTTGCAGTTTGAAACCAGATCCCTCTCATGCTGCATTTTCACATTTGACATATTACCACCCAAAACAAAAAGATACTCAACACATTAGCTTGCTTATAACATATCTTATCTCTAAGTCCTTCCACCATTTTGTTGATTTCTTCTGGAGATAGCTACAATGAACCTAATGCCTTTGCTCATTCCTGAATAAAACTAGGTTTTTAAATAATTCTGAGTCCACACTTTTACAAGTTTAGTCTGATTTTTTTTCTGAAATGGAGAGTATTTCTCTGTCACTTTACTCTTTCCTTATATAAACTTTCAGAAGTTTATTCCTGTTTAGAATTTTTTTAGCCAGAAGAGCTTGGTCTTACAACCTTGGAAACTTCACCACATAATTGTTCTTTCATGGTATCTATAAATGTGTACAAACTTTTGCTGAGAAGACCAGCAAAATCCATGTTTGTGGGCTATGTTTGCACATCTGTAACAACAGCAGGATGAAGTACTTTTCCTTGCCCCTCTATAACACCTAAGTGTGGCAAAATATTCTTCTTAACCTGCAATGACTATTTGGAATAGCTTTCTTGTAAAACTTTCTAACTAGCTCTTTAAAAGCCTAAACAAATGATATTTGGGTTTTCTTCCTGGTTCTTATTTATTTACCCTTTCAAACAGCTCCAGGATATTATAGAAAACAGAATGCTTTTCTGAATTCATTATACTAAGTGCCCTGTGATCCTACAACTTTTGGGATCCATCAGCATGAAACAGATTCAACAGTCCACAGACTGCAGGACCACCTCAGAAGGCTTTAGGAGATCACAAGCAAGAATAGAATGAACAGCAATTGAATAGTTTGTCTCCACACTTAGGTCTTCTCTTGAGTTTCTTAACACGCATGTGATGGATGTCATAAAGCTTCAGCAATTTACTTATATCCACAATTTCAATGAGGCAGAACATCCTGTTCTCTTACAACCATTTGATCTGCTACTACATATCTTACCCCTTTGCTTCAAAAGACATGATAACAGTGGAGATTTCTGCATTTCAACAAAGACCAAAGTGAAGCATTCATTGAGTCTCCAGATCCTCTTTCTTCCCGTGAGCGCCATGATCAAGCAGGTCCATTGATTTTTCCCGTTGACCTTCTGCCTTTCATGGATAAAACAGCTTTTATTTCTGGATTTCGGGCCTTTTGTGCTTTTCTTGAATTCCTTTATAGCCAGAGTAGCTTATTATTTACACCTGACCTGCCACACTTGGGGGCCTTCCTTTTCTCACTTGAACATTCTTTTGCCCATTTTCCCCACTACTTTGGCTTCTTTTACTTTGTAAAATGGGTGCAAAATGGAGCTTTCCCCGTGAGCTCCTAATCTTTGATATGTGGCAGATTTTCATGGCCTTCCATGAATGTACTTAAAGTATTTCCAGATTCCCTACAAGCTATAAACTTTGTTAAATGTTACCTTCAATTGGAACATAAAGCTCTCATTAATTTGATCAGAGTCTCACTCATTAAAATGGAGAGATGATATGAGGGGACCATTTCTCAGCTTCTGTTCCTACTCAGAAGGTTGAATGTGAGTGAATTGTGAGCACCACTGCAGCAATCACAGGTTATTTTGTGTATCAATCTCTGTCTGGTCTTGAAATCAAACCCAAATAATTCCACTACTTTCCTGATTCTACAACTAATCAATTTATGAAACCAATACCTGTGGAAGGTCTTTTGGTTGCATGCATGACTTCCCTCATAGTATGGATTTGTCTTATTTTCCAATGCTCTTAATATAATTTTACTGTCTTTATCATATTCAGGTGGACCAAGGGCCTCAGATCCAAGAGATTTTAAAAGCTTCTGAAAATCACAGGTAAAATGACAAACACATATGGGTATGTATACTTTTCATAGAAAGGATTCCATAGCTTGAATCTGCTTCTAAATAAAGTTAGGTGAAAACACCTGAAATGCCCCTACTCTACTCTCTCACTACATAAAACACACTATTCCTGAGCATGGATGTCTTATCCACAGAGAAATTATTATCCTATCATTATTTTCTACATTCTTATCTCACTTTTTATTGTACATATTCTACTTTCATCACTCTTCTGTTCAAAATGCTTTAATTCCATCATTTTCTCCACTGTTGAATTTCTGTTAGATTGCCTCACCCATAAGTACTGATTTTCATTTGTTTCTATTAGTTTATTCATACTAAAAAGTTTATGAATGGAAGGTGAAAAGAGAACTCTTGCTTTCTATTCGTTTTATGATTCCACATTTTTACCTATCTAATATGAAGGTGGGTACCAGAGTTTTTACTTTTTACAAAACTATAGATTTTCTGACTAGACAGATAGGTTTGTTGTCATCACCGTGGCATCTTCATACCACTGAATTTCTTTCTTTCCCTTCTCTCTCCACAGCCCACCATCATAGCTCTAGAAAGGTCTGGATCAAATTGAGTCCCATGCTTCCTCTGCACTTATCAACTTTCTCCCAATTTTTAGGTTAAACCCTAAGCTGCCACTTAACCGAGTCACTAAACACTGAACTCATTTTCTGGCCCCCCCACATTAACACAACACCTCAATGCACCATTATATTTGCTGAACAAACCTCAGATTCTTTTGCAATCTACACAGTAACACCATTATAAGTCTTGTTCCCTAATCCTCCCCCCATTTCTTTGAACTAGAACTGAACTTAACTAATTTGACTCCTACAATGGAAACAATAATGACATAGTGGAGAAAAAGAATGATTTCCCCCTCTTTTAAGATTTTATGAGATGCATTTTAACCAATTGCCAAATGTACACATTAATATTAACCACATAAAAAGTAAAAAGAAATACAGTAAGTAGTTCAAAACTCTAGCAAGAAAGAAAATTAGTTTATTTTTCTAATTTGTAATGTTCATTTTTGAAACACTCTCTATCCTCTTCCATTTTAAACAGCAGATGAACACAGCTGATTCTGCTTCAGTCTCCATCATGAATAATCAAAGGATATTGTCCAGTAAATACACAGTGTTGTTCGTGGTAGAAATGCAAAGTTTTTGGTGTTGCTGTTGTTTTTCAGATTGCCTCATGGTAGCTTTCTGAGGATGGAAAGCTGCTACCCAAGCAATATCCCAATGACCTCAAGATATGAATTATGACTACCAAAAGCCTAGAAGTCCTTCTTGAACTTAAAAGGGGTGGGGGACATCCCAACACATTAAAAACAAGAAAGAAACAAGAAATCAGGAAATCATGCTGCAAAACTTCAATCAGGATAGTGCAATTTGTATTTCACAATGTATTCTTCTTTAGAAAACAAACTTTAAAAAACTGGTTATTGGGCTCAAGGGCTAGCCTGTGGTATAGTTCTGGCAATCCTATGGACTGGCCTGTGGTGTAATGTGCGGACAATGCTAACTGTGCTGTTCCATCAAGTTGTATCACCATTTCAAAGACAGAAGCAAATTTTCATTCCAGATCTCAGTCGTAAGGAGACATTCTCTCCCTGCTGTTCTAGGATCGATTTTATCCCTACCACTCTGCAATGTTGTTGCTCTGCTCCTACTGTTACCATTTCTCCTCATGTTCGCCAGGCTGGAGAAAAGAAGCCTTTTGCATAATCTGGAGCTCTTCTTTTGGTAAATACACTGTTAGAAAGGGGGCTGCTGTCACGGCTCCTGGACTGTTGTAACAGCTGCAAGATGCAGATAAGCACAGGTCTGTGGCAGGAATGAATACAGTGACTTCTTAACAACTACATACTAAGTACACGGTAGCTATCAGACATCATGCCACCGAAATTCAACACACTGATGTGCCAGTTTTTTACCACATCCCTTGAGGCAGATAGTGTTACCATTATTAAATGAATGAAGATCTTCTGCAAAACCTAGCAGTGCTTCCAAGGATTAATTCCAAGCCCCTGCTCCAAGCCAAACAGTACGTCTATATATGATGCTATCCCTGACTTCTCTGAGTCTCAGTAGTGACAATTAAGAAGGAAGGATGGGGAAAATCAACAGTAAAGAGGGTGTCAACTAAAACCCTATCAATGCACAAGTAAAAATAAAAGTTATGAAATAGGAATGAGCATTTTAGGGGTGTGTTCCTAAGTACTGTTTTGAAAATATAAAAATTATTTTAGACATACTACTGTAAAATTAATTTTTCTCCCAGTGACAATCAAATCATAATAAAAGACATGGGAAGGGTACACTTTGAAGACAACATCTCAGCTGCTTTTTCAACAGTAAACAATGGTGCTTAAGACAAAGTTATATTGCTTTCGTGTGAATAAGAGTATTTTTTTTCTTGACTGAAATTAATTAAATATTTTCATTCATTTAGCAATGCGTGTTACAAATTGGGTCCCCTCCTTCCAGAAGAGGAAATACACGTGCTCAGGAAACACAGATACACACACCTGTCGCTTTACTCCTTTTTCTGCTACATTTGTTGCAACAGGTGAAAACTCACATCAGAGGAAAAACTGGATAAGCAGTTTATTTATTTCAAGAAGCTAACTTTTCTCAGGGTGGCCTTTTCTAAAGAATGGTCTTTAATCTGTCCAATCAAATTCCCTAACATACAGACCTAACCAGCTGTTAATAGGGCCTTTCATAATGACATGGTACATGTCTCAAAGTATATAATCTCCCTCAGGATCTTACTGTACCTGCAAATGTTCTTATATTCATTTCATAGCTGAAGCTAAATGCATACACGATTACAGTTGGACAATTTTTTTTTCATGAGCAGACTTAATCTTCTTTATAAAACTACCCTAAAGACACTCCAAGAACTCAGAAAGTCTGGTACGTCTAGCAATCACATTTCAGGTTGATGCTAATTCCACAATTCACTCTTCATTCCTTTCTGCTCTCAATAATTTCCACAGAGATCAAAGTTGTGTGCTAGTGTGTGTTGCTGTAATCGGCAGCCCAGGGTGGTGCACTCTCAGTGATCTAGTCAGAGAATTGGTTGCATATCCCCTGCTAAGGTTATATAATTATAAACCAGCTCCTGCAATGGGGTGGGGGTTCAAGGCAGGAAAGACAGTGAACAGGAGTGCTAATTCAACAAAATGAAAATTGTTTCCAGGAATCCTTCCTAATACTTTGAATCAAAATAAAAAGGTAATTTTACCTTAAATAATCAGTGTGTATATCAGTAGCCCTTGGGGTGGGATGGAAATCATTTAATAATAAGATCTTGGTTAGGGATTTCATGCAAGGCCCCACTGAAAAATATGATCCCCCATTACAAGGTTACAAGAGTGACATCTAGTGGACTCTTTCTAAAATGACAAATGGGGGATTAAAACGTACTTTTAGAGCAAGGCTTGAACAAAATTGGGATGCATGATGTGAAACCCCTAAAGATTCAATTAAGAAGTTTAAAAAAAAATAAAAGGAAAAGGAATCAGCTCTACTCACAGAGTGAACCAGAACCTGACACATCTAACAAACCTGTAACTGATACCCATGCAGCCACTTCTAGACCCCTCTTGGGAGTCAGGTCCCAAGAGATCTCTCATTTACTCCTACCCTCAGAAGAGAAGAAAGAGCAAAGAAATTCTTAATATAACTTTGTCGGTGCTCCTCTTTCATTAGCCCCACTCAGAAGCATATTTACTCCCCCTATCTGTTCAGGTCTTCAATAAATATTTGCTTCAGCATCCAATGCATTATGTGCTCCCTTTCATTGTAAACACTTACCCCTCCCAGGTTTTTGTTTTGCAATACTGGGGAACAGGACTTGAGGCTGTGAACAAACAGGCAAACATCCTGCCGCTGAACTATACTATACATTCAGACCCAAGTGAATTATGATGGTAATTTGTATTTATTTCAGAACTCAGCTACTTGAACAGGATTCACCAGAGTGATTTCTCTGAGAAGCAAGCCTACTTGGAGTTTCAACATGATTTGCTGGGATTGCCTTTGAGAACAGAGCAGGATACATGTCGACAGCAAGGCCAACTGCTGCCTGAAACCAGTCCTGCATGATTTTCTTTTAAAGAGCCTTGATCTTTACATGGAATTACCAGCCTAGTTTCTTAACAGTGAATCGCTCCTTCCCCATCCATTGGCACACACATCCAACAGGCCACACAGGACTCCTATCAAAGACCCCCCTCTGCGCCAAACTCTTCCCTTTGTTCCTAGCTCTACTGGCCTACAACCCACAACTAACTTCCAAAAAGGAAGGAGCCTAGTCTCTCGTCTCTAAAACAGGCAAACATGCACAAAACCCATTTTCTAGCCCCATCTCATCCTTTGGTACAAAATTATTTGCCTGAGACAAACAATCCATTTCAAGCAGTGGAACCTCTATTTCAAACTAACAAAACTAGAAAAAAAAATAGAACTTCTCCCTTTGAGATGAAGTTGGAATTTTTAGAGATGTGTCTACTTGGTTTCTCCCCAGGTTATCCTCCCTGTCCCAAACACTCCTTCTGTCTCCACCTCCTGTCCTTAACCTACAAGTGCATGAAAATACCATTTGAAAACCAGAACCTGTGAGTCATACAATAGCCCAAACCACTCCAATCTCATGTGTTGCTCAAAGACAGTGTTCTTATTAAATTGATGGAAAGAGATACAACTGTTTCACCACAACTTGACCTAATTACTATTCTGATCCAATTATATCATATGCAATCAAAAGATTTATTCAGAAGATGTAAAACTTGACTCCCTGAAGGAAAATTGCTTTTTAGTCATAATGAAGGACCCTATAAGGAATAAACAACTGAAATGCTTATTCCTCTTCAATTGGCAGCCTTGCAGGGGACATTATGAAAATGCCTTATTCTTTTCTTCGAGAAAGAAGGTTAGATTAAGACAGAAAACGAAACTAAACATATACAATTGTGTCATCTGTCACAACATGCTATAGACTCAAGTCTTCCTGCCCAAGTTAGAGGCCCGGCTATAACTCATAATTGTGAGTGACTAAGTTCCCTAAACTCTTTTTTTCTGTTTCCTTGTTGGAAGGTGAGAAACATATAGCAATGTAAGTATTAATATAATATCAGGATGAATTTATGTGGCAGTTTTATGAGTAAATTAATATTGATAAAGCATCTAAGAACTGGAGCATAGTAATCACTCCTTGCCATCACCTCTCACAGTTGTGATGATTCTTACTAACTAGCTACTGACCGTAAAGGCTATTTAAACATTCTTCCTTATTCAAAATGACATTTGGTTCATTTTAAAAGTCTTTATCAAATTTCTTCACACAGGAAATACACAATGTTATCGGTTCTTCACGTGTCTTGAGAATGCAAGAGAGGCAGATGAAGTTCTGAAATACCTCCAAATGTTCTCTAACTCCTCGCCTTTCCTTGGGCCTCTTACTCTTTGCCTCTCATGGAAACAGGTTTAAAGTGCTGCACTTGTTAACTGGGGGACATTGTGATTTTTCAGAAATCAAAATGCTTCTTTAACCATCACACTACACTATCCTTGAGCATCAAAATTATCTGAAGTTCGGGAATTTTATTTTAAATCAAAGAAAGTTAAGCCTTTTCTTAGGGGAAGCAAAGTGGCAGCTATTATGCCAGTAGCTGGCACATCTTCCCTAATTTTATCTGCCTCTTGGACTGCCCAATGACCTATTTTCTTAGAATTGTGGCAAAGTCCTTGCCAATTTATTTCAAAGTAACCAGGGTCTTCAAAGAAGGCTTCATTTTGCTCTAACAAGAATCACAAATTAATGTGAATTGAGGCATTCAGAGGCTTTGAAGCAAATACGTGAAAGATACCTGGCCCAACCTTTAGAAAGAAGGAGCGAGAGATCACAAAATTAGCACTTTAATTTACCAGAAAATGAAATTTAAGTTCTAAATTGTCATTGTTAATGAACTTAAAATTTGCAGAAATTTCTGAAATACAATCTGACTGTTAGGGATATGATTCGGCGGTATAGCACGCACTTGGCAAACCATATAGCTCAATGGTACAGCACACACTCCATATACATGAAGCCCTTGAATCAATTCCCAACATTACAAAAGCAAAAACAAAGTTAAATGAAACACAATCTAATACATTTGCTATGACCCAGTAACTCATTTTTAAAGTAAAAAGTAAAATGCTTTCTTTTGGCTTACATTTCCAGAGATATAGACTCCATCATAGCAAGGGTGCAAGGAATGGGAGCAGGTAGCTGATTGTGTTTCATCTACTCGCAGGAAACAGAGTCAGAGCAGGAAATGGGGCAAGGCTATAAACCACCAAAGCCCACTCCCAGGGACATCCTTCCTCCAGCAAGGATCCACTTCTTAAAGGTTCCTTAGTCCCCTCAAACAGAACCACCAACAGAGGATCAAGGATTCAAATACAAGAGCCTATGGGAGACATATCTCATTCAAACTCGAACAGGTTGTATGTTAGAATTTATGTGGAAGTTTATGTCAAATGAAAAAGTGAAATGAATTTTCACTTACACTACCACGAAAACATTTACAAGAAAAATTATTAATAAAAAGAGGTAAATTACCAGAAGTGTGGACTTATTGGTCATCAGAGAATTTAAAGGTTATCAGTGGCATAAGCCATTAGATTTTTCAGAACTTGTGGATACTGAATGACTGTCCAAAGCAGAACAGAAGTTTCCTCTGCTTTAGTATGATCTTAATAGAAGTAATGTTGGCACGCAAATATCACTACCTTCATCAACTAGTTTCTTTTTAATTTATTATTGATGCTCTGTTTCTTTTTTCCTTTATTTTTAATAATATAAATTTAATGAATAATTATTACAAAAATATGTATTTGATATAGTATTTCACGTTTTAAAAGATTTTTATGCATATATGCGTTTATGTGAGTACATGCTAAACGTGTACCGATGCCGGAGGAGGCTGGAAGAGTGCACCAGATCCCACGGAACTGGAGTTGCAGTCACCCGACAGGAATGCTGGGAACTGAACTCCAGGCCTCTGTGAAAGCATTAAGTATTCATAACCACTGAGCCATCTCTTCAGTCTTCTCTCGGCTGAGGGAGAGCTTCCCATCTGGGTGCTCTCAATAACAAGTTCATATATTTGTAGAGAGGTTCCCATCCTTGTCAGAGATTACTTCTGAAAATCATATTGTCCTTTTCCATTTGGTTGACTGAAGGTTTGTATTGTATCTTTATTAACAATTCGTTAAGCTAAATCCTCACTTCCTTTAATTACTCAACCGCTATATATTATCCTCCTCATTTCAAATAATTCTTTTAATATTGCAACAGCTGGGCAATATCTCAATAATACAATTTCTGTAAAAGTTCCAGGACAAATTTTTGAGATAGAAAAATATACCACATCATGTTTCCTTCCTTCTATTTAATCTTCATTTAAAATGAACTAAACTACAAATTTCATGAACGTTAAATTTTTATAGATGTACCTTTATTTATTTTAACCATAAATTGCCTTGGGTGTTTTCTTAGGAACTATTTTAGACTTTCACAGAAACTATTCACAAAGTTATAATGACAATTCACCTGCAACAATAGGAGCTACCTTTTATGAGACCTCATTAGAGTCAGGTGAGATAGCCAACCCACACTGTCTCATTTAATTCTTCCAGGTCTAACTCCAAACTTCAAGCCCTCTGGGTTGTACCTGTTAACTGTCTCTCAGTGCCTGTCACTTGCAAAACGGAAACGGTTATTTACTTGACTTGCCAGGGTCAATAAAAGCAGGGAGTTGAAGTTATCATACAGGAAAACTTATACCATTCCATACTTTAGAGTTCAAATATACTTCCATAGCCAGGACATGTACTATCCTTTCTGTCTTCTGGAATCATAATAAATACATTACCTTTCAAACACACAATGAAAAGGAAGAATTTGTTCTTCATCTAACAAAGAAACAAATATCTAACTTCTGCGGCACCTAGGACTGAAGGAACTTCTAATTTGGTTATATATGACAATAAATGAATTTTGGAATTTTAAAGCCATGATTCTAATCTGTGCTAAGACAAAGCAATTTTATTTAACATCTCTTGATCTCCTTTTAATAAATAAAAAAAAGAATTAAGTGGTACCCAGATGGTCATTACACTACGAGTTACTACCATTTCATCAACTAAGCTAAGTATGCACTGCAGTCTCACGCCTGTTCCAACTCTATCTTCACACTTTACTGAGTGCCTTAGTGTGACTGTGATTTAAAAACAAAGCCGCACATAAAAAGAGACAGATGTGTATTGTTTAAATTTTGACATTTAAGAGGATTTCTTAATGTGAGCTAAAAAAAAATATAAAAATATTCTCAATGTTACCTAATCTGCATGATTTAATAGCACTTGGACATTTTCTAAGGAATGATAACAAAGTGCTGCGTCTCCTCACACTTGGAATTTACTGCCTGTCTGTGTCTCTGCCTGGGCCAAATTAAATACACAGCATAATGACCCTCTGAAAAATAACAAAGCACAGCTTCCTGCTCTAGTCCTTGGTTGAATAAACCCAAACTGAGGTAAAGAGGACAGTATTTCATTTAATCATGCAAGTAACTGTTTTCTTCTATCTCTTGAGTTAGAAGCTTCTTCGGAAGAAAAGTCTAGAAAAAATCGTGATGTGACTGATCAGGTCATTTAAATAAAAAAAAAATCTCTTTGAAGATTTTTTACTTGAAGGGCTCAAGGAGTGTGAACGAAGCATAGAAGTCCGCTGCCCTCGCTGAACACCTGCGGCTGCCCAAGGGCTGCACACTATTCAAGCTTTTTGTCTGTGAAGCCTAAGAGCTATCTTAGAAGAGATGATGGGTGCACCACTTCCTTCCAGAAAATAGCATGCAAAACTCTTTGGAAAGGTTTTGTTACATAGAGCTAAAGAAGTAGAAGGTAAACAGAAAGAAACGTGCCCTGGGGTCCAGGTAGGCAGGTGGGTTTTGGTTTGGTACAGTTTGTTTTATTTTGATTTAAATTGGTTAGTTATTTGGTATTTTGCTTCATTTATTGCAAAAGTATGAATTGAACTCAGGGCCCTTCATATTCTAGGTAAGTGTTCAACCGTTGAACACTACTTGTACTCATGTATTATTTTTATTTTTGAGACAGGGCCTCCCTACATTGCTCAGTCTTTAATTTTACATATGCACCACGTCCTTCTAGATGGTGAGTTTTGAGGATGTAAACTATGTCCACATGTTTATATATACAAGTTATAGAAAAGATAAAGTGCAGGAATGGTGTTTTAGGTAAGCAAAATTGAGTAATGAATGATTTGTCCCATATATACAGGAAGGAATAGAATTAAGAATGTGTGGGTATGCAGTTGAAGTTTAGGGAGTACAATTAACAAGTTATTCTCTTCTGACTATATCAAGTTTAACTGAAAGGTGTCAACTAGAGATGAATACCAGAGGAAATGATCTGTAAAGATACATGAAGTAGTTCAGAGAGACACAAAACAGAGCACTGGTGACTGTAACAGAATCTTCAGGCAAGAGATGGCCACACACTGGAAGGTAAACGCTCAACGTGCTCATATTTTTACTGGTCATATTCGCTGCTTGGATTCAGGCATGGAATAGATACAATACTACATTTAATCAGTACTAACATTTTTCAGTTAAACACAAAAACAATGGTGTCACTATCAACTCCCAGACATTTGTGCCACCGTTGCACCAGTGGGCATATCTTATCAGCCATATCATTATTGTAGCTCACAGGATTCAGAGCTGGGTAAGACTGACATATAGCATATATAAGTACCCTCCAGCAATAAGAGTGCTAGTCAATAGGTCTGAAGTGACCAGTTGGGTACCAGCTACATTTTTCTCCAGCTAAGGTTCTTTGACTCAAATACGTAATGGCTTCTGTTACAGGATCTTAAAGTTGTGGTGGGCATACAATAGAATTGGCAATACCCTGTCATATTGTGGGGGATCTATATGGCATCACTGACCCAACAATTCAAAATAGGTAGTCAATGTGGGTTTTATTTGGTAATATATATCTTATATTTCGCACCCCCCCCGTGTGTGTGTGTGTGTGTGTGTGTGTGTGTGTGTGTGTGTGTATTAGGAAACTCTACACTACTAGTTTACATATGACTTTTTCAAAAGTGTTAGGTATGCCTCCCAGTATTCCTTCCTCTACCCCACCTTCCCATTCCACAGTCCATTTATCCTTTCCTGTTCTGTTCCCTGCCTTTCCCATTATAATCTTTTATGTTATTTCTCCTTCTTCAAACTATACCTTCCTCCCAAATGGTCGCTTATTAGTTACTTAACCTCTATGTGTATTCTAAATGAAACACACAAATGTAAAGCTTAAAAGCTAACACCCACATAAGAGAAACATCATATAGTGTCTGTCTTTCCAAGTCTAGGTTACATAAGTCTAAATGATTATTTTTTAGTTCTGTCCATTTACCTGTAAATTTCATAACTTAATATTTCTTAGCAGAAACAACAAAAAATGTATCTATAGTTTCTACTTTTATTTAACTTGAGTTTTAAATTTTTACCAGCAAACTGAGTATGGTATCACATACCTGAACTCTACTAGGCAGAAGGTTAAGGTAAGAAGAACAAAAAGTTCAAGTTCTAACTGGGCTACACAGCACGTCTCCGTCTCAAAAACATACAAAAAATAAAAGTTAGCAGTCAGAGAATAAGAACAAAAGTACACCAATGGATAACTGATATGAGAAATTAAGAATTACATGTTTATAAAATAGCATATAATGAGGAATTGCTGTTTCTCAAAAACATATATTCTATGTATTCAAAGTCTATGATTATCTAAATGGAGTTCAACAACTGAATGAAAGCAAACTGAGAGCCTTAACAACCTCCCAAATTTATCAAGGTCTTTATTATAGACACTGGGCTAAAAACTCAGACAATAAGAAGCAAATTAGAAACAAAACTATAATTATCATAGGAAACTAATTATAATTACCTTGAAATTCACTCATGAAAATATTCTTTAGGTCTATTCGAAAATTGTGAATAGGCAAGAATCTTGAAAAATATCTAGGACCCACCTCGTTATATTAGTTTCAATCAAGTTGAATTTGCATTTAATCTTTAATTATTGTGCTGAACCAGTTCTCTATAAGAGGAAGCAGACTAATTCTATGTGCCTAAGGAAAGACTGAAGTAGATCTCATTTCTTACAATCAACTGTTATCGAATAGTCCTCTATCATCCATTTAATATGGCTAAGCTGACTCAACTATGAAGTACATCTCTATCCTTAAAGAAAATCTCTCTCTCTCCACACACACACACACACACACACACACACACACACACAGTTACACAAGTCTTTTATACACTTAACCTTCTAACATAAAGACCAAAGATTCTTAATTCCTTTGCCCCTCACAGTAAAATAATTAAGAGCTTATTTGGGATGCCAAAATTCTAGGTATGGATGTCTAGGAGAGATAGCTAAGATTTAAATTTAATAGTTTGCTGTAGAGCAAACTATTAAAATGTATATTCTATTTTTACCAAAGGAAAAAGAAAAAAGAAACTTTTATATTTTATAATGTGACTTAGAATTATCCTACAAACTTATCCAACTCAGAAATGCTGCTTTCTCCATATACATCAAAGACTGAAGCCTGGATTTCCATTAATTGAGATGAATTCATGTAAATTCTAACATTGTGCTTTGCTAAAACTCCCTCGAGAATTTTCATCATCAATCATAACTATGAATCACTTAACCATTACCCTTGATCTAGGAGCAAACTGCATGAGAAGAAACAGTGAAAAGAGTTGAAGGGACCTGAAACCACAGCACACTGTTGTCATTGGCAGAATAACTGAAAATACATAAGCACAGAACCAAGAGACCACTGATGGACATTCTCCATTCAATCTAGGTGTGAGATCTTTTTTTAATCTAGAAAATAAGAATGATGAATCTGATTATTTCTAATCAGTTCAAAAATACAATGGCTTTTATGAATCAAGGTAAGAAAGTCTAGCTTGATGTCTAGAGCCAGCCACAAGAAAATCTTAGTTAGGGAAGCAAATGTCCCTAAAGTGGTCAGGAATCCACTAGTGAGAAAAAAAATAAAAAAAACAAGGAGAAATCCTAGAAACTCAGCTTGAGAAGAGCAGTTATACCAGGAAATATTAGCAGTCTCAGGTGCAGAAAGGCCATAAACAGGACAAGAGAGGGAAGCATACTGGGTTCACACTGGATTATGCTTTCCTCTAATTTGGAATTAAAACAAATGGAAAAAAACTAGACCTACCCAAGGAAATAATCTCTTAACATTGAAGGATGACTGAAAGTGCTGGTGGCTTTCCAAACAAACAAAAAATTCTGAGTTTTCTGTTTCCTGTTAAGAATATGCATGTTAAAATAGCTAGAGCAAAATCCACTCATTTATTGAGCAGATACTTCCAGGGTACACTGCCTACATTTCAACTGAATATGAGAGGAGTGATGAGAAAGACCCTCATGACGTATTATGGAAAGTCTGACAAATAAAAGGAAATGAAAGAAATAAGCAGCTAGGCTAGGCTAAGGCTAGTGACTTGGAAGAAGTAGTGGGGTTTTTGTCGTTTCTGAAGGATCACAGTTTCTTCCATATTCACTTGCGCCACTCAAAGTCCAGAATTTCTGAGGTTAAGTTTAGACACTTAATAAAGAACAGCAGTTCAAACCATCTGTTTTTCTCCAGGGATGAAGATCCATCACACGCAGATTTTCACTTGACTCTTACCCTGTGAGAATATTGTTGTCAGATGGAGAAGGTAGCATTTGTCTTACAGCTAGCATGATAACATACCATGCTTTTAAAAGTAGCTACAGTAAATGGCATAACAAAAGCTTTTGAGTGACAGAGAAAAAAAAAGAAAAAAATTAAGAAACCATCATATTATGAGCTCCAAAGTAATTCCCTTTCTGTTTGTTCCTTTGATCCACTTAAGTGTTCTGTTACAAATCTTCTGTTGAAGAAATACGAAAAAAATTAAAGAGAACAACAGAATCTTATTATAATAAGTCAGGGATGCCTTATAGAAGAACCCTGGAGGGCTTGTAAAAAAATTATTCCCAGAGTCATATTGTACAGACCTGCAGATTACAATAACAAAGGTTAAATCGTACCTGATAAGGAACAATGCTGCCATGAGCTGTGCCCCAGCGTTTAGCTTCCTTTTGGCCAATAAGATAATTAGCACCTACTTGGGTCAAACATGCCACCTGCCAGAATAAAAATAAGAAGAAAAGAAGTTAGTTTGCCTGTAATCACTAAGAAATTGTTGTACTATAAAGCCACTTTACTTTTTGTAATCATAGAGGAGAAAAGACCCAAATTCAGTGAGAACATATACATGTCTTTACTCTCTTCACACAAAGAGAGAACATTACTACAATACTAAATAATAATCAGTATAGAAATATAAACACAAAGAATTTCATCTCCTGAAAAGGCCAGCTGAAGATAGATGTCAACAAAGCCATAGGCATTTTGATCTAGCCTCGGATGGAAAAAAAAAAGCTACAACAGGATATGTTAGTCACTAGTATATGAAGTCCCTTCTCTGGCTATGCCCTTATTCTTTCCATCATGATAACACTAAACATCCTGCATCATCACTAAGGCCAGTGAACCCAAAGCAAAGATCTACAGTCTTCTGAGCGAAAGAGAAATAATTCCAAGATTCTATTCAGGCAATTTAGTAGCGTTTTGAAGAAAATGCCCAAGCATTTTTTTGACGTGAAAAAACAAGATTGTTTTAAAGATTCATTAATAAATTTTCCTTACCCTTCACCGCCCGTCAATGCCTAAATCAGGTGTCAAAGCTGACCCTGAGGTCATAAAAGTGGAGGAGCTAACCCTGCTCCTCGTCTGCTGCAGCTCTTGGGTGAGTGGCCCCAATGCCACGCCTGGGCAACACAGTAGAGCTGGCCCTGAAGGTGCAGATGTGGGAGATCTGGTCCTGAGGAGATGAAATCGGGAAAACTGGACACGCCCCTTGCTCATTGTTTCAAGGGGTGAACTAGCCAGGGCAATGCAGGAGAGCCCACCCTGGTGGTGAGGACAAGGGAGAGCTGGCAGACTGACCAATCCTGAAACTACCAAGGCCCTGAACCAGGATTGGCCCATCCACTTGTGATCTGCTGGACCACATAAAGGGACTAGTCCTACTGACCCAAAGCTGCAGAATCTCCACAACACAGGGCAACAGCAGGATAACCACGAGGATTTCCAGTGAACGCTCCGTATTGATAGCATAGCAGAAACCAGAAGCCTCGAACCTGTACAATGACTCTTTGCAATGAACACTTGCAAGTAACGATATATGGACAAAGCGGTTTACTGTATGACTTATTATGTCACACTGCGGCTTCCATGATGAGATTCCCCCATCCTTTTTATTTATTTTTTTTTCTCTTAAATTTTATCGGGGTGAGGGTGGGGGCGGGGAAGCTGCAAGGGCAGAGGAGAGAGATGCAGAGACGGGAAATGAATGGGATCGAGATGCATAATGTGAAAGACACAACGAATAAATAAAAAGAAAATTAAATGAAATAAAAATGATTAAACTTTCCTAATTTAAGCAAAAATTACTTTCTCTCTCTCAACTTGGTCTGATCCACGTGCCTTCACTATTAGGCTCATTTTGTTTTGAGCACCATAGATCTATTTAGGGGTCATGTGAAACCTCAGCTTCATTCTGTGGGTCTTGATGTTCTGGGGACAGATCCTGAAAACCCTCTTATTTTGATTTTGGTTCGTCTGCTAGTGGTTTGAGACTCAAGTCAGAGCCTCAATCTATAACCCAGAATACCCAGGAACAACTTTATAGGCCAGACTAGCATCAAACTTGCAGCAATTCTCCTGCTGTATACTGGGATCATAGGCACAACCTGTAAACTTTCAAGTCTGAATAAGGAAATGGGGGTAATGGCAGGATTTCTATGACCATCTATAGGGATCTCAGGATCCCTAGATATGTAGGACTAGGAGATCAGAACTATGAAAGGGATTTCATAATTTACAAGAAAATATCTGGTTTCATGACATAGCTTCGATATTAAGCTTGATTTTCCTTTTCTAGATCATCAGTTGTGATGGGGAACCTACTGAGCCTGTAATTCAAACACACCCCAAACTGCTAGAAGGTTCTGGAACAACTCAGGTATTGGTTTTTCAGGGCAAGGTGCCTTAACCATTGCTTGCCCTGTGTCCAGCATGGAAAGTGTACCTCTTACAAGAGATATTAATAGAAAATATGCTGAGTGCATCTTGCTGTTTGATCAACCATTTTTCTTTATTTTGGAGACTGACCCTCGTTTTCATGTTCATTTACTGCTCTGATGAAATTGGAACTGCCTTGTGGCAGCTGGTTTGGCTGTACTACCCAGGTGGCAAAGCTAATAAATTCTGAGTCATTCACTTCTGGACTTCCATCTGGTATTGGGCATGAAACACTCCAGGGCTACTTGGACTGCCTAGTGCTAATGATCATTTCACAGACCACTTCTGTGTCTTTCAAAATGCAAAATCAAAAGAACATTTTGTAGTGAAAAATGCCCTGGAAGGGAATTCCGGAGTCATGGTTTCTAAGTTTTTCCAACTTGCAAGTAGGTATATGACTTTTGGTATCTACATTAACCTCTTTGACCTCCAAATATTTTCTCTATAAAGTTATGATCATTTTAGCTAAACTTATGGGTTTTAAAGCATTTCAAAATCAATAAAATATTTAAAACCCTAATGTATAGACAGACAATATCCCAAGTGCTTGGGATAAAGTGTGTGATGTAACCCACAGACAATGTAAACACAAACTGCAAATTAGTAAATGATCTCAAAGTTCTCAATTAACAACTCTACTTTTAACCTTACTATTCCTTTAAGCTGTTAAATGATAAGACAAAAGAGATAGAATAGTAGCTATTTTCTCATGATGCCTCTTCCTGAATTTTGGTGACATTTTCTGACGTCTGAATTCTGTAAGACAGGTACTTCTTTCATGTATCTCTTTTTTCAGGGCCTATGTATTTTTTCCTTCAAGGAAATCCCAGTGAAAGTCACTATCTAAGACACTGCTGAGACTACACAATGAGAATTCAAATTCATAAAGGTAAATATCACAAAATTAATCACTATTAGTGTATTGTGTCTCTTTTTTATTTCAAAGTCAGCAGATCCTTGCTACAGCAGCATCAGCAAAGATGCATGAAGCAGGAGGTGGGGAAATGATCACAAGTGAAATTGGAAACCCTAAAACAAGATACATAAGAGCTAGACTCAAGGCTAACTATCAACCTGGCTACCTTATTCCTTATATAGCTTATTATTCTTTTTCAATTGTGTGTGTGTGTGTGTGTGTGTGTGTGTGTGTGTGTGTGTGTTGTAAGATAGGGTCTCTATACACAACCATAGACGTCATGGAACTCAGTATGAAGATCAGGCTTGACTTGCCTAGCCCTTTCAATTTTTGACTTTACTTTGCCCGACCTCTTATTTGGAGTAAATTTGAATTAAAGACCAGAACTTACCTATCAAACTACTTCTAAATGGAAGATAATATCCATTTCCTCTATACATCAGTAATTAATCCCCAAAGTGTTTCAGAATATCCAGGTTCTCAATGGGTAGAAAGGTTAAATAATATTTTAAACCATTTGTCATTAAAATAAAACCATGATTTGTTGGTAGCTTCTCAAAGACAAAGTTGGTTGGGGGAAGAATTCTATTTTTGGAAAGAGAGCAATGGGGCTAAACTTAGCAGTTCAATGTTTAAAGAGGGCATACAAATCTGAGAATAATCTGCTGTTTATAGGGCTGTATTTTAAGGCAGGAGAAGGGGGAGAAAGTCAACAGCTATGAGGTGATTTTGTATGAAAAATCAGAGGTTTCTTGGGCAATTAGTGACAAATTTTTCACAAATTAAAAGAATGCAGGATGTGACTTTTAGGTTAATAACTACATACTAAACACTCATTCTAAATATTGCATTAGATCATTACTTTCATCCCCTAAACTTAGGCTCATTAGTTCATCAAGTGGACGCTATATAATTTACTCAGAATGTTGCTTTTATATGGTTTCATCTAAACAAAAAAAGCCAACTTTAGTTTAATAATAATAATTCTGCAGTAAATCTATTATTTTAAATAACACAGTGGTCCTGATAGTCTTTGTATCTAACCAGAAGTCCAATGAGGACTAACCATAAGTGGATCACAAAAGGCATAGCCTCTAGAGGCTTGAAGAATGTTGCATTCTTTTATTTCGCAAAGAAGCCTTGTGATGCCTGTCACCACCTGACCACAAGCTACATTTCCAACAAGCAAACTGAATAGAATATTTCATCTACAAGAGAAAAATCAACTCTAAAACCAAAAAGAAAACTAGAACTATGGTTCACTGCATCAAAACAGGCTATTTTCCTCCTGCTGCAACTCTGTATATTCTGGCCAATAACTATACTACACTAAATACTAAGCAAACATTCATTATTCATCTCTCTCTACCCAATCTTAATCATCAATTTTAACATCATTTTTTCTATCAAGCCCCATGTTCTTGACCTAAGCAAATAAATATTTCTTGGCTTTAAATGAATAGAGTACCTTAATACAACTAATTTCTGCTATACTTTCTAAAGTGTACTTGTTCTACAATTACAAAGCAATAAGATGTCAAAACTAAAAGGCACTAGATTAGTTCTTCCCAAACACAGCTGTGCATGTATCACTGTTACACTGTAGAGGAACATAGGAATTCTTATAACACACCCCTAAGTTTCTGAATCAAGTACCCTAGGGACAGAACATGGGGAAAGCTCATGAGGCTAGTATACTTTTAGTTGCACACTGGATTTGAATACCAAAGTTTTAACAATGTTAAATCAAATAGTTTAACATTATACGTGAATAAATAAAAGAATATAGAAGAGGAATAACTTGTCTGAGGCCACACAGCTACTTAATTACTCCAACTCCATTATTTTCCCTATGTTATAACGGTATCTGTGTCTCCTCTTGTTCTTCTTTTTAAATTAGGGACAAGTTTATGGGAAATACTGTGTAGCCTAAACCCTTTTTATACTCTCGTGCATATAACACAGAACCTCAACACTGACATTTTTAGTAAATTAAATGGCAATCAGTATTTATTGATTAAACAAATGCTTGAGATTATTATATGAAATATACTGTGCTGGATGTGGGGATGGATAGAAATAAAGACAGACAGATAGATGATAGATAGATAGATAGATAGATAGATAGATAGATAGATAGATAGATAGATCCAATACAATCTAACCTCTTTTGTTCTTATGAATACATAAGTATTAAGGCACCTGATGGAGAGAGGAGATGGATGCAAAAGAATAAGCATAACATGTAAAAGCTCTGAAGCAAAAAATATATATATACTGACAGAAAAGCAGGGGAAATTCAGTCAATCATGGGCCTCAGTTCCTGTCTGACAACATTCTTAGTCTTTTGACTGGGAGAAGTTATGGGGTCTGGACATACCAAAGTTAAATTATAAGATTGTTAAATAACACACAGAAGTTGGTAATAAGTAGCTAATATGGAGCCAAGACAATGCAAAATAATAAGTAATTAGACTCAGGAACTGCAACATTTCAACATCTTATAATCACTGAAGCTCTGACCAGACTGTGGTTAAGCTGGCACATCTTCTTCCCAGGATTTCACCACAGAGACTTACTTTCCTGATAAACATATTGTCAGGCCAGCTACTGGTCACTTTTTGTTCTGAAGTTTCCATGTAATATTGTGTACTATTTTCAATAGTCTAGATGATTTACTTGTTCTCTACTGTATTACAGCATGTACCTACTCCTTTAAGATAATGGTTACCCCAGCCTACAGTTCACAACCCCAGAGAACCTAAACAACAAAGAGGACCCTAAGAGAGACATACATGAATCTAATCTACATGGAAAGCAGAAAAAGACAAAATCTCCTGAGTAAATTGGGAACATGAAGATCATAGGAGAGAGAAAAAGGGGAGGGGGAAGGAGGGAGGTAAGCAGAAAAAAATATATTCTCCATAAAAGCAATTAAAAAAAGATAATGGTTACCCTAAGCAGTCATATCCCTCAGCCTGAAGAAATAAGACCATGACCTGATGTAGTTTCAATTCTGTCTAGTAGACTTAAAAGGTATACTATTCTCCAAACGTAAACCTGCTCAGTACCTAGCTCCCTCTATGTTCCTTGCCAATTAGACCACCACAAATTAAGTCATGACATGTGGAATTTTCCTTCATGTCCAAAAATATTTTTAACAAGTCAGCTATTTATCTTTGTTCTTGTTATTCTGTCTATATCATCTATCTTTCACTTGAAGCTTTTCTTCTTTTTTTATTTAAAATATAATTACATCATTTACCTCCTTCTTTTTCTTCCCTCCAACCCCTGGCATATCCTTTTCCTCACTCCCTCTTGAATTCATTGCTTCTTTTTCTATTATTATAATCCTTATACATATATGCATAAATATTCAAACACAACATACTGAGTATATTTAGTGTTGTTTAAAGAGAAGAAATGTGTGAGGGATTGTAAACAGAGACTGCTCACTTGTTTCCCAACACCCAGACCCAAATAATCACACAAAAACTGTATTTATTACAACACCACTTGGTCGATTAGCTCAGGTTTCTTATTAAATAAATAAATCTTACATCTTAAATTAACCCATTTCTATCAATCTGTTTATCACTACAAGGCTGTGACCTACCAGGAAGGTTCTGGCATCTCTCTTCTTTAGCAGCTACATGCTGTCTCCTGGAGTCTGTCTACTTTCTCTATCTATCTCTGTTCAGATTTCCCACCTGGTTTAGTTCTGCTAAGCCATTGGCTGAAACAGCTTTATTCATCAACCAATGAAAGCAACACATATACAGAAGGACATCCCACATCATCTCCCCTTTTCTGTCTAATTAAAAAGGAAGATTTTTAACTTTAGTGAAGCAAAATTACAAATAACAAAACAGGTATCGAGCAAGAATTACAATTACAATTTCTTGGGGGAGTCTAAAGTTTTATATCTACTTTATCTTTTATCACAACTAAGGAAAGCTATAATTATAACTATCTATTCTTTAACTCCATCAAAGAACTCAGAAGGATATAGATGATGTGGGATTGTTAGTGGGAGGTCTGCTAGTTTTTCCCGGCTGCCTGGCTAGCTTAGACTCAAAATAATCACACAGAAACTGTATTATTTAAATCACTGCTTGACCCATTGGCTCTAGCATCTTATTGGCTAACTCTTGCATATTAGTTTAACCCATTTCTATTCATCTGTATGGCAGTAGCTTACCAGCAAAGTTTCGTCATGTCTGACTATGGCAGTGGCTCCATCGTGTCTCTCCAACTCCACCCTTTTTCCTCCCAACCTTCAGCCGAACTTTCCCTGCCTACCTAGGTTCTGCCTTGCTATAGGTCAAAAGCAGTTTCTTTATTCATTAATGGCAATCACAGCACACAGAGGGGCTCCCACATCATGGGATGTCCTTCTTTATATGTGTTGCATTTATTGGTTGATGAATAAAGCTGTTTTGGTCAATGGCTTAGCAGAGCAAAGTCAGGCAGGAAATGTGAAAAGAGAGACAGAGTAGGTAGAGTCAAGGAGATGGCATGTAGCTACCAAAGGAGAGGGATGCAAGAAACTTACCAGTAGCCACAACCTTGTGGTGATACACAGATTAATTGAAATGTGTTAATTTAAGGTGCAAGTGTTAGTAAAGAAGAAGTCTGAGTTAATAGCCCACAGTGTTGTAATTAATATGGTTTCTGAGTGATTATTCAGGTCTGGTTGGCCAGGAAATGAATGAGCAGTCTCTGTTTACAAGTGATGCAGAGGAAAACACAAATAAAAGGATGAATGAAATGATTAAGGCAATCCAGTATTTGAAAACCAAATTAAATAAAGAGATAAAAACACTGAGGAAAAATTCAAGCTGACATGAAAATGAAACTGAAAAGCTCAATAACCCAAATATAAGACTCAGAGAAAATGCCTTTTATTTTCTCTAGAAAATAAAATCAATTACATAGGATTGATCAAGAAGAAGATAGAGTATCAATACTAAAAAAAAAGTAATTAGCCCATACAAGAAAAGAATATTAAAAGAAACTTTTAAACATAGTAAAGGAATACACAGGAACTTTGGGATACTGTGAAAAATACAAAGCTTTAAAATATAGGCATAGATGGGGAAAAGAATTCTAGAGTAATGGCATAGACAAGATCATCAACAAGATAATAGAAGAAAACTTCTCCAAACTAAGAGGCTCATTGAATCTGTATAGATTCAATGAGCACACACAACACCAAATAAAAGACTAGAAAAGAAATTGACCACAAAAAATAATACATAAAGTACTAAACATACTAAACATGGAAAGCAGTGAAATCCTCAAAAAAATCATAAGTCACATATAAAGGAAAAATTACCACAATAACAACTTTTTTCCATGTTCCCCCCCCAAAAAAAAATCTTTGAAAGCCAGGAATAAAGATGTACTCCAAGTTCACAAATACCATGGTACCATGGCTGCCAGCATAGACTGCTTTACACAGAAAAACTATTATCCATAGTTGAAAGAAAAACAAAAACTTTCTATGACATAAGTACGATAATAGAATTAATGTACACCAAAGCAACCCTATGGAGAATACTGAAAGCAATACTCTAGAATGACAAGAGGAACAAGCACAGTCAAGTTAGAAAGAAAACGAATAACACCATAGCTACTGAAACACAAATATGACTAGAAACACTAACAACAGAAAAGCAACAAAATTATTCAATCAATACAAACCTTCACTAATAACTTTAAATATTACCTCAATTTTCAAATATAAAGAAATACAGTAGATGAACAGATTAAAGAAGCAAAATGAATATTTCTGTTGTCTACAAGATATTAAGCTTTAAATGAGAGATCACCTAAGAAAGAAAGACTGGAAAAAAAGCACCCAAGGAAATGGCATCCGATAAAATAGACTTCATACTAAAACTAACCAGAAGCAATAAAGAAGAAACTTCATTCTAATCCAAGGAACAATTAACCAAGAAGACATTATAATCATAAACATATAAGAACAAAACTCAGATGAGCCATAAAATGCATATTACTAGAATTAAAGACAAATATTAACACTAACACAATTATATTATGCAATTTGATTATCCCACTTTAGCCACAGAATGTTCATCTGGACAATTTAGAATTAAATGATGACATACATCAAATGGGTTTATCAGATATCTACAAGATATTCCACTAAAACACCAGTGAATATTCACTCTAATGAGCAGGCCACTAAAATTTCGTTAAAATAGACCATATCCTGGGACATAAAACAGAACTTAACAATATCAGAAAAGTGGAAATAGCTCTTGGCATACTATCCAACTATAATTTTTAAAAACAAAATTCAATGCAAACAAACTTCTATTACATATACAAACACATAGACATTAAATAATTCATTACTGAATGATGAATGGATCAAAGAATAATTTTTAAATTTCTGTATTAAATGGAAATTAAAATCATAACACAAGAAGGCCTCTGGGACACATTAAAAGCAGTCATAGGAGGAAAATTATAGCTCTAAGTGACTACATTAAAAATGAGAAAGAGTACAGTTAAATAACTTAATGATGCAACTCAAGACTTTTGACAAGCAAGAATGAACCAAATCCAAATCCAATAGATGGCAAGGAATAATAAAACTCAGAGAAGAAATAAGTGAGATCAAAACAAACAAAAAAATACAGTACAAAGAATCAAAAAATCTAAGAGCAGTTTGGGGAAGGGGTTGTTTTGTTTTGTTTTGAGAAGATAAACAAGATTGACAGATTCTTGGTCCAGCTAACCAAAATGAAGAGAGGACCCAAATTAACAGAATCAGAACGAGTAGTGAAAGATTACAACAGACCCCAAAGAAATTTCAGGATATCATAAGAGAACACTTTAAAAATCTGTACTCCATTAAGTTGGAGAATCTAAAAGAAATGGATGAAATTCTAGATTCATCAAAACCACTGATGTTAAACCAAGAAGAGAAAAACAATCTAAACAGACCAATAACAAAGGAGTTTGAAGAGAAATTAAAAATCCTTCTGTGGGAAAAAAAAAAACAGGCACAATTGGATTCACAGCAGGATTACACCAGACTTTCACAGATCTACAACTAATACTTCCTAAGATTTTTTTTTTCAAAAATAGAAAGGGAAGGAGTACTTCCACATTCTTCTATAAAGCCAGTATCACTCTAATACTAAAAATTAACACGCTTTGCCCCCACATACAAAAATGCTACATGCCAATAACCCTAATGAATGTATGTTAAAACTAGTAGCAAAATATTTGCAAAAAAAGATATTAAAAAGATTATCCATCACAATAAAGTTAGCTCTATCCTGAAGATGTTAGAATGGTTCAACATACATAAGTCAAAAAATATAATCAACCATATAAATTTTCTTAAAGGCAAAAAGCACATAATTATCTCATAGAAGAAGATAAATATTTGACAAAATATAGCATGCCTTCATAACAAAAGACCTAGGAAGCATAGTACTAGGAAGAACACATCTCAACCTACTAAAGGCTGCATATGACAAACTCATAGCCAACATCATCCTAAATGGAAAAATAAATTGAATCAATTCCATTAAAATCAGGAAAGAGATAAGACTGGCCCCTATCACCACCCCTCTTTACTATACTGCTTGAAGCAATAGCTGGAGCAATGAAGGAAAAATAGTAAATTAATGAATACAATATTAAGAGACTAAGTCAAATTGCTCCATTTGCACATGATAATGATATTGTACATAAGAGACCCTGAAATTTCTATGAGAAAATTTCAAGAAGCAATCAACAATTTCAGCAAAATGGTGTGGGGGGAATCAAATTACAAAAAAATCAGTAGCCTTTCTAAATATCAACAGCAAATATGCTGAGAAAGAGATTTTTCTTTTTATAAAAGTCTCAAAGAAAATAAGACATCTAGAAATAAACCTAACCAAGGACATAAAAGATTTCTACAATAAAAACTTCAAATCTCTGAAAAAAAGAAAAAAGACACTATAAAACAGAATGATTTCCCATGCCGATAAATTGTGAAAATGACCATTCAACAAAAATCATTGTACAGATTCAGTGAAATCTTAATCAAAATGCTTATGATATACTTAACAGAAATAGAAACAAATCGTATGATTCATATGGAACCACAAAAGACTCAAGATAGCCACATCAAACCTCAGAGAAAAAAAAAAGAACAATGGTGGAAAGATTACTAGTGGAGACATCAAGAGATATTAAAGAGCTATAATAACGAAAACAGTAAGGTAGTGGCCCAAAAACAAACATGAACACAAATGCAACAAAATAGAAGACCCAAACATAAGTACATGGACCTATAGCCATCTGATATTTGATGTTGTCAAAAACAAACTCAAAAAGAAGACAGAATCTTCAACAAATAGTGCTAGACATCAACAGGAAGAGGGATAAAATCAGAACCATATCTATCACCCTGCACAAAAATGAACTCCAAATGGATCAAAGACCTCAATGTGATACCTGAAAGGCTGAAATGCTAGAAGAAAATATGGATAGTACCCACAAAATACAGGTGTAAGAAAGGACTTTCTGAATAGTAACTTAGTTGCCCAGGAATTAAGTCCAAAAAATGTTAAGTAGGACCTCATAAAATTAAAAAACTTCTATACAGTAAAGAGAACAATCAAGCAGAAAGGAACTTAACATAATTGTAGGAAATCTTTATCATTTATACATCTGACAGGGTATTGATATGCAAAGTATATAAAGAAATAAAAAGCAAATGAACCAATCAAAAATGGGCTATGAGCTTGAAGAGAAAGTTCTCAAAAAGAAAAATTATAATGGCTAAGAAATATCTCAAAGCATGTTCATCTTTAGCAACTATGGGAATGAAAATGGAAACAACTTTGAGATTTCATTACTCCAGTCAGAATGCTTAAAAAAACAATAAATTTAGGAGGATATAACATGATCAATAAAACATCAGAGACAGATATTGGGGTTCAACCTGAAGACCAGAAAAGCAAAACAATCAGTCACTGTCTCTTACTTTGACCTCAGTCTTAAAACGGTGATCCTGCCTCTAAGAATCTCAAAATGAGACTGAGACTGAGAGTTGTCTCCTTCCATTTTATAATTCTTTCCAGTTCTGGGATTAAAGGTGTATAACACTGGATTAAAGGCATGCATGGCTCAGTTTCTATGACAACTAGTGTAGCTACTGTGATTAAAGGTGTGTGTTACCACTGTGTGGTCTGTAAAACTGACCAGTGGGGCTGTTTTACTCTCTGATTTTCAAGGAAGCTTTATTTATTAAAATACAAATGAAATGCCACTACAGGAGGGGATATGGAAACAGGGGAACCATCATTCACCATTAATTGAATGATAAATGGGTAATGGTCACTCTGGAAATCAGTATGAAGAATTTCCAGAAAACTGAAAATAAATCTACTATATGACCAAACCAAACAACTCCTTTGTATATACTCAAAGGATTTGACTTCCTGCCCCACATGCTCAGCCATGTTGCTTGCAGCTCTGTTCACAATAGCTAGAAAATGGAAACAACCTGGGCCAGGCGGTGGTGGCGCATGCCTTTAATCCCAGCACTCGGGAGGCAGAGGCAGGAGGATCTCTGTGAGTTCGATACCAACCTGGACTACAAGAGCTAGTTCCAGGACAGGCTCCAAAACTACAGAGAAACCCTGTCTCAAAAAAAAAAAAAGAAAAAAGAAAAAAGAAACTGGAAACAACCTAAATATCCTTCAGCTGACAAATGGATAATGAAATGTTGGATATATACACAATGAAATTCTAGTCAGCTGTGAATAAAAATAAATGCATGAAATGTGTGTATCAGTGGATAGAACTAAGAAATATTATATGGGTTGAGGTGACCCAGAACAAAAGACAAATGCCACATATTCTTTTCATCTGTGGTTTCTAGCTCCAAATCTTCAGATTTGAGTATATAACCTTTAGGAAATACAGAAACAAGAAAAGTATAAAGGGATAATGGGGAGGGCTCTAGAGAGTGGAACAGTAGGGTACAGGTGATATGAAAGGAGAAATTGGGAAAATGGAACTGGAATTTTAATTGTGGAAGTGAAAGGGAGTATAATACAGAATTGGACAAAAAGAGGACCTTAAGGAAGACATACATGGATCTAAATCTACATGGGAAGTAGAAAAAGATAAGATCTCCTGAGTAAATTGGGAGCATGGGGATCATGGGAGAGGGTAGAAGGGAAGGGGAAAGGAAGAGAAAGGAGTGGAGAAATATTTATACCTCAATAAAAACAATAAAAAATAAATAACGTTTTTTAAAAATTAATCAACAGAAAAAGAAAATAACACTAAGAAATCTTTAAAAGACATAGAGAATTATCTTTTTCTACTTATAAAATTATATATTATATATTTATATATAGTTTATATACATAGTTTATCGTATTACAAATATGTGTGTAATGTATATTATATTGTGTGTGTGTGTGTGTGTGTGTGTGTGTGTGTGTGTGTGTGTAGTTTACATAAAGGTCTACCACTGAGGGTAATTTTGTTACCCTCCAAAGTCATAGAATATCTAACAAAAACCTGAGCACCAGGCATGAGAAACTTCAAGTTTTTGGTCAGAGTCAAGAGATGCTCTCAAATGATATAGACTATTGGTATTGTTCTTGGTTACCTCTCAGAAGCTGAAGGCAAAATCCTGTTGTTGAAGATGTCATTCACTCTAGACTAAGACTTAGAGGATTTGAGCTGGAACTCACCCAAGGCTTCCTGCCTGGGAACTTGTTTTCATATTACTATAATGTGATAAACAGCTGCTCAGGAAGGAAAGCAGTCAATATCCCTACCCAGCTGTGACACTTATGAACCACAACAATGATGACCATGGCAAAAAATCCTTAGAAGTGCACTAGCAGCAATTATATTGTGGTGGTAAACAGCAGCTTTCTAATTAGAATTAAGGTCTACTAAATTGAAGGAAATCTGTCTGGTACTGTAAACCTAACTAAACACCTATGGATGGTAAGGTCATGGATCTCAAAGGAGAACTTGCTACTGGAATAAACCAGTATAATTCATAACTGCATTCTAAATACCTATCCTTACCTACAGAGATAAGCATAGATCTCATGCCTCATCAAGGATGTTTCCTTTTGCCGCAGCAGGAGCTCATTGCAGAAAGCAATTGGATGGGATGGGGCAGGAGGGTGTGTGCAGGGAATGGGAACTTGAATTGGTTTGTATATGAAAAAATAGTTATTTTCTTTTTAAAAAATAAATAAATAAATAAAAGGGGGAATAAATAATGAAAGTTAAAAGAACAGAAAGTCTTCTGTGAAATTGTGCCATCTATCTATGACAAGAAAGCCATACTCATGAAATCTCAACTACATGGCTGTCTAAACAAGATTTAAACATTTGCAACACCAGTTGACATTCCAATGTAGATGATAGAAATTTCATTAACCATGCCCCTAGATGAAAATCAATGAGTAATTAAACACTGAGCAAAAGAGAATTAATCTTCCTTAATTATGAGTCCCTGATTGGTTATCCAATATCAAATTGTTGGCCCTATGGACCATGCACATGATGGTAACACTAAACAGACATAGTAGGTTGCATTTGCATGTTTATTTATTTATAGATACATATAACAATGACAGTTAAAGAAAATGAGGCAGTTAAATTGGGAAGGAACAGGAAAGGGTCAACAGACAGGAGAGGTAAAAGAGAAGAGAGGGAGGGAGAAATAATGAAATTATATTTTAATTAAAATTTTCAAATTATATTATGGCAACTGTATATGATCAATATATATTGTAGAAAATTTCAAAAGATAAAAATATTACAGAAGAAAAAAGAAGTATAAAGGCTAACACTTGCAGAGAATACATTTCTTAAAGAGAAATCAGTCTTCTATCAGAAAGAGATTTGAGTTTCTGGCATCATTTTTCATCCTATTAATATAATTTTGCATGTCAAATTCTAGCCCCTGCATCTTTTATTTCATTTGTTTTGTTTATTGTTTTTGAAATAAAATCTCATATATCCCCAGTTGACAGTAAATTTATTACTTAACTCCTAGTCCTCCTAACTTTAGCTCCCTAAAGAAGCTGGGATTACAGGCATAAACAACCATGACTGGCTTATATTCCTCACAAGTGAATTAAGAACTGATTCTTTCAGAAGAACAACTAGAGCCCAGAAAGAAAAAATAAAAACATTTAGGAGTACATAACTTATTTTGGTCAACCTATGTTGAAAGGTATTTCAAGAACTATTGGGGGGGTCATAAACAAACATCTCTTCATGATAAGTAAGGCACCAAAGACTAACCAAAGCAACAAATACATCCAATCCCACTATGGAAATCCAACAGTTTTACTTGACTTACAGGTGATAGGTTACTAACAATAATAGTAGTGACTTCAAAATAACTGTATTATGAAAACATCTCACCCCAGCATGGATAATGATTCCCTTCTAACTACACAGATAGAGTCATCAACCCCCTCCACCCATGCTTAAGGCAGCCTTCTATTCCCTATATAAACAAGCATCTCCCAAAACGATGAATAGATGAGGCACAATTACATATAGCTTGGAATGTGGCTGTATAAGAAAGTAGCTGGTCTCTAAGGCAAGAATCTAATGATCACTTTGTCCTGTCCTTTTATGGGGGAAAGTCAACAGGCAAACACTCAAGGGTCTCTTATTAGTTAGCACTGTTGCTCTGAATAAGATGGTATCAGTTGTTATACTCAACATAGCATTCCACAAAAACAAGAAAATGGGAATAAAAAGAATTTTATTTATACGTGTCATACTTCTCTTTTTAGTTTGAGGTTTTAATAAGGATAAAAGCACATGTAATGCACTGTTAATGTGAGTTGTTTATACACATTATCAGTGACTGTCCAAGAAGCAAGATGTCTCTGTCAATTCTAGAGTTTTGGGAGTTGCTTACAATGCACTTCCTGTTTACTTAGGTAATATGATATCTTTCTGGAGCCTTTGACGGAGTTGAAGAATAGTTATATAGTTTTCCTTAGTTATAATAAAAGATAAAGTAGATATAAATATTGAAACTATAATTTTGCTTGATAACTGTTTTGTTCTATGTAATTTTGCTAATGTTAAAACTTTCCTTTTTATTTAGACAGAAAAGGGGAGATAATGTGGGCTTCCCCTCTGTATGCTGTGAATACCATTGGTTAATAAAGAAGTTGTTTTTGGCCAATGGCTTAACAGAATAAAGCCAGGCAGAAAATCCAAACAGAGCTGTACAGAGAGATTAAGTAAAGTCAGAGAGATGCCATGTAACAGCCACAGGAAACAGACACCAGAATCTAACCAATAAACCACGAGCCACGAGCCTCACAGTAAAATATAAAATAATAAAAATGGGTTAATTTAAGATTTAAGAGCTAGCTAGAAATATGCTTAAGCTATTGGACTAAACAGTACTGAAAATAATATAGTTTTGTGTGATTATTTCAGATCTTGGCAGACAGGAACAAGTGAGCAACCTCTGACAACAAATATAGAAAATAGAAGTCACAAAGAGGGCTTCAATGCTTTTAGCTTGAACTTTAAATAGAATGTGAATTTACTTCTAGAAATAGCTTTCTTAATAAAGAAAGATGTTGGGTTTGTTGGTTGTTTGTCCATAAGAGGATTATGTTGATTTAAAAGTGCACTAGGACGTCCAAGTAGCAATACCTAAATGTAGCTACAAATCAGTTATGGGAGCCTGAGATTATATGTGCTGTGTCTGTTAAGGAGACAGATGGTGGCAGTTGAAGAAAAGATAATCTGAAATTATCCTTCAGATATGAGCTTTTAGTAGGAGAAAAGGCCTCATAACCAGAGGGCCACGGTTGAGCTTGAAGTAAAAAATTGGAGAAGAACAGGGCATCATATCAGAGACTGCATAATGGGCCTTGAAGAGAAAAAGAACTTTTATTTTTTATCTTTTTCTTGTTGTGGTTAACTTTTTATTGTTTTTTAATGAGCTATATATTTTTCTCCACTCCCCTCTCTTCCTCCCTCCTCCCCTTCTACACACTCCCAGGATCCCCAGGCTGAAAAGGAGCTTCTCTTTAAAATCTAGAAAAAAATCTTCATTAGGAAAATATGAGAGATAGCTAGCTACCACAGAAAACAAAGCAGGGACAAAGGGATGAAGGTAGTTTGCAGAGAAATCCTCCAATGAGCATATTTTGCCTTTTATTTTTTTAATTTTTTATTTTTTATTAAAAATTTCCACCTCCTCCCATTTCTCTTCCTCTCCCCTACTCCCCCTCCCCCTCCCTCTCCAGTCCTAAGAGCAGTCAGGGTTCCCTGCCCTGTGGGAATTCCAAGGTCCTCCCCCTCCATCCAGGTCTAGAAAGGTGAGCTTCCAAACAGACTAGGCTCCCACAAAGCCACTACATGCTGTAGAATCAGAACCCAGTGCCATTGTCCTTGGCTTCTCAGTCAGACCTCACCTCATTGTCAGCCACGTTCAGAGAGTCCGGTTTGATCACATGCTCCATCAGTCCCAGTCCATCTGGCCTTGGTGAGCTCCCATTAGATTAGCCCTGCCTCCTCAGTGGGGTGGCACACCCCTTGTGTCCTGACTTCCTATAATTCGTGATCCTAGAGAAGCTAAACAAGAAGGTGAACTCAAAGAAAAACATATAGTTATCCTCCTGGATGTTGAAAGTAGATAAGATTGCCAGGCAAAAATTTGGAAATTAGGGGTGGGGTGGGGTAGGGGTAAGAGGAGAGGGGAAGAGCAGGAGAGAGAAGTGAGAAGGGGAAGATGAGAAGAGCTTGGGGGAATGGGATAGTTGGGATGGAGGAAGGGTGGATATGGGAGCAGGGAAGTATATATCTTAATTAAGGGAGCTATTTTAGGGTTGGCAAGAGACTTGACTCTAGAGGGGTTCCCAGGTGTCCAAGGAGGTGTCCCCAGCTTGTTCTGTGGGCTGCTGAACTGGCCCTATCCTATAGCCACACTGATGAATATCTTGCATATCACCATAGAACCTTCACCTGGCGATGGATGGAGATGGACGGAGACCCACATTGGAGCACTAGACTGGGCTCCCAAGGTCCAAATGAGGAGCAGAAGGAGGGAGAACATGAGCATATTTTGCCTTTTATAGGCTTTGAGAAGGACTTGTAGGAAGTACCATACCATATGATTCAGTCTGGTTTATTCTACATGACTTCATATACTGGGCAGATCTATAAATTTCTCCTGTAATTCTGAGGGGGAAGATCTATAAGGCCAAAACACAGCAAGACTTAACTCTATCCCAGAGACAGAGAAGTGGGATTTGGTCTCTTAGAATGATTAGCATCTTAAAGTAACAGGCACCTGACCTAATTTTGGCTATCTGGTAGTATTCACAACAGATTTACATAAGAAAGAACTCAAAAATGGTGACCAAGTTTTCTGTTTCCTGCATTAAAAATTCTCTGTGGCTGGATGTCATTTTCTCTTATGATGAGGTGAGTGGTAACTCCTATGATCAAGTCAGTACTCAGTTTGCAATGAGTTCAATGAAAGGGAGATTAACTGGGCACAAGTGCACACCTGCCATTAGTAATTGGAAGAATTAAGTAGGAGAATCATCTGAGTCCAGAAGTATGCAACTGCCTGTGAGACTTAGCTAGAGAAGATAAGAGAGATGTGGAAATAAAGAAGAGAAAGAGAGGGAGGGCAGGGTTGAAATGAAAGAACACAGCAATAGGAAAGGAAAAGCAGGGAGAAAGAGAATGTGGGAAGGAAGGAAGGAAGGAAGGAAGGAAGGAAGGAAGGAAGGAAGGAAGGAAGGAAGGAAGGAAGGAAGGAAGGAAGGAAGGAAGGAAGGAAGATTGTCTTGACTGAGCCTGTCGTATAAGTGATAAACTCCTAAAAGGTATGCTCTTGTTGCTCTGGGAAAGTTAGCTTCCAGGATCTTTGCAGCATCCTGAGTGAACTTGGGGAAGACCTCTGAGTACCAGATGAGTTTCCTAACCCAGCAGATACCTGGACTGTATAGGTATAGAGCAGAGCTAAGGTATTTCCGGACTCCTCTCCCTTAGACACTAAGAAATAATAATTTTTTGTTGTGTTAAGCAGTATTTATGCAAACTGTATGGTAGTCTGTTATCTGGAAATAGAAATTTGATAGATAAATGTGGACAATTATGGTCCAACTGGGAAATTGGAGGGAACATGAGTTCAAGGGCAAGTCACTAGAGTTTACCAAAAAGGGGGACAATAAAAAGGTTATAAAGTTTGGAAAATAACAGAAAGGTTAGAGGCCACAGGAGAAAGAAATAATAGAATGCAAGTCAAATACTCAAGTGGGTTAAAGGACAAGACTGAGAATCTTGTCCTCCAAAAGTTAGCCTTTAAATAAGGACACTTCGAGTAGAAGAACTGGAGTAGACATGAGGAAAAGGATTTGAAATTAGTAGGAAGTAGAAACCTCAAGCACAAATACCATATCAAGTTTGGCACTGAGAAGAGGAAAGGGACACACCGTTGAATAGACTACAGAGCCAAATCTCCAAGTACACGGTGACAAGTAAAGCTTATCTATGATGCTACTCTTTAAAATCCAAACTTTCCTTACACTAAAGGAATTCACTCCTTTCAGTAGAATTTCCATTCATGCTCCCAAGTTCATGAAGAAAGGTTTTATCACCCAGGCTTGTCGAAGAATTTTTAAGTGATGAAACTAAATAAAAGACCCTGCATGTAACAACAGCTTTCAAACCGAGCCATGGCACAAGAGCAAATGTGACTGACTTACACTCTGTCTACATCTGCTCACTGGCTAGCCTCCAGCTCTGTGTATCTGAGGATGATTTTTCTGATACACTTTGCAGTTGACACAGTCCTTGTCTGGCCTACTCATACCACTGAGGGCTGTGGAATGCTCCCAGACTAGAGAGAAGACCGACTAGACTACAACACATAGCTATGTTCCTTAGTAATGATTCCTCAAAGAGATATCATGGGAGTTTTGAGGGAAAGTACAACACCAGGTGTAGATTAGAACAGGAAGTCATGATGTCAGTGATGAAATGATTCAGCATATCATATATACGTTAGGTCATTACACCTCAAACAAAATTCCATGGAATGACTGCAGGTATTAATGCCAAGATTTGACTTAGTTAGTAAAAACAAATGGATAAGAAAAAACTCTACACATGCAAGAGAGAGAAAATGTGTTTTGCATCCTTAGTTACTAATTCTTCTTTCTTTTTTTTTTTGAACATTTTAGAATTTTGCATCTTATTTTTCTTCAGCAAATGCTTATTGAATGGTTACTTTGTTCAGGTGTTGTGCTAGGTGCCAAGTTATAGTGGTCAAAGGGAATAGGTTAGTATTATCATCCCGTGAAAAGATATACTCAATATATTCTATGATCTTGTGACATGGGAAGGTTATACATAGAACAGAAACAAAGATGCTTTTCCCAAAGTTAAGTTTTCATGGCAAGTACATTCTTTTCACACCTTCACCTTCCATGTCCTAAGCATATACAATGCTGTTAACAAATGAAACTGTTATATATGGCCTTCGTTATAAGTTAGGGAGGTTCTTTGCAGGAACAGAAGTGATGAGGCTATTTTATTCACTGTATACACTGACTGAGCATAAACACACAACTTCACAGAGAAAAACTGAACCTTAGAAATCAGTCAGAATTCATCAACAATAGACCACATGACACAAACCATGAGGTTTTTAACATCTAAGCTTCAACTGTGGACATGTTTGAACATTTCCCCATCACTCCTAAGAGCCCTCAAAGGTACACCAACATAGTCAGCCTTTGATGATACACTGTATCCATATTCTCATATGTCCCTATCTCAGCACACTTAAATATGATGTGCATTCTCACATAGCCACAAGTATGTTTTAATATTTAGAAGACAGTAGTAAGATTTTTAGAAACTCTAAGGAGCAGCTCTGCTTTGTTGTGTCAATTTCTCATATTCGTCAGACAATTGCTCCTTTAGCCATTTCCTCCACTTACATCTTAACAACACTTGGCGGCTGTGACAGTTAGGACAAGCACACCGGCTTTGTATCTTTCTGATGTCCTAGACAGTTTGTGGAAAGAAATTAAAACCCTTCGTCAAGAGTCTTAAATCCCTTTCTCAGTTCAGCTCCTCTACTTCACCTTCCTAGACACAAAGTTCTAATCCCTAAATTCACAAAGTAACCGCTACTTACTCTCTGCCGATAAGTGTGGCTTTAGAATAGTGTTATAAAGAGTGCTTTGAAAATATTCAAAGAAAAAGTCATGAAAGTTCATTATTTAAAGATAAATTACCCAAAGAAATAAAAACTAAACTGCCTGCTCACAGACTACAGGTGATGTCAGTGAAGCGGGGCAACGTTTTACACTTTTCTCAGATACAATACATCTAGCAGAAACGGATGCAAAACCAGGTGTCAGCTTTGGAAACTGCAAATGCATTGAATTTTATTAGTCAAAGAATACTTCATGGACCTTTGATTTTTACCTTTACAAAAATTGTAGGTACACTACTAATATACATTATAATTTGGAGGGTGAGTCATACTTAATCTAATGATTAAGCATATAAAGTTCAATATAAAATAGCAAAATGTATTTCTAGTTAGATTTCTAAGACAGACATTACTATTTAACTCCAGAAGACTGAAAACTGGTGGTTCATAAACATGACTTAGTTTGTCAGGGTTTTTTCTTTGATTGTTTGTTTGGTTTTCACTAAGTTTGTTTCACAAGGTTTCTTCCTTATTGGGCTAGTGTGCTGGAGTTGGCTGGAACTTGCTCCCAGTACCAATGGCTATCTCTTCTTACTGTTCTTAACAAACACTGACTGAAGGTAAAGGCTTGAAATCAGCTATATGGAAGTGGTTATACAATGAAAACTGGAATGTGCTACATTTTACAGCATTTTTTTCTAAACGAAGCCAGTTGGCAAGCCTTTGTTTGCATTCCACAACATAGGCAAACAGTTTCCTCAGATGGGACAGGATGCATGCTTTGAAAATAGGCTGGGTAGACCCATGTTCATCCATTCCCACATGTTGTTATCTGACATGGTTCACTCATTTCAACTAGATGCATGGCATATGTAAATTTTTGAAACTGTAACTCCTGGACTACAGTCATACACTATCCAAACAAGCTTTAGATGATAAAATTTGGAGCAGGGATCATTGTGCTTGCTTAAAAATTAAAAGTCTGGAAGAGCAGACCCAAATTCAGCACTGTGGACAAATGAAATAAACATCTTTTTCTTTTTTGTTCTTCTTCTATTGTGTTATATCAGCACATAAAACATTACGGTATAAATCTCAAGGTATAAAGTGAAAAGTTAGACCAAATAGATCTCTCATGTATGTATATATGACATCAGAACAGAAGTAAAACTGTAACGAAGGGAACTAATGGCAGAGGAGGGCACAGATATTACATAAATGCTTAAAATACATTAAATATTTGAAAGAAAATGTCCTTGTGAAACATAGTATTGTGTGCAATGAATATGTGCCAATAGGGGGAAAAGTAAAATAAAAAGAAATGGGAGTTATTGAGGGTAAGTACATTATTTAACTACATACACAAGATGTAAAAACTAAGATCTGTATTTATAAGAGAAAGGTCATTGATTATCAAAAATATGAAGACCTTTTATTTTGTCTAAAAGCTTATGTAGAGCTAGGCAGCCTGTTCTACATGACTCTCTGCCTCAAAAAGAAATTAAAGTTAAATAAAAACTTCATAGAGTTGATGGAAACCTTGAAAACCTGCACATGTGCAAACACACACACACACACACACACACACACACACACACACACATCCTTTCCCAAGCAAAGCTCTGACTAAATGACTGTGTCAAAAGGAATGTGTGAACCTGAAACTAGATACAATCTGGTAAGGATAATCCCCTTTCATGTCACATCAAGTGGGTTCTGCAGATGGCGACTGCTCATCCAGCCCTAATATGTAGGTCTGTGTTTCCAAAGACAATAGTGCTTTCATTACCATTTTCCCCTAGAGGCATGAACACAAACTTCTACTCACTATGAGAAAAGCAGCACAAGAAACTTTCAAAGTCCCAAAAACAAACATGAAGGACATAATTTGGTAAAATAAATAAATATAAATAAAAATAAAAAAATCTAATGAAAGCTCCTAAAACTTTCCCATCAATGGGGTTCCTTTCAGAGGGTAAAATAGCATGTCAGGAGTCTCTACTGGGGTTTGTGGCTTTTTCTACTTTTTGCGAGAGTCTTCCTAAATAGCCAAGGCTGATCTTGAATTCATGGTTCTGCTTCCTTGACCTCCTCAGTTCTGTCACTGTACCACATTTAAAACTGTATCTTTTCTGCATCTCACTAAACCTGTATCTAGTATAGGCTTATCTTATCATGATAGTATTTATTCTTTTTATTAGAATATTAGAAATAACAAGTACTTGAAATTTTACCATACCTTAAACTATCAATTTTACTATAAGAAAAAAAAAGCAAAGATATTAAAGAAATGTATATGGGAGAGAAAGAAACAAATTGTTGGAGAGAGGATAGCAAGAAAAGAAAGAGAAAGAACAAGGGAAGGTCATAAACATGTTTCAAAGCAGCATGAGAGACAAGGGTCATGCTTTTTAATGAAGAAAAAAATCAATTCACTTGTATTTTTACATTATTCTTAATATACATTTGGGGTAGGAGGTAAAAATCAAATATTGCAGTATTAATCATTTTGAAAAACTTATCTCTGATTTTCAACATCTTTGTACACAGAACATCCTTAAGGGCACATAGGAACATTTAAGAAAGGATCCAACTAGAGTTGAGGGGAGTTTATTGACAAGACCCAAATTAGTGATGTGGGAATATGAGGGTATCATTGGAAATGAAGCCTTTCTTGAGGAGTGAGAGTCCCAGAAAACCCAATGTCCACCAAAGCTGCCTCAGCCAGTGGCATATCAGTGGTTGGTTGGTTGGTTTGGTTTGGTTTTCAAGACAGAGTTTTTCTGTATAGCCCTGGCTGTTCTGGAACTAACTCTGTAAGCCAAGTTGACCACGAACTCAGAGATCCACTTGCTTTTGCCTCCTAGCTATTGGGATTAAAGGTGTGCACCATCACCACCCAACCTGGCATTTGGGTCCTTTTCTCACAGATTCAAATACAAAATTCACAGACTACAGAGGGTGAGTTTAAAGAGACATTTATCCTAGATTCAAAGGTAGAAGCTTAAGATAAAGAAGTAGAAGAAGCAGGAGAGACAGGGGCGGGGGGAGAGACCCATATAATTGGAAGAATGCTAAGAAATAGGGTACCATCAAGAAGCTAGACTGGAAGTTCTCAAAATAACATGGCAGAAATGTGGGTGAGACATGAGGAGGAGCTTTCATTGCTGTTATTCCCACCACAGGGTGTTCATGTACCTTCCCTTGTTTGTAATCATGTGCTCATGTGTAGTCTCTAGGCAGATATGCTCATTTAAGAGATAATAATAATTTTAAAAAGGAATCAGAATTCTCTTCTGACATTTCTGGCATCAAACAAGGACATTCTCAGATCTGCTGCTTTGGGATCCCCGTCATACTTGACCAGTTTCTATCATCTATTCTCAAGAATACCAACAAGAATCTCTTCACCAGCTCTGTATCAGAAAACCCAATATCATCTTTCTTTCCTAGCCAAGCCCATCCCTAATGGATAACAAAGATCTTCTCCCTCACCCTTTCTCCCTCCTACTCATCCTATTATGCCAGTGTCCAATACCAGCAGGTACTCACTGAGAACACACCATCTAAACAGAACAGGAAAACAGACAAGTTAACTGAAGACCCTTACTCTCCTCCTCTCCAAAGCCAACCCCCCAGTCTCATCCCAAGTTATAGCAATATTTTGTTTATGTTTTAACAGATAAAGCTTGCCTAAAGATCAGAGTGCAGAGCTAAACCACTAGAGACCAGGCAGTGGTGGCTCACACCATTAATCCCAGAACTCGAGAGACAGAGGCAAAGGGGTCTCTGTTAGTTTAAAGCCACCCTGAGCTACACAAATTGATCCAGTCTAAAAGAGAAACAGAGCTCACACAAAGGTGATCCTAGCACTTGGGATCACAAGACTTTAATACCAATATTAGAAAGGTCAAGACAAGAGTGATATAGCTGGGCAGAAAGAGAAATATTAGGTGGGAGGAGACAGGAGCTCACTGCAGTCTGATAGAAGAGACTGAAGCAGTAGTCTGAGGAGCAGTCTGAGGCAGTAGTCTGAGGAGCAGTCTGAGGCAGCAATCTGAGGAGGCAGTCTGAGGGCAGGATCACCCTTTTTTATGAGCAGTGGTAGAGGCAAGAACTCTAGTGGTTGGCCAATCTGCTTCTCTGATCTTTCATCTGTTAATCCTACAACTGACTCTGGGTTTTATTTATTTAAAAAAAAATAGATAGGAACAGGTCTGGGCCAGAGTCGGCCTGAGGCAACAAATGCCACTTGAGCGAGACTGAGCCAGCCACCTACCCCAGAACAAGCCTGAGGCAGCAAACTCCACATGAGCAGGACTGATCAAGCAACCTAGGCCAGAGCAGGCCTGGGATGGTAACTCCACAGGAACAGGAGCAGATCCAGACCAGGGACACTTGTGGAAGCAGGAGTGGGCCAGTGACCTATCATTATTTTTTCCATTGCATAAGTGTATCACATTTTCCTTATCCATTCTTCGGTCAAGGGGCATTTAGGTTGTTTTCAGGTTATGTCTATGACAAATGATGCTTCTATGAACATAGTTAAGCACATATCCTTGTGGTATGATTAAACATCCTTTGGTATATAACCAAAAGTGGTATTACTGGGACTTGAGGAAGGTTGTTTCCTAATTTTCTGAGAAATCACCATGCTGACATCCAAAGCAGCTTTGCCAGTTTGCACTCCCACCAGCAATGTAGGAGTGTTACCTTTGCCCCATATCCTCTAAAGCATAAGTGTTTTTGACCTTGGCCATTCTACAGGTGTAAGATGGGAATCTCAGAGTTATTTTGATTTGCATTTCTCTGATGACTAAGGATATTGAACATTTCCTTAAGTGTCTTTCAGTCATTTTAGATTCCTCTGCTGAAAGTTCTCTGTTTAGGTCTATAACCCATGTTTTTATTAGATTATTTGTTCTTTTGATTACCAATTCTTTAGTTCTTTGTATATTTTGGAGATCAAACTTCTGTCTAATGTGGGGTTGGTGAAGATCTTTTCCCATTCTGAAGGCTGTTGTTTTGTGTTGTTGACCGTGTCTTTTGCTTTACGAAAGTTTTTCAGTTTCAGGAGGTCCCATTTATTGTTTCTTTCAGTATCTGTGCTTCTGGGGTTATATTTAGGGAATGGTCTCCTGTGCCAAAGTGTTAAATTGTACTTCCCACTTTCTCTTCTATGAGGTTCATTGTGGTTGGTTTTATGTTGAGGTCTTTGATCCATTGGGACTTGAGTTTTGTGTATGGTGATAGATATGGATCTATTTTCATTCTTCTACAAGCTGATATCCAGTTATGCCAGCACCATTTGTTGAATATGCTTTCTTTATTCCATTTGATATTTTTTGCTTTTTGTCAAAAACCAGGTGTTCATGGGTGTGTGGATTGATATCCAGACCTTCAATTTAGTTCCATTGATACTCCTCGCAATGACTCTCTTTTATCTTTAATCTTATTAAGATGAGTTTCTCTTTCTTTGATTAGTTGGGCAAAGGGTCAGTCAGTCTTTTTTATCTTTTCAGATAGCCAAACCTTGTTCCATTGTGGTTTTTTTTCAGTCATTCTTTTACATTTCATCAATTTCTGACATTATCATAACTATTTCTCATCTACTGACTTTGGGTTGGGCTTAATTTTGTTCTTCTTTTTCCACACCCCTAAAGTAAGTTACTTAATTGAGAACTGTCTAATTTTTTATGTAGGCATTGTAACTATAGGATTCTCTATTAGAGTTGTTTTTATTATATCCCACAAGTTTTCATATGTTGTTTTCATTTTCATTCCATTCTAGGAGTTTTCATTTCTTTATTGATTTCTTCAATGACTCATTCATCATCAAATAGTATATTGCTTAATTCTATGAGTTTGTGTAAGTCTTTAGCTTCTTTTGCTGTAGACTTCCAGTTTTAGTTCACGGTGGTCTTATAGAACACAGACATTACTCAATTTTTCTTGTACTTAAGAGATAATTTAGACAAAGTTCTATGGGCTGCTAGAGAAAAATGTATAATTGCAATATTTGAATGGAATATCCTGTATAGGCCTATTTTGTCTATTAGTTCTATTATATCACTTAGCTATAATATTTCTGTGTTTATATCTTACTGAAATGACCTATTTGTAAGGTAGGGTATTGAGGCTCCACTACTATTCTATTGTTCTTGTTTATTGTTTTCTGATCTCCAAAATATATAAAGAACTCAAGAAATTAGACATTAAAATTCTAAATAACCCAATTAAAAAGTAGTGTACTGAACTAAACAGAGAATTCTCAACAGAAAAATTTCAAATGGCCAAAAGATATTTAAGGACATGTTCAACTTTCTTGGCTATCCGGGGAATGCAAATCAAAACAATTCCGAGATACCATATTACTCCTGTCAGAATGGTTAAGATCAAAAACACTAATGATAGCTGATGCTGGAGAGGATGTGGAGCAAGGGGAACACTTATCCATTGCTGGTGGGAATGCAAACTTGTGCAACCACTTTAGAAATTAGTGTGGCGGTTTCTCAGAAAACTGGGAATCAACCTACCTCAGGATCCAGGAATACCACTCTTGGGAATATACCCAAAAGATGCTCAATCATACTACAAAAGTATTTGTTCAACTATGTTCATAGCAGCATTATTTGTAATAACCAGAACCTGGAAACAACCTAGATGCCCCTCAACTGAAGAATGGATAAAGTGTGGCACATCAACACATTAGAGTACTACTCAGCAGAAAAAAAAAAAGACATCTTGAATTTTGCAAGCAAATGGATGGAATTAGAAAGCACTATCCTGAGTGAGGTAACCCAGACCCCAAAAAACAAATATGGTATATACTCACTCGTAAGTGGATACTAGGCATAAAAAAAGATCATCGAGCCTATCGTTCATGATCCTAGAGAAACTAAGTAATAAGGTGAACCCAAAGAAAAACATATATACACCCTTTTGAAAATTGGAAACAGACAAAAATTTGGGAGCATGGGGCAGGGGGTAGAATGAAGGGGAGAAGGGGGGCATTGAGGAGAACTTGAGGGAATGGGACAGTCGAGATGGAGGAAGGACAGATACGAGAGCAAGGAAAGAGATATCTTAATTGAGGGAACCATTAGGGAGGTATCAAGAAACCTGGCTCTGGAATAATGATCAAGAACTCACAGGGATGACTCCAGCTAGGACCCTAAGCAATAAAGGAGGGGGTGTCTGAACTGGCCTTGCCCTGTAGTCAGACTGTTGATTATTTTAAATATCACTATAGAATCTTCATCCAACAACAGATGGGAACAGAGGCCCACATCAGAGCACCGGACAGAGCTCCCAAGGTCCAGTTGAAGAGTGGAAGGAGTGAGAGTATGAGCAAGGAATCCAAGACCTTGAGGGGTTCATCCACTGAGACAGTTTGCTGAGCTCACCAACTCCCAACTCCTGACTGGACTGGGAGTCAACTCTGAAGGGGGTTGACAGTTGGGGCAGACTGAGGGGCCACTGATATTGACACTGGGATTTGTTTATACTGTATGTACTGGCTTCTTGGGACCCTATTCTCTTTGGATGTAAGCCTTGCTCAACCTAGATGTAATAGGGAGGTCCTTGGACTTTCCACAGAGTGGGGTGCATGGGCCTCTCTTAAGATTGGAGGAGGGTGGTTGGGAGGGTCTGTGTAGTGAATGAGAGGGGAATGGGAGGAGGGGAGGGAGTGGAAATTTGGATTGGTATTTTTAAATAATAAAATAATAATAATAACGAATAAATAAATAAAATCACAATGTCCTCTTGGTTTATTATTCCATTAAGAGTTAATCAGTGACATTCTTTATTTCTTCTGACTGATTTTAGCTTACTTCTATTTTGTCAAAACAATGACACCTGCTTTGTTTCCTAGGTCCATTTGCTTGGAATACATTTCTCTGTCCTTTCACCCTAAGGTAGTGTCTGTTTTTTACGGTGAGATGCATTTCTTAGAGGCGATAGATGGTTCTTGATTTTTAATACAATCTGTTGCCCAGTATATTTTGATTTGGGAATTAATATTCAGAGTTAAAGGTGGATATTTATTACTGCAATTTTGTTGATATGCAGTATTTGACATATCCCTATTGATTGTTTACATTTCTGTCTTTAAATAGTATCTTTTATTCCTTGCTGCAGTCTCATGAATATGATTATCTTTCTCTTTGGTCCAAAAGATCTCTTTAACTATCTTCTGTAAAAATTGATTTAGTGGTCCTAAACTCCTTTATCCTGTTTTTATTGTCAACATTTTTTCTTTTTTCCTTCAATTCTGAGAAATAATTTTGCTGTGACAGGTAGTCTTGTTGCCAACCATTGTTTTTCAGAGCATAAAATATGCCATTCCAAGTCCTCCTGGCCTTTCGATTTCTTTTGAGATACCAGCTGTTATTCTGACGGGCCTTTCTTTTTTGTCACTTAGTTCTTCTCTCTCAAAGCTTTTCATAAACCTTTGTTCTACATATTTAGTGTCTTAACTATAATATGATCTGGGGATATTTTGTTATAGTATTATCTGTTTGACGTTCTAAATGCCTCCAATACCTAGAAGGGTAGTTTTCCTCCTAGATTTGGAAAAAATAAGTGCTATAATTTTACTTAAAATGTTGTCTATGCCTTTTATTATAGAATTATTCTACATTTTATGTTAATAATTTATGCATTTGGTCTTTTCACAATATCTCATAGATATTGAATGCACTGTATATCACATTAATTTACCTTCATCATCATTGGAGTGTTCTACTTCCTCTACCCTGTCTTCAAACTCTCATATTCTGTACTCCAATTGATTTGGAGGTATCTCTGGAGCATTTTATTTGACTTATCGACATTTTCATTTCCAACATTTCATTATGAAGTTTTTTCTAGTTTATTTATTACTTTATTAAACTCTACTTTCCTATTCTCTCTTGATTCCCTTGTTTCATTCAGTCGTTTGAGCTCACTTAAATTATTTATTTTTGAAGCAATAATATTATCTTGGTATTTTATGTTTCTTGTGGGAATTTTTTTGCATTGAGACTTGCATATTTGTGGTTAGGTTATTAGTTGGTAATTTTGTGGGGCTTTTTGAATCACTATACATTAACATGTTAAAACATGTAATATAGACTATGTTGTATGAAATAGTTAATGTGTCATTATCTTTCTGTGGTAGACTGGTGTTCAGGACAACAGATGCAATTCCTAGTGCTTTACCAAGAGTAGAATACAGTGTGACAAACAATAAGTATTAAACTGTGGTCCCAGTATAAGATACAGTAACAACCATACAGTAAGTAGCCATCCCCTAAACTCTAATGAGGGAAAGTAAATAAAATGTTATTTTATGTTATTTTAGTTATTGTGAGTAGAACTGGAAAAGATAGAGGAAGGAAAATATAAGAGGAAGCAAATATAAGGGAAGAAGAGTAGGTACAAAAGAAAGAAATGAGGCAATTTGAGTTAAAGGTGGAATGAAAAAATAAAAAGCTAAAGAAACACAATTAGATAACCTAAAATAGTCCCTGCTCCTCAGAGCCTAAGATACAGAGATTCCAACAAACCAGGCCAATGTATGTCCAAAACTATGAAAAGAAATAAAAAGAAAAAATAGGAAAAAAAAGAACTGATCAAGGCCAAACTGTCCTGCTAACATGACACTGGGTATTTAAAAAGAAGGAAGAGGACATGGAGAGATGCTCAGCAATTAAGAGCTTGCTGTTCTCACAGAAAATTAGGTTCCCAGCACCCACATTGTAGTTCACAACCATCCAGGACCCCAGTTTCAGAGGCTACAGTATCCTTCTCTGACATTCATGGGCAACAGGCGATGAACACATACAGGCAAAACACCTACACCCATAAAATGCAAATAAATAAATCTTTAAAATAGCAATTAAAAATAAAATAAATGGGGAATAAATATGAGGGAGAGCTGAATGGACTCAAGTTCTAAGATAACTATCTCACCAGTAGGTTGAAGAGCAGATGTCGGTCCATCAGTGGGTTTTCCTTCACATGACAAGTCACAAATACTGATCATATCTATCATCCTTCTGGGTTGTTCCTCAAGGGTCCATTTCAATGGGGCCTTACCACCAACGCTATCCTTCCCATGATAAGAGTACTGTGCCTGTGTTCCCCTGAGACTGTGACTCCAACCGTGTTTCTACCTTTCTAAATACTGCTCTGTAAGTTTCCAGTTGTCTTTGCTATTAGATTAGAGACCTTTGTCCATCATTACCTCTTCTAATAGCTGTTACTTAACTTTAATTATTTTATTTGAAATTTAATTTTTAATTCTATGGAATTAAATTAAAATTTAAATTATAATTCTCAGGAAATTCTAGCACACTATACCTGTGGGTAATCTGTCATGTTCCAGAAACTGATAAACTAGTTTTGTATAGTTGTTTTATTGAAATGTTTGGATTCGTGTCGTTTTTTGTTTGATAATGTATTGCCACCCTGTGACTCAATTCTAGAGCCTCATGGAAATTAGGCAAGTGCTGTGCTACTGGGTTACATCTGAATACATCGAGCTAGAGTCTAAAGCCAGAGTTTTTAAAGTCTGTTTTTAGTCAATGCAGTATAAATTTCAGATGTAGTCTATAAATTAAACAGAAGTCAAATGGGGAATGAACTCATTTTACAGTGGTGGCCTGGCTTGACTTCTGAAGAATCAAAGATATATAAAAGAATTAGAGGACTATTTGCTGAACAGGGAGTCATCATTTCAGAATAAATGCCATGATTTACATGATTCCAAATAATCTTTTATGTTGTGACTGCTGATTTATATATATATATATATATATCAATTTACCTTCTTTATTGATTCTTTGAGATATTCACAGTGCAGCCCAATTTCACTCCCCTTCTAGTCCCCCCATATCCTCCCCTCACCACTGCACTATCCCTCTACCTAAGAAAACAAAGCACAGTAAGCAAGCAAGGAAACAAACAAAACAAGAACAAAATAAAAACAAAAATAACAACAAAAAATCACTTTGCTTTTCCTTCTTTCCCACCTCTCCAACACCCCTTTGCTCATCCTGGTGGCACTGGGGGCCTTGGTGTGTCATATAGTAAACCTTTTGTCCTATAAGCTTTACTAGAAAAATGTTCATTGCAATTTCTGGTACACCATCATCACTGGAATTCCTCTGGGTTATCCTGCAGGCAACCCAAATCTTGGAGAACTTACGGGTATTCTTCCACAGGAGCAGTCCTTCACAAGCTCCAGCAGGTTCTAGATGGGGTAGATGTTAGGGTAAGCCAACCCAAGGCCTGGCTGTGGGCATGGTGGTAGGTGAGATGGACAGTCTGGGCCACTGGGGACACTCATCTCAGGTGAGGAAACAGAGTGCTACAGATTACTTAAAAGAAAACTTTGGACTATATCTGGATCCTCATCTGTATTCTTAGTGTGGTTCAGTTTTGAGAATAATAGATTAAACTAAAACTAAATTATCATACCAAGATAATACATTGTTCTTAGAAATTCAGAATACAGGTTCTTAAATTACCCTGAAATTACTGGCAATTGTCCAAATGATGTTCTATTCTACTAGGCCTATTAAAATCCATTTAAAATACAAAATTGCTGAAATTAAAAGTGAGTACCACACTTTTAAACGTGAATTAGAATCATCATTCTACATATTAAGCAGCCATTAATGCATTAGAATTGGTGTAGACATTTATTTGAACAGAGCATTAGTCCTTTAAAATTAACCCTAAACACTAGCGTATAAAACCTTCTACTGCTAAGGGGCAGTTAGTGCTAAGCAATAAACTCACTTCTTATTGTTGCTGTAATAAATTGCCCCAAACATGGTGGCTTAAAACAACCTAAATTTACTCTCTTACAATTCTGAAGGGCAGAACTCACAGACGTTTTCAGTGAGCTAAAGTTTGGGTATTGACAAGGCTGGTTCCTTGCAGAAACTCTCAAGTGAGACTGTTTACTCGCGTCTTCCAACTTCTGAAGGCTGAAAGCAAGGCTCTATTTCAAAATCCATCCCAGTATCTTGTTACTTCTGTCAGACACCCCAAATTACTGACAAATCCTTTCATCTTCTTCATATCAAAGCCCATCATAATGATCTTCAATAACGTCTCATCTTCAATATAATCAAAACTGTAATGAATCTTTACCATGAAAGGAGACCTATTCACAGGTGTTGAGGATAAGTTCATCCTTCAGTACAGCGTCTCAACACAGTAAGGAGAGAGAGAGAGAGGGAGTAATGACACTTATTTATGGTTGTAATGACACTTGCCACCAAACCTGACAAACTGAATTCTATCTCCAGGACTTAGATAGCGGAAAGAGAAGATCTGCTTCTAACAGTTGTCCTCTGGCAGTGCTCATTGCGGCAATATGCCCTTACACACACACACACACACACACGAATAAATAAATTTTAAAAGGCAGGGGTGGTGGGACTTGAGATGGTTCAATGCTTGCTCCTCTTTAGGGGACCTAAGTTGAGTTTCCAGCACCCACATTGGGCTTTCCACAAGTACCTGTAATTTCAGTTCCTCTGACCTCTTAGGCACCAGTATCACACACACACACACACACACACACACACACACACACACACACTCATTTTCTCCAAGAACACAAAATGAAGACCTTCTGTTCTCTGGTGATTGTGGAGAAGTGTAAGAAGTCTGTGGCTTGCTGAAGTGATAGAGGAGGGAAAGTACACCAAGCAGAGCCTGTTCCCATGATAAGCTGTACCTAAGGGGAATAAGAGAGGACTAAGTCTTCTGAAGAAGCATTTTGAAATGACTAAAGATGGAAGAGAAAATCAAGTGTTGTCAAATATATGGAGAAATGGGAAAACTCATAAATAACTGTTGTGTTTACAAAACTGCAGGAAGTTTCAAAAATAATTTGAAAGTAGCTTCATATGCTGAACACAGTGGTGCCATATAAACCAATAAAGCCTAAAAGATGTCAACATAACACTCAATCCAACAAGGTGTAGAATGTGGAGATAATTGTTCTAAGAGTACCCTACAGCATATATCATTTACTAGGCAAAAACTAAATAAATAAATAAATAAGCTTAAGCCATTTAAATCATCCAGCGAATACCTTCCAATTACAATGGATAAAATAAATAGTTAATAATATTAGACTATTTTGGAAAATCAGTAATGAATAAAAGAAATACTACATGTTTTAAAAGCCACGAGACCAAAGGAGAAGTCACAAAGGCTATTTGAAATTACTGTGAGATAATTGCTTCTGAGGGAAAAATTTGTAACTGAACATGCATATTGTAGTGGCATTTCATTTGTATTTTAATAAATAAAGTTTGCCTGAAGATCAGAGAGTAAAACAACTGCACTAATCAGTCTTACAGATAAGGCAGTGGTAACACACCCCTCTAATCGGAGTAGCCACACTAGTTGTCATAGAAACTGGACAGTACATGTCTTTAATCCCAGAGGTGCTTGCCTTTAATATCAGCCCTAGAGAGGATTATAAAACAGGAGGAGACAGCTCTCAGTCACAGTCTCATTCTGAGATTCTTGGAGACAGGATTGCCATTTTGGACTGAGGTCGAGGTAAGAGCCAGTGACTGGTTGCTTTGCTTTTCAGATCTTCAAATCGAACCCCAATTTCTGTCTCTGAGTTTTTATTTATCACGCTTTAGCCTACACTTTGTATATGTGTCTCAGATCCATAGCTCTAGGATTCTACATGAATGCGTTAGGAAAAGAATAGTAATTTAAATCAAAAACTAGCAAATAGAAGAAAACAGTAAAGAGAGTGGATGAGGGAAATGAACTAAAACAAAGTTTACTGACAACTATATGTGAAAATGCCATAATGAGAATGGCTAAGATCAAAAACCACCAATGACAGCTTTCTTATGCTGTAGAGAATGTGAAGTAAGGGGAACACTGCTCCATTGCTGGTGGAAATGCAAACCTCTACAACCACTCTGGAAATCAGTGTGGCAAATTCTCAGAAAATTGGGAATAAACCTACCTCAGGACCCAACAATCTTACTCTTGGGTATATACCCAAATGATGATCAATCATACTACAAGGACATCTGTTCAACTGTGTTCATAGCAACATTATTTCTAATAGGCAGAACCTGGAAACAACCTAGATTCCCCTCAACCAAAGAATGAAGAAAATATAGTACAATTACACAATGAAGTACGACTCAGCAATAAAAAACAATGCTATCTTGAAATTTGTATGCAACTGGATGGAACTAGAAAAAAAAACATCCTGAGTGAGGTGACTCAGACCCATAAAGATGAACATGGTATGTATTGAGTCATAAGAGGATACTAGATGTAAAGCAAAGGATAACGAACCTATAGCCTATGATCCTAGAGAAGCTCAGTAACAAGGTGAAGAAAAACATATACAGATACACCTAGAAGAGGGAAATAGACAAGATCACCTGACAAAATTAGGAGCATGGGGAGTGGGGAGAGAAGGGAGGGAAAAGAGGAGCGGAGAAGGGAAGGAAGAAAAAGAATTTGAAGAAAAGGGATATTCCAGATGGAGGAGGGGCAGAGATGAGAGCAAGGAAAAAGAGATTTTAATTGAGGGAGCCATTATGGGGCTAGCAAGAAACCTGACACTACAGAAATCCCCAGGAGTCCACAAGGACAACCCCAGCTAAGACCTTAGCAACAGAGGAAAAGGTGCACAAACTGGCCTTACACTGTAGTCAGATTGATGAATATCTTTTTTTTTCAATTGTTTTTATTAAGCTACATATTTTTCTCTGCTCCCCTTCCTTCCTCTCCCCTTCCCTCCTACCCTCTCCCAGAGTTCCCATGCTCCTAATTTACTCAGAAGATCTTGTCTTTTTCTACTTCCCAGGTACATTAGATACATGTATGTCTCTCTTCGGGTTCTCTTTTTGTCTAGGTTCTCTGGGATTGTGAATTGTAAACTGCTTTTTTTTTTTGCTTCAGGTCTAAAATCCATTTATGAGTAAGCACATATGACATTTGTCTGGGTAACCTCAATCAATATGATGTTTTCTAGATCCATCCATTTGCTCACAAATTTCAAGATGTCATTATTTTTTTTCTGCTGTGTAGTACTTCAATGTGTAAATGTATCACATTTTCTTTAGCCATTCTTCCATCAAGAGACATTTAGGTTGTTTCCAGGTCCTGGCTATGACAAACAATGCTACTATGAACATAGTTGAGAACATGTCCTTGTGGTGAGCATTTATTTGGCATATACCTAAAGTGGTATTGCTGGGTCTTGAGGTAGTTGGTTTCCTAATTATCTGAGAAATCACCATACTGATATCTAAAGGGGTTGTGCCAGCAGTGCAAGAGTGTTTCCTATACCCCATATCCTTTCCAGCATAAGTTGTCATCGGTGTTTTTTACGTTGACCATTCATACATGTGTAAGATGGAATCTCAGAGTTGTTTTGATTTGCATTTCTCTAATGGCTAAGGATGTTGAGCATTTTCTTAAGTGTCTTTCAGCCATTTTAGATTCCTCTGTTGAGAGTTCTCTGGTTAGGTCTGTACCCCATTTTAGTTGGATTATTTGTTCTTTTGATGACCAATATCTTGAGTTCTTTGTATATTTTAGAAATTAGCCCTCTGTCTAATGTGTGGCTAGTGAAGATCTTTTCCTTTCCTTTTCTGTAGGCCACAGTTTTGTCTTCTTGACTGTGTCTTTTGCTTTACAGAAGCTTTTCAGTTTCAGAAGGTCCCATTTATTAATTGTTTTTCTCAATGTTTGTGCTGCTGGGGTTATATTTAGGAGGTAGTCTTCTGTGCCAATATGTTGAGTGTATTTCCCACTTTCTCTTCTATCACCTTCATTGTGGTTGGTTTTATGTTGAGGTCTTTTATCCATTGGGACTTGAGTTATGGGTATGACTATTTTCTATTTTATAGATATGGATCTATATTCATTCTTTTACATGCTGATATCTAGTTATGCCAGTATCGTTTGTTGAATATGCTTTCTTTTTTCCATTTTATACTTTTTGCTTTTTTGTCAAAAATCAGGTGTTTGTAGGTGTGTAGATTGATATCTGGGTCTTCAATTCAGTTCCATTGGTCCTCCTGTCTGTTTTTATGCCAACACCAGGCTGTTTTCAGTACTGTAGCTTTGTAGTAGAGTTTGAAGTCAGAGATAGTGATGACTCCACAAGTTCCTTTATTGTACAGGATTGTTTTGGCTATCCTGGGTTTTTGTTTTTCCTTATGAAGTTGAATATTGTTCTTTCAGGGTATATGAAGAATTTTACTGTGATTTTGATGGGCATTGCATTGAATTGGTAGATTGCGTTTGGCAAGATTGCCATTTTTACTATGTTAATTCTGCCTACCCTAGAGCATGGGAGATCTTTTCACTTTCTGGTGTCTTTTTTCACTTTATTTCTTCAAAGATTTAAAGTTCTTGTCATACAGTTCTTCCATTTGTTTGGTTAGAGTTACTCCAAGATATTTTATGTTATTCACGTTGATAAATATCTTAAATGTTACCAAAGACCCTTCATCCAGCAACTGATGGACACAGAGACAGAGACCCACAGTAGCACACTGGACTGAGCTCCTAAAGTCCAACTGAAGAGTGGGAAGAGTGAGATTATGAGCAAAGAGATCAAGACCATGATGGGCACACCCACTGAAACAGTTTACCTGAGATAATGAAAGCTCACCATCTCTAGTCGGATAGGGAAGAAACCAGCATAGGACCAAACTACCTCTGAATGTGGGTGACAGTTGTATAACTGGGGCAGACTGTGGGCTCACTGTCAGTAGCACGAGGATTTATCCCTACAGCTTGTACTGGCTTTTGGGGGAACCCATTCTCTTTGAAAGTATACCTTGTTCAACATAGGTATAGTGGGGGGGGGCCCTTTGGACCTTCCCCAAAGCAATGTGCCTTATCTTTTCTAAAGAGTGTATGGGAGATGGTGGGAGAAGGTAAGTGAAGAGAATGGAAGGAGGGGAGGGAGTGGAAACAGATTGATATGTAGAATGAAAAACGATAGTTTATTTGCTTTTTTAAAAAAGAAAAGAAAAATGCTATTACTTTGTTTGCTAACTTAAAATTAATTTTAACAAACGTAAAAGTAAATAAAATAGAATGTAAAATAACAAGAAAAATTTAAGGAGAACACTGTAAAGAATCAATAAAATTTCAGAGATGAATATATGCATTTTGATGTGTATAAAATATGTGTATAAAAATGTCACAGTGAAACCCATTATTACATATAATTAATAGATCCTAATAAAAGAACATTTTTAAAAGAATCAACAAAATTAATAAGCCTTAAGCTAAGATCACCAAGGAAAAGGCAGATAACAAATTATTAAAATCAGTAATAAGAGAGGGAACATCTACTGACCTTATATAAATAAAAGCATAATAGGCAAGTGCCAAATAATGACATTTTGGTCAGTTAGGAAATTGTATGACTTAAAATGTAACAACACCTAGGTCTTTGTAAGAAGACTGCATAGTAGCATCACTATAAGACCACCAGAAATACTTTTCTAGTAGTTATATCTTTGTATACTTTTCTTATTGAAATAATTTCCCAGAAAACTTTATTCATCTCTAGGAATGATAGCAGACTTAGCTCTGGCATCTAGTAAATATCTTCACAACTAAGTACGTGGAAATATTGAGGCCTTATGTAAAAGGAGAGTGCACCTTTACTTTCCCGGCCACCCAGACACACAGAAACTATATTAAGTACAACACTTCTTGATCAATGACTCGGGCATATTTCTAGCTAGCTTTCACATCTTGAATTAACCCATTTCTATTAATCTATGTATCGCCACGAGGCTGTGGCTTACTGGTAAAGGTTCTGGGCATCTGTCTCATTCAGCAGCTACACAGTGTCTCCCTGACTCTGCCTACTCTCTATATATATCTCTGTTTGGCTTTCTCTCCTGGTTTTACTCTGCTAACCATTGGCTGAAGGAGCTTTATTCATTATACAATAAAAGCAACACATATATAAAAGGGCATTCGACATTAACCTTATGTATGTAAGGCAGTAGACAGCATGGTCTCTAGTTCAGACCTTGCATTGATACTGGCTATGTGTCATGAAATAAGTTACTACTCTGTGTTCCTGTTTATCTTTCAGTCAGTTGAGACCACAGTAGATGAATTTTACAAAATGATTAGATAATCTAAGTACATTGTAAATATTATATAAATTGTACTTTATTAATGCACAAAGTTATTAAGTCACAATAATATAGATTTAATGAAAACAATATAATAAAACACAGGTCAGCAGATAGACAGCACAGTACCGCAGCTAGGAAGATGCAGTTTGTGGAGGGCCGGACCACATTCTCCATTGCTTCTAGGAACAAAGGTAGAGATTGACCTCTGTGACCTCAAGGTGTGGCAGTACACGCCTTTAGTCCTGATGCCTGGGCGGCAGAGGCAGATTGACCTCTGCAACCTCAAGGCGTGGTAGTACATGCCTTTGGTCCCGATGCCTGGGAGGCAGAGACAGGCAGACCTCTGTGAGTTCAAGGTGATGTAGCACACGCCTTTAATCCCAGCGCACGTGCTTGGTAACTCTCTACCGCTGCGTCCCTGCCTACTGGGATAATGGGCAGCGGACCAATCCAAGAGTGACACGTCAGAAGCGAGGACTGTTTCCTTTATAAGGGCTGGGTTCCCCTCATTCTGGGTCTCCGCTTTGGAAGCTGATGCTCTCCCTCTCAAGATGCATTAAAGCTTTACTGCAGAAGTATCCTAAGTGCCCCGCGTCGTTCTTGCTGGCGAGCCGGTAGCGCGGGACAGCAGTTAATAAATATAGCTCTTTCTCTGTCGTCTCAATATTAGTCTGCAGACAGTCCAAGAAGCAGGAAGCTTTAAACTGATTTTCTCTCTTTGTTGTTTCTATTACCATTCATAAAAACAGCACCAGGATTCAATTCCTGCTCTAGAGATCTGACAGGTTCTCTGCCCAGAAAGGGTTCCCCACAGAAATAAAAGTCTACTGCATAATACTAAATTTTTAAAGGGTCCAGTCTTTAAAATACCTACTAATTATAAAACATAGAATTTTATTTGAGACATTTTTATTCTCCAGATCAGTATTATTAAATTACCAGAGTTAGTGCCCATGACTAAGGGTTACTTTAGTTTCAACTATCATTACACTAAGTCTTTAAAATGCTTTATATTTCAGTTATGAAAAAAATCAAGGAATCTTTTGGTCAGTTGTCTCAACATTCCATTGATTTCTAAAATCCGTCAACTTTTGACCACTATTTTTGTGTACATTGCTCTGTGTCAGGAACACTTCTAAACCAAACTAATTAATGCAAGCAAGCCTTCCACTTTATAAAGCTGTGCATTCCCTACTGTGAATTCATCACTTATTACTTGTTGATATCTTCTCTAACTACAGTGAAAGTTCCATATGGCAAGAAATTTGTGTCTGATATATGGCTGACACTAAATAACTATAATTGGATAGATGAACAGATGCATGGATGAATGGACAGGTACATGGGTGGATTCCATGTAACTTAACTTCATATTCCTTAAGTATACCTGAATATATAAAAATATTTGGTTATCAATAATAATCTTTAAGGTAAAAATGTAATGAGTATATTAATAACTAAGTATGTCCTAAACGTATTACATTTACTATAAGTAAAATGTAATAAGTATATTACATTTATTATAGTAGAATATAATATTTACTAATAACATAATAAAATATACTAGAATATATTTACTAAAAATAAAATAAAATTTACTAGACTATATGTACTAAGTATATTGCATTTACTAGAAGTAAAACATGGTAAGTATGTAATAAGTATATTACCACATTTCGTAAAGTATAAAAATAAAGCATCTATACATATTACATGATAATACTTGAAATTAGAGTAACTCTTAGTCACCTTTAAAATAAAATTAACTATAAAATCCACATTACTTAGCATCCCAGCTAATTAAGTTCTCACAGGTATGTCATAACTAAGAGCTATAAAGAATTAAAAACGTTAAAAAGAGCATCTCACTGATGTTTTGATTTGCTTTTCACTGATAATTATGTTGAACATATTTTCATATCCCTTTTAATTTGAGAAACATCTGGGTCTTTTGTTTAGTTCTTCACACACTTTAGACACCTTTTATTGTATGTATGGGTCTGAGTGTTTTCTCCATTATTAGGTTACCTACTCACTGCATTGATGTTTTTCTTTCTTAAGTAGAAGCTTTCTCTAGTTTGAAGCGATCGTGTGCGTGTGTGTGTGTGTGTGTGTGTGTGTGTGTGTGTGTGTTTCATATATATGTGCCTATATATTCTTAGGGGAGTGATTTGTTGTTGCTGCTGCTATTTAAGACAGCATTTCACTTTATAATGCAAGCTGACCTTGAACTTAATATGTAGCTCAGACTAGTTTCAAACTCACAGCAATCCCTCTGCCTCAAATGCCAAGATTACAGGCTTAAGCCACCATGCAAAGGACTAAAGATACTTTTTAAGAGATTTTCCTTCTTTCCATTGAATTTCAGTGGTCCCTTTGTTAAGGATCAGTTGACTCCAAATCAATGGTTTTATTTATGGGGTTCCTATGTTGTTTCTTTGGGTTATGTGTCTTTTATTTTCATGTACCTTACTGTTGTAATTACAATAGTTTTGAAGTATACTTTGAAATCAGAAAATATAAACCATCTAACTCATTCTCTTTACTGCAGAATGCTTTGCTTACATTAACAAAATGAGAGATAAAAATCATATTACTATCTTGATTGGCGTATAAAGATCATTTGGTAAAATTCAAATTTCATGATAAAAAAACTCTCCACAAATTAATTATAGAAAAAAATGCTTCAATGCAGCAAAGGCATGCTATGCTGATTCACAGTTAAAACAATAATCAACAGTGAAATATAAAACTTTTCCTCTGAGACTGGAAACAAAACCTGAATACTTCAATGTAATACCAGAAATTTTAGGCAGGGCAATTAGGCAGAAAGAAGTCAAAAGATTCTTTTGTCAAAAGTGAAAACAGGAAAAAGTAGAACTGTCCCCATTTGCAGAAGTGATTTTTTTTATACATAGGAAACCTTAAAACTTACACACACACACACACACACACACACACACACACACACACCAAGAACATGATTTCACATATTACTAAAAACAAAATATCTAAAGAATAAATTTAACCAAAGATAGGAAATATACAGTGAAATGTATAAAATATTGATGAAAGATCAAAAGCACAAAACAAATGCCCATATTCATTAATTGGAAGAATTTCTATTGTGAAAATAATTAGAAGCCTGCAGGTTTTGTGCAAGTACTATTACATTTTTCATAGAAGTAGAAATTTTTAAAATCTTAAAAGCCAAAGAGAACATCAAGTAAATGTTAACATCCATACACATAAACTGAGTTCAAAACTGCAGAGCAGAGAAAGGTTTTAATCACAGAATGCATTGCTTAGAGAATGAATGAGACCGAGACTTCAAACAGGCCAGTTTTTTTTCATTTCCCACTTCACATCTCCCATACCCTGATAGTCCCTCTCTCCGGAGTTCCATCCCCTCTGCCTGAATGGTCTCTGTTGACTTTCTTAGTTTCTTCAGTTACTCCATGTTATATACGCACATGTGAATATTTGGAATTAGAAACCAATGACTAGACAGAACATGTGGCATTTGTCTTTCTGGGTCTGGGTAACCTCACTCAATGTAAATGTTTTCTATTTCCTGGTTCCATCCACTCACCTGTGAATTTACTGGTTCCATTTTCCTTTATACCCAGACAGTATTCCATTGCATAGATGAACCACATTTTATTACCCACTCATCAGCTGAAGGACCTGCAGGTTGCTTCCATTTTCTAGCTGCTGTGATTAGACAGACAGCCACTTGGCTGAACAGGTCTCTACGGAGGAGGATGGCGAGTCCTTTGGGCATATGCCAAGGAGTTACAAAGTCAGGTCATGTGGCAAACTTATTTTTAAATGTTTGCGAATTCTCCATACTGATTTCCAGAGAGGCTGCACTTGCACAATGGTGAACAACTGTTCCCCTTCCCCTACATCTTTAACATTTGTTGACAGTTGTTTTGTTGCTCTTAACCATTTTCACTGGATAAAATAAATCTCAAAGTTGTTTTAATTTGCATTCCTGTATTTGCTAAGGTTATGGAACATTTTTTAAATATTACTTAGACATTTTGTTTCTTCTTCAGTGAACTATGCTGGGTTGGGTGAATTTAAATGGAAAGGAAGGCATAAGACAACACAGAAAGAGAAGGAAAACGAAGAGAAAAACACTGTGGATGTTTAGAAAATCTATAGGGAATTCATATTATCTTATATCTACCAAAAATTAAAATAACATATAATTATATTTACATACATGTACATATAGTTTAATGATCCTCCCGCAAGTCAATGACTATATAAGAAAAATCCCAGCAACAAGCATGAAAATCTCTTTGAGTTGTTGGTCAGAGGAGTCCAAGAGACTATGAGAATAATACAGACTATTATTGCTGCCCTTGGTTAACTCCTACAAATTGAAGGTAAGTCCCTATTGTTGAAGACACCATGACCTTAAGACACAGAGCTTCAAAGAATTGAACTGGGTCTTACTCAAAAGCCTTTTTCCTGAGAACTAGCTTCAATGGTACTGGAAGGTAACGCAAGCTGCCAAGTGAAAAGCAATCAGTAGTTTTATCAATGGCGATATCTATGAACCACAACAATGACTATCACGGCAATATATTTCTAAAAGTACAAGAGTGGCACTTACATCTTGGTGGTAAACAACAGCTCTCTAATTAAAGTTAGGGTCACTCTACAGGAAGGTAATCATGCCTGATCCTAAAAATATACCCAACTGCTCACAGCTAGTGAGGTCCTAGATTTTAGAGGAGAATCTACTACTGCCACTTTCCTAAAATGTATGACTCCTAACTGCATTCAAAAAACTTATCCTTATATCCACAGATAAGTATAGATCTCAACCTGCATCAAAGAAGCTTTTTTTTTTTCAACTGAAGGAGACAGTTATAGATAGTAACTGATCAAAATACAGGGAACAACTGACTGTGGGGTGCCCAGCCTTAACTGATAAATCTATAACACAACTCCCACTCAGAGAAAGGCAAAAAAAATTTAAGATACAGAAGACCATGAAGTCTGCGGCAAAATAATGTCTTCTATATATAACAAGGAGGCTGCATTCTTGAACTCTCAACAATATTCTTCCTTTTTAAAAAAAGCATGAATAATGAAAATATCAACTGACATGCCAACATAGATATGTAAAAGAAGAACCATAATTAAAGGAGAATTAATCTTCTCCCAGGGATGAGTTCCCTAATTATTTATAAAATATCATGTGGTCAGTGCTTAAAACATACACATATGAGCAATACTAAATGGACTCCGCAGGTTGTGTGTGTGTGTGTGTGTGTGTGTGTCTAACAACAATAATTAAAGAAAAAAGACTGTGAATTTGAGATGAAATGTAGGTTGAAGATATGGGGGTGTTGGAGAGGAGGGGGAGAAGGGGAAAGTATGTACAGTACATAGATATAAAATTTTAAAAATAAACTTAATTTAATTACAAAAACAGACAACAGATATGCAAGGATTGATGGGGTCTTTAAAGGAAGAATGCAATAGGCCTCTTAAAAGAGATATAAAAATTCCAAATCACTGTTCAAGAACTTTTGAACTTTCTCATGTTACTACCTTTTCTTTTCCTACGACATTGTCTCAACTTCCTTCACCATAGATTATATGCTCCTGTACCTGTCAATCCCCTACCTGCACCTCAACATAATTTTGGTGTTTAACTCTAGCTCCTTCCTAAATGCACAAGTTTATCTTCTCCTCGCTTATTTACAGAACTTTTTTACCATGCTTCTTCCAGAACCATCTGATTAGGTACAATAGACATAGTGTCTAATAGTCACAGTACTTTAAGGGCATAAAAATATTTAATTATAATTTCTAACTTTAAAATTATACAACAAAAATGTAATAACAGCAAACAAAATAATGAACTGTATTCATCTTTATATCAATGCATTTATACAATGTATTTTTGAATATTTTGTAGATAAAAATCCATAAATGTCAAGTTCCTAGGGTAACAAATGTTAAAATGAGCCCTGAATTCTTCTGCATCTGCCCAGGTGTAGATTCCTCCCCAATTCAAAGCAAGTCTGCTCTGGCCTCACATAAAACCAGAGGTCACTCTGTGAATATTCATTTCAAATCTTAACTTATAATGGTGGATTTCTAACTTTATAAATATATCAGAATTATTAAGTTGACATTTAAGTGGATTTTATATATACTTCAATAAAATTAAACTTTAAAAAGTAAATAAATATTACAAAACACAATATAGCTTACAGAAAAAAATGATAAATTTCAGATGAGTATACTTGTTTGTGATTCTGAAAGTTTACTGACAAAACTGTGCCCAACAAGTTAAACTTTTATAAATCCTAACAGTTTATGTACATGCAATATGAGAAATATTCAAATATAGGGAAAGACTGTGACATTAAAAGTGACTAAATGCTCTATCTGTGAAAATAACCGCGGAACTAAAACACTAACTCACTATAGAATAATTAAGGCAGCCTGGATACAATTACGTACAGGAAGGATATTAAACTTACAAAAGATATTTCTGAAAGCCACAACAGAAGAGTCAGAACAGCAGAGTAATTGGAACCACATCCACACCCACTTCCTTGCTCTTTACCAATATCATCTAAGGACACAGTATTTAGATGCTGACATTAGACAATCTTGAGTGAACAACTCTAAATCATATTAAGACTAAAAGAAAATCAAAAGAATTTTATGACAAGGGTTAAAAGTTTATGGCTTTGAAAGTACAAAATATTTGGTGCCCACTACAAACCACATCCCGGGCACCATTATGTCTCCACAGTGAACTTGCTTAAATGGTTTTGTTGTGGTTGAGGCAATCATCTCTGAGTTAATAATTAGCTACTATTCAAATCAAGCCTAATTTGTCTATTGTACAGTAGATCACTTTTACGAAAGTTCAAAATCACATTTCTAGTGACTGACATTCAATGTCATTCATCATCCTATATAATGCAATCAAATCAAGCTTTGGCCACTGTATGAAAAAAAAATATTTTCCAGGCAGCTGAAACTAAGAACAAGTACTACACGCTAAAGTGGGTGAACAGATATTTATATAAAATAAACAAAAGGAGAAGTTTTCTATCATGTTACTTTGAAAAGTGCCTAAAATAGCATTTCTCATATACATAAAGCAGATTTTAATCATTTTGTGCTTTTGTTTTAGAATCTAGACTCTATATGTGCTTTTAAAATTGAAAGAAAAAGTAAAACTAATCAATATTTCTCTATTGTAAAAAGTTATAGATATAATAATAGTTTGCTAGCGTGTAACTTTTAAACCCCAGCACATATCTAACCCTCTGAAATATATTACACTAACAAAATAAACCTAATGATAGCCATCAATAGAATACGTTCCAATTTATAATGCTTTTTTCATATCCTTTTATTGCATTTCATCTTCAAGCACTCATGTATGCCAGTACAGTAAATATTTATGGATTATCTACTCAACATCCATAGTCCCCTTAGTCAAAATAATTACGTATAATTCTTTGTGGAAGCATCTCTTACCCAGTCCCATATGGGGTGAATACAGTTAACAGCTAGTGCAAGCATGGCTGAACCCATTCATCAAGTTCTGAGTTTTGGGCCTCAATCCATTTTACAACAGTCAGTCAACACTAAACTTTCCTAATATAAGCAAATAAGGTCTTCAATGGAAAAAAAAACAGACAAGTCAAATAATAAATGCATGTAATTAGAGTCATCTGACGTTTGACAAAAATTCCTAAGATATACAGTGAAGAATAACAGTATCATTAACAAATGATGCTGGGAAAATTAGATGTTCATGTGTAAAATTATTAAACTATACTCACATCTAACACACTGCACAAAAAATCAACTTCAAATGGATCAAAGATCTCAAAGTGAAACGAGAAATGCTGAAAATACTAGAAGAAAATATGACAGCACCTTACAAGACACTGGTGCAGGAAAGAACATTCTGAATGGGACTCCTTTCATTCGGGACTTAAGGTCAACAATTCACAAAAGAAAATCTCAAAAACTAAACTTCTTTGGGGCAAGGGAGACAATCAGACAACTAAAGAGGAAGCTCACAGAGTGAGAGAGAATCTTTGGCAGTTACAAATCTGATAAAGGATTGATATCTACACTATGCAAAAAATGTCAAAATACAAAGAATGAGGAAATAAATGGCTCAATTAAAATGGGATATGGATATGAACTGAGAATTCTCAGAAGAAATAGAAATGTGTTCAACAGCCATAGCAATCCGGAAAATGCAATTTAAAACCACTTTGAGGCATAACATCCTACTCTGAACATCCTATGTTCAGCTGTGCTCATTGTTCTATCCAAAACAGCTATGAAATGAACAAAAACTAAATAACCTTCATCTGGTAAATGAAAAATAAAAACATGGCTTATACACACAATGGAATATTATTCAGATGTAAGGAAAATGAAACTTGAAAGTAAATGGATGGAACTAAAAATTATATATAGATATAGATAATTTAAATGAAGTTATGGCACTTGAGTTAAATGCCTCCAAGAGACATAGACTAACAAAACTTCAGCACCAGACACTTCAGCACTTTTGTTCGTCAGGGGAGTACAAGAGACTCACAAAACAACGTAAGTTATTGCGTTTCCCTTGCTTACCTCCCAGAAATTGAAGGCAGTTCTCTTGCTGAAGACACTTTGCACTTTGGACTGGGATCATTTAGACTGGATCTGACCCAAAAGTCTCATACCCAAAGAATTAGTTTTCAAAGTACTGGAAGGCAATATTCAAGCTGCTATGTGAGAAAAGCAATCAATAGTTGTATACAGCATTGATTATTATGAATCACAACAATAACCAGGATGGCAAGATATCCCTAAAAGTGCAACAGTTGCTCATATATCTTGATGATAAACAACAGTTCTCTATTAAGACCTAAAGCACACTAAACAAGAGGCAAACCATATCTGATAATAGAAACCTAGCCAACTCCGCATGATTAATAAGGTCATGGACTGCAGGAAAGACTAGAAACTACTACTGTCACTTTCCTAAGCCAGTTGTCTCAGCTAACTTTATATCACTGTGATAAAACACCGTGACCAAAAGCTACCGGTGAAGGAGTTTATTTCAGCTTACAAGTCTCAAGTTATACTTCTCAGGGAAGTAAGGAAAGGAATCCAAGGTACGAACTGTGAGGCAGAAGCTGAATCAAAAGCCACAGAGAAATGTTGCCTACTGGCTTGTTCCTCACAGCTTGCTCAGATGCCTTTTTTTTTTTTCACACAACTCAGGAGCACCTGCCCTGGTATGGCATGGACTTTGAATGCAATGTGACTTCTACGTCAATCAATAATCAAAAAAAAATGCCCAACAGGTCAATCTGTGTGTGGAAGGAGATTTTCAATTAGGGCCCCTCTTCCCAATGACTATAGCTTATATTGAGTTGACAAAACACTGGCCAGCACACCAGTATAATTCCTAACTATATTTCATTTTAAATATTTGTCTTTATGCCCACAAATAAGTGTGGATTTTATCCTGCATCAAAGAAGCTTCCTTTCTCAGCAGGAGATCATTACAGAAAGTCACAACTGGTCAAACTACAAGGAACAACTGGCCATGGGGTGTCCAACTCAACTGATACATTTGCAACACTACTCTTACACCTGGCATTGAAACCCTTTCTTTGAGTTATTGGTCAAGGAGTATCCAAGACACTCCCAAACAATTTAGCCTATTGTCATTGCTCTCAGTTGCTTCCCAAAACTTAGAGGTGAGACCCTAAGGTTAAAGACACCATACATTTCAGATGGGGGACTTAGGGTGTCAAGACGGTACTGACTTGGAAGCCTCTTCCCTGAGAACTAGATTCCATAGTATTAGAAGGTACTACCAAAGCTGTCAAAGGAGATGTGCTGTTTAGTTTTTGTTTGTTTGTCAACATGACATAAACTAAGGTAATCTAAGAAGAAAGAACATCAATTGAGAAAATGCCTCCATAAGATTGGTTGATAGGCCACTCTGTGAGGCATTTTCTTGATTATTGATCAATGTGAGAGGCCCAGTGTAGAATGTACTACCATGGGCAGGTAGTTTTGGGTTGTTATAAGAAAGCAGGTTGAGCAAGTCATTCAGAGCAAGCCAGTAAGTAGCATTCCTCCATGGTCTGTTTCATTCCTGTTCCAGATTCCTGGCCTCCTTGAGTTCTGCTTTAAATCCCTGAATGATGGACTGTTATCAAGACATAGAAGCCATTTTTTGTCATGACTAGAACAAGAAAAAAGACATCCAATAATCCCAACCAGTTGTGAAACCTATGAACCACAATGACCAGCCTGACTACATATCCCTAACGGTGCAACACTGGCACTTATATTTTCAGGGTGACCAGCAGCTATCTAATTCAACTTAAAGCCTGCTTAACATGAAGGAATTCATGAATGGTACTGTAAACCTGGCAATTTCCCATGACTGAAGATATCATATAACCTAGAGAAAAACCTATTGCTACTATTTTTCTAAACCAAATGATTTCTAACTCTATTCTAAATATTTCCCTTTATACATACAAATAAGTGTAGCTCTCAGTCCTCATCAAAGAAGATTATTTTATCAGCACTTTAAGGAGTTACAAAAACTTGCAACTGGTCAAAATGTGGAGAATAAGTGACCGTAGGGTGCCCATCCCCAATTGGTATTCTCTAGAATGCCATTCCTACACCTGGGGTTTAGGAAAAATTATGGATGAAGAGGAAGAGCTTAAGAGCCTGAGGACCAGAACACCTGCAGCTAGATAGAGTCTTCAAGACATAAGAGAAATGCTACGATCATAAAACATCAACCATATGGTGACTTGGATAAATTTCATCACCAGTCTACATGCAAACATGGATGGGGGAAAGTTCACAAAGTTCCCTCTTCATGCAGAGCTACAGACAATCAATGACTGCTAAGAGACAGATAATTCACTGTCTTCAGGGACAAACCCCCTGACCAATTATCCAATACCAATAGTCATTGCTCAACACAGGCACAAAGAAATATACCACGATTCAAACTTAGTAGGTGTCTTAGTTAGGGTATCTATTGATGAAGAGATACCATGACCACAGCAAATTTTATAAAGGAAAACATTTAACTGAAGCTGGCTTACAGTTTCAAAGGTTTAGTCCATTATAGCCATGGCAAGAAGCATGGCAGCATTCAGGCAGACATGGCGCTGAAGAGTAGCTAAGCATTCTACATTTTGATCCACAGGCAACAGAAAGAGACTAAGTGCCATGCTGGGCATAGTTTGAGCATATAAGACCTCAAAGTCTGCCCCCACAGTGACACACTTCCTCCAACATGGCCATACCTTCTAATAGCGCCATTCCCTATGGGCTAAGTATTCAAACACATGAGTCTATAGAGACCATTCCTATTCAAATTACCACAGTAAGGTGTGTGTGTATGTGTGTGTGTGTGTGTGTGTGTGTGTCTGTGTGTCTGTGTGTGTGTGTGTGTGTGTCTGTGTGTGTAAAGCAACCTTGATTGTAGAAGAAGAGATCGTGAATCAAGAGGAAGTTGGGGGCATTAGAAGAACTTGGAAGAAAGAAGGAGGAGTAGAAATGATGTAAATACTGACCTTAGGTATGAAATTCTCAAACATATTAGAAACTTTACATTGAAAAATCCAGAAAGATAAAATGCTGTATATTCTCTCTTAGCTGTGGTTCCTATATCCAAATCTTCAGATGTAAGCATAGAACATATAATAACTGTAGATACCAAGAAAATATAAATGGACATTGGTAGGGAGGATATTTTGAGGAGAATAGCAGGATGTCAGTGATATGAAGACAGAAACAGAAAAACTGATAGGGGCTCCCACTGGAGAGGGAGGTGAGAGGTCAACACAGGAGGAAAAGGAGAGAAGGGGGACAGATAACATTAAGACTGTTAGATAAAGACTCAAGGAATCACATTATTTCATACTTACCTAAAATTATGTATAAAGTTTTCAAGTGTAGGAGTACAAGTATGTATAAACCACACATACACACACATATATATCATTATCCTTATTATATTATATATACATAAATGAAGTTATGCCGTTTGAGTTGACAAAGCACCCCACAAGAACCATACACTAACAAAAACCCTACTACTCCAGCCACAAAAAAAAACTTCCTTTCAAGTGTTTGACCAGGGTGGTCCATTTGTCTCTGAAGACAACATAGGCTACTGTTGTTGTCCTCGGTTGCCTCTCAGAGCTTGAAGATAACAACCTATTGCAGAAGAAGCTACTCACTTAAGGCACAGGACTCAGATGATTAAAGCTGTACCTAACCTGAAAGTATCCTTTCTGCAAAGAAATGTCCACAGTGCCAGAAAGTACAGTGCAAGCTGCCAAAGGAGCAAAGCAATTAATAGTTTTTCCCAGCTGTTAAGCCTATGAACCACAACAGTGACCACCACAGAAAAGATCACCATAAATGTGCATGTGGTAATTTGAATAAAGAGTCCACCATAATTCTTGGGTATTTGAATGCTAGGCCCTCATTGGTGGCTCTTTGGGGAGGAGGCATTGGTGGAGGAAGAATGTCACTAGGCACACACTTTGAGGTTTCAAGACTCATGTCTTCTTGAGTTAGCCCTTTCTGTTTCCTGTATGTGGTTCGAGGATATGAATTTTTAGTTGTTAGACCTTCTGTCTATCACTAGCTACTTCCACTCCTCCATCATACATTCTAAACCTCTGGCACTGTAATTCTATAATAAACTCCTCCTTCTATAAGTTGCCTTGTTCATAGAGTTTTGTCACCACAATAGAAAGGTAAGTAAGACAATACAATAAATGACACTTAGATTTTGGTGAAAACCAACAGTTGTCCAAATGAATTTAAGGCTCGCTCAGTCATGCCTGCCCCCAGAAACCTACTCCGATTTCCTGGGGTTTAGTGCAGTCTTAGAAAAGGATCTACTACCACCAAACTTCTAGACCGACGTAATCCCTAACTACTTTCTAAACTTTAACTTTAAACCCCTTATATCTTTAAGTAAGTGTGCCCACCATGCCTCACCAAAGAAACATCTCTTTACAGGGAAAGCATCAGGATCAGGAGTCAGGCAGGTCACATTTCCTTAGCAATCATAAAACAAATAAAAAGAAGTGGGGCCTAGCTATAAAACCTCAAGGTCTGCCATTAGGGACCCACCTCCAGTGGTAAGATTCTATCTCCTAAAGGCTCCATAACTATCCCAAACAAAGCCACCACTCAGGAACCAAGCATTCAAATGCAAAAATCTAAGAGGGACATTCAAACCACATTTGGACTCTGAGTTCTTTCTGTGCCAATGGCTAGCTCAACAGTACAAAATGCATTAAATCAACTTCAAAATCTCCCATAGACAATAATAGTCACAACACTTTAAAAATCCAAATACTCGTTTGAAAGACAATCTCCTAACTATGGTTGAGCTACATACCTAAACAAGTTACATATTTCCAATATATAATGACACCAAATAGACATTCCCACTCTAAAAGGGAGGAGTGGAAACATATCAAGGAAAAAGACTGGACCAAAAGACCAAAACCCTTCAGGGCAAACAGTTCATCCTGAAGCACCAAATCAGGCATCATGGTCTCGTGATGGAGTCTTCTGTTCTCCAGAGGGTTTGACTGGCCTGGTTATGTATAACACCCAAAATCTCTCTCTCTTGCACAGGCTACATTCCACATATGGCTCTTCCTTGACAGATGTCCCATGGTCCTGGCATCTCGAACATTCTGGGGTTTCCACTCCAACTGGGATTGATAAAATCTCAGCTTCATGCAAGCTCTTTACAGAAGCTCTAACACGGCCACACATTGCCTGGCCTCAGCAGCTCCCTGTAACTTTGGAGTAAGGGTTCATGATCACTCAGTCTTGCATCGTTCATGCTAACAATATCAGTGCGATTTAGACTACTTTGCCAAGCTCTACCTGAGCCCAAGATGTAACCTGGCTGTTCTGAACCACAGCTGTAATTTCCTGGATGATGAATGTGCAATATCACTTTTCTTAGGCAATTGTTTCCAAGAAAAGAAAAACTCTGTGGTGTTCTTAGTCAAGCTGCTTTCTCCGTTTAAATAAATTTGCATTTTTACAAATTAGGGCCTTTGATGGTTGGAGTCTTGCCTTCAGGGCACTTTTGCTATTGAAGACAGTGAGGCTACTCTTTAACAATTATAAATGTTTTGTCCTCTAAATGTTCTGCTCCTTGTCCACCCTTTTAAACTTGTTAACATTCCTTGCTAAACTGCAGGTATTTCATTCTTGGCTCTCACTGTCAATCTGATTAAGAACAGTGAGAATTAGCCACATTACAGACTGAAGGCTATGCTACCTTGAAATTTCTCCTACCAATGAAATTAGTCTATTGCTTTTTAATTCAGCCTCATGCAAGCTCTCACCCCATGGGCAAAATACAGCCACATTTCTTTGCCCAAATGTAATTATAGCAAGTCCAGTTCCAGACAGAATCTGTGTTTTCCTCTGAAACCTCACTAGCCTAGGCCTCCACTGTCTGCATTCCACTTTTCATCTGGTCTTCTGAATTCCCCACCAGAATGTCCCATTAAGCTCTCCTCACAGTAGTCTGAGGATTTCCTAGCCCTAAGTTTCAAATTCTTCCACACTTCTTGTGGTAGCTTCAGTGTATTTCATCTCCATAATCTCATAGGGAATGGCTCTGCTAGGTAATGTGGCTTTGTTGGACTGGGTATGGCTTTGTTGAAGAAAGTGTGTCATTGTCAGGGTGGACTTTGAGATTTCCTATGCTCAGGATACCTTCCAGTGTTTCAGTGGACTTGTGGTTGCCTGAAAGATGTAGGACTCTCAGCTTCTTCTCCAACACCATGTTTGCCTACAAGCTCTCATGCTCCCCCACAATGATGATAATGGACTGAACCTCTGAACTGTAAGAGAGCCACCCCAATTAAATGTTTTGTTTACAAGAGTAGCTGTGGTCATGGCGTCTTCACAGCAATAGAAACCCAAACTAAGACACTCGTTCTGTAAGCCAGTTCTAAAGCTAAAACTTACAAAATTAGATTTATAAAAACAAAAGCCCCACTTCTCAGTACCAGTTTTATGTGTTGATTACTTTTCTTATTACCATAGCCAAATATGACACTATTTAAGGGAAGAAGTATGTTTATTCTGGCTCACAGTTTCAGGGGATCACTCTACAATGGCAAAGGAGGAGTGACAGCAGGAAGAGAAGGCATGGTGGCAGGAGCAGAGTCTAGCAAGTCACACTGTGTTAGCAATAAGGAAGCAGACAGAGAACAGCAAATGGGGACAGGCTATAAAACCTCCAGACCTACCCCCAAAAGGCAAACTTCCTCTGGCAATCGCCCCCTCACCGCCAGAGGCTTCATTACCTTCCCAAAACTACTAAATTTTCAAACATATGAACTTATGGAGGATGTTTCTCTTTCAAAGTATAATACCACTGATACTATTTGACATATATTGAGCTGAACATAGTATATGTTATAAACAGACAAAAAATAATTTTCCTTAGACTATTGAAGCTTATAGTCTCAAGAATCAACATGGATATCATGCCAAAATACACACATACACACACACACACACACACACACACACACACACACACACTAACGACTTTAATAAATATCTGTATGTATATGGTCATAAATTTACTCATTGTGAAGCAGTCTTGCAAGTAAGAATATATTCTATATGGGGAGTCACCAATTCAGTGCTAGAAGATTTTTTTAACCTCTACTATACCGTATTAGTTTCCGAAGTAAATGTATCTATTAATAATTGAATATAAGTAAAGAAGTTAGTACAGACAAAACTATGAATATCAACATTATTTGGGAGGCTTAGTGACAAATGAAAAATAAAAAAAATCTTCTGTTCAGGAATGTTAAGTCTTTCAAGACACAGACAGTAGGACCTACAAAGCCTAGATCCCTGTAAGACTACATATATCACACACCTATGAAACTTTCATGTCTTCAACATTTAGTGAATATATAAGTTGTATTCGGTGACTTAACTTACCTCAGGCTCATCACAGCTATTAGCACAGACAAAGAAAAGACTGTTAGCTCCTTCCTATAACTACTATCTATGGCTTTCTATGGAGAAGCAAGATAACTCAATGGAAGAGAGTTCTTTTGTCCTTCTATAAAACCATTAAAATTCTGACAGTGATTCAACGTTGTTGCTAAGAACTCATACAGACTATTTTACCATCAACCATATTGACTTTTTTATTTCTATACACCTCCTTAATTTTGCCTAAGAGAAAAAATATCCAATGTAGTGTTCCAAGTTTACTATTTTCCCATGTATGCCACTTAAATCTGAAACTCCCAACTGAGATCTCTATGTCTAGAAAGTAATTTTCCCACAGTAAAATGTCTCCTTGCAGAAATTAGGTATTTTCTTTTTCCTATCCCTGAAAAATTATCTATTCAGAATCAACTTCCACATACGGTACAGCATCTGGATCTGATCCAGTAAAGGAGGCAAAATGTCATGCAAAAAGTGAATTAACCCTTCCTCTTCTCCAGTCCTGTGCTTGCTACAGTGTAACTTTAACTGTCTAAGCCAGGGAGGTAAGTCTAGGGGGAGAGTCCTAAGAGTTAAATAGCATGGGTGTACAAAAGGATATCTTTATTTCCATCAACCTCTGACCTAAACAACTATGAAAACAAGCAATGAAACCACACGAGTATTAGCAATATCTATGACTTGATCACTGATAATTTTATACATCCTTTCATATTTTCATTTTTCATTTCATATCATATTATCTATTGCACATTTCTTGAAATATTATTTCTTTTAAACATTACATCAAAATATTAATGGTGTTGCAATCACTATTATATCACCAGAGGCTAAAGCAGAAAAATGTTCAATTCAAAGTCTCCCTAGGCTTATGTTTTGAGTTCAAGGTCTGTCAATTTAGTGAGACCATCTCAAAAATGAAGAATAAAAAGAGGGCTTGGAAAATACCACAGGAGCAGAGCACTTACCTAGAATAGTTCAATTTCCATAAATTTTAATATGTTAGTAAAAGCCAAATATTATGATCACCCAAAAATGATTCTTATATTGAGATAAATGTATTTCCATATAACTTAGTTCTTTTGGAATCCAATTACCTCATCTTATGAACTTTAAAATATGATCCCAAGGAAAAGTCCATATATTTCACCAGACTCATAAGAGAGTCCATGGCACATAAAAAGTGAAGAAATGGCATCAAAGGAAGTTATGGAACTCATATGATAACAACATAGAGGCGTCTGCACTGTGGTCTCACAAGGAGTACTGGAAGCATTCTAGGATGAGAAGACTCAAGAATTCTAATTCAACAACAGTGTTTGAATTGTAACAAAACTGTCATAATTTTTTAACAATTTCATATTTAAATTATTTCAAATGAAAGCAAATACATCAAAACAATGCAGTTTATGGGGTTATTTTCTTTTTTAATTTTAATGGCATGTAATCATAGGATTCTATCTAAAAAGATATAACCCAAATATATTGTTATATAAATTAAAATGTTATCTGGATTGGTACCTGAGATGACAGTAGATTACAATCAATGAAGAGCCCTTTTCCAGTTCTGTACCGTTGTATGAGGCCAGCCATAATGGCTCCATAGGCAAACAGGCCAGTGGCAAGGTCAGTCATGGCCACTCCTGGCCGAACAGGCTCTCCGTCCTGATGTGAGGGTTGAGTGAGAAAAACAGAAATTAAATATTGACTCATCTTATATTTCCCAGACATTCTTTGGCTAAATAAAAGAATTATATGTGAAGTATGTGTATCTACATATGAGCAGACACATATACATGACTAAATCTAAAAAATTAGTGTTAAGAATACCAGCTGATAGGAATGTATTTATAGTAAATGTATATTTACCACTGTATATTTCTCAAGAGGCATTCAAGCCAACCTAAACCAAGTTAAATAAAATAAGAAATCTTTATGAACACATCTGAAGTTCTTTTTTATGTATTTATTTAAAGAAAATAATAAATGAATTTCTGAATTTAAATATGTTTATCTTCCAAAAAAGAGTCAAAACACTATTTTTCTCCTGTTGGATGAAATGTTGTTTTAGAATGGAAACAGCAGAAGGAAGAGCAGAAAGGAAAAAAAAAAAAACCTGGTATATTAAAAAAAAAAAACTGGTCCAATTTCCTTATAATCATGCTAATAGCTGGCAAATATCCTAAAGGCATATGCTATTTTAAAAGATACAAAATGATATGTGGGTACGAAAATATCATAATGAAACCCATCACTTTGTATACTGACTTTAGAAAATAATTTTAAATTTTTATCTTAAAATGACTAAGCAAGTTTATTAATATTTACATGTATTTCTGCAGAAATTTATCAAAAGCTAAAAATAGTAATACCATGTGATGAACCTTAGTGACAACCAAAGACATTATGATCCTAAAAATGGGTACAAAATATTTTAATGTTGAAAAAAAATTTAATCATTAAAATTTCACTATAACTAAAGCTTAATCAAACTTCAAAAAGCTGTTCTGACACCACTTTGGGCACATCTTCTTCAACTATGAAGGCCTCACTTAAAAAAAAGCCTTTCCCTCCCTGCCACACATTCTTGCCTGCATCCCTAGCCAGGGAGCCTATATACCTGACTTCCAACTCTAACTACCCTGGCCAAACCACTCATCACCTCTGGGCATATCTGGTCCCTTCTCTAGAAAGACATGAGATTGGTGCTGCCTACAACACACTGCTTCCACCTAAGGATTGCCCCTCTTGAGACCCACACCAGCAATTCTGTCCCCAACTGAGACCTGCCTGGGAAATAGTTCTGCTGTGCCTGCTTTACTTCACAACCACATCAAGTGGGGAGGCCCAACTCACAATGGCAACTCCGTCAACCGCTGAAAGCTCTCTTGTTCTCCCATCCCAAGGTATACAGCCAAAAAATCTGTCACCACCCCCTACCAACTCAATTCATCACATTTCACACACTTGGCTCCTTCTGTAGACAGACACTAAACTTACACTGCCAGTAATAGTCATCTGCACAGCCTGAGAACCTCCCCCTCTCCAGAGAGAGATACTAGACCCACACCAGTATTAGCAACAGTACTGGTAAACTGAGGAAAAGTCCAAAGTATCTTGACCAAGCTCCTGAAGATTAAATGTAAATATCTTCTAAGTAAACAGAGGGTTTGCATCTGAGCTTAGAAACTTCGCTCAGCTTAAGCAGAACTAGGACTATTTTTGATACCCCATTTCAACATTTAAACTGAATTGCAGAAAGACTCAACCCTAAACCCATACAAAGAGCTGGCCACCTGACAAGTTGAAATAATAGAGATAAAAAGCTTTAAACATTCATTCAACAATAGAGACAAGGTTTCCATACAAAGAAACACTACTAACAACCTAACTCCAGATGCCTAGGTCCTGTGGCAAATATACAAACATAAATACACAAAACAATAAGTCTCTATCAAAAATTAGTTCTTCCACAGTAATGTCACTAAGAAAAGTGACTTAGATTATGTACACGACAGCAGTGTCAAAATAGAAATAGTAAACATTATCAAAGAACTCAAAGATGATATGAATAAATGATACAATGAAGATCAGAAAAAGCACAAACAGTTGAATTAAATGATAAAAACAATTGAAGATATGAAAACAGAATTTAATAAAAAGATAATTTCTGGGGGATGCAAAGATGAAATAAAACTTGAAATGAAAAATTCAAATGAAAAAATTCAAGAATTCAGTCAAAAAAATCAAAGGAAAGCCTTCCCAATTTATAGGGCCAAGTGGAAGACAGAATGTCAAGTCTTTAAGACAAGGTAGAAGAATTTGTACACATAATCAAAGAAAATGTCAAATCCAAGGGAGGAGTACATACACATCTCTAGGACACTATAAAAAGATCAAACCTAGCCAGGCAGTGGTGGTATATGCCTTTAATCCCAGCACTTGGGAGGCAGAGGCAGGCGGATCTCTGTGAGTTCAAGGCCATCCTAGTCTACAAGAGTTAGTTCTAGGACAAGCTCCAAAGTTACAGAGAAACCCTGTTTTGAAAATAAAAAAAAAATTTAAAAACCAAACTTATGAATAATAGGCATAAAAAGAAGAGACCCAGGCCAAGATACAGAGAATATTTTCAACAAAACAACACAAGATAACTTCTTTAATACATGAAAGAAGATGTGTATTAAGATCCAAGAGGCAATGAGAATGACAATGAGAGGGATGCAGAAAATAAACTATGTATAGCACATAATACTCAAAACATTAAATATACATAGCAAAGAAAGGATATTGAAAGTAGCAAGAGAAAAATATCAACTCTCACATACAGAGTAGGCCATCAAAATCACAGCAGATTTTGCAATGGAGGCAAATGGCACCAATGTTCTATGACTTATAAGAAGTCAAAGAATCATCTCAGACCTCTATATCTAACAAAGGTATAAGTAAAAATAGAAGGAAAAAAGAAAAATTTTCAAGACAAAATGATATTTAAGTAAATTAGGATCACTAAGCCAACTCAAAAGATAATGCAAAAAAAAAAAACACTTAATCCTGAAGAATAGGTTAAACATGCCTACAAATGCACAGGGAACAAGTAACCAATTTCAGAACACTGAATTAAAGAGATCTAATAGAAAATCACAACAGCAACAAAATGACAGAAATTAGTACACGTTTTTCAATAATAACATCATTTTTTACTTTCAACTTACCAACAAAGACACACAGACTAACAAATTGGATCAAAAAACAAGATCCATCTTGTTGCTACCTTCAAGACATACCCCTCATGACCGATGATACACACCACTACAAAAAAAAAAAGATGGAAAAAAAGTATTACAAGCAAATGAAACAAGAAATGAGCAGGTATAGATTCTAATATTTAACAAAACAAGCTTCAAACCACAACAAATTAGATGAGAGAAACATTTTATCCTCTCGTTGATGGAAAAGTCCAAGAATAGGATATAACAATCCTAAACATATATGCACCAAAAATAGCAGCCAATTTTCATAAAAGAAATACTATTAGACTTAATGCCACAGATAAACCCCAAAACAGTGGCAGAGGTTATAGTTTCACAACTGAATTTTAACCAATAAAGAGGTTATCTGAAAAAGAACTGAAAAAATAAATAAAAGGACTCTGGAGTTAAATGACATCAAAAAATTAAATGGACCTAATAGATATACAGAAAATTTTACCCACAGAATACACATTCTTCTCAGCAGTCCATGAGAGTTCCCATCAAATGAGACATGAAACAAATTTCAAATGCAGAAACACCAAAAGCAAATGCTCCATTTTATCTGAACACCAGGCAAGACAGAAAGCACACTAATTCATGGAAGTTAATCAGCTCATAGTGAGCCAAAATTGGGAGAAACATGATGGTTACTAGCTTTTTTTCCTACAATTGAAAAAAATAAAACACACAATGAAAGCAGTCATAAGAGGCAAGTATAGAGCACTGTGTTCCTATATTAAAAGATTTGAGAGATTTCAAAAAATAACTTAATGATATGCCTGAAAGTCAGAAAAACAAAAATAATCAACACCCTAAAAAGTAGGTTGAAAGTTTCGTGATGCTGAGCTTTGGGGGCCGGTTTCTGGGGCCTGCTGGGAACAGGACTTCTAAAAGACAATATGTCTGAAAGGCTGTGGTGCAAGTCCACGTTTGCTGGCTATAAGCGAGGTCTCCGAAACCAGAGAGAGCACACGGCTCTTCTTAAAATTGAAGGCGTTTATGCCCGAGATGAAACTGAATTCTAGCTCTACTCCCTGGGGCCATAAGATCTCCCCAGCTCAGCTGCCTTGCACGCTGAGTCTGGGCTGTGGGAGCAAACCGGCAGGAGGCAGTTCCTGTGTTTTGATAGCCTGCCTGAGGACAGGTGGGCCCTGGGTCAGCTCAGCGACATTCCTGACCAGCAAGGGGCACTCATCTTCTAGCAGACATTCATTGGAGGAGGGGATTTCCCCAGCTCAGCTGCCTTGCGTGCTGGGCCGGGGCTGTGAGCACAACCCTGCAGGAGGGAGTGTCTGTGCTTCACTAGCCTGTCTGAGGAAAGGTAGGCCTTCTATCAGTGAAGTCCCTGCCCAACAAGAGAACCTGACCTGGTATCAGAAGATCCAATAGAGAGCATTTGAAGGAAGAGATGGGCAGACGTCAAGGCAAGAACTCCTCCAACAATCTGAAAAACAACATGAAATCACTAGATCCCAACGACCCTACAATAGAAGGACTTGAACACTCTAACCCAGAAGAAGTGGGGAAAAATGCCATTATGAAAGCAATAGAGTCCCTTAAACAGAATATGAATAACTCCCTTAAAGAACTGGATGAGAAGTACAACAAAAAGTTTGAAGAAATGAGTAAAGAAATGGATGAGAAGTATAACAAAAAGTTTGAAGAGACGAGTAAATCCATGAATGATACACTGGGAAACCAAGAAAAAACAATCAAGCATGTAATGGAAACAGTTCGAGAACTGAAAACTGAAATGGTGGCAATGAAGAAAACACAAACCGAGGGCCGGCTAGCTATGAAAAATCTAGGTAAACAAACAGAGACTACAGAATCAAGTATAACCAATAGAATACAAGAGATGGAAGAACGAATCTCAGATGCTGAAGATACCATAGAGAAAATAAATGATCTGATCAAAGAAAACAGCAAATCCAACAAATTCTCATCACAAAACATTCAAGAAATCTGGGACACAATAAAAAAACAAATCTAAGAATAATAGAGATTGAAGAAGGAGAAGAATTGCAGATCAAAGGCCCAGAAAATATATTCAACAAAATTATAGAAGAAAACTTTCCCAACCTAAAGAACGATATTCCTATGAAGGTTTAAAAAGCATACAGAACACCGAATAGACTTGATCAAAAAAAAAAATTTTCTCGCCATATAATAATCAAAACACAAAACATACAGATTAAAGAAAGAATATTAAGAGCTGCAAAGGAAAAAGGTCAAGTAACTTATAAAGGTAAACCTATCAGGCTTACACCGGACTTCTCTATGGAAACCATGAAAGTCAGAAGGTCCTGGATAGAGGTACTGCAGAAACTAAGAGACCATGGATGCAAACCCAGACTACTATACCCAGCCAAGCTATCGTTCACTATCAATGGAGAAAAAAAAATATTCCAGGATAAAAACAAATTTAAATAATTCGTAGCCACAAAACCAGCCTTACAGAAAGTAATAGAAGGAAAATCGCAACCCAAGGAATCCAACATTGCCAACACTACCTACAATAACTCAGACATCTAGCGACCCTTCACAAGCAGAACTCAAAGAAGGGAAACACACAAAATCTACTAAACAAAAAATAATAATAATAATAACCGGAGTCAACAACCACTGGTCATTAATATCACTTAATATTAATGGACTCAACTCACCCATAAAATGGCACAGACTAAGAGATTGGATACGAAAACAGGATCCAACATTCTGCTGTTTACAAGAAACACACCTCAACCACAAAGACAGACATCTACTCAGAGTAAAGGGTTGGGAAAAGGTTTTTCAAGCAAATGGACCTAAGAAACAAGCAGGGGTGGCCATTCTAATTTCCAACAAAATTGACTTCAAACTAAAATCAATCAGAAGAGATGAAGACGGATATTTTATACTCATAACAGGAACAATTCATCAGGAGGAAGTCTCAATCCTGAATATCTATGCCCCTAATATAAAGCACCCACTTATGTAAAAGAAAAACTTTTAGAACTCAAGGCAGTCATCAAACCACACACACTAATAGTAGGAGACTTCAACACAACTCTCTCACCAATGGACACGTCAATCAGACAGAAACCCAACAGAGAAATAAGAGAATTAATAGAGGAAATGAATCAAATGGACTTAACAGATATCTGTAGAACATTCCACCCAAATAGGAAAGAATATACCTTCTTCTCTGCAGCTCATGGAACATTCTCGAAAATTGACCACATACTAGGTAACAAAGCAAACTTCCACAGATACAAAAAAATATTACTAACCGCCAGTGTCTTGTCGGATCACCATGGAATAAAGTTAGAATTCAATAACAATTCGAACACCAGAAAGCCTACAAACTCATGGAAGCTGAACAGTCAACTACTGAGTCACCCCTGGGTCAAGGAAGAAATAAAGAAAGAAATTAAAGTCTCCCTTGAATTTAACGAAAATAAAGACACAACATACTCAAATCTATGGGACACAATGAAAGCAGTGCTAAGAGGAAAGTTCATAGCACTAAGTGCCCAATTAAAGAAAACGGAGAAAGCACACATTGGAGACTTAACAGCACACCTGAAAGCTCTAGAAAAAAAAGAATCAGACTCACCCAGGAGGAGTAGAAGACTGGAAATAATCAAACTGAGGGCTGAAATAAACAAAATAGAAACACAGAGAACAATCCAAAGAATCAATGAAAGAAAAAGTTGGTTCTTGGAGAAAATCAACAAGATTGACAAACCCCTAACCAAACTAATCAAACGGCAGAGAGAGAACACTCAAATTAATAAGATCAGAAATGAAAAGGGGGATATAACAACAGACACAGAGGAAATTCAGAGAATCATTAGATCTTACTACGAAAGCTTATATGCCACAAAGTTGGAAAATGTACAAGAAATGGACTGGTTTTTAGATAAGTACCATGTACCAAAGTTAAATCAAGACCAGGTGAACAATCTAAATAGACCTGTTAGTCACGAAGAATTAGAAACTGTTATCAAAAACCTCCCTACCAAAAAAAGCCCAGGACCAGATGGTTTCAATGCAGAATTCTACCAGAACTTCCAGGAAGAGCTAATACCTATACTCCTTAATGTATTCCACAATATAGAAACAGAAGAGTCATTGTCAAATTCTTTTTATGAAGCTACAGTTACGCTGATACCAAAACCACATAAAGACACAACCAAGAAAGAGAATTACAGGCCAATCTCACTCATGAACTTCGACGCAAAAATTCTCAACAAAATCCTGGCAAACCAAATCCAAGAACACATTAGAAAAATCATCCATTATGATCAAGTAGGCTTCATCCCAGAGATGCAGGGCTGGTTCAACATACACAAATCTATCAATGTAATCCATCATATAAATAAACTGAAAGAAAAAAAAACATATGATCATTTCATTAGATGCTGAAAAAGCATTTGACAAAATTCAACATCCCTTTATGATAAGGGTGTTGGAGAGATTGGGTTTACGAGGATTATACCTGAATATAATAAAAGCTATTTACAGCAAGCCGACAGCTAACATCAAATTGAATGGAGAGAAACTCAAAGCCATTCCATTGAAATCAGGAACACGACAAGGCTGTCCACTCTCTCCATACCTCTTCAATATAGTGCTTGAAGTTCTAGCAATATCAATACGACAACATAAGGGGATCAAGGGGATTCGAATTGGAAAGGAAAAAGTTAAACTCTCTATATTTGCAGATGATATGATAGTGTACATAAGCGACCCTAAAAACTCTATCAAAGAACTCCTACAGCTGATAAACACCTTTAGTAATGTGGCAGGATACAAGATCAACTCCAAAAAATCAGTTGCCCTCCTATACACAAAGGATAAAGAAGCAGGGAGGGAAATCAGAGAAACTTCACCTTTCACGATAGCCACAAATAGCATAAAATGTCTTGGGGTAACTCTAACCAAGGAAGTGAAAGACCTATTTGACAAGAACTTTAAGTCTTTGAAGAAAGAAATTGAAGAGGATACCAGAAAATGGAAAGATCTCCCCTGCTCTTGGATTGGGAGGATCAACATAGTTAAAATGGCAATTCTACCAAAAGCAATCTATAGATTCAATGCAATCCCCATCAAAATCCCATCAAAATTCTTCACAGACCTTGAGAGAACAATAATCAACTTTATATGGAAAAATAAAAAACCCAGGATAGCCAAAACAATCTTATATAATAAAGGAACTTCTGGAGGTATAACCATCCCTGACTTCAAACTCTATTACAGAGCGACAGTATTGAAAACAGCTTGGTATTGGTATAAGAACAGAGAAGTTGACCTATGGAATCAAATAGAAGACCCAGATATTAACCTACAAACCTATGAACACTTGATTTTTGACAAGGGAGCTAAAGGTATGCAATGGAAGAAGGAAAGCATCTTTAACAAATGGTGCTGGCATAACTGGATGTCAAACTGTAGAAGAATGAAAGTAGATCCATATCTATCACCATGCACAAAAATCAAGTACAAATGGATTAAAATCCTCAACATTAACCTGACCACTTTGAACCTGATAGAAGAGAAAGTGGGAAGTAGTCTACAAGATATAGGCACAGGAGACCACTTCCTAGGTAGAACCCCAGTAGCACAGACAATAAGAGAATCAATGAATAAATGGGACCTCCTGAAACTGAGAGGCTTCTGTAAAGCAAAGGACACTGTCAGTAAGACAAAAAGGCTACCTTCCGACTGGGAGAAGATCTTCACCAACCCCTCATCAGACAAAGGTCTGATCGCCAAAATATACAAAGAACTCAAGAAACTAGACACTAAAACTCTAATTAACCCAATTAAAAAATGGGGTACTGATCTGAACAGAGAATTCACAACAGAAGAACTTCAAATGGCCAAAAGACACTTAAGGTCATGCTCAACCTCCTTAGCAATCAGGGAAATGCAAATCAAAACAACTATGAAATACCATTTTACACTGGTCAGATTAGCTAAACTCAAAAACACCAATGATAGCCTATGCTGAAGAGGATGTGGAGTGAGTGAGGGGAACACTCATTCATTGTTGGTGGGAATGCAAACTTGTGCAGCCACTGTGGAAATCAGTGTGGTGCTTTCTCAGGAAACTGGGAGTCAACCTCCCTCAGGACCCAGCAATTCCACTCTTGGGAATATACCCAAGAGATGCCCTATCATACCACAAAAGCGTTTGCTCAACTATGTTCATAGCAGCACTATTTATAATAGCCATAACCTGGAAACAACCTCGGTGTCCCTCAATAGAAGAATGGTTAAAGAAGGTTTGGAACATATATACATTAGAGTTTTACTCAGCGGTAAAAAACAATGACATCTTGAATTTTGCATGCAAATGGATGAAAATAGAAAACACTTTACTGAGTGAGGTAACCCAGACCCAAAAAGAGGAATATGGTATGTACTCACTCATAAGTGGATTCTAGCCATAATTAAAGGTCTTTGAGCCTATTATTCGTGATCCTAGAGAAGCTAAATAAGAAGATGAACCTGAAGAAAATCATGTAGTTTTCCTCCTGGATATTGGAAGTAGAGAAGAGTGCCAGGCAACATTGGGTGCACGGGGGTGGGAGTGGATGGAAGGGGAGAGGGTTAGAGAGAAGAGAGTAGGGGAGGATTGGGGAAAGCTTGGGGGATTGGGATGGGGGAGGGAGGAAGGATGGATATGGGAGCAGAGAAGTATATATCTCAACTAAGGGAGCCATTTTAGGGTTTACAAGAGACTTGATTCTATAGAGGTTCCCAGGTTAAAGGAGAGATCCCCAGATTGTTCCCTGGACAGCAGAGGAGAGGGTGCCTGAACTGGCCTTGGCCCATAACCATATTGATGAATATTTTGCATATCACCGTAGAACCTTCATCTGGTGATGGATGGAGATAGAGACAGAGACCCACATTGGAACACTGGACTTAACTCCCTAGGTCCAAAGGAGAAGCAGAAAGAGGGAGAACGTGAGCAAGGAAGGCAGGATCAGAGGGAACCTTCACCGAATGATGAATGGAGAATGAGACAGAGACCCACATTGGAGCACTGGACTGAGCCCCCAAGGTCCAAATGAGAAGCAGAAGGAGGGAGAACATGAACAAGAAAGGCGGGACTGTGAGGAGTGCGTTCATCCGCTGATACAAGGGGACGGTTCTAATGAGAGTTCACCAAGGCCAGTTGGACTGGGACTGAATGAGCACGTGATCAAACCGGATTCTCTGAATGTGGCCGGATTCTCTGAATGTTGCTGGCACGGCGACTGTCTGAGAAGTCATTGACAAGGGCACTGGGACTTGTATCCTCTGCATGTTCTGGATTTTTGAGATCCTAGTCAGTTTGGATGCTCACCTTCCTAGACCTGGAGGGAGAGGGGAAGAACTTGAACTTCCCACAGGGCAGGAAACACTGACTGCTCTTAGGGCTGGAGAGGGAGGAGGAGAGCGAGTGGGGGGAATGGGAGGGTATTGGGAGGAGGGGCAGAAGTGGAAACTTTTATAAATTAATAAAAAAAAATAATAAAAAATAAAAAAAATGGAAAAAAAAACTGTTTCCACAAATGTAAAAGACATTTGGTGGTAGGAAAATATGAACTTGGGTTCTACATGGGACACATATTTTCTGAAGAATTTCTTGTAAAAACTCCATTTAGATCATTGTTATTGTAAATTCACAAATCTTTGAAGAAATATAAATATTAAGCTGATATAGTAATAAGAACCCTGAGCTCTCATCCTGGAAAAGGTAATGTAAAACTGAGTATTCAAAGAAAAAAAAAAAAGAAACTGAATTCTACTTGGGCAAGAGATGCGCTTATGTGTATAAAGCAAAGAACAACACAGTGACACCTGGTGGCAAACCAAACAAAACCAGAGTGATCTGGGGGAATGTCACTCGGGCCCATGGGAACAGTGGCATGGTCGGTGCCAAATTCTGAAGCAACCTTCCCGGAAAGGCCATTGGACACAGATTCCGTGTGATGCTGTACCCATCCGGATTTAAACCAATGAAAAGTAAATAAATAAAAGTGGATTTGTGCTCTTGTTAAAAAAAGAAAAAAGAAAAAAATAGGTGGAAAGAGATAACAACAGTCAGGGCTGAAATGAAAAAAAAAATACAAAAGATCAATAAAATAAAATGCTAGTATGCTGAAAATAGTAACAAGATTGACAAATATTTAGCCAAACTAGCCAGAAGAAAGGGTGCAAATTAATGTATTCGCTCATAGGTGGTTTTTAAATATAAAGCAAAGAAAACCAGTCTACAAACCACAATCCCAGAGAATTTATACAATAATGAGAACACTAAGAGAGACTTACATAGATCTAATCTACATAGGAAGTAGAAAAAGAAAAGATCTCCTGAGTAAATTGGGAGCATGGGGGAGTGTTGAAGGGGGGAAGGGAAAGACAGGGAGGGGAGCAGAGAAAAATGTAGAGCTCAATAAAAATCAATAAAAAATTTAAAAATGAAATTAGAGATGAAAAGAAAGAGATCTTAACAGACTCCAAAATAATTCAGAGAACCATAGGAACATACTTTAAAATTTTTATATTCCACCAAACTAGAAATCCTAAAAGAACAAGCTACAGTTATAAAATAGAAGCAGTAATTTAAAATATCCTACATAAACAAAGCCCAGCACCAGATGGATCCAGTGAAGAATTCTGTATAACTTAAAAGTACTAATACCAAAACTTATGAAAGTAATCAACAAAATAGAAAAGAAGGGAACATTTCCAAATTCTCTTATGAAGTCAGAATTACTGTAAAAATAAAACAAGACAGATACTTGATAAATATTATAGACTAATATCACCAATAAACATAGAAGAAAACATTCTCAATAAAATACTGTAAAACCAGATTAAAGAAAATAAACAGATCATCTATCATGATCAGTTAGACTTCACCCCAGAGATGCAGAGATGGTCCAACATATATAAATCAAAACACATAATCTACCACATAAATAAACTAAATGGAAGAAACACAAGATCATCTCATTTCATTCAGGAAAGGACTTTGACAAAACCTAACACTGATTCATGATTAAAATACTAGAAGGAACAGGGATAGAGGAGATATAGTTTAAGAAGCCCGTAATCAACATAATCCTAAGAAGAAAAACTCAAGGCATTTCATTAAAAAATCAGAAACAAGAAAAGGCTATCCGCTCTCCTCACTCTTGTTCAGCATTTTACTTAGCTGGAGCAATAAGACAAGTAAAAAGCAGTAAAGGAGATATAAATAGGAAAGAAAGAAATCAGTGCATCTTTATTTGCATATAATATTCTATGTGTAAAAGACCCTAAATACTACAATGAAAAACTTCTAAAGCTAATATATTCAGCAAACTAGCAGGATGAAAACTAATACACAATAATATTAATAATAATTATTATTATTATTATAATATAATAATATAATAATAATAATAGATAGTACCTATCTATATACAAATGACCAACACAGCTAGAAAAAGATCAAGGAAACTACAACATTCATAACCAATTCAAAAATATCTCGGAATAGAAATAAATAATCAAGAAAATAAAAGACTTGTTTGATGAAAAGTTCAAGGCACCAAAAAACTAACTGAAAAAGATACCAGAAAATGGAAAGACCTCCCATACTCATGGGCTGGCAGAATTAATACAGTGATAGTGACCATTCTTTCAAAAGGAATCTACTCCCATTAAAATTACAAAGCAGTTCTTCATCAAAACAAAAAAAAACAAACAAACAAACCTTGAATTTCACATAGAAATATTGAAGACTCAAGGTAGTCAAAGCAATTCTGAGCAAAAAGAATAAAGCAGAGGTATCACCACACCTAATCTCAAATCATAATTTAGAGCCTCAGTATGGCTCTAAACATAGCATGATACAGGCACAATGATGACTGGAATAGAATTGAAGACAGAATATCAACCAACATTTCTATATGTTCACAAGCTTTTTGTAAAAGAAACCAATAATATACACTGAAGGAAATTCATCATCTTCAACCACTGATGGTGGGCAAACAAGATAACTGCGTGTAAAAGAATAAAAAGATCTCTACATCTGCTTCCATCAGTTACTGGATGAAGGGTCTACAATGATAGTTAGGGTAGTCACCAATCTGATTACAGGGGAAGGCCAGGTCAGGCCCCCTCTCCACTGTTGCTAGGAGTCTTAGCTGGGATCATCCTTGTAGATTCTTGGGAAATCCCCTAGCACCAGGTTTCTCCCTAGCCCCATACTTACTCTCTCTATCAAGATCTCTCTTTCATTGCTCCCCCACTCCATTCCTCCTCCCCTTGACCATCCTGCTCCCTCATGTTCTCATCCCACTTCCCCTCCTCCTTACTGTTCCCTCTTGCTCTAGTTTACCCAGGAGATCTCATCTAATTTCCCTTTCCAGGGTAATTCATGTGTCCCTCTTAGGGTCCTCCTTGTTACCTAGCTTCTCTGGAGCTGAGGATTGTAGCCTGGCTATCCTTTGCTTTATGTCTAATATCCAGTTATGAGTGAGCATATACCATGGTTGTCTTTCTAAGTCTGGGTTACCTCACACAGGATGGGTTTTCTTCTAGTTCCATCCATTTACCTGCAAATTTAATGATGTCATTTTTTTTATAGCTGAGTAATACTCCACTGTGAAAATGTATCACATTTTCTTTATCCATTCTTCAGTTGAAGGGCACCTAGGTTGTTTCCGGGTTCTGCCTATTACGAACAATGCTGCTAAAAAATAGTTGAGTAAGTGTTCTTGTGCATAATTGAGTATCCTTTGGGTATATGTTCAAGAGTGGTATCTCTGGGTCTTGAGCTAGACTGATTCCCAATTTTCTGAGAAACTGTCATACTGATTTCCAAGTGGTTATAAAAGCACTGGAGTAGTGTTCCCCTGACTTTACATCCTCTCCACCATAAATTGTCCTCAGTACCAGATGCAGAGATCTACAACCAGGCACCAGGCCGAGCTCTAAGAACCCAGTCAAAGAAAGGGAAGAGGGAATATATGAACAAGGGAGGTCAAGGTCATGATGGAGAAACCTATAGAGACAGCTGAACCAAGTTTGTGGAAACTCATGAACTCTAGCCTAACAGCTGTGGAGCCTCCATGGGACTGAACTAGACTCTCCATGTGTGGGAGACCATGATGAAGCTTGGACTATCTGAGAGGACCCTGGAGAATTAGGATCTATCCCTGGTGCATGAACTAGCTTGTTGGAGCTGGTTCCCTAAGGTGGGATGCCATGCTCAGCCTTAATGCAAGGGGGAGGGGTTTTGTCCTGCCTTAGCTTAATGTGCCTGTCTTTGTTGAATCCCCATGGAAGCCCTTATCTGTTGAAAAGAGTGGATGTGAGGTGGGCTGGAAAGGGTGGTGAAGGGGATGAGAGGAGGGATGGGAGAACTGTGGATGGAATGTAAAGTGAAATATTAAAAATAATAATTGTTTAAAAGAATAAAAATAGATATAAGTCTATCACTCTGCACAAAACTCAATTCCAAATAAACAAAGGATCTCAAAATAAGACCTGATACCTTAAACCTGATAGAGGAGAAAGTAGGAAATATGCACCATCACTCAATGAAGAGGAAATTTATAAAATGAAAAAAATGACTAGCTATATATCTGATGTAATGTTAGTATCTAGAATAAATAAAGAACTCAAAAAATTTTTAAAAAATAAGAAAATTAATCAATTTAAAAATTGGGCAGAGAGTTAAACAGAGTTCTCAAAATATGAAATACAAATAGCTGAGAAACACTTTTGAAAATGTTCAACATCCTTAGCCAGCAGAGAAGTGCAAACTGAAACTACTTTAAGATTCCATCTTACCTCAGTCAGAATGGCTAAGTTAAAAAAAATAAAATAAAATCATGACAAATGCAACTGTGGATGGTGGCAAGGGGAAAACTTACGCACGGTTGTTATTAATGCAAACTCATGCATCCACTATGAAAATTAGTGTGTAGGTTCCTCAAAAAGTTAAAAATGTATCTACCACCCAGATACTCCACTTTTTATTACATGTCAAAAGGATTCCATATTCTACCCTAAAGAGATCTGCCCATCCATGTTCACTGATACTCTCTATTCACAACAGTCATGGCATAAACAGAGAAATGCATAACGAAATGTGCTATAGATGCACAATGGAATATTATTCAGATATTAAGAAAAATAAAATTGTAAACATATGGAGCAATCATTCTAGTAAAGTAACCCAGATTCAGAAAGAAAAATATTACATGGTTTTTTCTTATCCATGGGTGCTAGCATTAAATCTTTAGATACATGTGTTTAAATTAGAATAACCATAATCCCCATAATAGAAATGGAGACATGGGGAGGACTTTTAAATAAGAAGAGACAGAAAACACTCATATAAAGGGTTAAAGATGAGTAATGGAAAAGTAAGGATTAAACTGAGGTGGTAGAGAGGAGGGCAGAGTGGAAGAGGAACTATGGGAAAGGATAAATCACTAAAACCTTTGGAAAAGACATAGAAACCTACTGTTGTAGAAAATTTATACGTGTGCATAAAAAGAGTTAAAATGGAATTTTCCCATATCAGAGTCATCAATACAACAATATAAATAAATAAATAAATAAATAAATAAATAAATAAATAAGGCCTACATAGGTTTTATTGTTGCCTCTCACAGGTTGAAAGTAAGTCCCTGTTGCTAAAGATACCATGTACTTCAAACACAAGACTCAGAAGATTCAAGTTGGGTCTGACAACCTTCTCCCTGAGGACTAGTTTTCACAGTACTAAAAGGTGATATGAAAAATGCCAAGGGAAGGAACTAACCAAAATCCTACCCAGCCAGGATTGCCTATAAACCAAAATTACCAGCACAGCAGCATACTTCTAACAGTTCAAAATTGTCAACCATATCTTGGTAGTAACCAACAACTCTCTAATCATCTTAAGCCTCACTCAAAGTGAAGGATCATGCTTGGTACTAGAATTCGGACAACTGCCCATAGTGAGGTTGTGGGTCTCAGAGAAGAACAAAACAATGATCACTTTACTAGACTAGAATACTTTTTAACTGCTTTCTAAATACATATTCTTATACCCACAGATAAACGTATTGAATCCCCCATCAAAGAAGCTTCTATTTGCAGCAGGTGAGATCATTGCAGAAAATCAAAACTGGTTAAAATGTAGAGGACAACAGATCATGGGGTACCCAGCCCTATTGAAGATATCTATAACATAATTCCTGTATCTGAGGCCCATGGAACATTGCACAAGAGATGTTGGTAGTTTAGTACGAGCCTGAGACCAGGAAATATGCTATGATATATAGATACAGATATAGATATTGTATCTTAGAAACTCCATCTCTAAGATGATAACTCTTGGAAATGACAGGGTAGATACACCCATGATACTACAAAAATAAGGCTACCTAAACCAGACCAGAAAAACCACAACACCAATAAGCATGCTAACAGAAATGGTGAAACTTTCAGAGATCCACATCCCTACACCAAAAAAGCTACAGTCAATTAATGACTGTTAAGGAGGAAGAATTAGTTTTCCTCAGCTATGAACCTCTTAATTAGTTATCCAATACCAAGTGGTAAGCCCTTAAATCAAATCCATACAAGCAACACTTAACAGGTTCAAAAGGCTATGTTTGTGTATTTTATAAAACATATATATTACATATAAACCAATTGTATATTTATAAAAAATAAAAAATGGGGACATGAACTTGAGAATTAGTAAGGGGGATGGGAGGCATTATAGGGCAGGTAGTTGGGAGAAGTTCAAGAGAATAAAGTGAATAGTGAAAAATGATGTAGCTATATTTTAATTCCTAAAATGTTTCTTTGAACTTTCTGAGCAGTACTTCATTTGAGAAGAAATTATGAACAACAATTGATGTAGAGGGTCTTATAAAACTAAAAACCTTCTTCAGAACTTAGGAAACGATTAAGGGAAGAGGAAGCCCACAGAGTAGGAAAGAAACTTTGCAGCTACATATTGGACAGAAAATTAATATTCAGAATATTATAGTGAACTCAAAAAAGTAAAAAGAAAAGACCCACTCAAGTCTGAATGCAGAGTTCTCAAAAGAAAAGTATCAGTGGCTAAGGAATATCTCAGAAGGTGTTCAGCATCCTTAGCCAGTAAAGAAACACAATCAAAACAAATTTGCGATTTCATCTTACCACAGTCAGAATAGCAATAATCAAGAAAACAGCCAGCCGCAAATGCTAAGGGGGATATCGGGGAGAGGGACACTCATTCACTGTAGGTAGAACTGCAAACTGGCATAGCCACTCTGGAAATTAATACAAAGAATCCTCAAACAGCTAAAAATGAATCTATCATACTGTACCACTCTTCGGCATATGCTCCAAGGGCTCAACAGAAGTAATACTTCTTCAATCATGCCCATCATAGCTCTGATCTCAATAGCTAGGAAATGGACACAGTCAAAATGTTCTTCAGCTGATTAATTAGTAATGAAAATGTGGCACACATACACTATGAACTATTATTCAGCTGTAAGTAAAATTTAAATTATGAAATTTGTAAGTAAATGGATGGAAGTGGGAAAAATATTATATTGACAGAGGCAACACAGAGAAGAACAACAAATAACACATGTTCTCTCTTATATATGGTTCCTAGCTCCAAAATCGTCAGATGTGAGACCACAATCTGGAGCAAGCACAGAAAGCAGAAAAGTCAAAAGGTCCCATCATGGGGAAGGCATTAGAGAAGGGACCAGCAGTATGGTGCTGGTATAAAAGGGGAAGTGGGAGAGTGGGAAGGTGGTCAATACAACAGAAGAGGGAGAGAGGACTGAAAGTAGGAATAAGAATATTTGAAAAAGTCATAAAGAATCATAGTTTTATTTACCTAGAATTACATTAAATACCTATAAATATATATGGGTACTGTGGTAAAGTGAGTAGGGGTGAGAAGAGCAGATGAGGAAAAACAACTAAAATAAAGTATTGTGAAATGAAAATGAAATGTGTTGCTTTGTAAGCTAACTAGAAAATAAACTTTGGGAGCTGGAGAGATGGCTCAGTAGTTAAGAGCATTGCCTTCTCTTCCATAGGCTCTGAGTTCAATTCCCGACAACCACATGGTGGCTCACAACCATCTGTAATGAGGTCTGGTGCCCTCTTCTGGCCTACAGACATACACACAGACAGAATATTGTATACATAATAAAGTAAATAAATAAATTTTAAAAAAGAAAAATACAAACATAATACCTAGAAACACTTTTAAAAAAAGAAAAGAAAGAAAAGAAAAGAAATGTTGAAAGTCAAAAGGCTGAGCATACACTATGTGGCTACCCTACCAGAATTTGTGCAGTTCACCAACAGAAGTCTGTCACCTTGGTAGTTTTTCATTCATCTTAGCCCTTAGGTAAGGATTGATAGGTCCCAAATATTTTCACATATTCCCAACTGAGTTCAGTACCTTTAAAGAAAATTACTAACAATAATAACATCTTTACCAAATGGAGCCTAGGGATCAAACAAAGAGAGGTAGGTCAATGCTCTGTTCTCTCAATGGACAAAAAGAAAACCGATCCCCACGTTATTTTAAGGGAGGGCTACACACGTTTTTTTCTATGACTAAAAACGAAACATCAGAAGATAGAAGTACAAAGGGATGCCTTGTATCTGAAGGCACTGAAACCTCATAGCTGCTTTGAATTAAATGAAAGATTGTGAAAGAGCTCACTCTGCCTCGGTTTATCCTAGCAGTGCAGTGATCTGCCTAGAGTTAGCTAGGAAAAGTAGCTCAGAGGAGGAACACCTGCTGGAAAAGGGTTTTAAACTTACCAACCCCGCTTGTTTAGAAACGGATGCCTTTTAATTTTACCGACTAGGCTTTCAAACTATGCTTTTGTTTTGTGTTAATAATGTTCATGCCATTTTCCCCAAAAAGTTTTTGCTCTGATCTAACATATTTGGAAACCTGCATTCTTTTAGAAACCCCACAACACACTATCAATTGAGAGGGGGCTATAGTATCAAATAATGCAGACTGTGATACAAATGACAAGTCAGACCCAACTATTTCTGTCACTTTAAGTAACAAATTTTCAAACACACGACTACCTAAAATATTCTGGATGAAAAAGAAAGTGTCTGCTATGTATACTTACTAAATTCAGGCTGGTACTCTGACAAGAAAGGATTTCTACCATCTAGTCAGCCACTCTCTTTTGAAGAAGAAACATTTCTAAAGTCACTAATAGGTGATGATGCTTGCATAATGTAAAAAGATATGAAAAGGGCTTCATCACATGATATCAATAAAAAGACTTTCTCTTTTCCATGAAATTGAGTTGACATTTAAGCTTCAGTTCATTTATAAGAATCACACTAACGCTGTATTTTAATAAAGTCATTCACTGATTCTTTCCAAAATTCATTCAAGTTTAACTTAATGAAGAATATTTTATTTCTGGCATGTAAAATAAAAATAAATAAGAATATTCTAAGAATACCTACCTCGGGTCCTGTAATGTGCATCAGACCCGACATAGCAGAGGCAATAGCATCATAGCCTGCCCTCTGAGACATGGGCCCCGTCTGGCCATATCCTGCAACAAGAACAGACGTTCAGTGCTACACGGGGTGTGGAAGTGTGCTAAAAACCACCCACCTTCAGAAATTGTGCAGTATTCTTCCAATTAGATCTTTATGAGCCCTTGATGGAAATGGTAAGAATTAACTAGTGTATTATTATACTATGGAAAACAAAAACCTGTTGCATTGTTGGCCACATGCTACCTTCAGGAAAGTTTTGTTTGGCCTTTAGAACATTTTAAAATGATTTTATTTAGTTGACAACAATTTTTTAAAAATAAAAATATCACAAAAGACACAATGTCTAGCCAGGTGATAGTGGGTCACACCTTTAATCCCAGCACTCAGGAGGCCGAGGTAGGTGAATCTCTAAGTTTGTGGCCAGGCTGGTCTACAGAGAGAGTTCCAGAGTTACATTGAGAAACCAAGAAAGCAAAAACACAATTATTGGCTTGTTTTAAAAATCAGAAAGGATAACCAAGGTTAGCCCATACTCTCCCATGGCAGCAAACCAAGTAACTGCCCCACTTTTACATGGGGCACAAACTTCATCGGCCAGTCTTCACCTCCTCTCTCCTTAGGCTTCCACTTACACACTTTAGCTCAGCTCCAAGGCCTCACTAAACATCATCTGCTCTTCTGTGTACACACAGTGGAGCAAAGTGCATATCCCAAGATTATGATTGCATATTTTCAACTAAGCAAATAAATTATAAGTGACAAACTTTAAAACTACATAGTGTACAGTCCACAACCCCAGAGAAGTACCTAGACAATGAAGAGGATCCTAAGAGAGACATACATGGATCTACACAGGAAGGAGAAAAAGAAAAGCTCCCCTGAGTAAAGCATGGGGGTCATGGAAGAGAGTAGAAGGGGAGAAGGGAGGAAGGGAGGGGAGTGGAGAAAAATGTATAGCTCAATAAAAACAATAAGGAAGGAAGACAGACAGACAGAGGGGAAGAGAGGGATGGAGGAAGAGTGAGGGAGGAAGGGGAGAAAGGGAGGGAGGGAGAGAGAAAGAGAGAGAGAGACAGAGAGAGAGAGAAGCCAACTGGCCAGATAGTGGTGTTTAATCCCAACACCCGGGAGACAGAGGCAGGAGGATCTCTATGAGTTCAATACCAGTCTAGTCTACAGAGCAAGTTCTAGGACGGGCTTCATAACTACTGAGAAACTTTGTCTCCAAATCCCCCTGCCGTCCCCCAAAAAAGCCAACTGGGCAAACCATGGGAAGTAAACTAGTAATCAGCATTCCTCAATGGCCTCTGCTTCAGAATAAGCCCCACCCACCCACAAAACAAGCAAAACTGAACATATTTTAGGAATATGGTGACACAGTACATCCCTGTAACCCTAGCATTCAGGAGGCCAAAGAAGGAAAACCCAGATGTTGAGGTTAACCTGAGCCACATTACTAGACTCTACCTGAAAAAAAAAGCTATAAATAAAACAATTTCATGACCTAACAGTGTTATTTTAAGTACATTTTCTTTCTGACTTTTTTGTTCACAAGGGAAGACAAAAATCAGGAGAATATGAGTAATCTTTTCTCCTTTTTTCTGTCTTTGGTTCTTATTGTTTAATCCTAAAGGTTTAAACAATAGGAGAGTTAGGATTCCATCTCCAAATTCCATTTATTACCCAGAGAATGAGCAAATGAAGAGCTTTGCTGGCATCTCTGTGTACATGCCATGCTTTGTAAGTATCTAGAAAGGTTTGCCTGGGGACTTGCTTCACCAGACATCAAGAGAACATCCTGTTTCATTCCCTCCTCCCCTCCCTCCAGTCCTCAACTTTAGTATCTCCTTAGCAAGAAAGAAAGAAAAAAAAGAACTCCCTTAGTGGCCCTTTGTAGAAAGCAGCCTACATCAAATTTTAATTCCCTTTATGCAATTTGTGTTCATAACTCTTAACCTCAAAGATCTGTAATATAATTGTTTATTGATTACAGTTGTTTCCTTCATGCTGAAATGCAACCTCTGGGAATGCTTCCTGTTTGACTGACGCTGTATCCTCAGCCTCTAGTAATGTTTGATGACAGTTAATGGAGGGACAAATATTTATTATTCAAAAATAATCAGTGTTTCAAGATCAATCTATAAACTAAATGAAAAAGCAAAAGAAGTGAGTGTTTACATGGTCTAACCATCAGTTAATCTACCCAAACATATCTGCTGCCATAAATATCTCTGTTAGAAATAAAAGTGTATAAAAATCCTCACATGAAACAAGAGGTAATATTAAGATATTAAAATAGTTAAAGAGTAAAAGATATTTGTCTCTTTGCTTGTTTGTGCTTCTGGATCTTAAGATAAGAAGAACTTACTCTATAGCCCCAGAGGCCATGAACTTTCAACTTTCCTGCTTCAATATTTCCAACAAGTTTGGCTGATATTAATGGGAAAAAATGTGCCATATGTTTCCTTGTGCTTTATTATGCAAATTTTCTAACAAAAATAGAGCAAATTTGTAATAAGTCTATCATCTAGTTTCAATCATCACTATTTATAGACAATCTTATCTTCCAGTGACACTATTGTATAAAAAAAAAAAAACCACAGTTCAAAAAAACTTGGATGTCCTGGATCATGTTAAAAAGAAGATGTTTTTCATTAATTTCAAAATCAAAGCTGATAGTTTCTAAACTAGTACTTTTTAGAGCTTTAAAAAAGTGGGGTGAGAGGATTATGAAGAGATCATAATAATAAAATAGACTAAGTACAAGTCAGCCGTCTCCATGAAGAAATCTGGAAAGTTCCTCCAAGTCCAAGTCAATGGATTTCAGGCCAGCTAGTTTGCATCTGTATGTGGTACACTAGCGCAGGCTTCAGTCTTCACTGTAATGCATACCAGCATGAGCCAGCATCCTGGGCCACAGCAGAGTTGCTGGCAGGCAGCAGAAACACCGTGCCTGCTAAACCACCTGTGAGCTCAACAGGAGTCACAAGAAAGGATGATGTCTCAGTGAGCTCAACCTCAGGAAAAGCAGAAAATGCAAATCCCCAACTGAGAGTAACTAAGGCCTCTCACCATCAGCACAACTCTAAATGGAATCTTCTAGATGATCGTGCAGAGAAATAAGCTCCAGGGAAAATTGAACAGTTTATAAAATAAAATCACAACAGCTGCCTTGTGATATACATTCTTTTTGTTCAGTTCATAACGAGTGAAGCACAGATACGCTAATTAAATTGTCATTTCCCAGTGTTTCTAGTAAAGAAATACATAGAGTGATACTGGAGACAGTAAGCACATTGAAAAAGATAGTGAGCTTTAGAGTTGAAAAAAGTCCAGATTCAAATTGTGGTTCTGCAAACTATTAAAGCACCAACAATTCATTCAATTTCTCTGAGCCTAAATGATAATACTAACATTTATCTCACACATTTACTGTCAAAATTCAACTTGACTGCACAGCATAAGCAAAGTGAATTTCACATTGAACATTAAATATCATTAATCAATAAATATATATTAACTCACCAATAATACATGAGCTTACATTCTCCCATACAATATTTAGAATAGCATAAGAAAACCTACCTTGAGGTACATCAAAGTAATGAAAATAGAAATCCTAAATATTTAAATTAAATTGTCTGACATCCATAAAAATGGAAAAATTTGTTTACAGTTAGAACTTAACACTTGCTCATTGGACAAAAGAATGTGGCAATAATAATATTATACAATACAGCTGGGTATGGTGGTACATGTCTTTGATCCCAGCAATTGGGAGGCAGAGGTAAGCCAGTCTCTGTGAGCTTGAGGGAAGCCTGACCTACAAGTGATTTCCTAAACAGCCTTGGCTGTTTTTGAGACCCTGTCTCAAAAAAAGTAATATATGTGTGTATGTACACATGTAAATGTGTGTGTGCCAAAAAATTATTCTGTTTTCACCTAATACTTAACTATTTAAATGCTATTAATAATATCAACAGTTTTGACAATAGTATTGACAATTATATTTCCTGTTGGTAATGTAAAAACTAAGTATGAAACCCAAACAATTGGATTTTGTTTTTATCTTTACAATTTCTGAAACAACTGTGCTTATGATCCAAAGTTAACAGAAAAATGAAACTACCAGTTCAGTTCTTTTTCTGTTGAAATTAAGTCAGTTGTAGCACACTATTCTCTCTCCTCTTCCTCCTCCCTCCTCCTCCTCCCCCCCCCTCTCTCTCTCTCTCTCTCTCTCTCTCTCTCTCTCTCTCTCCCCCTCTCCGCCCCCGCTCTTTCCCCCTCCCCCGCCCCCACTTACTCTCACTATGAGGAACAAGCTCGCCATCTTGTGGCTTCCATGAACACTGACTATAAAGTAAAGCTTGCAGGCCGAGAATGTGAGTAAACGTGTGCTCCTAGTTTCACTGACTGGTTTCTTCCTAACAGTGTTCCGCTCCATGTCTTCCTCCTCTCCTTCACGGTCTTAGGAAGCAGCACTAACCTGGGCACTCATGCTCTCTGTAACTGCGACACCTCACAGTGTCAATACCCTCTCTACCAATGCTTGCCCTTTGGGGAGTCACAAAACCTTTTAATAAACTTATGTGAGGCTCAGCACACAGCCCGGAAGAAAGTAACTGAATGAATGCTGCTCATAGACCCCGTTCCTGGACTGCGTGGGGCCGGCTCAACACGTAAACGGCACTCAGTACTTACATACACCTGCTCAGATACAGCTCTCCTGAAAGAGAACAGCCTAAGGGCTGCTTGAGGCTCCTAAGTGAGGAAGAGCTACAGAATGGGGCTCTAGCCTGAGGATAACAAAGGAGAGAGAACAAAATGAAGCATCACTCATCTAGGTGATTTCATTGGCCTCTTATTTTCGGTCCCCTGCCTTATTTTGTTTTGTGAGGTCACGGTGACCTCTATAAAACGCAGGGAGTGCCAAACTGCAAGGAAAGGTGGTGCGTGCCTGTGACCCAAGGATCTAGAGGCTGAAACGGTAGGGAAAGTGAGGCATTGCCAACCTCTGTGCCTAAAAGGGTAATGACACTGTAAGGAATTTTTAATTAGATCATTTATTTCATACAAAATACCGAGAAGTTAGGAAGTGTCATTCCCGTTTTTATTTAAAAAGAAAGAAAATTGGAGTAAGTCATTTGCTATGATCACACACGTAGGCAGTATTACAGCAGAGCTGAGATCTGGACACAAATATGTGTTCCTGAATGTAAAGGTATTTATGTATACTTGTGTTTGCATTGACATCTCTGTCCAAAAATCTGAGGGACTACAAGCTGTTGATGCACTAAACAGAAATGGCATTCCAGCTCACAGACCACTAATCAAAGCTGTTCCTTTTCCTATCTTCACCATCGCATTTAAAGAAAAACACGCCTCAGCATATACACAATTGAGTAACCTGAGTTGCCCTCAACTCCTTTCTTTTACTCCTTGCTTGTATCAAACTGACCGGTAATTCCTGGTTGATCATTTGACCTTCCAGGTATCTCCCACATCTATCTAAGTTCTTAAGTCCTCACTGACTGCTCACCTGTGCCTCGATTTCATCTTCACCTGATACAAAGAACTTCCCAAAATCTGATCAGGTGTTTCCATACTAAAATTCTTGTTCAATTATCTATAGGCTTAAAATAATAATCGTCCTTAACATGGTATGTTGGGGTTTTTATGATGTAGCCACTTCCCCATTCCATATAGCTTATCTTCTGCCACACCCCGGAACTATTTGCATTCAGTATAGTTGTTCTCCAGACATAAAGAGCTCTTTTTAGTTCCTCTGGTCCTCTGCTCATGCTATTTTACACATTTTCCCCATCTCCACTATCTGGTATCTGATTCCCTCTAAGACACAGAGCAGGTCAGTAACAGACTGTGAGCGATAGGAAAGAAGGACATTTCAAAGATGGGTACACGTGTGCCAGTAGCAAACATAAAAACGAAACATAAATGTTTTGGTATGGTTAGATAAGTAATACTAATATTCCAAAAGCTGCAGAAATTCTAACAATAGACCATCACCTGGAAGAGCACAAGGCAATAAAATAGTTTGTGGTGAATAATAAAGTATGTCAAATGTATATAGATATCTGCACTTCGCTTCTTTTCTCAGCTGGCTGTTTATTTGCTTTATAGTGTGGAGAATTAAAATGATAATAGGATCTGAAAGATAGCTCAGCAGGTAATAGCACTTTTAATGAAAGCCTGCTGACTTGGGTTCTAGGGTGATGTGCATTTGTAACACCAGCATTCCCACTGTGAGATGGGAGGTAGAGATAGGAGAAGCACCTGAAAGCTCACAGGCCAGCTAGTCTGGAAGAGACAGCACAACAGAAACATAAGAGAATAGGCCTCAATGGGTGAAAGGCCAGAATTGATCCCCCCAAATTCTCCTCTGTCCTCCACATGCATGCCATAACACATAGTCTGAACACCTGTGTCTGTGTTACCCTCTCGGTACAGTTGGTGCGCCACTGTACCGAACATGAGCCGGGCAAGGGCCTGGAGATTGAAAGAACACACAAGAGACCTGGGTCATTTGAAAGAAGATCAGCCAAATGCCATTTATTCAAACTTAGGGAAAACCTTAAATACCGAGCACAATGGAATACCCTCCCCCCAAGCATGTGGGAAATTACCACACCCAAGGTGGAGTAAATACCCTATAGCTAATCACCAGGCGGGGCAGAGGGAGCACAGGAACAAACAGGAAATGCTGGCTAGCCAGAAACTATCCTCAAAATGAACCCCCGGAGCAGGGGTAGACCCATGGGCCCTACAATAGTCCTACACACATATCTCTCTCTCTCTCTCTCTCTCTCTCTCTCTCTCTCTCTCTCTCTCTCACACACACACACACACACATACACACACACTTTTAATTAAAATAAAAATATAGAGTCTGTATTTTTAATGTTTTATTTTATTTAAATGCTTGTTTACAACCCATTGAAAATGCCTGGGAATAGAGAATAACACAAGATAAGTATTCCTAGTATTCAAACTGCACTGGATTAAAAAATACATCAAGAATTTAATATATTAAATTCTGTGGATTCATAATGAAATTTTAAGCATCCATAACAATTGTTATATACTAGAGAATAAATTAATATTGTGAAGATTAGTAAGTGAGGGGAAACGTTTGCATCTACCCAACCTTCACTAAGACTATACCCAGAGTATTCAAGTGGTTGATGATAGAACAGTGTGTGTGTACATGCGTGTGTTACATGTACACATTTGGAGGCCAGAGATGAAGGCCAGATGTCTTACTAAGTCACTTAAACCTTGTTCTTTGAGATGGGTTCCCTTACTGACCAGGAGCTCACTGATTGGTGAGGCTGAGTGGCTTCAGAGCACCATGGATCTGTCTGTCTCCATACTGCCTGATCTCCCAGCACTGTTGATGACACAAGCCACCTTGCCCAGAGTTTCATCTGGATTCTGAGGATTTAAACTTGGGTGCTCATGTTTGCATAGCGAGCAGTTTGCCAACTGAGACCCTAGCATTACAAACCATGAATAAAACATGGCAGAGTTAAAACCCATTTCTTGTATTTCCTACTGAATTAGTAGATATAGGTAACCATTACTGATAATAATCATAGGCAATCATTATTAATAACTTCCACCTTCACAAAAAGAGATCATTATGTGATACTTAGAAAACGACCATCATTTTCTATTAAATATTCTTGACAAAAAGAAAACGCAAATAAAAATCTGAATAATCTTACAGATTTGTCTACTTACTATTTTTAAAAATTTGAAACATCATAGGAACACAATCATGACAGGACAAAAAAGAAAATTAAGAAAATCACAAGGGAAATGAAAGATTGGAAAGGAGCTATGAGGTAAAGAAGACATTTGACCTGCTGTTGGATCTCAACTCTATTTTCAATTTTGAAAGAGAAATTTGAATGGCAATTACATGCTTAACTATATATATTATTATTTTTATTTAAGTATAATAATTACATTCAGTATTTAGGCTTTAAATTTGTGTGTGTGAATGTATGTGAGACAGACACAGAGAGAGATTGAGAGAGAGAGACAGAGTTCCATGCATGCTTGTCACAGGGTCTCTGAGGAGTCCCGTTGCTTTGACTCACTCCTGCCACCATGTGGATTCCAGGGGTAGAACTCATTAAAGCTGAGACATCCTGCCAGTCTTACTGAGAATTGAAATAGTCATTTTCTATTACATATATTCTAAGATAATTAGGAAGGAAATTTACTTATTAACATTCAGTGGAAGATCCATAATATATAGAATTATGAATAAAACATGGTAAATCGTTGAATCATAATTAATAAAAATTTAGAGAGAGAAATTGGGGTTCAACCTGAAGATCTGAAAAGCAAAGCAGCCACCCACTGGCTCAGTCTGAAAATGGCAATCCTACCTCCAGGAATCTCAGAATGAGCCTGTCTGAGAGCTGTCTCCTCCCATTTTATAATTCTCTCTAGGGCTGGGATTAAAGGCACGCACCACTGGGATTGAAGGCATGTGCCACATGGTTTCTATGGCAAGCTAGTGTGGGATTAAAGGTTTGTGTTTACCATAACCTGGTCTGTAAGGCTGACCAGTGGGGCTGTTTTACTCTCAGATCTTCAGGCAAGCTTTATTTATTAAAATACAACTGAAATGCCACTACAAGTCATGAATTATTAAACTGGGTGCTGAAGATTCATTACATTATACTCTGTACTTCTTATCACTTTTTCATAATAAGATGTAAGACAATAATAATAAATTCTAAAAGGGTCTGTTAATTGAATTTTATATCTCTAAAAGTACACCAAAAAACAAATAAAATAAAACGAAAATACACTAAGTAGTATTAGATATGAAAAGATTTTAGCCAAAAGTTCTCACCACAGAGATAAGAAAGATGAGTACCAAAGATGTTAAGTGACACTCAAGATGAGAGCCTCAGCAACAAACTCCAAACTCACACTGAGAAGTCAAGCTCCCAGTCTGGATCTCCATCTGAGGAACAGGGCTCATTCTCTATTCTTAGCCACTCTGTACTATACAGGGATTATGAGTTCAGAAACAAACTCAGGGGCAAGTTCTCTAGAAAGTATTTTTCCTGGTGCTTCTTCTTTGTTTTGTGAGTGCTTCCTTCGTCATGCTTTTCTTGAGACATGATCAGAGGAGGGGACCAAAATTCCATCTTGTGGGTTATTGCTCAACTTTCTTATTAGCATTGTAGAAAGGTTCCTGTTTGAAACTTTTTCCACAACCGTATCTTCAGCTTATTAGGTGTGTCTTTCTACAGTCACATCCATCTCTCTCTCTCCCTCCTGTTACAAACACTTCAGCAGGATTCCAATGAAACAAACCCACAAACCAATATCAGAAAACTTAAATCAAGGAGGCAAGTTAGGGTTATAAAAGTATCATGACAAGGGTACTTGCTATTTCAAGGAACCACACTCATGCTTCATAGCCATCTCATTTATGTTCATACTAACTACATAGAATACATTTCATTGTCCCATTTTAGTAACTATGAGAAAACAATGGTGTTGTGAACAACTAAGTGGATTACCTAAGGTCACACCACTACTTACCAAGGTCCTGTAAGCAGTTATTAACTTGTTGTCATTCATGATGATGAGTAATATTTTACAAAATATTTCCATGAAAATCAACAATTTATATAATATTTGGAACAAAACTGTGATCAAGAAAACCAACAATTTGGACATTGTTCAAAGACCAAACATGTGATTGATGTGGTTTGCTCTCTGAACAACCTTTAAAATTATGATTAATGTGGTTTATCTGTGAACAACCTTTAAAATTAGATCACCAGTTTCTATCGGAAGCAGCTGCAGAATTGACTGGTTAATTGCAAAACACTTAAAACATGGGAAACATCATGCTAACAAGCATATGTTCCCACTTCAGAAAAACAGAAAACAAACTGGATGGTGTAGCAAAAGCATCCTGCCTCTATCACAAAATTATCGTTTGTTTTATCATATACAATTTGGTAATGATAAGAGTACTTTTTGTTTCACAGTTGTTTTATGTACATGAATTTTTCCAACTATATCATCAGGTAGACAGTAGACACTTACTACTTTGTCATCTAACTGTGCATATTGTGTGTCTTATGATATTCCTTACATGGCTATGATATTCTTCATATAAACTTTCAAAAATGTTTTCACACAACTGACAAGAGTTGGGGAGATTGAGTAGTAAGAAAGTTGTCTTAGCTATGGTTCTTTTCAAGGAAAGAAAACAAAGAGTCCTTAAAACTCTCATTATCTAAATGGACTCCATCACTGAAAAGTCCTCATGCCATGCCAACGCACACATATACACGTGCACAGATGATTCTAAATCGTAAAAGACATATTCAAGAATGGAGGGGAAAGCTACTAGAAACCACAGTGATATAATGAAAAGAAACAGAATTTGTCCTCCAACTATGAATTTGAATATATTTTCACGATTTAAAAAGCTATCAGAAGTCAGTTCCATATTGCAAACTTTATTATTTTCTCTAAGAAGAATTCAAATCATAGTTTGATAGACGCATCATAAATTCACTAAAAAATGAAACAAGTTAGCATTGTAATGTCTTTTTCCTCTTCAAGAGAAAAATCAAATCTTAAATGACAGAAATGTAAAACAAACGTTGAGTAGAAAAGAAAATAAAAGCCTAGCCAGACTCCCACATAAACCAACTCCTTATAGCTGGATTCCCACACCGCAAATAGCAGCACTACGTCAGCCTTTGGAAGGACAGTCTAGGCAACGAACACAAAAATACTCAGTACAGACCTCTTTACAAAGCAAGACTAAACATCATCTCAAATCAAATCCAGATAAATGGATAATCCAAATGAGTAACAAGTTAATAAGAATCACCTTTGACCTTGCTCCACTGCCAAGAGAAAAATTCTCAATTAGGGGCAAATCTACATATTTATTTAATAAATAAGTGAAACAATAAAATAAAAGGAAAGGAAACATCAAGTAAAAAAATCCCTGAAAAGGCCATACTTGAGAGCAATGAAATCTTTTGCACAGTGCAAATTTGGTAAGCAATCTCTTCCAATGCTCTCAGTGACACTAAATCTCAGGGCAGAGAACTAACGTGAAGCCAAGGAAAAATAATGGCATGTAACAGTCCTGATGAAATCCATTATGAATAGACCAGCTCATAGGAGGCTCAAAAGCTTGCAGTTACAAATAAACACACTCAGTGCTGAGATCCTAGATATTCCACTCAGTAAAACCGAGGGTCACTGGAGTAGAGCATCAGCATGGTGTGGACAAACCTAGAAAACCAGGTGCAAAAGAAAGTGTGAAATGAATAATGATGCAGCAAAAGTATACAGGAGTCATCTTTCAGACATTCATATTGGGGGAGTGATGAAGAGACAGCTCAGCATTTAAGAGCACTTGCTGATCTTCCTAAAGACCCAGGTTCAAATCCCAGAACCCACATAACAGATCACAACCATTTTAACTCAAATTCCAGGTATCCAATACTTTCTTCTGACCTTCACAGACATGAGACATGCACATGGTGCACAGACATACATGCAGACCAAACACCCATACACATAAAATAATTTGAGAGAGAGAGAGATGTTCCCAATTGCCAAATCTGTGGAAATTTGAGCCTTGAAAAATGACAGCTACAGAATATAACCTGTTGATTAAATATGACTTTAAGAGTCCACATTTTTATGCATTTTTCATAACATACAAGCAAAGTCTCTTTCTAGTGGTAGAAAGCCAGAAAATAGACATGAGGAGAACAATGGAATTAGAAACTCAATAGTTACCAAAATCATAGTAATAGTAACTCACACACGAATCTTCACTGGCTGTGGTGGTACACACCTTTTATCCCAGCACTTGGGAGGCAGAGGCAGTATGATCTCTATGAGTTCAAGGCTATCTCAGTCTACATAGTGAGTTTCAGGACAGTCGGGGCAATGTACAAAGACCCTGTCTCGAAAAAGAAAATAAAAAATTCAATGTATGATAAAACTGGTGAATAAAGGTCTAAGGAGTTCGAAACAGTTACACATCTTAAAGTGCATCCACACCACAATATCCGTTAATAGAGGTATGGGGGTAACTGTGGTCAAGAATCCTGGCAGGCTATATGGAAATCACATCGCTTTAGCGATAGGACTAACCAGACCATATGCCTCCCAATATCATCCACTGGGAGGAACTGAGCATATCTTCCTGAGATACTTAAAATTCATTCCTGAGGAAACACCAAAGAAATCCAAATTGAGGAACATCCTACCAAATAATTGACTCTTCAAAAACACCAATGTCGTGAACTTCAAAGAAACCCTAAAATAAAGGAGACTAAGACATAACAATTGAATTAGATAAAAATTTTATATTTTCCTCAGCTTTAAAAGACATTGTTGAACAACTGACAAAATATCAATAAGGTCTACCTATCAATTACTTAAAATTGAGCTAGAGAGATGGATCAATGGTTAAGAGCTTTAGCTGCTCTTCCAAAGGTCCTTTATAAAGGAATACATTTAATTGAGCTAACTTACAGGTTCAGAGATTTAGGACATTATCATCATGGTGGGAAGCATAGCAGCATGCAGACAGACATGGTGCTAGAGAAGGACCTGCAAATTCTACATCTGGAGGGCAGGCAGCAGGAAAAGCTAGTGACACTAGGCCTGGCTTGAGTATCTGAAATCTCAAAGCCCACCCCCAGTGGCACAATTTCTACTCCAACAAGGCCATGCCTCCTAATAGGGTTACCTCCTATGGACTTATGGGGACCATTTTCATTCAAGCCATCACACATGCATCTAAAATCCGTTAATTTATCTCTATGAGGAAGACAAAGAGGAGACGGGGAGGAAAGACCCACCATTTCCTACACATGTTTCTTGATACCAAACACTTCATATATATTAAACCATTTAATCCACACAAATCTAGAATTTTCAGAGGAGAAATTTACAGTTTAGAAAAGTTATATAACTTCCTCAGACTTACATAAATATCAAAGCTATTGTGTTTTGTTGTTAGTATTTGATTTTTGTTGTGAGTATTTTGGGGGTTTTGTTTGTTTGTATTCTAATGATGGGTAGTGATGGGTCTCACACATACTAAGCAAACTCTCTACCACTGGGTCATATCACCAGCTGCTGCTCTTGTCCCGCCCCCCCCACACTAATCTGAGAAGTCGCATTTTATCTGCATTAGAATTTCATATCTCAATAAAAGCAAGTTAAAAAAGAATTTCATGGAAGACTAAAAAGAGGGACTAACAACCTTAAAACAATACAGGAGGGACAACAGGGCAGCTCAGTACATACAGGACTTGATACAGAGCCTGAATCCCAGGATTCACATGATGAAAAGAGAGAACCAAGCCCTGAAAGTTGTTCTCTGGTCTCTGTATACATGGTGTGGCATGCTCTATGCCCAAAACCACACAATAAATAATAAGTATCTTTAAGAGCAAAATAAGACATTATTAGGCCTCTCCATGTTTCTGAACTTCACAGCAACGACAGGAGTATTATTTGATGAGAAAGTAAACCTATGAAGAGAGTAGGAGACCACAACCAAAGCTGTTCCTCAAATCTAGTCCCTAAAACAAGATTTCAAGAAGGAAACAAACATCCAACACAGGAACCAGGAGAGAATCATTTCATTTCTATAGTTTATTCTACTAATTCACATTTAAAACTACCAAGAAAATCAATGGCACTTAAGACAAACCATTAGTGACCAACAGTAACAGAGCTCAGCTCCACAGGGCACACTATTTTGCTAAGCAGATTCTAGCATCTCCTTAGTCAGGAAGGAGTGAATAAAAGTCTTGGCTGCTCCTACCTCTCTGATCTAGTGTTGCTTCTCTTAGAGCCTGAAAGTTCTCCCTCACTTCAACAGAGATTTCAAATGGCAAGGATCTCTATCCTGATGACTCTCTTTCTTTTCCAGCTGGTCACGTGTAATCTTTCTTAAGCCCTAGGCATCATCAGCACACCAGTTCCCTTCTACTCTGTTCTCTTGGACAGACCAAAGGCACACAATGTTATTTTCTCTCTCACCCCAATCCACAGGAAATATCAGCAGGACTGCAGTGGCTTCCCAAACCACAGTCCTCCAGACATCCTCTGGCTCTCTAAATATCTTGGGCATGAATCACGTACCAATCCACTTATTCACCAAGCCCCAGGGAGTAAAAGCCAAATCCTCCCAGAAGTCCCAATAAGGGACTCCTTTCACTTGAAATGATAGATTTTGTGTAACTATTTCTTTAGAACTATGAGCATTTAAATAAAAGAATAAAAAAAGTAGAAACTGTAAACATTTGATTAAAAAGATTTTTAAGTTAAAAATATAACAGAAGTTTGTGCCAAAATATTAAGTAATTACCTAAAGGTAGTAACATTAAAATTATTTCCATTTTTAAATCCTCTTGGTACCAAACTTTTCAAAGTAACTTTATTAGCTTTAAGATTAGTAAAAGAATAAGAGCTTTTTAATTAAAATAGATCTTGTAACTCTATTGTTTATTATATAACAATATAGTTGGTGTAATAACTACAAAGTATGTGACAACACTATACAAATGAAAACTGACTTTTAATTTTTATTTTTACTAAATACATAACAAATATTAAGAGTAAATATGACACATATTTGGTATCCATATTGGCCACAAGACTCTAGAATAAAAATTGGTCCCTGTAACATCAGTACAAGAAATGTGACTCCATTTTAATAAATTTACCCTCTTCATGGTTTTACATAAACTAGCACTTAGAGGAATACGCATTATCTTTCAACAATCACCATGGTAAAGTCGGATAATGTCAAAATATTTTGTGTTGGGTGAGTCAGCTCAGGCTCAAAGTTCCTTTACGGGTAGCCCAAAACCAAATGCTTTGTAAGTTCCTACACTGGAATGAACAATAAGGAGAGACTGACACTGTTCTTCAAAATGAGTTACGTATGACATGGGTTCGAGAACAGAGCAATCCCTGGGTTGCTTTATGAAGGTCCACAAAGAGCAGCTCCCACTTCAGCCCTAAGCTAAATGGACAATGAAATGATAAGAAACTCACAATTTGTTATCTCCACTTGCAGCTTGAACACTACGCTTCCTCAATCATCACTCAGGGCCTCTCACTCAACCTGATGTCTGATGGCCCAAGAATATGTAGTAACAGACTGAGAACAAAGTCAGGAGCCAAAACTGCTTTCCTCTTGATACAGTCAGGCCCAAGATAAACATCAGGTTTGTTTAAAATGGATGCTCACTTTGTAATCACATACAAATAAATTTCTACAACACTCTGGGAATATCCTTACAGTCAGAAAGGATACCCAAGTATCAAGAGTAACTCTAATGGTTGAGCGTGTGGTACATGCCTTTGATCCCAGCACTCAGGAAGTAGAGGCAGGGCTCTGTGAACTTGAGGCCAGCCTAGTCTACATAGTGAGTTCCAGGAAAGTCAGTGTTCCCCAGTAAGACCCCATCTCGAAACAAAATAAAGCAAACAAAATAGTAATTCTGAATCCTACATTAATCTGATAGCAAGAAGCCAGCCTTTGTGCTTTCTCTCAAAATCCCCTCAAACAGTTATGGAGAAATAGAGTGAGGAGCAAAACTGGTCAAAGGCAGTGGAGGCAACCAAGATAGCACCGTATGCAACACTTAGTAGATAATTTCCAAGAAAAGCACCATGAATGCAAAGGATTAAGAAGTGCATTCTTTAGTAGTAAATCATGTCTCTTATGCTGACTCAAAAGAGTACATGTTGCCCCTGAATGAATCGGTTGATTTTTTTTTCCTTATTCTAAGGAAAACCACTAATGTTTGGGGAAGATTCACTTTCTTTCACTTAGCCTTACTCAATGACATATTTTATAGGGAAGTAAAAAAGAAATTTAGAATTCTATGAGAAAAGTCATATAGAAAGAATCTTTTAATAAGAATTATTTGCATTTATGCTTTAAGGTGTTACATGCAAAGGCTTGGAGGGTTTGTTTGTCTTATTGTCATTTTATTTTGGCTGTTTGATGCTGATTTTGAACATACAATAGAGTGGCCCTGCCTACCATCATTATTGTCACCCTTAGGAATAGGAGGTCCTTTCATGTATAGTCTATATTAAAAAAGACCTGCTTGTCACATGTAATGAATTAACCTTGACTGTAGTGTGTGGGGCCGGCTTGTTGGGGTTTCTGTCTGGCCCAGTACCCCAATAAGCCAGCAAGTCCCAAAGAAAATCACACACAAGACTCCATAAGGTTATAAACTGATTGGCTCATTAGGTCAGGCTTCTTGTTAACTCTTATAACTTATATTAACCCATTATTCTCATCTATGTTAGCCATAATGGCTCCGTACCTTTCTCTGCTGGGCAAGTTACATGCTGCCTCTTTGGTGGTCTGTACAGGAATGCCTGAGAGAGAGCTTCTGCTTCCAGAATACTCCCAGTCTCTTTGCTCCACCCCTACTTCCTGTCTGGCTTTCCCGCCTATACTGCCTGCCTGGCCAATCAGCGTTTTATTAAAATATGATTGACAGAATACAGATAATTCTCCCGCACCATTTCCCTCTCTTTTTTTTTTTTAAACAAAGGAAAATACCCATAATCCATTTGTTGGGAATGTGGGCGTAGTATTTCAGGCTACTTCCTGCTGGTTGGGGGTGCTGATAGTCTTAAAGGGACCTAAAGAAAATTTAGAGTTATAATCAAGTCATGACTGGAGTATCCTGTGAGTCTTGATCATCTCAGGCAGCAGTCTTGAATCTGTTCTGGATGTAGAACTCTGTCATCTGGGCCATCTGTTCCTATCGGAGATTTTTCAGGTGGCCTCCCTTGGTCAAAGGTGATTATTCTTAACTCTGAATAAATCCAGAGTCTCTTGTTTTCTGTGGAAACAAAAGCAAAATCTCTTCTCCAAAGTAACATACCTTTTGACTTCAGTTTTGAAGCCAAGGTATTTTCAAAATTCCTATCTTGGGTTAGTTCAGCAGCATTTATAAACAAAAGTCTTTTAGCAGTTGTTGCTCCTTCCTCAGCAATCAAACAATTTAAAGAGAGCATAATAGCATACAGTATGAAGATTCTCTGTGCATTTTCCATCTTTATGTGGCTTTAATTTAACCTCTATTTCTTTTATTTTTACTTTTACTTTTTGAGACAGGATCTTTGTATATCTTTGTCCTGGAATAACACTGTAGACCAGGCTGTCTTTGAACTCACAGAGATCCTCCTGTCTCTGCCTCCCCAGTGCTGGGATTAAAGGTGTATGCTACCACACCTTGAACTCACAGAGATCTGTCTCTGCCTCCCAGGCATTGGGATTAAAGGCGTGTACTACCACACCTTGAGGTCACAGAGGTCAATCTACCTCTACCCCTTGAAGTCACAGAGGTCAATATGCCTCTGCCTCCCAGGCATTGGGATTAAAGGTGTGTACCACCACACCCAACTACTCTCTTTCTTTCCTTTTAACTTTAAGAGCTTTAACTTTTAGCCTGCATATACACACTGTAAACCATTTAGAGGTTTTCTTCCTCTTTGAATCTCTCTTTACTGTATATTTTTCTTTTTCTGACCATATGAGTCTTTAATTTACTAAGCAATATGGAGAGCTGTGGCTTTGACGGCTAGATCCAGCTCATTCCTTAGCTTTTTAGCCTCAAGGCTGAGGTACCAGCCAGAGCTGTGTTCACTGCCACAACTCTATGGCGTTTCAAAGTCCTTGCCAGCAAGCAAGCTGCAGCATTCTGCTCACAGACCACACTCAGTCGGACTGCCTGCCTGAAAGAGTCAGAGTTTGCTCTGGCAGGACAGTCCAGATAGCCGGCATTTTAAAACAGCACAGCTTTTTTCCTGCTACGACTGAAAACCGAAAAGCATGTGTTCAGCTTGTCATCAACAACATTTAAGTGTTTTGTGGCAGGACCTCTTTAAAGAGCTGCAAGGTTTTGCAGCTAAAGCTGAGTCAGGAAGCCTCTCTCAGATGAGAGTGCTTGCTTGCCTCTAGCAAGCAAAGTAGACCTGAGAAATTGCTGCCACCAAGAAGCCATGCTTTACTCTATTTTTTTTTCCAAGCTTTCTCAGGCTTTCTGTGGATTCAGTTATCCACGTCTGGGCGCCATATGTAGTAAGAGGGCTGACTTGTTGGGGTTTCTGTCTGGCCCAGTACCCCAATAAGCCAGCAAGTCCCAAAGAAAATCACACACAAGACTCCATAAGGTTATAAACTGATTGGCTCATTAGGTCAGGCTTCTTGTTAACTCTTATAACTTATATTAACCCATTATTCTCATCTATGTTAGCCATAATGGCTCCGTACCTTTCTCTGCTGGGCAAGTTACATGCTGCCTCTTCGGTGGTCTGTACAGGAATGCCTGAGAGAGAGCTTCTGCTTCCAGAATACTCCCAGTCTCTTTGCTCCACCCCTACTTCCTGTCTGGCTTTCCCGCCTATACTGCCTGCCTGGCCAATCAGCGTTTTATTAAAATATGATTGACAGAATACAGATAATTCTCCCGCACCACTTGACTGTTAATTTGACTGGGTTAAAACGTGCATAAAAGACATTAGAACACACCTATAAATATATCTGTGAGGTATGTGTTATAATTCTGCTGGCCTTCCCTGTCACCTGGTTACCCTTTCCCTTTAAGAGACAAGCTCTGCCCACCCCCAATTTCCCACTTCCTGCTAGGCAAACTGATCTCCTGCCTCTCTACTCCTCTCTCTCTCTCTCTCTCTCTCTCTCTCTCTCTCTCTCTCTCTCTCTCGTCCTTCCATAACCCCTTTTATGATGTGGGATTCCCTTCCCCTCTATGTGTTATGAATATGTTTTATTACCATTGGTTAATAAAGAAGCTTCTTTAACCAATGGCAGGGTAGAATAAAGCCAGACAGTAAATCTGAACAGAAATGAGAGAGAGAGTAGGCAGAGTCAGAGAGACACCATGTAGCTTCTGAAGGAAAGGACACCAGAACCTTACTGGTAGGCCACAGGCTCGTGGTGATACACAGATTAATAGAAATGAGTTAATTTAAGAATGTAAAAGCTAGCTAGGAACACGTCTAAATTATTGGCCAAACAGTGCTGTAATTAATATAGTTTCTGTGTGATTATTCGGGTCTGGGCAGCCAGGATACGAATGAGCAGTCTCTGTTTACTCCCTTACCCTTATATCCTTCCCAATACCCATTAAATAAACTCTATACCCAAACTCTCTCCACCCGGAATTTCTGTCGTCCCCCCCTGCCTTGATCTCCCACTCATGGTCTCAGTTCACACGCACCATAAATCTTTCAGTATGTTCAGATAAGATTAACTAATGAATGTTTTGGAACCCTGGGCAAATAAATCCTCCCTCCTCTAACACATTATACCCAAAAGGATACAATGCCCTCTGATTTTTAAACCAAGGTGACTAATCCTGATGGTAGCCAAGTACAGTCTAATCCCTTCTTTTTAGTTTCTCCCATTTAAAGGATAAGGAGGCAGGGCTCCTATATACTTTAGTAGAAATGTTATTATGACATGGTAGGTGTGCATATTTCTCCAAAGACAAAGATAAAATAACTCTTTGTGTCATCTCTTAACAGAATTTCCTCTGTAATAAATTGTGTGATTACCCTTGCATAAGGAACTCCCTAGCTATGCAAAACCAACTCAAGGGACAGGGGTACTAGTAACAGTTTTCCAAGTTCATTATTTTTTGAAAGAATTGTTGCATGACAAGAGACCATAAATACAAGATTTGCCAGCTGTTAACTTAGCATCTGTAAATTATATGTCTCAAAAAAAAAAAAAAAGCTTTCCAAAGCAGAATTTGGATCTTCTATCAACTTCATCTATTTCTCTGTTTCTAGAGTCAAGTTCTCAGCATACAACCAAGGGCAAAGCAGAATACAGGTAAATGTCACGAGCATGCTAGGATTCTTCAATGACTAAGATACAGGATACAGTTGTTACCTCTACCTGCTAATCGAGAAAGGTCCTGCTAATCGAGAAAAGTCTATTCCAAAATCCAGATCTTTCATACTGTAGAGGTTGAAAACCCTCAGATTCCTCAAAATTTTATTTTATCTTCATTTGACAAAAAGAAAAATATGATACATGAGATTCATTCACTTGTCTTCATTTACTGGTACCCTAAGATTCTGCATTAAATGGGTAGTCAGTGATGATCAAAACAGAAAATAATGAGGGAGAGAGGTCATAAAGATGTGGAAGCCAACCTAAATGAGCAATCAGTGGCAAAAGATGAAAGAATTATAACAATAAAATGAATAACAATAATATTAGGTCAAAGGTCATCATCTGAAACTGTTTCAAAGCTTATTGGAATAGAGGGTAGGTACTGGTTGACATTGTTGATATGTCATAAGGAAATAGGACCACAGGGCAAAATATTTAAAGGTACTTTAGAGAAGGAAGGGTTGCTAGACACCAGACATCAGAAAAATACATCATACCAAGAAATTTTTCATAGTAAGAGACAGGCATTGATATCAGTCATAATAGTAGACATCTTTGAGACACACCCTGTGAAGCTTAGTGGCCTGTAATGTAGAATATAGCAATTGTAACAAAAGTTAATGAAGTGGAAAATAAAAACATAATGTAGAATTACAACAGCAAGAAAGATGAGTCTGCTTGGTATAAGTAACAGCTGGTTTTGTTGACTGGAAAGTCTAAACAAATATTTTGTTCCCGTTTGATCCAGTCAGTGTTCAGTATGATGCTCTTGGTATGTGGTCTGGGAAAGATGGTCTGATGTCTCTGTTGTATAACAATCTGAAGCTTAATCTGTTTAATTTTGGAAGAAACAAACCCTATTAGCCATCAAAAGAGGCAGGGACTAGCAATGTCTAGTAACCTAAGAAATCTTATTAGAGGGATAAGAGGAGCCAACATGGCCACACCCACCTAAACAATGCTTATAAAACACACAAGAGAAAACAAAGCAGCATGTCTAACACAAAAGAAAAATCTTATAAGAGACTATTGTGTCATGGTCGGTACATTAGTTACTTTCCCATTGTTGTGACAAATATCCGACCATAGCAGCTTAAGAAGGAAGGGTTTATTTCAGTTCACAGTTTCAGTGTAAAGAGCACGAGAGACACAGCAGAGCTCATGAAGACACAGTCAACTATTCCAGAATAGCACTCACAGCTTCTTTTCCATTTTACTCAATTAGACTCAGAAATTAACTCAACTAACGTTTCTTGAGTAATGTTTCCATTACAGGTATGATGGTATATTGAGAAAATAAAGAAAGAGGACACAACGTTACTAACAAAATGACTACAACTGACAATTGAGGGGGAAATGGGAGTAAAAACATTACATTACAGGTTGGGGATGTATTTTGGTGGAGGAGCACTTTCCTAGCATTGCCCATGGCTGACATCCATTGCAATATCATTACAATGCTTAGTGCAGAGCAGATACAGTATCTATCTGCTGATGACTGAATAGGCAGGTGGAAGCAGGGATGCATTCGTAGGTGAATGAGTGTAATCTAACAAGTGTTGGTGTTAAGAAAATATTAAAGGGCCTACAGTAGTCCAGGGTCAGAAATGGTCTCTGCACAGTATTTGACTCTAATGATTTATATTCCCCCTTGAACTGTCATATTAAACTCATTTTCACTGTTCATTTCTTCCAGATCCCCAGATGTTTTCCAGTACTCAGCTTACCAGTTTAATGCTACACAGTTCCTTTGTCTTTCCTTTCTTGTTCTCTTTAATAGACATAATAACGTGTTCTTTAATCTACCTCTCTCTATTTCTCTCTCTCTCTCTCTCTCTCTCTCTCTCTCTCTCTCTCTCTCTCTCTCTCTCGCCCTCTCTCCCTCTCTCCTGCTTCTGATTTGTTTGGCGATGTGGGATTCCCCTCTGCATTCTATGAATACGTTTTATTACCATTGACTAATAAGGAAGCTGTTTCAGCCCATAGCAAGGCAGAATATAGCCAGGCTGGAAGAGATATAGAGAGAGAGTAGGAGGAGTCAGAAGAGTTGCCATATAGCTTCAGAAGGAGAAAGACACCGCTGCTGGAACTTTATTGGTAGGCCACAGTCTTATGGCGATACAGATTAATAGAAATGGGTTAATTTAAGATGTAAGAGTTAGTTAATAAGAATCCTGAGCTAATAGGCCAAACAGTGCTGTAATTAATATAGTTTCTGTGTGATTATTTGGGTCTGGGAGGCTGGGAAACAAACAAGCAGTCTTCATCAACAGTTTGGGGTTATTGTCCACTCTTATAATAGACATACAGCAAGTCACTTGTCTAAATATTCCCTTGTCAAATGTAATTCTCATCTGCAGTTCACTGTTTTCCTAAAATGAGTCTGATTATATTTCCTTTCTTAAAATCTTTAGTGATTTTCTATTAATAATAAGATAAAGAAAAAACTCATAATTGGCCATACAAAACTCTGTGTGGCCTCGACTTACTTTTTTATTTGTTTATTTGTTTTTCTGAGACAGGTTTTCTTTATGTAGACCTGGCTGTTCAAGAATTTCTTCTGTAGACCAGGTTGGCCTCCAACTCACAGAGATCCTCCTACCTCTGCCTCCGAAACACTGGGATTAAAGGTGTGTACCAACACCGCCTGGCCTCAACTTACTTTTCAAGCTTCATCCTCCAAATTTACTTAAGGCTTTACCTACATAGGACTCAGAATAGGTCATTGAACACAACTTAATCTGAGCCTCAGTTCCTATGCCTAACTAATTATATTGTCATGAATTCTCTTTCTACCCTTTCTAGGGAGGAAAAAAAAATCATTCCTTAAAAGCTAACTTAATGATTATTTCCTTTGTAACTATTCCTTCGTAGCATACGGCCAACCTTACTATGGAATTAGTTAGTTCCTAACACATGTTCCCATGATTCTACCCATTCCTTAAACTGCTTTGTAATTGTAAGCTGTCTCCTCCCAGGAATTGTTGATTGTGCAAATGTGTTGTTGCTATGCCCTGAGTGCCTATCTAAGCATCCATCTCAAAAAAAATCTTGAAAAACTAGATGATATTCCATTGCCTTCATATAGGTTTCACTAATTTTTTCCTAATATAGAAAAGATTGCCTCTTAAAATTTGCTTCATATTCAAACTACAATGGAAAAGTAACCATGCACTTTGGCATAATATAAAACTATATGAGCACACAAGCAGAACTGAGCCAGAGAATGTGGAAAACATTTGAATCTAAGGATCAATACATTTAGTTTACACAATCCACTCTGAGAAAGATCCTCTCAATGTGAAGTGTACCGAGCACATGCTGGAGTGGGGAGTATATGGGAAGCAAACATCTGAAGTATTGAGGGAAAGAAAAGATGGGTGAAGTTTGGAATCTAAGAGTGAATGTTAAGACTGCAAGGCTTTACACATTCCGCCTATGCATTTATTTAATTCTGATGACAACATTGCTGGAGAGGTAATGGTTTCGCTGCTCCTGTTTTATATATAGAAAACAGGTGATTAGGGAGCAAGTTACTATAAAAAAATTACAAAAACAATAAAAATAAAGCCAGGATCTTACTACTGAGTCTTCACCTTCCATTATATAGTTTCAGAAATGAGGTGTTCCAGATATAACTAGAAGTTAACAAAATATCAAATTTATATGAAATTATTTACTGGTATAATATTTCTTAATATATATGGATTGATCTACAGTCCTAACATTTTAATTACATCTCAGACTCACTAGAAATCTATAAAGAAAACAAAGCAGATCTATTTCCATCTTAGAGTACCAGGCAGTTAGACTCAAAACAGGTTAATGATTTCCCCAAATCACAAAGCTGGATCTATAAAATGTGTTTTTATCTAATCTGAACAGTATAATTATGTCCTATATTCTCCATTATTTAGTTTTAAAATGAATACTGATATGAAAATTTGTTTTATGTGGAAAGGGAATAGTCATAAATTGGCCAATATGTAAATTTTCATCTCTATATTATTTATAAGACAACACCACAACAAATGCTAAGTATGATACTTATTATACAGTAAACACTCAACAAATAGTAAATACTGGGTTATACAGTGAAAGTAAATATGGATTTTCCTGGTAGCCGTTCTCACTACTTCTGTAATCATTTTAACTGGGGAAAATTATTTTTGTACTTGGAAATGTGGGCACAGGATTCAAAGTCCTGACTTTTTCATCAAAACACATTTTCAATTCTAAATATCCTCAGGGCCTAGACTGTGGAAACTCAAAAGGGTACAAATAAAATACCTTTTTTTTCTCTCCGTCATGTGTTTTCACGCTGCCTCTAGGCCATGGATGGCAAATGCCCTAGATCTGAAGCCTGGTTTCCTGCTTTGTGAGGTTTGGGGCCTCTGATGTAACTCCTCAACCCCTCCATTGTAAACCAAAAACATCTATAAGCCCCATGTAAACAAATGGGCAGGATTGGGGTTACATAAACTTTGTTCCAAAAAACAGGAGGCTGGTCAGATGTGGCCTGACCGCCCTTCCTGGCCCTGCTGTAAACAACTGACTTGGAGAATAGAAAGTGGCAAGAAATCCAGGAAAACACAGAGATCAGAGTGGTGGGAGACCTGTTATCCTGAGAGGAAAATGCATTTCATGATTGTTCTTTCACTCTCTACCTCATAACCTGAGATTCGGTGTCTAGACACATTGTATTGCTTCATTTTAAATGATGGACCACAAGGTGTATGCGCAGTCATCTTCATGATTCTAGTATATAATAAATAATTCATGTTCAAGTAATAGTCAGACCAAAGCTACTGAGGTGATTAGAAGGCAGATGCATGCACTATTGCATTTGAGGAAATAAAAATTCTATAGAAACCTGAAATTTCTGTAGCTAACTGATACTTTGTGTCTTCAACTAAATGCTGACACATGTAAATAAGAATAATTCTAGCACTAAGGATGTTTGAAAATTCACAGGGAATCATACTATTTCATATTGACATAATATTACATATATTACATATATCTATAAATAGTTACTCCACACTTGACCTGCACTATAAAGTTAGCCAACTAATCATGGCTGGTGAAAACCTAAAAGAGAATCTGCTGTTGCTACTGTCCTATGCTAGTGTAACCTCTAACCACATTCTAAATATCATACCCACATGTAAGTGCAGCTCTCTAAACTCAACAAAGAATCTTCTCTTTTTCACCAGATCAAAAACATTACAAAAAGCCACAACTGGTCAAAATGCAAAGAACAATTGACCAAAGGGTACTCAGTTCCAGTCGATACATCTAAAATACAAGCACCTACACCTAAGGCTCAGGAAACCTCTCAAAAGAAGATCTGGAAAGATTCTAAGAGCCATAGGACCAGGACATTGCTGCAAAATTGTGTCATGTGTATAGGATAGGAAGCTACACATGTGAAACCTCAACAATATGGTAGTCTAAATAAGACCTGAACAATGGGGACTGGAAAGATATCTCAGAAGTTAAGAGCACTTGCTGCTCTTGCAGAGGACTGGGTTTAGTTCCCAGGGCCCACCTAGAAGTTTACAGCTACTGTCCATAACTCCAGTTCCAGGAGAACTAGCACTCATCTCTGGCCTCTGATAGTACTAAGAATGCATGCAGTATACTTAGATGCATGCAGGTAAAACACTCAGGCAAATTAAATAAATAAATCTTTTAAAAGAAAATGTTAAAATAAAAAAATCTGAACATTGACACCACCAGTTGATACTCCAACATGAATGGGGGAAATTTCCCAAGGCCTCTTGCCTAGATGAAGAACTACAGGCAATTAGTGAGTGCTGAGACAGGAAGAATCAGCCTTCTGGAGGGATGAACCTTCTAATTGGTATCCAATGCCAAGTGGTCAGGACTAAAACATAGTCATATGATCAAGATTAAATGGACTCAGTAGATAAATATATATGTACATGTGACAATAATAAAGAAAAGAGGATGGATAAGTGGGGAAGATCTGGGAAGAGTCAGAGTAGGAATGCACGTGAATATGATCAAACCACATTGTACAGAATTCTCAAATAATTAATAAAAACATTACATTTTTAAATATTCTATTTCTGTGGTGAACAAAAAGTATGTACATCTTAGAAGAATCACTGTTTGAATATGCTGAGTTTGGATGGACCAGAGGAGTATGTGGGAGGTAACAATCTGAGACATGATAAGGTTCAGGTGTTATAGGATAATGAGGAGTAATAAAGCAAGATTCTGATATATCTTCACTAAGGCAAAGTCTGGCCGCACGCTGATGCTTTTCTTAGCGTGTTCAAAGGAACACAACTGGAATGCCTAGCTGGACTCCGTAACGAAACAAATATCTCCTTATTTCCCTGAAAAATCTGGAAAAACAAAAATTACACTTTTGGAAATTTTTTAAATAATTGTAATTTCATCTTTCCTATTCTTTTTTTTTCTATTTTCCACAAATATATTTTCATCATATTATTTCTCCTTCCCTTCCTACCCACTCAACCTCCTGCTCTTTTTCTTAGAAAAAAAATAAAAGAGTGTGCTGATACATCTAAAATTTTCTTAAAATAATGGCAGAACTTTGAAAATCTGTTGCTGCTACTAATGTATAACATACTGCTATTAACAGTTTTTATGTAAATATAAATATATATTCATATATAATTTTTATTTTTTGAAACTTTATCTGTGTCACTTTGGAAAAATATCTCACTTTACCATACTGAGTTGGCATTGTACAAAAATTAATAGTCATGTTGGTGTAGAAATATTAAACTGATTTTTTCCCTTTATACAGGGTATCACATGGTATTAAATATGTAAGGTCTTATCTATGTTGGTTTGATTAGAAAAACTAATAAATAATCCTCTAAATAAGTTTATACCTATATCTAAGATCACGTCGTTGAAGAAAACTGACTTTTTCCCTCTCTCAACAGTTATCCTCTGTTTTCTCTTCTATCAGTTTCAGGGTAGCTGGTCTTATGTTGAAGTCCTTGATCCATTTGTAATTGAGCTTTGTGCAGGGTAATAGATAAGATCCATTTTCAATCTTCTACACATAGCCATCTAGTTTCAACAACTCCATTTGTTGAAGATGCTGTCTTTTCTCTGTTGTGTATTTTTTGATTCTTTGACAAAATTAAGACAGCTTCTGGGAGTCTGTGGACTTGTCTGGGTCTTCAATTCAGTTCCATTAATCAATGTGTCCGTTTTTGTGCCATTACCAAACTGTTTTCCTACTATGGCTCTGTAATACACCTTTAAATCCAGGGTGGTGATACATTCTTAAGTTCTTTTAATAATCAGAATTGTTTTATCTATCCTGGATAGTCTGTGTTTCTATATGAAATTTAAGAAGTAGGTGGGGGAAGCAGGAGGAAGAGAGGGAGTAAGAACTAGAAAAGGTATGTAGAGTGCAAAAAGATTAAAAATAATTAATTAATAAATTAAAAATAAAGAGGAGAAAACTTTTTTAAAAAAAGATTATTTTATTAATTTCCATGAAGAATTTTCTTGATATTTTGATTGGTATCTTATTAAATCTGTAGATTGATTTGGTAGGATGATCACGTTCACATTATTAATTCTACTAATGCATAGGATTTTTTTCCATCTTCTGATACCTTCTTTAATTTCTTTCTTCAGTGTCTGAGTTTTAATTTACAAATCTTTCACATGCTTGGTTAGTGCTATTTCAAGATATTCTTTGAGGCCTTTGTTGAAGGTCATGTTTCCCTGATTTTTTTTCTCTTAAACATAAAAAGTATGTTTATCACTTGTATATTGGAAGACTATTTGGGTTTTGTGTGCTAATTTTGAATGCTGCTACTTTGCTGAAAGTATTTATCAGGCATAGAGAACTCCTGGTAATATCTTTATGGTGTTTTACACATAAAATAATATCATGTACAAATGAAAACCCTTTGACTTCTTTCTTTCCTATTTGTATTCCCTCGATCATCTTTAGCTGTCTAACAGCTCTAGGTAAGATTTTGAACTCTATATTGAAAAGGTATGGAGAGGTGGAATTCTTGTGTCTTTCATGCTTATAATGCAAAAGCTTTGCGTTTCTCCCCATTTAGAATGATGTTGTCTGTAGACTTGTGTAAATAGCCTTTACTGTGTTGAGACACGTCCTTCATATCTCTACTCTTTCCAAGACTTTTATCAGAAACAGTGTTGTATTTTACCAAAGGCCTTTTCTGCAGTTAATGAGATTTCTACAACTAATGAGATAGTGTAGTTTTTGCCTTTTAATCTATGTAGTGGATTACATTTATTGATTTATAAACATTGAATTATTCCTGCATATGATTCCAACCTGATCACAGTAGATAATTTCTGGTATTTTTTCTGGTATTCAGTTCATGTTATACAAGTCTTCCACTTGTTTAGAGTTACCCTGAGATATTTTATGCTATCTGTGGCTATTGTGAAGTGTGTTGATTCTCTGATTTCTTCCCCAGCCCTTTTATCATCTATGTACAAGAGGGCTACTGATTTTTTTTAAGTTAATCTTGTATCCTGCTACATTGTTGAAACTGTTTATCAGTTGTAGAAGTTCCTTGGTAGAATTTTGGGGATCACTTATGTAAACTATCACATCATCAGCAAACAGTGAGAGTTTGACTTCTTCTTTTCCAATTTGTATCCCCTTGATCTCCCTTTGGTGTCTTATTGCTCTAGCTAGGACCTCAAGAACTATATTGAATAGATATGGAGAGAGTGGACAAGCTTATCTTGTTCCTGATTTCAGTGGAATCGCTGGGAGGTTCTCTCCATTTAGTTTGATGTTGGCTGTTGGCTTGCTGTATATTGCCTTAATTATGTTTAGGTATGTTCCTTGTATCCCTGCTCTCTCCACGACCTTTATCATGAAGGAATGTTGTATTTTGTCAAATTTTTTTTGGCATCTATGATCATGTGGTTTTTATTTTTCAGCCTGTTTATATGGTGAATTACATTGACAGATTTTTGTATGTTGAACCATCCCTGCATCTGTGGGATAAAGCTGACTTGGTCATGGTGGATGATGGTTCTGATGTATTCTTGGATTCGATTTGCTAGTATTTTATTTAGTAGTTTTGCATCAATGTTCACGAGTGAAATTGGTATGTATTCTCTTTTTTAGTAATGTCTTTCTGTGGTTTGGGTATCAGGGTAATTGTAGCCTCATAAAAAGAGTTTGGCAATGTTCCCTATGTTTGTATTGTGTGGAATAATTTGAGGAGTATTGGTATTAGTTTCTCTTTGAAAGTCTTGTAGAATTCTGAGCTGAAACCATCTGGTCCTGGGCTTTTTTTGGTTGGGAGACTTTTTATGACTGTTTCTATTTCTTCAGCAGTTATAGTTCTATTTAATTTATTTATCTGGTCTTGATTTAATTTTGGTAAGTGATATTTATCCAGAAAGTTGTCCATTTCCTTTAAGTTTTCCAATTTTGTGGAGTACAGGTTTTCAAAATATGACCTGATGATCCTTTCTATTTCCTCTGTGTCTCTTGTTATGCCCCCCCTTTTCATTTCTGATTTTGCTAAGTTGGATATTCTCTTTCTGCCTTTTGGTTAGTTTGGATAAAGGTTTGTCTATTTTGTTTATTTTCTCAAAGAACAAAATCTATGTCTCCTTGATTCTTTGTATTGTTTTCTTTGTTGCTATTTTGTTGATTTTAGCTCTCAGTTTAATTATTTCCTGCCATCTAGTTCTCCTGAGTGAGTTCGCTTCTTTTTGTTCTAAAGTTTTCAAATGTTTGGTTAATTCACTAGTACGGGATTTTTCCATCTTCTTTATGAAAGCATTTAGTGCTATAAGCTTTCCCCTTAATGCTGCTTTCATTGTGTCCCATAAATTTGAGTATGTTGCGTAGTCATTTTCATTGAATTTTAGAAAGTCTTTCATTTTTTCCCTTTATTTCTTTCTTGATCCATTGATGATTCAAGTAAGTATAGTTTAATTTCCATGTGTTTGTGGGCTTTCTGGAATTAGTATTGCTGCTGAATTCTAGTTTTAAGTCATGGTGATCTGATAAGATACATAGGGTTATTCCAATTTTTTTCATCTGTTAAGGTTTGTTTTGTTACCGAGTATGGGTCAATTTTTGAGAAGGTTCCATGAGGTGCTGAGAAGAAGATATATTCTTTTATGTTTGAATGGAATATTCTATAGATGTCTGTTAAGTACATTTGAGTCATAACATCTGTTAGTTATCTTATTTCTCTGTGAATTTTTTGTCTATTAGTCTGTGGGGTTTAATGTATAATTTAAGTTTTAGAAGTGTTTCTTTTACATATGAGGGTGCCCTTGTATTTGGGGCATAAATGTTCAGTATTGAGATTTCCTCTTGATGAATTTTTTCCTGTGACTAATATGAAATGTCCTTCTTTGTCTCTTTTGGTTGATTTTAGTTTGAATTCTATTTTGTTAGATATTAGGATAGTTACACCAGTTTGTTATTTCGGTCTGTTTGATTTAAAAATTTTCCCCAATCCTTTACTCTGAGGCAACATCTGTCTTTGAGGTTAAGGTGTGTTTCTCATATACAGCAGAAGAATGGATTCTGTTTTCTTATCCAATCTGTTAGCCTTTGTCTTTTTATAGCTGAGTTGAGTCCATTTATATTAAGGGAAATTAATGAACAATGATTGCTATCTCCTGTTAATTTAGTTTTTGTTGTTTGTGATGTTAATTTGTGAGTTTTTCCCTTCTTTGCAATTTGCTGCTGTGGCATCAGTTGTCTGTGTTTTTGTTGATGTAGACAACTTCCTTGGGTTGGAGTTTCCCTTCTAGTACTTTGTATAGGGCTGGGTTTATGGCTAGCTTTTGGTTAAATCTGGTATTGCCATGGAATATCCTGTTTTGTCCTTCTATGGTGATTAAAGTTTTGCTGAGTATAGTAGTCTGGGCTGGCATCTGTGGTCTGCATAACAGACTTGACTACGACCTTCTGGCTTTCATTGTCTCCAATGAGAAGTCAGGTGTAATTCTGATAGGTCTGCCTTCATATGTTACTTAGCCTTTTTCCTTTGCAGCTCTTAATATTTTTCTTTATTCTGTATTTTTAGTGTTTTGATTATTATGTGGTGAGAGAACTTTTTCTTATTCAGTCTATTTGGTGTTCTGTACACTTCTTGTATCTTTATGGGCATATTTTTCTTTAGGTTGGGAAAGTTTGTTAAATATATTTTCTGTGCTTTTGAGTTGAACTTCTTCTTTTATACACATTATTCTTAGGTTTGGTCTTTTCATGGTGTCTCATATTTCCAGGATATTTTGTATTAAGCTTTTGTTAGATTTAATGTTTTCTTTGACTAATGAGTCTATTTCCTCTATTATATCTTCGGTGCTTGAGATTCTCTCTTCCAGATCTTGTATTCTGCTGTTTATGTTTGCATTTGTGGTTCCTGATCATTTTTTCATGATTTCTGTTTCTGTAATGCCCTCAGCTTGTGTTTTATTTATTGTCTCTGATTCAGTTTTCAAGTCTGAAAGTTTTTTTCATATGTTTGATTGCTTTTTCTTGGTTTTCTTTAGGAGATTTGCTGATGTCTTCCGATTTTTATTTGTCTTTTCCTCCATTTCTTTGAGGGAATTTCTCATTTTCTTTTTAAGAGTCTCAAACATTCTCCTGAAGTTATTTTTTAGGTAATTTTCTTCTGCTTCATCTATATGGGTTGTTCAAGTTTTGCTGTTGTACAGTCTCTAGATTTTACTGGTTTTGTGTTGCTCTTTGTAGTGTTATGTGTGTTCTTACCTTGTCTACTCAACTTTTCCTCTAATTGGTGTTGTTGGGGCCACCTGTGACTCTGGTGATTAATCTTCTAGGTGCCAGTGGATCCAAGGCTCAGATGGTTGTTCCTTGTGGTACAGTCAGTGCCATGTTTCTAGTTACCCTGTTGGTCATTCCTTGTTCCTAGAGGTGACTCAGTGCTCCCGGGGTTTGCTCCCCTCCCATGGAGTTTGTCGTCGCAGGCCTACTCTGGTCTAAGTTGCTGGCTCAGACCTGTTTCTGTAAATATCCCTGGCCTGAATCTACTCCTGCAAAGGTCTCTGGCTCTGACCTTCACCCTCAGAGGTCCCAGACTTGGTTCATCCAGACCCACAGAGGACCTGGCTCGGGCCTACTCCCTCAGAGGCCCCAGACTCATGCCCAGACCTGCATAGTTCCTGACTCAGGCCTAGTTCCTCGGAGGTCCCAGACTCACACCTGGACCCACAGCGGTCCTGGCTCAAGTCTACCTCCTCCTCCGAAGGTCCCAGATTCATGTAACTGTCTCTGGCTCTAGCCCACTTGCTCATCAATTGCTCCCCTGTACCTGCTCCTGTGGAGTTCACTTTATCAAGTCTGCTCTGGACCAGGTCACTGGTTCAGTCCTGCCTCCACAAATGTTCCTGGTCTGAATCCACTCCTGCTCCCTTGGAGCATGCCATCTCAGGCCCACTCCTGTGGAGCTCTCTGCTTCAGGCCTGTTCCAGCCTAGGTTGCTGGCTCAGTTTTGCTTCCGCAAATGTCCATGGTCTGGATACTCTCCTGCTCCCATGGAGTTCACTGTCCCAGGCCACCAGCTCCTGTCAGGTCGCTGGCTCAGTCCTGCTCTTGTGGAGTTCACTGCCTCAGGCCTGTTCTGGCCTAGGTTGCTGGCTCAGTCCTGTTCCTGCGGAGTTCCAGTTTCCTTCCTTTTTAAGTTGAATAATGCTTCAATTTGTGTGTGTGTGTGTGTGTGTGTGTGTGTGTGTGTGTGTGTGTGCATTTTGTTTATTAACTCAACAGTCAATGGGAACTTGAATTTCTTCTACATTAAAGTTATTGTAATTAGGCTGCTGTAAATATGGGTCTACAAATCTTGTCAAGATATGGATTTCTGTTCTTTTAGGAACATATCCAGTAGTGGAATTGCTGAATTAAATAACAGTTCTTCTGTTTCAATTTTTTTAAGATAAGGCTTGGGTGTGAAGCCTAGGCTAGTAACATCCTCCTGCCCCAGTTCTCTGAGTGTGTGGGATTACACACTTAATGAGAGCCTTTGGAGTTCAGCCCCAAGACTCTCTTCAGGGTTCAGATTGGACACAACAGCATGCAAAAGAAAAGGACTTTCTTTCTTAGGTTATCTGAGAAAGAATAACAAACTCTCTCACTATGTGCTTTTCTGAATCAGTTACTTTATTGTTCTCTTTCTATCCTATTCCTCATGTCTAATTCCTCCTAGCTTCTCCTCTAGCTTAAAAACTCTTCTTCTTACAGGAGCCTTGAAATGATAAAAAAAAATTACAAGTTACCTTTCATTAATCAAAAGCTCATTCCTAGGGTAAGCAAAAAGGGTTGAGCCATTGCCATAGCAACACAAGGGTTTCAAGGTTTCAGGAGTAAGACTTTAACCACATCTGGCGGAGAGGGGCACAGTGTACAGTAACAAACTATGAGACATAGCTGTAATAGTAGCAGGCTGACAAGCAAAGAATTGAAATGCTTTTCTTAGGATTCTTTGTGTCCAGCCTTGGTTGGGCATCTGCAACTCTGACCTTGTATACAACTGTAAAGTTTTAAACTTATGATATACTTACAAAAAGTCTTTAATCTAGTTTGAACTTGGTCTGAGGTAAAAGTGAATTGTGTGCAGTTAGTCTGAGCAAAAGGAACAAGCAGACTTTTAAGTATCTGTAGTCATCATGGGACAAACAGACCTAGTAATGAAGCATGTCCTAGTATATTTTCTATATATCAAGTTTATACAGTAAATGAGAGTTTATCTTTATGAGCATTTACAGAATTTGTGTCCATAAGATTGAGATGTAATCATAATAACACATGTACACATTACATGAAAATGCATGGTAGTGGGGAGATATCATAGCCGTTGTTGCACAAGAGAAATAAAAGGTGAAAACAACAATTTTCAGAGTCCGCAAGCCTTGCTGATGGGGTACCCCACCAGGGAATACTTCTTCTGGTGGACTGACATCTGGATTATCAATTGCTGTAAGCTCTAATTGCATTATATTCCACAAAAGCTCATGGCAGCTGCTCCTGACACACATTTGGGCCACTACACCTGGAATTTATGTTTAAATCTTATTATTATCTTGTGCACAAAGTTTCCAACTTTATTTCTGAGACAGGGTTTGTTATGCTACCTGGGCTGACCTCAGACTGTTGATTCCCCTGCCTAAGCCTCCCAAGAGCTAGGATTGCAGATACTCCCCTTGATATTTAATAAGGATTCTAATTTCTTCACATCCCTGCCAACTCTTCTTTCTTCTTTCCTGTTTCTCCTTCCTTTTGCAGCCATTCTAGTAGGAATAAAGTAGTAGCTCATATTCTTTTGATTTAAATTGCCCTATTAAATATTATTTAATTGCTAATATTGAACTTCTTTGTACTTGTCACTTCTATCTCTGTCTCTCCCCCTGCATGTCTGTGAGCACCATGCATGTGTGAGTGTGTGTGTGTGTATTTGGGTTTTTGTATTTTTGTTTTTGTGTTGTTGTTGCTGCTGCTGCTGCTGCTGCTGCTGCTGTTTTGGTTTTCCAAGACAAGATTTCTCTGTGTGACCCTACCTGTCCTGGCACTCACTCTGTAGACTAGGCTAGCCTCAATCTCAAAGAGATCTACCTGCCTCTGCCTCCCTAGTGCTGGGATTAGAGGCATGCATCCCCACCACCCTGATCATCTGCATATTTGAGGAGATATTCATGTCCTTTGTCTATTTTTGACAGGTTGTTTGTGAAAATATTCTTTCTCATAATCAAGTTTTTAACCAATATTTCTTAGCTTTTTATTTTTTATCTGTGAAACTTTTATGGGATTTACAGTCTCCACAACCAGATATCCTTGATTCTGCAACTGGAGACTATCAATATTCCTGAGTCTGACTTTCATGACCCTTGATCTACAGACATTGGGCCTTGTGAATAATATGCTGTAGTTCAAATAAAGGGCTGAGAATGTAGTGCTGTACCATGCTGGCTTAAAAACCCTTCCAAGAAATGAAAAAAAAATAGTATCCATGAAAGAAATGCTATCATAACTTTAACATTTATTCCTTATCCTTTTAAGTATGAAATGTCGTCTTATCTATCATTGCTCCTTTTAAATTATGTATTTTTCCCCAGGCCTATTACTATAAAAGGAAACAATTTAGTTTTGATGAGTTTTTGGACGGTGGCTAATCCTTCGCACATTTATTTGACACAATCTGTAAAACACTCAGTTTGTAAAGGTTTTGAAATAATTACTATTTTCACATTAACTGAAGTTGTCTTCTTTTTCTTTTTTTAGTACCTGATTCCAAAGAAATTCTTTTGCATGTATGGGGTGTTCGCACATATACTCACCAATGCATGCATGTGTAAAGAAAGGAAGTTGTCTTTCTATCTAGGTCCTCTGTTTATCGGGTGTTTCTGCTTAGCTCCACCTTCTTTTTTAAGACAGTCTCTCTGTGAACCTGGAGCTCACTATTCCATACTGCATCCCCTGGACTTGCCTGTCTTCACTACCCCAGGAGTGGGGTTACAGAACCATGCCATCACACCCAGATTTTATACGCCTGCTGAGGAACCAGTTTGCATAGCAATTGCCTTACCTACTGAACTATTCCCCCAACCCCTCCAAGAAATTTTTTAAATTGTGAACTATTGTATCCATATATCAAAAGTTAAAGACTAAACATTAATTCAATTTATTTTGATTGTTAAAGAGCCATAAATATTTCTACCATATATTTAGTCCTAGGAAAGTTAGAATGTCAGAGCATGTAGAGAAAAGGTTCAACTTCCTTTTAGGTCTTGGGTTTCTCTTTAAACAATTAATAAAATAAGAAAAAGAAAATTGCTGGGCAAACGTAGCACATCTTTAATCCCAGTACTCAGGAGACTGAGGCAAGAAAATCTCTGAGTTCAAGGCCAGCCTGCTCTCCAGAGCAAGTTCCAGGATATCCAAGAATACATAGAGAAGGAACCATATATCAAAAACAGGAAGGAAGGGAGGGAGGGAGGGAGGGAGGGAGGGAGGAAGGAAGGAAGGGAAGGAGGGAGAAAGGGAGGGAGGGAGGGAGGGAGGGAGAGGGGAGGAAGGAAGGAAATTATGAGGAAACTGGAGTAAAATCCCATATTTATAAACTTTTGTCATGAAATAATTTCATGACAAATAACACTTACACACCTATAGTTATACCAAGCAGAGAAGCCACTTAAGAAGAACAAATTCTTTTTAATATAATATATAATGATTCTATTCACAGCCCAGTAGGGTTGTTTTTTAGGAGGGGTGACTGGGAGGGTTGCCTGTGGAGCTAGGGTAGAACCCGGGGCTTGCTTAGGCTAGGCAAGCACTGTATCACTGAGCTACAGTTTCAGCCCTTAACTAAGACAGAACCTTCTTGAAATAGAATGTCGCCAGGAAGCCCAGGCTAGCCTCAAACTGACAGTCCTTCTGCCTCCAACTCCCAAGTTCCGGGATTACAGATATGAACTACCATGTCCAGCACAGTCCAGTAGAACTTTTTAACCTCACAGTTCATAGGAAACTATCACAATAATCCTAATACTTCTCACAATTATCCTAATACTCAGAAGTTACTCAGTATCATCTTTACTGTTGGGAAAAAATATTTATTTTGAAATCTGGCATATGGAAAAGTTTTCTTTTGACTTGATTTTAAATATAACATAAATTGAAAATTTATGATAAGTTAGTAATAACATTTAATAATATGAAATATTATCTTTTCATACTTAAAAATCTTGAAGACAGAAATTTCATGTTCACTCTACTTGATGCTTTTAAGGTCCTCCCATTTGTTTTATTTTCCTGTGATCAGAAGCTTTTATTTGCATTTCTACACAATGTTCCATTCTTCATCAGACACAGAAATACATTTTCTCTGAGTCTTTGTCTCTTCAACACTGAAGAATCTCACATAAGCCGGCAAAGTAATCTTACTAAACTTTTTCCTCAGTAACCTGTGCTTTGTTAACATAAATGTCAAGTATGTCTTATATGATGAAAATATATTAAATATTTTATATTAATTATTTTTTAGTTATATATGTTCCAAAGAAAACAGAGGTGAATGAAGAGAAGATAGCAAGATTGTATATGAACTCTCAGGTAAACACTACTGGAGAATTGCTGTCCTTTACTCCCTGAGGGAAAAAATACATTTCTTAAGCAAGAATTGAGCTAAAGAATGTTCAAACAGGATTACTTATCTTCAAACCCAAAGAGAATAGTCCACATGCTGGGACACCAAAGCAGGACATATTAAAAGATTATGAATGATTATCCTTAGATTTTCATCCACCAAAGAATACTGAAGAAAGGGCAAAAAAGATATGACATATTTAGAAGGGATATCCTCATAAAGAGTCCAATGTAATCCATCTCTACATAGAGTAAGGGCAATCTACCCATCGTAGGGTCACATATATAGTGACTTCAAAAACAGCATCATTGAGGTCATGGCTAGATCAGCTAAACAGCAGAACAGATAAAAAAAAAAAAAGCACTCCTGCCAAAAGAGGAAGAGGACTTTTTCCCTGAGAGTCAAATGAACCATCAAGAAAGCATTACTAATTGATTTTAAAGGACCCATACCTGTGAAAGATCCCCCATAACACCAAGGGATCTTAGCAGTGTAACTTGCATATAGATGACCACAAAAAGCCAGGGGTGCCCAAAGAACTTCAATTTGCAATCTAAGAGAAACTTATAGTGCTCCCTCCACAGACAGGGCTAGCAGCAAAGTTCAGAAACACAGAGAGCTACTGAATGCATAGATGGTCAGGCACTGGCTTTCTGGGTGTTTTGTTTTGATTTGATTTGATTTGTTGAGAGTGGGGTGGGATTTGTTTTAGTTTTGGTACCCTATAATTCACATGCTTTCCCTGAAGGGGTCTGGCTCTAAAGAAATCACAAATATCAGAGAAGAGAGGATTCATAGGAGAATGAATGAGAAGTGAAAAATAAAACAACACTGAGATTTCATTTCACCCCAGTCAGAATGGTTAAGATTCTAAAAACAAATACTGGAGGAGTGTGGGAGAAGGAGAAACCTCGTTCACTATTGGTGGGGTTACAAACTGGTGCAGTCACTCTGGAAATCAGTGTGGGAAATTCTCAAAAAGCTAAAAAAATAAATCTACCATATGGCCCAGCTATACCTCTCCTTGGCATACTCCCAGTGGATGTGATAGTCTACTGCAAACATTCTTGCTCAGCCATGTTCACTGGCACCCTGTTCATAATAGCAAGTTATTATGGGACTTAATGGGAACAGCCCAAACATCTTTCCACTGACAAATGGATAATTAAAATGTAGTACTTACACACTATGAAGCAGTATTCAGCTATAAAGAAAAAACAAAATCCTAAAATTTTCAGATAAATGGTTGGAGTAGAAAAATAATATACGGAATAAATTAACCCAGACCCAGAAAGACAAACACCACGTGCTCTCTTTAATTTGTGGATCCTATTTCTGAATCTTTAAATGTGAGTCATAATGTGGAGCAATCGCAGAAACTAGAAAAGTAAAAAGAGCTATGATGTGGAGAAGTCTTAGAGCTGGAGATAGTTGAACACAAGGTCTATGACAGAGAAATGGGGGACAAAAGAGAAGACTTTAGGGAGAGGAGAGGAAGTGTACTACAGAGGAAGAGGAAGGGAAGAGGGAGAGATAACAAAGCATGCTGAAAAAGGCATAAGAAAATATTTATGTTTATTGAAGAATGCATATGTAATAAATATTAGTGAGCATGTACAATAAATAATTTAGGTGAATCTATGCTATTTTGGGTGATAATAATGCGCCCCAAGAACCAGAAACTATCTAACAAAAACCCTAGTACCAGACAAGAAAGTCTCCTCTTTGAGTGGTTGGTCAAGGAATCCAAAAGACTCCTCAGAACAATACAGAGTACTGCTGTCGTCCATGATGGTCTCTCACAATTGGAAGGTAAGACCCTATTGCTGAAGACAACCTACACTTTAGACTCATGACTTCAAGAGATAAAGCTGGCATTGACCTGGAAATCTCCCCCATGAAGACTAGCTTTCACAGTATCTGAAAGTGCTGTGTAAGATGTCAAGGGGAAAAAGCAACTAGTAGGCCTACCCAACTCTAATGCCTATGAGCCTCAACAATGACCATGGTATACCAAGGATGCAATAGTGGTACTTACATCTCGGGCGAAAACAACCACCTGATTGGATCAATAGAAGGAAAGTCATGCTAGGTACTATAAACTTGGCCAACTGCCCACAGAGGATGTGGTTAAGAGCCCTGGAGGAGAACCTACAACTACTACTTTCCTAAATCAATATAATTTCCTACGGCGTTCTAAATACCTACCCTCATATTTGCAGATAACCTTAGTTTTCACCCCTCATCAAGGAAGCTTGTTTTTCAGCAGATGGAAATCATCACAAAAAAAAAAAAAAAAAAAAACCCACAACTGGTCAAAATCCAAAGAGCTGACTGCAAGATGTCCAGGTTCAACTGATACATCTATAACTTAAGCCCTACACTTAAGGCCCAGGAAATATCACAGAAGAAGGAGTTGAAAGATCATAAGAGCTGGAGGACCAGACATTCGCTATGAGACAGTGTCTTCTACATGGGACAGGAAATTGCACCCATGAAGTCTTAATGATGTAGTTGCCTAAACAAGACCTACACAGTGGCAACACTGACTGATACTTCAAAGTGGATAGGGGAAATCTCACATGGTCTCACCTCTAGATGAAGAGTTATGGGCAACTAATAGCTACTAGATGAGGAAGAATCAGCCCTCTGATAGTTTTTTTCAATCCCAAGTGGCCAGCCCTAAAGACATACATATTAGCAACACTAAATGGATTTAGCAGGTTTTGTGTGTGTGTGTGTGTGTAAGAATGTATACATATAAATATATATATATACAAATATATGTAACAATAATAAAGCAAGAAGTCACGGAAAAATTCTAATCAATATTCTAAATGGCTTTATAGAAGTAAAACAGTCAAATAGTATACAAAATTAATTTATATTTTACACAACATTTTTATTGATTATTTGGGAACTTCATGCCATGAATGAACCCTGATCACACTCACTTCCCAATCCTCCCAGGTCTGCTCCCTCTCACTCCCAGTGACCACCCCCCAAAAAAGAAGAAAAAGGGGGAAAAAGTCCAATTTGTGATGCCCATGTACTCAGTGGAGCATTCAAACAGGTGGCCAGTCTCTTAAAGAAAACTGAGTCCTTCCCCACCTGCACCATCACCAGAAGTCATCAGCAGTGGAGAGCTACAACTTTTACGAGTTCTCTTCGAGGAGTTTCTGTCTCAGCCGTTCCTTTGGTGGAAGGAGGCTAGGGTTATCACAGAAGCATTCCATGCCCCCCCCCCCAACTGTGAGTCTGCAGTCATCAATACCAAATCAAAATTAGCTTCCTTGCCCTTTACAGACATCCTGAACATGGATCAGGGACTTCCAGATGGTCTCCAGCATAATTATGTCCACAGATCTCAGCATGGTCTCCAATGGCAGCACAGACGACAGACATCAAAATGGCCTCTGTTGAAGCACATGCCACAGACACCACCATAGCCCTCCATAGTAGCAAAGGCCAAGGACATTCACGTGGTCTTTGGTGGTAACATGACTACAGACATGAACACAGAACCCAACTGCAGTAGGACCACGTGGCACTGCCCATGGACATCAACATAACTTTAGGGGCAGTCCAGACCATGGATATCAACACGGTCTCAAGTGGTTGCACAGGCCACTCACGTCAACATGGCCCCTAGCATCATCACAGCCCACAGAAATCAGCATGGCTTCAGGTGATAGAATAGACCACGAACAACTGCACAGCCTTTGGTAGAAACTTGGGTCACCGACATCAACACTGCCCTGGCTGCTGTTGAACCAAGGACATCCACATGAATGGCTTCAACACAGGCTAGGGCAGTGGCCACCAATGGAAGCACATGGATCACAGAGGTCTTTTTGCAGATTTCCAGTTCAGATAATGAACTGTTCTTCATTTCAGATATTCTGTAGTTGTTCAGGACCAAGGCTGGGCAGCATGTTCAGGAACTGAGCCTGCGCAAGCTCCAGGCTGCTGCATACCACCTGGTTGGTGCGACACAGCGAGGACATGTTCCTCCATCTTTTGTAGCCTTCTCTCTCTCTTATCGCTGCCATCATGCCTCCAGTTCACCACTCGGTTCATCTATCTTTCTCACCTCTCCATCGAATATTTGGTTGTGGTAGTGGCACTGAAAACTGCAGTGTGTCTCATTGTATATTTTTTGTCCAAACAGCTTTCCATGCAAATATCCGTTGCAGTATGTCATTGCTCTGGTACAAGGTTTCTGGTTTCTGAAGCACCATGAATACTGGACCATTGCTGAGACTCATCTCAGATATCCTGCTGTTGCCCAGAGTCAGGGTAATATTAGGGCTAGTCAGGGAATCCAGGGTTAGGTTCTGAACAAGCTCTGCCATCCTGAGGCTCACCTAGATAGACCTTTGTGCTTGTAGGCTCCCCTTCACTCTTTGTCTCCCAGTAGGGCAAACAGCACAGGTTTCAACCACAATGACTCCATTCTGGACCAGGCCAATTCAGTAATGACATGTTTCCAAGGGATCTCCAAACCACTGCACACCACCCTATCCGATGTTCTGGACCTGTGTATGACTGTTGTGCTTGTAGGCTGTGGGCTTCTCTGTTATCCTGAGCTTTTCGACCTCCGAGTAGAGTAAGCAGCAGGAGCTGCAGACTTGGAGGCTCCATTGTGGGGACCTACAGGTGTGGGTCGGCTCTACCTTGACTAAGGGTCAGAGAGTTTGAGCTTACTCTTGCTCTTTCAAAGTTATTAATAACAGGTGTGGTGACAAGATATCCTGACCTTGGGTGTGGTTACTTGGTATTTGGGGTATTAAGATGGCCCACAGAGGTGGTTCCACTCCACCCTGGCCAAAGGTCAGAAAATTCAAGCCTATTCCTATTCTTTCAAGGAGATCACAGGAGGTTTGACCCAGAGGGTGGCTGCCTACAGCATACTGGTCTAAGGTGTAGTTATTACATGTCTAAACAGCACAGTACTTAACTAAGGATATAGTTGTTTGATGTCTCAAGTATTGAAGCAAGTGATTGTTCTGTTTGTGCTTTGTGTCATGTTAAAGCAGTCCTTTGCCTTCTTCCCCTCCCCTTTTGGATCTGGGTATATAAGCATATGGAAAATAAACACAGACATATTTGGAACTCAGAATTGAATATACACTGAATATCCCTCCTGGTTCTAATCTGTCTTAATTTTTCTTTTGTATCTCTGGGTTCCTTGTACCTAATTTTCTAATCCACATGCCCCTACCCAGGAATGTGTGAACTCCGTTGAGGCTGGACCCTGACAGATGTCACCCCAACATGTGGCAATGACACTATTTCTGGAGGAGTTCAAGGCTAAAGGTTGTCAATCGCTACCTCTAATGTCTCTGTCCTATTCTCTTTCATGGGTCCATCCTTTAGAAGAATCTTCCCTTATAGGAAAGAGGGTTTTTTAAGCTGTTGTAAAGCTATTTCAGGCTTTGCAGACTCCTTTCCCTTCATAGCCTCCATGGATCTCTCAGACCTCTCAGAGCTCTACAGCTGGTGCTAGCGGTCACCACCACCTTTGTTTTTCTTAGATTAATCTATCTTTAAAGAAGTTTTCACAATGCAGCCTCTAGTTTTGGATTCATGTTTACACAAAGTTGCGACAGCATAAGACCTGTATAAGTTCAAGCCAGAGAAAAACCCCAGCATCGAGCTAGGTGTCACCCAGTCCCCCGATGAGTATGGGTAACTGAGAGCTACTAGGAAATGAAAAGTTAATTTTCTTTAGTGTGTGCCCTCTGAAACGTTAAAATATTCCAGTGGACGGTCATACACCCAAGAGCATACGGGCAGCCTAAGTGAACTAAATGAGTTAAAGAAAGAAATGAGGGCACAAAGTTGAGTGGGTATGGAATAGGGGCTTGATCTGGGAAGAGTTGCGGGAAGGAGTGATTATGGTCAAAATATGATATATTTTTCTCAGATAACAAAATATTTTTAAAAGAAGAAAAGAAATTGGTTATGATTTTTCTAAGTATTTCTCCCTGTTTTTTCCTCCTTTCCTTACTTCAAATTTCCAACAAAGCAGGCCCAATCTAGAGAAAAGGGAAAGTAGTAAATTGAACTACAGTCTGAGGGGTGTTTATTTCTTTATATTTATTTTTGGGGAGAGGGTCTCCTACAATGTAGACTAGCTCCCAACTAGTTATATAACAGAGGCTAGCCTTGAAACCTTTATTCTCCTACCTCTGCCTTCCCCAAGTGCTGGGAATGCATATAGTATCATGCCCTGACCTTAAGCTTTAATATTAAATTGGACTAAGCTTTTTTTAAATACTTTAAATGAAATACTAACAAGAAATATAGAGAGAACCTTCCCAAGATTTCATTCTCCAGGAGGTGAATAGGCCAACGCAACACTGCAGATTTACACAGAAGAGTGGGACTTAAGACATGACTGTTTATAGCACATCTGTTGCTGCATGTGTGGGGGAGAACATTTGAAGATAAAAGGTTATTCATTAGGGACAGCAGGAAGGTACAAAGTCACTTTCTGGAATCAGCCCACAGCTGCAGACATGTATCTCAGTGCTTACTTTAGGGCTGTTTTGAAATTTTGTGATTATTCACTAATTTCTCTTCTCCTGCAGATGGCATCATCATCTGTTTAAATAATGTGTTTAGTATGAAATGTAAATATATCAACTCACTATGAGGTTAGGCAGATGGCTACAACATTCTGAAATTCCGGGAAAAATATACTTCCTGACTGAATAGAAGGCAACACAGTGTTCACAGTTTATACCAGTAGCTTTCTGTTAGATGACCAAGGGGATTTTTTTTTTAGTTTCAAAACTTGTCAGATCCATATTGATTATTTGTTCAATGTAAAATGATGTCTACTGCTATGTGACCATCTGAGAATTAAGATGTTTACTTTAATTTAATTAATTTTCATTAGCACATAATAATGGGTTTCATTGATACTTTCATACATGGTTATGATATATTTTGATCATATTTGCCTCTATTATCCCTTCTTTGCCCCCATGTGGCTCCTGATATCTTTCTCAACTTTTATTTTTAAACTGTAGAAAATTCAGGAAATTTCCATTTTCTACAATACATAGAAACATTACATACATAGAAATTACATACATATAAATAAAATTGTAAACAGAGACTGTGCCTTCATTTCCCAGCTTCCCATTCCCGAATAATCACACAGAAACTATATTAATTACAACACTGCTTGACCAATGGCTTAGGCATATTCCTACCTAACTCTTACATCTTAAATTAACCCATTTCTATTAATCTGTGTATCATCACGAGGCTGTGGCTTATCAGTAAATTTCTGGTGTTCTTCTCCTTCAGCAACTACAAGGCGTCTCCCTGACTTTGCCTTCTTTTCTCCTCTATCTCTGCTTGGATGTTATCATCTAGTTATATTCTGCCCTGCCATAGGCCAAAGCAGCTTCTTTATTAACCAATGGTAATAAAACATATTCGCAGCATACAGAGGGGAATCCCACATCATAAAATTGTAGGTTACAGGTAAAATTTCACAAGAGTTTTTAAATGGCTTCCCATCAGATATACCAAAAGTCCTGTCAATAGTTATACTTACAATTGCTATGATGAAAGGTGGCAAAAAGAAATACAGGGAGGAAAGAGTTCATTTAGCTTACACTTCCACATCATAGTCCATCACTGAAGGCAGTCCAGACAGGAACACAAACAGGGAAGGAACCTGAATTGAAGAGCTGATGCAGATGCCATGGAGGGATGTTGCTTACTACCTTGCTTCTCATGGCTTGCTCAACCTGCTTTCCTATAGAACCCAGGACCACCCGCTCAGGGGTGGTACCACCCATAATGGGCTGGACCCTCCTCCATCAGTCACTAATTGAAAAAATGCTCTACAGGTTTGCCTTGACCCCTATCTTATGGAGGCATTTTCTCAAGTGAGGTTGCCATCTCTCAAATGACTCTAGCTTGTATCAAGTTGACATAAAATCAGTCAGCATATGTTTTTACTAGCAATGTACAAAGGTTTCATGGGGATGCTCATATTTTGTAATGTTAGACTTAAATGTTTGCCAAACTTGTGAGTGTGGTGATATTTTGTTTGTGCTTTAACCAATAAAGTTTACCTGAATATCAGAATGTGGAACTAGCCACACTAGTTAGCTATAGAGGCCAGGCAGTAGTGGCACACACCTTTAATCCCAGCCTTCAGGAGAAGTAGGCAGATGGATCTCTGTGAGTTCAAGGCTACCCCGGGCTACACAATATTGAATCCATCTAAAAGAGAAACAGAGCCAAGTGGTATTGGCTCACACCTAGGGAGGCAGAGACAGGAAGTGAAGGTAGTAAGAGATAGGATTCAGTCTGGGGTTTTGTAGAGACAGCAGTCAGTCTGAGGATTCATGGAGACAGGATCTTGCCCACTTTGGTTTGAGGAGTTCTCCTAGAGGTAAGAACTCTAATGGTTGGCTGCTCTGCTTCTCTAATCCTTCAGCTTTCACGACCTAATATCTGACTCTGGGTTTTTATTAATAAGATCAATTAGAACTTGTGTTACATGTGAGTGTGAAGTGCATTTCTTTAACTTTGTATTTTTCAGAAGAAGAATGAGACTGAGTATCACATTTGCTAATTTTAAGTTTCCTTTTTAGAGCTCGTTCTTTTTTCTGTTGAACTGAATCTCTTTTCCCTATTTAATTTGAAAGATTTCTTTTTTGTTCTAGATTTATATTCCAAGACTTCATGACTTATCTCTTAACTTTTTAATGGTACCTTTGATGCATAAAAAATTTTAATTTTAAAAAGTAGTCAAATTGACCAACATTTTTCTTTGTGGTTTGTACTCTGTGTTTTCTATAAAACCCTTCCCTACGCTTCAGTCATGAATATATTCTCCTATAATAGTTTCAAAACCTATAATATTTTCAAAATATTTTCAAGTTTGAATTTTCATACTTAAGACTTGAAATTTTTTTCAATATATAGAATAAACCTAAAGCTCATTGCCTTTCTTCATACTTCTGGGAAATGGTTCTACCATAAATTGTTTGAAAAACACATTTGGTGAGATCAGGCTACTCTACGTTACTTTATATTGTCTAAATCAGTAGTTTTTCAGACTGTGCACTGCTTTGTATTACTGTGGGAAGTTTTTTTGTACACTGTGAATATGTGTTGCTCTCACTGGCTGATTTGGCCTATGGAAAGGCAGGATAGAGTCAGGCAGGAAATCAACAGAAATACAGGAGACAGGTGGAATCTGGGTTATACCAGCCAGCTGCCCATGAAGCAATATGCCAGCAGATCAGTAATGCCACGGCCACATGGCAAAACATAGATTAATAGAAATGGATTAATTTAAATGTTAGAGTTAGTAATAAGCATGAGTCATGAGTTAAATATTTACAATTAATATAAGCCTCTGAGTGGTTATTTGGGAACAGGCAAGCAGAAGAGAAACCTCCGTTTACATTGTACTAACTCCATTTTGTAATCAGCATTTCACTCTGTACCTTGGTGGACATGTACACAACACCATCTGTCCAGTCCCTATCACAAAACACAGGCTGATAAACAACTAATTCCTAAGGTTACAAAAAAGGCCCAACCCTATAAATATATTAAGAAAATAGGGACTATAAAAGCAGGATATTAAAACCATATTAAATAAGTAAATAAATAAACAGACCCAAGAACTTGTCAGACATACCAGACTGATAAAAGGGTATAACTTCCTCACCTGGAACCCATAAACAAGGGGACACAACACTACAAGGGTATTGGTCCTACCAACCTGTCACAGTACAATCTACTGTACATTCAGGGATGGACAGGTAGAGAACTCCTGACTATCCCGGAGACTTTAGCTTAGTTCCATTCTCACTGTTGACATAGCCCTCTAAACTGCTATCTGTTCACCCAGCTGCTCATCTGTCTAGATCCAGTCCTGCCCTTTGCCTCTAGAGCGTCCTCTATACCTCATTCTGCAGCTCAGCTTGGACCCTGCAGCCTGACTCAGCAGCAACATCCTCAGCATCAATTTGTTATCCCATAGTTTCTTTTCATCTCTGTCAGTTCCACTTCTCAGGCCTCTTTGAAATTCCTTTCATTCTGCTATGGCCTTTTTAACCCCTTTGAAATCATTCTATAATATACATATATAGAGATTTACTGTGTGGTATAGAATTAACACTCTGATCTGAAATATAATACTAGTAAATAAAATTGTGATAAAATAATTTGCATTTAGCTCCACTAGATCTATCAAGCAGAATGGGCTGCTCAACTAATCATTGCCAACAAAACTGTCACACCTTGTAACTTTATGATACTCGATAAATCTGATGCAGAATAAAGAAACAAATGTGATTAACTATGTTTCTGACATAGCACACTCACATCATTCATTAAGCCTTAAAATATGTAACAAGGAAATACGATGTTCTTGGTTCTTACTAAAAACTATCTTTTCTATTCTTAGCATTTTGTTCTAATATATATTTCAAAGGCATGTTCCAACGTCTTTTCTACTTAAAAATAAAGAGTAAGTCTAAACACTTCGGTATGTTCTCTAAATTGAGTCTTTAGCACCCCTTGCCAGACCCTTTCCTCAAAAGGAATTCTATGCCCGGTGGTGGTGGCCCACGCCTTTAATCCCAGCACTCGGGAGGCAGAAGTAGGCGGATCCTGTGAGTTCGAGGCCAGCATGGTCTACAGGAGCTAGTTCCAGGACAGGCTCCAAAGCTACAGAGAAACCCTGTCTCGATAAACAAACAAACAAAAAGAAAAAAGACAGAAAGACAGGAAGAAAGAAATAAAGGAAGGAAGGAAGGAAGAAAGGAAGGAAGGAAGGAAGGAAGAAAGAAAGAAAGAAAGGAAGAAAGAAAGAAAAAGTTTTATATCCTATCCATAGATCCATAGAGAATGAAGATTAAGACGATGCTAATGATAGAGTACCAAAATCAAAATTTCATTTTTCAAGCCACCTCCTTTCCTGAATTCCCTGCCCCAAATGAAGTTTTACTAAAAGATATTCACTATTCCCAACAAAATTCCATCTAGTCAAGTACTGCCACGTTTATCCTTCTAGAAGGAAAGGGTAATGGAGTGGACAAATAGAAGAAAAGAAATATTTTTAAGTGTGATGGAAAGAATTCATCTGCTAAACTTTATTAAAAACATGCTCCAAAGGCACAACTTTATATTGTTAAGAGAGGAACATTTGTAGATCTACAACTATAGAGAGTGATCATTTTTCAAATAATTTTAATCATTTAAATGTTAATAATAATTTTTAAATTCTTTTAAATTAAAAATAATAATAATAATAATAATTTTTAAAAATCTTCCATTTATAAAATATAAATCTGTACCATCAGAGAATTGCCCTACCCAGGTTCACAAAGAGCATTGCAGTTTTTGCAAAAAGTTATTGCTAGTGAACAATAGCTTTTTAAACACTGCCCCCTACTGTTCACATTCTGCTTCCTATGAAATTATAAGGACCACTGAAATAAAAACTATCAAGTCCTTCGACCTTTGAAATCAGTTTAGTATTTTTTTTCAGCAGGCCAGATTTTACAGATTGGTACAGTTACCACTATACAACTGTCAGGCTTCATTAAAGCAAATCCCAGGCATTTGAACATTACTCCCATCAGTAATACACAGCCAACTCCAAACGGGGCCGAATTGGACTTGGGCAGCACTGACAACACAGTAGCAACATGCCCATGGTGACATGGGCAACCTTAGACTGGTATAATCAGTCTTACTTTGAAAAATTAAGAAAAAAAAATCTAGCAAGAATGACAAACTTCTATAAAGAAAATGAGCCTTGCTTTATACCCACACAAACTCACAACTAGTAGATGACTTCTGCTTTCAAATGATCTGGTGACTAAACTTTCTGAATAGTTGCTTTGCTCCTGACTTCTACTGGTTCCAATATTTTTAACAATAAACAAACGAAAGCAGTCAAAACAAATTTCAGGTATAGGGCTCAACATCCTGTCATCACAAGTGCATGTCAGCACTTGTGCTGACCAGTTTTCTGTTAGTGCAACACAAGTTAAGTCATGGGGGAAATGGGAACCTCAACTGAAAAAAATGCTCCCACCAGCTTGGCCCGTGGGCAAGCCTGTGGTGCCTTTTCTTGATTACTGATGTGGGAGGGCCCATCTTACTGTTGCCAGCGCCACTGTGGTCCTGGGTGCTATAAGAAAGTAGACTGAGCAAGTCATGAGGAGCAAGCCAGTAAGCAGGACGCCTCTGTGGCCTCTACTTTCCAGGTTTCTGCCTTAAGTTCCTTCCCTGATTTACCTGGATGTTGAAATGCAAGCTCTAAGATGAAACAGACCCTTTCCTTCCTAAGTTGTTCTTGTTATGGTATTTCATCACAGCATTTCAGAAGGCTGCAAAGTGTGGAAGGTGATGAATCACTTAATATTAAATCAAGAAGCCTAGGGGATTTATCACATAATAATTTACACAATAAAGGGGTTCATGATGTAATTTTCATTTATGTATATATTTGGATCATATTTACCCATAGCACAATTTCCTACCCCATCTTTATTCCTCTTTCCAAATGGCCTCTCTTCTGATTTCATGAGGTTTTTTTTCTTTTTTTGTTTTTTTTTGTTTTTTTTGGGGGGGTGGTTTTTGGTTTTTTTGTTTTGTTTTGTTTTGCTTTGTCTTTTGTTTCAAGAGACAGGATTTCTCTGTGGCTTTAGAGCCTGTCCTGGAACTAGCTCTTGTAGACCAGACTGACCTCGAACTCACAGAGATCCGCCTGCCTCTGCCTCCTGAGTGCTGGGATTAAAGGCATGCGCCGCCACTGCCCAGCTTTGATTTCATGTTTTTAAAACTCTAGATTCAACATATAAGAGAAAACAAGCAATGTTTGTCTTTCTGAGTCTCATTTTGTTTAACAAAATTATCTCCAGTTTCATCCGTTTTTCTACAATCGGCATGACTTCTTTCTTCTTTATAGCTAATTAAAACTTAATTATGTCTGCACACTACATTTTCTTTATCTGTTTATGTGTTGCTAGTCAAACTACATTGATTCCATAAGACTGTTGTGAATACTGCAGTAATAAGCCCTATTAGAAATCTCTAACATATGCTGACTTTAATCCACTTTGGCATATACCCAGGAATGGTATAGCAGAATCATACATTATTTTAGGTTTTTGAGATGCTGTCCTTATTAATTTCCACAAGAGCCATAAAAATTATATTCTTACCAAAAATGTATAAGAGTTTTATTCCTCTCCCCACACCCCCATCAAAGTGATTTGTTGCCTGTTTCCTTAAAGGATAGCCATTCTGACTGGGGGAGGCACAAACTCAATGGAGGCTCTTAATTTGCATTTCTGTGGTGTCTAACAACATTTAACACTTTGAATGTAAGAAGTTTGGGTTTTAAAACTATCTACTATTAAATAGTTGTGTAGCCTCAGGTCCCTTAGCAATTCAGGACACTGTCTAGACATTATGCTAACGATCGTCAGGAAAGAGTAGTGAAAGGAAATAGAGACAGATGAGAGGGGTTTTACTCCAGAATGCTTGCTCCATATCTCCCTAATCCCCTAACACTACCACTAAAAATCATGTATTCCATCCATTTTCCTCTTAGCTGAGAACTACTATGATATATAACCTTTCTCCAAGGCCTTTTCTTCATTAAATCTCACAATTTGAGGCCATTGTGGTAGCACACATACTTGTAAGCCTAGCATTCAGAAAATGAAGACAGGAGGATCAGGAATTCAAGATTATCTTTGACTACAACATAGAAAGTTCAGGGCCAGCCTGGCCTACATGGGACCCTGGGTCAAAAAAAAAAAAAGTACAGAGAATTGGAGAAATGACGCAGTGGTTAAGAACACTGGTTGCTCTTCCAAAGGTCCTGAGTTCAACTCCCAGCAACCCCATGGTGGTTCACAACAATATGTAATGGTATCTGATTCCCTCTTCTGGTGAGTATGAAGACAGGTCACTCATATACATAAAATAGTCATGGGGGTATAGCTCAGTGGTAGAGCATTTGACTGCATATACATAAAATAAATATTTTTAAAAAACTACAGAATTTGAGAATTATAGGAAAACTCAAGGTTCCACAATAATAACTGAAAGCCCAGAAAACCCTTTGATCCTAACTATAGTTATGTACAACTGTGGATTTGCCAATTCAGAGAAATACAAATAGCCAATAAATCTATGAAAATGTCCAATTTAGGTCCTTAATAATTCTGTTCAGCAGACTCTGGCTTTGGGAGAAGGAATACAGGTTTCTTATAGAAGAAAAATCTCACTAAGGATAGCATGGGGTTGAGATACCTGTGATAGAGCAGTAGACGATGTGAGGAGCAATCTTGTCTATGTCTCCATACCCTAGGCCCACCTCAGAAAGCTTGCCAGGGACATAGTTTTCCACAAACACGTCACAGATGGCTGCAAGCTGAAGGAAGAGGTAAAAATTCATTAGATTTTTTTTGAGGAACTTCCAAACCTTCAACAACTTTTCCCACATAATAATACTTTCATTTTAATAAAATTCTCACGTTGTAAGAGTTCATAAAATAATCACAGGATAAATGAATCATGTTTATGCAAATATAAAATCTTGACCAATTATTTGAATTTCCACAATCAAGAAAATAATGGTTATAATATTTTTTGTAAATGTATGCTTTTAAATAGATTCTGTATCCTTTAAGCGTAAGAAACATTTACTGAACATAGTCTGTCAAAATGTATTCTCAGAAGAATAAGTAAAAATAAAGTATAAGTACATAAAATAGATTCAAAAAATCTCTTAAAACCTTCACCAAAAGCCCTAAATGCAATTATATAATATATATCATCATTATACTCTATTCTTTTTCTGTACTATTTCTAATTTACAATACAGTTTAATACATTAGAACATGATTCTGAAATGCCTTCATACTTTCAAGTGCTTTTTCCAAAGAATTTTAAGTTTCTTTCATGAACTGTATTTTGTTTTGAGTTTCAGCAACTGAAGAAGTGCAACTTAGCAGACATCTCAAAAAGAGACTATGTCATCCTCTGAAACTCTAGAAATAAAAGCACCAGATGAGTTTGTGACCTTTCCAGAGACATACGAAAAATATATTAAGAAACATGAGGATCATAACACTACTCCAGAGCAGGGGTTTATTTATTTCGCATCTTAGAGGTTTGAGGATAAACCACCAGCATTAGCTGAGGCCCAGTGAGGACTTCATGGGGAGCACCATTACAGGGCATGAAGCAAATGCAAGAGGGGTCAACCACACTGTGAAACACGAGCACAGAGAACACGGTCTCATTGTTCTAATGAGAACTGGAATCCCACGAGAACCACCTTAATTTATTTTAAGAACCGATACTCTCATGACCCGACCACCTTCCATCTTCCATTTCCACTAGTTTCTACCCCTTACTTGTCCCACCATATCCCAACATGGTCATACTGAGGACTAAACTTCCAAAATAGGAATTCTTGGGGCCACATTCAAATTCAATCCAAATAATAGCAGAAAAAGAAAAGTCGCATTGTGTAACAAATATATCATGGCATACAGGTATCCTTTCCAAATCTCAGGTTAAGCTGAAAGGCCTCTTACATAGGTGAGCTTTACAGCAGACTCCAGGTGAATTATTCTATTGCTATGATTAAATGCTCTGAGTAAAATCGACTTAGTAGTGAATAGGATTTACTTGGATTACACTTCCAGATCCAATCTATTATTAAGAAAAGTCAGGGCAGGAACTGAAGCAGAAACCATGGAAGACCTACTTTCTGGTTCATGCCCTGATAACTTTCTTCTACAGCCCAGACCCACCTGTATAGGGATGGTACCACCCACAAAGGGAAGGACTTCCCACCCCAGTTGTCAATCAAGACAATCTCTCATGGACACAGCTATAGGTCAATCTAATCTGGACAATTAACTCCTCAGCTGAGGTTCTCTCTTCCTAGATGACTCCAGATTGTGTCAAGTTGACAATGAAAACTAACCAGCACACCAGATGAGCCTCCACACAAGGGCATTTGTTAATGCGGCTGATTCTACCAAATGGCTCTTAGGAAAATGGAAGGAAAGTACTGCTATTAAATGCAAAACACTTTTAGTTACATCTTAATTAGTTCTGCAAATTTTGTTGATCTGTTGCTAACAAAGCAGCCCTTGCAGGTATTTTTAAGAGAGAGAGGAAGGGAGGGAGGGAGGGAGGGAGGGAGGGAGGGAGGGAGGGAGGGAGGGAGGGAAGGAAGGAAGGAAGGAAGGAAGGAAGGAAGGAAGGAAGGAAGGAAGGAAGGAAGGAAGGGAAAAGTGTCAAGTATATCTAGGCTTCTATACTGATAATCTTTGTTGCAATTTATACTACGTAATAATTAATACAATGTTTAATTATGCAAATTCCATTAAATACTTTTTTAAAACACTATTGGGTTGCAGAGGAGAATAAGTCAGCAGGTAAGAATACTCCACCCTGCCGCACTTCTAGAAGAGTGAGTCCTTGTGAGCCCCGCTTAGTTGATTCAGTGAGCCATATTCTCCTGGTATCTTCCATCCCCTTTGACTCCTACAGTCTTTCCTCCCACTCTTTAGTGGGTTCCCTGAGCTCCGAGCAGAGGAACCGTATAGAAACCTCCCCCAAACTAGAGAATTTATACTCTGTCTCTGGATAATATGGTTGTGAGTCTGCATACATCCTGTTCACTGCTAGAGGAAGCTTCTGTGATGATGACTGGACAAGGAACTAACTGATCTATGAGTATAGGAGAAGGTCATTAGAAATAATTTCATTGATTTCTTTTTGCCAGTTGTGTTTCATTATATCCTAGGTTTCTGTATAATCGGTCTCCAGTTCCTGGACATCCAGGCAATGCAGGGCATAAGGTCCCTCTCATGGCATGGATCTCAAGTTAAACCAGACACTGGTTGGTCACCTCCACAAATTCGGTGCTATTATTGTCCCAGCATATCTTGCAGGCAGGATAGATTGGGGGCCAAGGGTTTTGTGACTGGGTTAGTGTCCAGGTTTCTCTTTCCATAGCCTACACAGCACTTTTCCATGCCAAGGAGACCAGAATGTAGGAGTGAAGGCTCCATTATAGGTACCAGTTAGATCTCTCCACATTCAATGAGCTATGTGACTATAGTCCTCAACAATGAGGCCCCACTGTTAGTTTTCAGAGAGCAACCCTCTGTCTAGCATCAGCGTGTGTTGTTTAGGGATCTCCATGGAACCCCATTGGCCAATAAATCAACTGAATAAAATAAAATAAAATCCAGTCCCACCACTGGAAGCCTTGCCAGTTCAAAAGATAGACAGTTCAGACTTTATATCCTCTATTACTAGGAGTCCTAACTAGGGTTACCCTCATAGATTCCAGGAAGTTTCCACTGCACTAGATTTCCATACCACTTCCCAACTGTCTCCCTCAATTCCAGCCGACTCTCCTTACATTCTCTCCCTCCATCCCTTTCCCCTCAACTTGATCCCACCCATTCCCCCTTCCCTCCACACACCCAGTTCACCCATGAAGAATCACCATATTGATTCCCAAAGTAGCTGTACCAGTTTGTACTCTCACCAGTAGTAGATGAGTGTTCCCCTTATGTCCACATCATCACCAGCAGACACGAACAATAAAAACCCAGAGACAGATGTTGGGGGTTCAACCTGAAGATCAGAAAAGCAAAACAGCCAGCCCCTGGCTCTTACCCCTCCCTCAGACCACAAATGAGTGAGATCCTGTCTCCACGAATCCTGAAGACTCCACACTGAGTTCCTGTCTCTTTCTCCTTATATTCCTCTCACCACCCAGTCATATAGCTCCTATCTCCAACTCCCTAGTGCTGGAATTAAAGGCATGTGATCCCAAGTGCTGGGATCACCTTTGTATGAGCTCTGTTTCTCTTTTAGACAGATTCAATATTGAGTAACTCAGAGTGGCCTTGAACTAACAGATACTTGTCTGCCTCTGTCTCCCAGACCCTCATATTGAAGGTGTGTATCACCACTCCCTGACCTGCATGACTGACTAGTATCGCTGCTTTGTTCTCTGATCCTCAGGCAAGATTTATTTCTTAAAACACAAATAATATACTACTACAAGCTGTCGTTTGTTTATTGTTACATTCCGAGAGGTGTAAAATGGAATTTCAAAGTAGTTTAATTTGCATTTCCCTGACGAATAAGGATGCTGATGTTCTTTAAGTATTTTTCAGCCATTTGAGTTTCCTTTATTGAGAATTCTATCTTTAGATCTGTACTCAATTTTAATAGATTTATTTAGGATTTGTTGATGTTGTTGTTGTTTTAGTATCTAGTTTCTTAGTCCTTTAGCTGATGTGGAATTGGTAAAAAAAAAAAAACTTTTCCCATTCTATATCTTCTCACCTTTTCAGAATGACTGTGTTCCTTATCTTACATGGGCTTTTCAGTTTCATGAAGTCCCATTTATTAGCTGTTGATTTTAGTGCCTGCACTATTGGTATGCTGTTCAGAAAGTCTCCTGTGCCAATGCATTCAAGGCTATTCTCCACTTTTTCCATATCAGATTGAGTGTATCTGGATTTATGTTGAGATCTGTGATTCACTTGGAGTTGAGTTTTGTGCAAGAGATAAGTATGAAACCACATTCTTCTACATGCAGATGCCCAGTTTGATCAGCACCATTCACTGAAGATGGTTTTTTCCAGTGTGTTTTTCTGGTTTCTTTATCAAAAATCAGTTGTCTATATGAATATGAATTTATATCTGGGTCTCAATTTGATTCTATTAATCAGCATATCTGTTTTACGCCAATACCATGTTTTTATTACTATAGCTCTATAGTATAGCTTTGTCAAAAGCTAGTTTCAATATAACTTGTATGTTCCAGGGTAGAAGCGTGAGGATTAGAATTATTAGGCAAAAGGAACATAATATAGGAAAAATAAGAGACAGAAATATAGGACAGCATCAGGAGGGACATTCAGTGAATATTGAATTTACCTTTTTAGCCTTTTACACACACTTACATACTTCACTCTAAAAGAAAAGGGGGGGGTAACAGATTTCATTGGCATGACATAAGGAATAGACTTGAATTCTCCAACCTTTGGTCCAGGTGGAGGGGATCTACTTCAATACTGAAAATACTAATTAACCACACCATAGGCCAGAATCTCTTGTTTGTAGCCACGCCTGTTGTTAACGATTTTGAGAGGTCAAAAGCAAATATAAACTCAATCTCTCTGACTTTCAGACAAGGTGGAATAGGCTCACGTTTTTGGGTCTCCGCATTTATGGTAGAATATTTGATCCCACTGTGAAACTCTGAGACTCTTTAAATAAAATTAACCTTGGATCAGGGGGTGAAGACAGCAACTAGTTGACAGGAATTAACTATAACAAGGAAGAAGGAGCCAGGAATATGGATAGAGAGATGCACAGGAAGGAATAGAGAGGGACTTAGAAATTCGCTGTCTTTTTAGCTTGGGATGAGTGGAAAGACACTTCTCTTGCTGGGTCTTCAGACAAAAAGGAGGGTCAGCTGGCTGCTTCTCAGCTTCTCTAATCTAGCAGGCTTTCACTCCAATGTCTGACTCCCAAGTCTTTATTGGTAAATAGAACAATAGAGACTTAGTTAAAACCTACATTCGTTTGCCGCAGCCAGACAGTGTCAGTGGGACAGGAAATCCCACCTTGACATAGTCTGAGCTTCGGGTTGCTGATGGGGCCACAGAGTGCAAAAGGTAGTTCAAATATCAGTAGAGTCAGGTGTAGACACTAGCTGACAGAAAAACAACATAACCTGATATCCAGAATGGTGAAATCTCCTGCAGTTCTTTTATTGCTCAGGATTGTTCTAGGTATCCTGGGTTTTTTGTATTTCCATATGAAGTTGAAAATTATCTTTTCAAGGTCTGTGAAAAATTATGTTGGAATTTTAATGGGGATTGCATTGAATCTGTAGATTGTTTTTGATAAGATGACCATACATACTATGTTAATCTTACAAATCTATGAGCATGGGAGATCTTTCCATCTTGTGATATCTTTTTCAATTTTTTTCTTCAAAGGCTTGGAGTTTTTAATCATACAAATCATTTTGTGTTTGGTTAGTGTTACCCAAGATATTTTATATTATTTGAAGCTATTGTGAAAGGTGTTGTTTCCGTGATTTCTTTCCCAGTCAGTTTATCATTTGTATGTAGAAGGGCTACAGATTTTAGTTAATTTTGTATCCAGCCGTTTGACTGAAAGTGCTTATCAGCTGTAGGAGTTCCCTGGTAGAATGTATAGGGTCACTTACGTATATACTATCATGTCATCTGCAAACAAAAATATTTTGACTTCCTTCCTTCCAATGTGTATCCCCTGATCTTCTTCAGTTGTCTTAATGTTCTAGCTAAGACTTCAAATGCTATATTGAAAAACTATGGAGAGGGTGGACAACCTTCTTCTGTTCCTGATTTTAGTGTAATTGCTTTGAGTTTCTCTCCATTTAATTTAATCTTAGCTATAGGATTACTGTAAATTTCCTTTATTTTGTTTTGGTATATCCCTTGTGTCCCTAATCTCTCCAAGACTTTTATCATAAAAGGTGTTAGATTTTTCGAAAATCTTTTTCCACATCTAATGAGATAACCATATTTTTTTCTTTCAGTTAATTTCTATAGCAGACTACTTCAACTGATTTTCATATATTGTACCATCGCTGCATCTCTGGAATTAAGCCCACTTGATCACGATTGATAATCTTTTTTGATGTGTTTTTGGATTTGGTTTACAAGTATTTTATTGGGTATACTTACATCTGTGTTCCTAAAGGAAATTGGTCTATAATTCTCTTTATTTTTATATGGTTTGAGTATCAGGGTAACTGCGGCCTTATAAAATGAATTGGGCCATGTTCCTTCTGTTTCTATTTTGATAAATAATTTGAAAAGCATTGGTATTCATTTTTCTTTGAAAGTCTTACAGAGTTCTATTCTAAAATTGTCTGGCTCTGGGTTTTTCTTTTTTGGTATTGTTTTATTTTGTTTTGTTTTTTGATTGGGAGGCTTTCAATGATGCCTTCTATTTCACTATGGATTATCAACCTATTTAAATTTTGATCTTTATTTAACTTTAGTAAAAGGTACCTATCGAGGAAATTATCCATTTCTTTTGCATTTTTCAAGTTTTTGAAGTATTGGTTTTTTAAGTATGTTCTCATGATTCTCTTGATTTCCTCAGTGTCTGTTCTCATGCCCACCTCTTGTTTTCCAATTTTGTTAATTTGGATATTTTCTCTCTGACTTTTAGTGTGGATAAGGGCTTGTCTATCTTGTTAGTTTTCTCGAAGAACCAACTCTTTGTTTCATTGATTCTTTGTATTGTTCTCTTTGTTTTCATTTTATTGATTTCAGCCTTCATTCTGATTATTTCTTGCCGTTCACTCCTCTTGGATAGATTACTCCTTTTTGTTCTAGAGCTTTCAAGTATGCTGTGAAGTTGCTAGTATGAAATCTCTCTGATTTTTTATAAGGTATTTAGCACTATGAACTTTCTTCTTAGTACTGCTTTCATTGTGTCCCCTAAGTTTGGGTATGATGTGTATTCACTTTCATTGAATTCTAGAAAGTCGTGTTTGTTTGATTGATTGATTGATTGATTGATTGATTGATTGATTGATTCAGGGTTTCTCTGTGCCTTTGACCCTTCCTGGAACTTTCTCTGTAGACCAGGCTGACCTCAAACTTACTGAAATCCACCTGCCTCTGTATCCCAAATTCTGGGATTAAAGGCATGCACCATCACCTCTCAGCCTCTTTCATTTCTTTCTTTATTTCTGTTTGGAACCATCTTTCATTCAGTAGAGAGTGTGTAAGTTTTCTCTTTGTGTTGTTGAAATTCAGCTTTAATCCATGATGGTCTGAACAAATGTAGAGAGTTATTTCAATTTTCTTTATTAAGACTTGTTTTGTGACCAAATATATGGTCAATTTTGCAGAAAGTTCCAAGAGGAACTAAAAAGGGGGTAAATTCTTTAAAGGTTGAGTGACATGTTCTATAGTTATCTGTTAGGTCTATTTGGTTTACAACATCTGTTAGCTCCACTATTTATTTAGTTTTTGGCTGAGTGACCTATCCATTGGTGAGAGTGGGGAACTAAAGTCTTTCACTAACAGTGTGTAAGGGTCAGTATGTGGTTTAAGCTGTAGTGGTGTTTCTTTTACAAACTTGGTTGCCTTTATGTTTGAGACATAGATGTTAAAAAATTGAAATGTCACCTTGGTGGATTTTTTTTTCCTTTGATGAGTATGCAATGTCCTTCCTATTTCTTTTGATTACTTTTGGCTTGAAGTCTATTTCATTAGATAGTAAAATGGCTACACCAGCTTACTTCTTAGGTCCATTTGCTTAGAATATCTTTTTCTAACACTTTACCCTGAAGTAATGCCTACCCTTGATATTGAGGTATATTTCAAGTATGCAGCAGAGGATGGATCCTGGTTTGCATCCATTCTGTTAGTCTGTGTCTTTGGGATGGGGGGTATTGAAACCACTCATATTGGGAGATATCAATGAACAATGATCATTGATTCCTGTTATTTTGATGTTTTGATGGTTGGTAGTGGTGGTCATTATAGTGATGTTTGCTTCCCTTCTTTTGATTTTGCTAATGTGAAGTTATTTATTTTCCGTGTTTTCATACCTGTAGTTAACCTCCTTGGGTTGGAGTTTTCCTTATAGCACATTCGGCAGGACTGAATTTGTAGATAGATATTGTTTAAATTTGACTTTATCATGAAATATCTTGTTTTCTTCTTCTATGATGATTGAAAGTTTTGTTGGGTATAATAATCTGGGGTGGCATCTGTGGCCTCTTAAGAGTCTGCACTACATCTGATCACTTCTGTCCAGGCCCTTCTGGATTTTAAAGTTTCCATTGAGAAGTCAGGTGTAATTCTAATAGGTCTGCCTCTATATGAGACTTATTCTTTGTAGATGCATGTGATAGAGTAGTCCCACACTAGCTCAGAATTGAGTATAATAGAGGGTTCTTTATTTTGGGGTAGACTCAGAGATCACAGTCCTCTGCATGAGCAGGGAACAGAAACCAAATCCAGCTGCCGAGAGAGAGAGAGAGAGAGAGAGAAAGAGAGAGAGAGAGAGAGAGCTTTACATCTGCATTTATAATACAAGATACCACACCCAAGGGGGCTGGTATCTTACAGGCTGAAGGAGTTCCCACTGCAGATCTTTGTCCCTTGCAGCTTTTAATGTTCTTTCATGTTTTGATCATCATGTAGCCAGGGGACTTTCTTTTCTGGTCTAATCTATGGGTGTTCTATGTGCTTCCTCTACCTTTATAGATACCTCCTTCTTTAAGTCAGGAAGTGTTTCATCTATTACTTCATTAAAATATTTCTAGACCTTGAGCTGGAAGTCTTCTTCCTCTGTTCCTATTATTCTTAGATTTGGTCTTTTCATGCTGTCTCAGATTTCCTGGATGTTTTATGTCAGGAATTTTTTAGACTAATGTGTTCTTTAACCGATGTATCCATTTCTTCTATTCTATCTTCAGTGTCTGAGGTTCTCTCTTCCATCTCTTACATTCTGTTGGTGAAGCTTTCCTCTGTAGTTCTTGTCCACATCCCTAAATTTTTCACTTCTACAATTTCCTCAGTTTATGTTTTCTTTACTGCTTCTACTTGCATTTCAGGTCTTGAACGATTGTTTCCTTTAACTGTTTCTTTTTTCTTGGCTTCCTTTAATTCCTCTAATTGTGTTTTCCTGACTTTCTTTGAGAGACTCATTCATTTCTACCAGTTGTTTGTTTGTGTTTTCCTGGCTTTAAGGGATTTATTCCTTTCCTTTTTAAGGACCTCTATCGTGTTTATAAAGTTGATTTTAAGGTCTTTTTCTTATATTTCAGTTATGTTGGAATATTCAGGGCCTACTGTGGTAGGATAGCTGAGCCCTGATGAAGTCATGTTGCCCTGGATGTTATAGATTGTGTTCTTATGCTGGTGTCTAGGAATCTTATATTGGTGTCTAGGCATCTGGGTTTGTAGTGATTATAGGTCTAGATGCTGATTTCTGGGTTTGTCTTTGTTGGGTGAGTTTTTGTTCCTTAGTTTCTGCTTCCTCTCTGGATTTTCAGAAGTGTTTTGGCTGTGGTTGCCTGTTCTACTGGCCAGCTTGGTTGGTGTGTTCACAGGGAATACTTGGTGGTGTTGGAAGCTATGGGGAAGAGGAAGTTGGGGTAAATGATCTGCTGCAGTGCTAGGGTAACCCTGATGATTGGGTCTGGGAGAACAGAGAGAGTGTAGAAGGTCCAACAATCATGTACCTAGTCTTCTGAAAGGCATAGCCTATAGTTGAGTAGCAGGTGAAAACACTCCAACTTAAAGAATATAGCTAAATTGTAAGAACCCAAACCAAAGAAATCCCAACACAAAGAAATTCTAACATGAGAAACACGAAAACCCAAGACCATGTTCCTCTACCAAAAAACAGTATTAGTAACTGTATTAGTACTGTATAACAATATCACCTAGTGAGAGGAAGTTAGATGAAATCCTTAACAAAGAAAAGAAAAATAAGACCCGAGTATTAACCCACAAACTTATGAACACCTGATTTTTGACAAGGAAGCTAAAGGTATACAATGGAAGAAGGATAGCATCTTTAACAAATGGTGCTGGCATAACTGGATGTCAACCTGTAGAAGAATGAAAATAGATCCATATCTATCACCATGCACAAAACTCAGGTCCAAATGGATTAAAGACATCAACATTAATCCGACCACTTTGAACCTGATAGAAGAGAAAGTGGGAAGTAGTCTACAAGATATAGGCACAGGAGACCACTTCCTAAGCAGAACCCCAGGAGCACAGACAATAAGAGAAACAATAAATAAATGGGACCTAATGAAACTGAGAAGCTTCTGTAAAGCAAAGGACATTGTCAGTAAGACAAAAAGGCTACCTTCTGACTGGGAGAAGATCTTCACCAACCCCTCATCAGACAAAGGTCTGATCTCCAAAATATACAAAGAACTCAAGAAACTAGACACTAAAACTCTAATTAACCCAATTAAAAAATGGGGGTACTGAACTGAACAGAGAATTCACAACAGATGAACTTCGAATGGCTAAAAAGCACTTAAGGTCTTGCTCAACCTCCTTAGCGATCAGGGAAATGCAAATCAAAACAACTTTGAGATATCATCTTACACCTGTCAGAATAGCCAAACTCAAAAACACCAATGATAGCCTATGCTGGAGAGGATGTGGAATGAGGGGAACACTCATCCATTGTTGGTGGGAATGCAAACTTATGCAGCCACTGTGGAAATCAGTGTGGCGGTTTCTCAGGAAACTGGGAGTCAACCTACCTCAGGACCCAGCAATTCCACTCTTGGGAATATACCCAAGAGATGCCCTAACATACTACAAAAGCATTTGTTCAACTATGTTCATAGCAGCACTATTTGTAATAGCCAGAACCTGGAAACAGCCTAGGTGCCCCTCAATAGAAGAATGGTTAAAAAAGGTGTGGAACATATACACATTAGAGTTTTACTCAGCGGTAAAAAACAATGACATCTTGAATTTTGCATGCAAATGGATGGAAATAGAAAACGCTTTACTGAGTGAGGTAACCCAGACCCAAAAAGAGGAATATGGTATGTATTCACTCATAAGTGGATTCTAACCATAATTAAAGGTCTTTGAGCCTATTATTCGTGATCCTAGAGAAGCTAAATAAGAAGGTGAACCTGATGAAAATCATGTAGCTATCCTCCTGGAGATTGGAAATAAACAAGAGTTCCAGGTAACCTCGGGTGCATGGGGGGGTGGGGGGGCTGTTGGAAGGGGAGAGGGTTAGAGAGAAGGGAGTAGGGGAGGAATGGGGAAAGATCGGGGGACTGGGATGGGATCAGGGAAGTATATACCTCAACTAAGGGAGTCATTTTAGGGTTTACAAGAGACTTGATTATAAAGTGGATCCCAGGTCCAAGGAGAGATCCCCAGATTGTTCTCTGGACAGAGGAGAGGGTGCCTGAACCGGCCTTAGCCCACAACCATACTGATGAATATTTTCATATCACCATAGAACCCTCATCTGGCGATGGATGGAAATGGAGGCGGAGACCCACGTTGGAACACTGGACCTAGCTCCCTAGGTCCAAACGAGAGGCAGAAGGAAAGAGAACGTGAGCAAAGAAGGCAAGAGCAGAGGAAACCTTCATCCGACGTTGTATGGCGATACAGACGGAGACCTATATTGGAGCACCGGACTGAGCCCTCCACGGTCCAAATGAGCAGCAGAAGGATGAAGAAAATGAAAAAAGAAATCAGGACTGCGAGGGATGTGAGCACCCACTGATACAAGGGGACTGATATAATGAGAGTTCACCAAGGCCAGTTGGACTGGGACTGAATGAGGACGCGATCCAACCAGATTCTCTGAATGTGGCTGGATTCTCTGAATGTGGCTGGCCCGGAGCCTTTCTGAAAAGCCATTGACAATGACACTGGGACTTGCTTCCTCTGCATATACTGGATTTTGGCGATCCAGTCTGTTTGGATTCTCACCGTCCCTGGACCTGGAGGGAAGGGGGAGGAACTTGAACTTCCCACAGGGCAGGAAACCCTGACTGCTCTTAGGGATGGAGAGGGAGGAGGAGAGGGAGTGGGGGGAGTGGGAGGGTGTTGGGAGGAGGGGCGGAAATGGAAACTTTTATAATTTAATAAAATTTTAAAAAAAAGAAAAATATTAAGAATCATAACAAAATATTCCAGAGTTAGCAAAAGAGATGCCTATCCAGATATACAGGAGGCAGTTAAGACAACAGACAGGGAAGACTAGGGAAAAAACTCCCACTAACTATAATACAATCAAAACACTAAACAGACAGAACAAAGAAAGTATATTGAAAACAGCAACACAGATGGACTGAGTCACAAATAAAGGCAGACTGGTGAGAAAACCAGATAATTCAAATGAAAATTTAAGCCAGAAGGACTTGGAACGTTATTTTTTTGACTACTGAAAGAAGAAACCACTGACCCAGACTGCTATGCTGTGCCCAGAAAGCCTCTCAGTCATAACTGAAAGAAAAATAAAAACTTTCCATGATAAAAATAGACTATAGGAATTTATGACCACTAAGCCAGCACTACAGGAGATACATGGTGGAATGCTTCAAAAACTGAATGGGAAAGCAAATTTATCCATGAGACCGAGACCACAGAGAAGAATAAGTCATGAGAGATAACAGTTAAATAAGAGAGGAAGAGAAAATAAACACTAAAAAAACAACAAAACAACAGTAATCAATGCACAACTTTCAGTAACTATGAATATTAGTGGTCTTAATTCATCAATCAAAAGACAGGGTATTATATTGAAAAAGAGCAGAGATCAGCTATTTGTTGTCTCCAAGGAATGCACCTCTCAACATAAAATAGGCACCACCTACAGCTGGAAGTATAGAAAAGGGCATTTGAAGCAAATGGACCCAGGAAATAAGCAGGTGTCCCTGTTATGATATCTGACAAAATAGACTTCAAACCAAAGCTAGATAAGAAAAGATAAGGAATGTCATTTCATACTAATCAACAGACTACTCCATCATGAGGATATCGCAATTCTAATGAAATATGTATACCCCAAAAGTTAACCCAATTTCATAAAACTTCTATTACTGGATGTAAAGTCATAGACTAATCCCAGCACAGTAGTTCAAGGTGACTTCAATACCCTACTCTCACTAACTGACAGATCATCATGACAAAAAGTAAACAAAGAAATATTTTAGTTATACCATGTGATGGCTATTCTTGGTTATTAACCTGACAACATCTATCAGCTTAACTAAAATCCTTGCAGCTGGGCACCCCTGTGAAGGATTTTTCTTAACTAGATCCTTTGAAGTAGAAAGACCTTAACTCCAAATCATTTGCAGTCAGAAGACTTGCCCTAAATCGGGGACACACATTCTGCTGAGAGCTTTAAGGGAAAAAAAAGACATGGAAAAAGGAAGTTTTGGGGTTTTGCCTGATTTCCCTCATTCTTGCTGACAAATTCATTACTTGACTGGTATTAAAACCTACCTCTTTGGCATCCTGACATATACTGAAGACCAGCTAAAACATCAAGCCTCAAGGACTGACCAACTATAGGAAGACAGCCATTGTTGTTAGAAGACAGCCACTTTTGGACTAGCACGACCACCTAATAATCAAGACATCCTAATAAATCCCATATAGATGCATAGATAGATAGATAGATAGATAGATAGATAGATAGATAGGAAAGGTTAGATAGAAAGATAGATGATAGATTGATTGATAGATGATAGACAGATGATAGATAGATAGACAGATACATACATTAGGTTCATTCTGCCAGTTTTAGAGACTAACTTGTCATACATCAAGTGTCTTAACAGACATCTACAGAACATTCTATTCAAAAACTGCAAAAATATACATTTTGTTTTTCTCAGAAGTCCATGGAACTTTCTCAAAATAGGTCGATTTTTAAGACACAAAGAAAATCTTAACAAATACAGTGAAACAGCTACTTGTAATCTATCTAATATAATGAAATAAGATTACAGATAAGTGGTTCCCAACCTTCGTAATGTTGCAACCCTTTAATACAATTCCTCATGTTGTGGTGACCCTGATCCATAAAATTATATCATTTCAACTTCATAACTGCAATTTTACCACTGTTATAAATTGTAATGTAAATGTTTATGCAGGATATCTGATAAGTGACTCCTCAAAGGGGTCATGACCCACAGATTTTGGACTACTGCTACAGAACAACAGTAAAAGAAACCCCAGCACAGCGAAAAACTAATGTAAATTAAACAACAGAAGAAATCAAGAAGGAAAATGAAAATACAACATATCAAAGTCTTAGAACAGAAATTTATAGCTCTATAGGGTCCAGAAAATATGCCCTCCGTAGCATATTTGTGAGAGGAACACCAGCACACTTAAAGAATTCTTTCACTGTTCTTCCTGGATGCCCAACATTACACTGGGAGCCACAGCTGCTCAACTGCATAATTTAAAAGACATGGGATTAGATCCTAGGGCAGCAAAGGCCAAATGGGAACAGAGTCAACAAAGGCAAGGTAAACATTTTTATTTTCTTTTCATTTTTTCATTTTTTAAGGTAAACATTTTTAATGTAATGAGCATTACAGACAAAGCAATGTTCACAATGGCCTGACTTGTATAGATCTTTGGCACTACCTAGTAAATTATTAATAACTATGGTGTTTTTAAAAGTGAAGTAAATAGAAAGCCTACTAAATTCTTGCTCAATCTGTAAAAGCAGAAAAATTGCTAAACAAATGAACCAAAGCTACCTTAATCACAGAAACAAAGAGTCAGGGACCTTCAACCAATTTCTAGGCTTGAATCAGTTTAGAGACAAACCCCTCAAATAAAGTAGAATCTGATTCTATTTGAGGAAAGATCTAACAACTCAAAAAAAAAAATACTAGTGACTCTTTCTCTTATCCCTCCCCCAAAGGAACTCATGACTTTCTGCTAGGGTAACAGCAAGACCCTGAAGAGTAGCTCTAAGTGACAACCAAGTAAGTTCTATGTCAGTTTTTTTATTAAGTAACTCAAGTAAAATTTTATCCTTCTCAAAGATCTCTGATGCAGTTTGATAACTGAGAGGTTTTGTCAGTTTAAAAGGACAACCTCAGCAAACAAATTTCAGTAAATTCAAATACAAGACCTGTAAGTTATAAAGGTGTGAGGACAAATACAAATTATCAAATTTCTCTCTTACACTGCCTTCCATAGTCTTAAAATATTTTTCATTATGCAAAAAATATCTGTCATAGTCATTCTGACATAAATACGCTACTGTTTATACAATGTATATGTGTAAAACTTCTGTTTTCGCAAACCCAAAAAAATCTTGTGAGTCCAGGGAGCCAAATTGAAGGATCCACCTTAAACAAGTCAGATACATCCCCCTCAACTCTCTGGTCCTAAAAAAATTTTTTTCCTTAACTTTGTCCTCTGCTCTGCCAATACCTTAAACTGGTGTAAGAGACACCAGACATTTCAATATCACAAACACCGGACAGGAACAAACAGACCAGCTACACCAGGATGTGACCAGCACCCAGCTTTCTCAGGTTCCCCCTCCAAAGACAATGCCCACAAAAAAAGCAGGAAGCAGTCTTGAGAATCCACTGCCCCCAATTCCTTTAACCTGTGGTGCCTAACTTCCTGCCTTTTTATTATAAAAAAAGAGATGAGAATGTAATGGTCTGGTCTGTCTCTTAAAGAGATAAGCTGTGCCCACTCCCTCCCCCATCCACTGAGGCAGGCAGATCTTCCTTCCTACTTGCAACCTGAGTCTCTTCCTTTCCCATCTCCCTCTCGAAGAGGCAGCTTCTGCCTCTCCCTTCTTTCTCTCGGTCTCCCTTCTCTCTCTCTCTCTCTCTCTCTCTCCCTCTCCCTCCATAACCCCCTAATAAATATCTTATGCAGAAAAAGAAAAGAAAAAGAAAATGAAATAATCAAATCATTCAGGGCCTACAAGACACTGAATTAATTCTTGGAGACACTAACACCGTTGTAGACCTCCAGTTGAAGTAGGGGTTTTATGAAGGTCAGGTGATCAGTGAAGTTTTAGCCAAATTCTGAATCATAGCAGTCCAATGGGTTCCTGAACTCACCCTGAGTATATTTCCCCATTCCTATAATGCACAATTAGAATAGATATACTTAGAAGTCAGAAGATGAATTTTCACATTCATTCCCTGGTATGTGGAGTGAGGAACATTATGGTTGGAAAGGCTTAATAGAAGTCATTAATCTGCCTATACCAGGTAAAACAGTGAACCAAAAGCATTTTCACATCCCTGAATATGATTACTCTATCATCAGGGTCTTAAGAGATGCAAGGGTGGTAGTTTCCACTGTATATCTCTTTACCTCTCATATTAAGCCTGCCCAGAAGAGAGATATATCATGAAAAATAATCACAGGCTATTGCAAACTTAATCAAGCTCTGACTCCAAACAGCTGTTGGACAAGGGCATGGTTTCCTTGCTTAGCAGAGTTACCATGTATGTTACCTCTCCTAGTACCATGTATGTAGCTATTCATCATGCAAATACTTTTATCATCATTCTTGTCCATAAAGACTCTCAGAAGTAATATGATTTCGCCTGGCAAGTAAATCTTTATAGTTCTAATTCAATAATCTATTAATTATCTATTCCTATGCCATAACAAATTGAATAGACCTTGATTGCTTGCCTCTGCTGCAAGGTATTATATTGCTCCATTATACTCATGACAGCATGATGATTTGATAAAGCAAACAGGAAACAGCAACTAGTTTGGACTTGTTGATAAAGAATATGCACACAAGAAGATGATAAATAAATACAATTGAAGCTGAAGAACCTTCTAGCTCAGAAAATGTCTGGGAATTTAGTGGTATAAGACTCATAGAAATATTCTTTCTAAGGTGAAGAAAGAAGCACAAGGCATGGCAGGCGCATTTGTGTTCTGGAGGAAATACATTCCTCACTAGGATGTTACTCTAACCCACACAGCAAATAATCTGGAAAGTTGTTAGTTTTGAGTACAGTCTAGACCAGAAGACAGCTTTTCAGCAGGTACAGGCTGCTATATGGGCTGTTGTGCCACTTGGATCACAAGATCTAGCAGGCTCAATTGTATTTGAGGCGTCAATGGCAGAGAGTAATGCTGCTTGGAGCTCTGGAAAGCTTCCACAGGTGAATCATAGAAAAGGCACTTAGAATTTTATAGCAAGGGTTGGAGAGATGGCTCAGCGGTTTAGAGCACTGGCTTCCAAAGGTCCAGAGTTCAATTCCCAGCAACCCCACGGTGGCTCACAACCATCTATATTGAGATCTGGTGCCCTCTTCTGGCCTTCAGGCATACATGCAGGCAGAATACTATATACATACTAAATAAATTTTAAAAAGAAGAATTTGATAACAATAAAGTTAAAGTTGATTCTTTGGCTTTAAAAAAATCTAAAAGTTTAAACTTGGTTCCCTAACCAAGTAGACAAATGAACACAAATTCATTAAAGTGAGTTGGAAAGTTTAGTGATAACAAACAAACAAGATTTATCTTACATGATGCAGTCAACCATATTTGCATCAGGAATTAACAGATAATAATTAAGGGGTGCCAGCAGCACAGACACTGAGAGAAACAACTAATAAATGAGACCTCCTGAAACTGAAAAGCTGCTGTAAAGCAAAAGACACCATCAACAAGACAAAGCAACAGCCTATAGAATGGGAAAAGATCTTCACTAACCGCACATCAGACAGAGGACTGATCTCCAAAATATACAAAGAACTCAAGAAATTGGACACCAAAAGATCACATAATCCAAAAAAAAGAAAAAAAGAAAAAAATGGAGTACACACCTAAACAGAGAACTCTCAACAGAGGAATCTAAAATGGCTGAAAGACACTTAAGGAAATGCTCAGCATCCTTAGTCATCGAGAAATGCAAATCAAAACAACTCTGAGATTGCATCTTACGCCTGAAAGAATGGCCAAAATCAAAAACACTAATGACATAAACTTATGCCGGAGAAGTTGTGGGGAAAAGGGAACACTCCTGCATTGCTGGTGGGAGTGCAAGCTGGTATAAACCCTTTGAATGTCAGTGTGGCGATTTCTCAGAAAATTAGGAAACAACTTTCCTCAAGTCCCAGTAATACCACTTTTGGGTATATATTCAAAGGATGCTCAATCGTGCCACAAGGGCATGTGCTCAACTATGTTCGTAGCAGCTTTGTTTGTCATAGCCAGAACCTGGAAACAACCTAAATGCTCCTTGACTGAAGAATGGATAAGGAAAATGTGGTACATTTGCACAATGGAGTACTACACAGCAGAAAAAAATGACATTTTGAATTTTGCAGGAAAATAGATGGAGCTAGAAAACATTATTTTGAGTGAGGTAACCCAAACACAGAAGGACAATTATCACATGTACTCACTCATAGGTGGTTTTTAAACATAAAGCAAAGAAAACCAGCCTACAAACCACAATCCCAGAAAGCTTAGACAACAATGAGTACACTAAGAGAAACTTACATAGATCTAATCTACATGGGAAGTAGAAAGTAGAAAAAGACAAGATCTCCTGAGTAAATTGGGAGTATGGGGACTTTGGGGGAGGGTTGAAGCGGGGAGGGAAGAGTCAGGGAGGGGAGCAGAGAAAAATGTAGAGCTCAATAAATATCAATAAAAAAAATAACTAAGGGGTGCTATACAGCAAGAGCTCTTCTAAGCCTTTAAAATGTATTAGCTCAATTCTAAGCAGCATGGAAAGGCATTACAGTACTAATCCTACTTTACTGATGAGAACATTGAGGCACAAGGAAATAGTCTACCTAAATTTACATAGCCTGTAAGGAAAGGAGGTGGAGTTCAAATCTCATGTCAAGATGCATACCCTTAACCACTATGCAATACTACCCCAGAAGAAAAACATGCTGAGATGAGATATGGGAATGATGGACATCTGGAAAAACATGCCAGTGAAAGCGTGGTTTCTCTGACAATTGTGATCCCATGTTCAAATGTCAGTTTTCCCCCTTACTTATATTAAAATAAGAATCAAAAACTTTATTAAAGTGAATATTAAATTCAACAGAGTTTATTTCTAAAAAGAATGATATCAGGCAATGTTGAAAATCAGGAGAGATCCAAGGGACTCCATACAGCAATGTGGGTAGTCAATACTTATAAACAAGAAGAAATCAGATGCAGAAAACAACCATCTGATCAGTTGGCAGCCAAAGATTGGCTGAAGTTTTGTTGCTGTGATTAAGAGTTTGTTATTTATCACAGTAATATAGCCAAAAATTGTTTATTTAATAAATTAAATTGTATTTTATTACAAATGTGATAGCTATAGACCAAATTTAACATTAGCTATGTGATCTTTAAGATATCATTTATATCTCATGCCAGTCAATTATCTTCCATAGCAATGAGGATTCTTTTTTAAAAAACAAACAAAAACCACATTTATTTAGTTGCCAGTGGTGCACACCTTTAGCCCCAACACTCAGGAGGCAGAGGCAGGGGTATCTCTGGGTTCAAGGCCACCTGATCTTCTGAGTGAGTCCCACATAGCCAAAGTTAAGCAGAAAAACCCTGTCTCGAAAATCTAAACCAAATAAAAACAAAAACTGTTTGTTTGTTTGTGTATGATTATGCACATGCCACACATGCGTGTGGAAGTCAGGGTACAATTTATAGGAATTGGTTCTCTCTTTCCATAATGTGGGTCCTATGATTGAACTCAGATCCTCTTGGAAGCAAGCACCTTTACCACCTGAGCCATCCCACTAGCCCCAAAATGAAAATTCTAATACTTCATTTACAAAAAAAAATTGTGAAGTTTGGAGGCGAAAGTATAGTAAGTACTGTACTCAAGTCCAGAATCTGGTGCCAAAAGAACTCAATCTACAATACTAAGACTTTAATTACATGCAACAGATAATTTATTGAGAACACTATATTTACTAAAAATGTCAGCTCAGATATACATACACGCAACATTCATTGGGTTCAGTGGATTGCCTTTATATATTTATTAATATATGTATGTGTGTAACAGTAACAATGAAAGAAAAAGAGGCCATGAATTTGAGAGGAAGTAAGAAGGGAACATGGTAAGGAATGAAAGAATGGGTGATGCTGTAATTATATTTTAATTAAAATATAAAAATCCAAAACACTAGTGCGAAACAAGCCACAAAATACTCAACTCAAATTACTGAATAGAATTTATAGCCACAACTTACAGATTCCCAATAAAACAAAGCTTTAAGACCCTTTCCTAGGTTTCAAAATTCAAGAACCCAAGCACTAAGATACCATAGCACATACTGTACCTCTTTAATGATTTGCGCCCCTCTTGGATCCTTGATATTAACAGCTATACTCTAAAAATCAAAATGTAGACATTAAAATGTTTTCATAAACCTTTTCAGCATTGCTTGCAGTTAAACAACAGAGCCACTCATACCATATAAATTCTCACTGAAAAGCAATCTTAGTTTCTTTCTGAACAAATACTTAAGTCTTCTTTGTTGACTTCATTTACAATCAAAATGTTTACCTAACAGCAAGAACCACAGTAAATACTTTTCAATACTAATACTGTAATACCAATATAGAACCAATAAATGTAAAAAACCAAATTACTTGTTCTCCACAGAATTTTTCAATTATGAATTCTCATAATTTCTTAAGTCATTTAGTAGAGAAGGAATAGTAATACAAACTCTACTGCTTGGATGTGACCAAGAATATTCGAAATATTATTTGTCTATCAAAAAGTAAGTCATGATATCAAAGTTTTGTAACTACCAAGTGAATTACACAACTAAAGCAAAAACAGGAAATAGTCTTACTTTTTTATTTCGATTAACACTAAGAAAATAGGTACTTTCTGTATTCGCAAAAGGAGGTCCCCAAGTCCGGGTGTCATCACCAGTTCCTGCAAATGATAATATGAGCTGTTAATTGCAAACCAACAGGCTCATTCCTTGTGCATACATACTCCCAGGTACCTGCACAAGGTCAACTCATCCTAAGGGATCCTGACCCTTTGGGGGCTTCTGTAGCTCAACATAATTTCCCAGATCTCCATTTTTTTTTGTTTGTTTGTCTGTTTTGTTTTGTTTTTCAAGACAGGGTTTCTCTGTGTTGCTTTGGAGCCAGTTCTGGGACTAGCTCTTGTAGACCAGGCTGGCCTCGAACTCACAGAGATCTGCCTGCCTCTGCCTGCTGAGTGGTGAGATTAAAGGCAGGCATGCGCCACAGATCTCCACTTTTTAATGCTAACTGCTAAACCATTCCATATTCAATTTCACTAACTTGTATTGAAGGTCAAAATCCAGAAGGAAGTATTTCGTTAATGATCTTTAGAGTTGATAAACAGCAAATTTAGGGGGCACACATTTTTCAGTTTTTGGCAAGCATGTTGATCAGTTCCTTCATTATTTCTTGACACTGAGTGTGAAATGAAAATATGGAGTAAACAAAAATGTGTGTTACATATTTTTAATCTGAATAATAATGTGAGCATGTATGCTAAATTAGCATAAATGGTTGAGTATACAATGACTAATAATCTATAAACTATTTCTGTAGAATTGGAAAAGTCTAATACAGGCTGGGGCAATGGCTCAGAAGTAAGTAATGTGCTTGCTACACCAGCACAGTTCAAATCCCCAGAACCCATATAAAATTCAGGTGGGTGTGGCAGTCTGCCTTTATTCCCAGTTCCTATTAGGTAGAGACAGAGCAATATAAATACAAACATTAACTTGGTTACCAACTAAAATGACTAGAGAATTAGAATGGATGCTCTATCTAGGAACAGATGATGCAATAAAAGCAGAGGTTTAAATTGAGGCCTGTAATCTCAACACTGAGGATGCTGTGGCAGGAAGATCATGAGTTCAAGACCAGTGTGCTCTACTTAGCAACAAGTCTCCATCTCTCTACCCTCTCTCTATTTCTCTCTCTCTAAAAAAAAGGGGGAAGAAAAAGAAAAAGAATCTAAAATAGGTATGAGTCAAGCAGTGGTGCCACAGCCTTTAATCCCACCACTTGGGAAACAAAGGCAGGCGCATCTCAGTGAGTTCAAGACCAGCCTGGTCTACAAAGGGAGTTTCAGGACACCAAGGGATATTACACAGAGAAACTCTGTCTCAAAAAGAAAAAAGAAAAGAAGACGATGAAAAAGATTAGAAGGGTTGGTATTCAAATAGGACTAGAATAAGGAAACTAGAACTTCATAGAACCTGGAGTGGGAGGCGGGGAGTTCAGCATTTACGTTCACGAAGACGTAAAGTGGTGTCTGTCACTGACCGGCTGGGTGAGGTGCTGTCTCTGGAAAGCAGCACTTGATAAGCACTTCTGCCAGTTGAGATAACAAGCTCAGGCTCACTGAATGCAGTGATGATATTCACCTTGGTGCTAATGAGAATCTTCTGCTAACTGCTTTAAGTTCTTATGAAAATCTATATAGCAGGGATTTGAGTCTCCCAAGTATTCTACTTTGAAGGGTTAATCACTTATTGTAAATTAATAAATTCATACTCTTGTTAATTATTTATCTTTTGAGTCTTATGGATAAATAACTACTATAAAACCAGACTAGACCATTCTTGCTGATTTGAGAATTCTGCTCCAGATCCTTAAGGATCAGATCTTTGAAAAACAAATAATAATGTTATTTTGTTGTTGTTTTTGAGACATATTCTTATTTAGCACGTGTTGGCCTAGAACTCATTAGGTGATAAAGAATGACCTTGACCTACTGATCCTTTGCTTCCACTTCCCTAGTACTCAGATTACATGGGGGCACCACACAGAATAACAATTATTTTCAGAAATTCCACAATAAACAAGTTTAAAGGATGGTGTAGAAAACAAAAACGGATGGGGATTATGCCTACCTAAATAGTTGCTAGAGAACAGGGATGTACTACATTGACACTTTCCCGAGCATTTTATCAATAATAGCATGAACTAACAGGTTGCCAAAATGCTGAAAAGGCACCACATAAAATGGAAAATGTGTCCACAGAGGTTGTTTACTTGATATGCACAGGAGAAAGAATGACATGGAAAAATGTCACATCCTAGCACTGTAGTCTGTGTCTTTAATGCTCCAGACTAGTCTGGGTTAGGAAAAAAGATGCTTTTAATAAATAAATAAATAAAGCCGGGTGGTGGTGGTGCACGTCTTTAATTCCCAGCACTTGGGAGGCAGAGGCAGGCAGATCTCTGTGAGTTCAAGGCCAGCCTGGTCTACAGAGCAAGTTCCAGGACAGGCTCCAAAGATAGAGAAACCCTGTCTCAAAAAACTTAAATAAATAAATATCTTTACAAAGTAAAAATTTCCAAAGAATTTATCCAAAATATGCTTTACTTACCCCTTTACAAACTTTTATAATAATAAAATGTTGAAATATTTCTTTTATTTGAAAATAATGATTTAGGTTGGGTATTTGGCTCTCCTGTTGAAGAACTTTGGTTCTTTTTCCTTTTTTTTTTTAATTTGAATCCTATTTCCTTCTTTTTCTGCACCTTTGCTCTTCAGTCCAAAGTCAGGGAGTGTAGTCACACTCATGTGACCATTCCTATGGCTTTAGGGGCACCGGGATCAGAGCAGAGTTCTTGCATGTTCCTTATTAAATGTGTGAACTTGAACAAGTTGCCTTACTTCTTGACGCCTTTATCTTCTCACTGCTACATTAGGACTCGTTTATCAGCATGTAGAGTTGCTATAAAGATTCAACTAAGATCAGTAGAGGGCTTAGAGCTTTGCCTAGCACTTGGTGTTGCTGCCAGCATCGCAACAGAACTTTCCAGTATATGAGAGGGAACTGGCTTGAGCCTGTCCTTGATACATATAAGTAAAAGATAATTAATATAGATACAGAGAAAAATGAGGGATGGTGAAAAATGCCTCATTTCCATTATTTCCTCATCAATTATGGTTACACTAATCCTGGATATTTTTAAAATTACCAAAAACATTTACTGCCCCTAATCTATTATTTAAGGGTAAACAGATTCACCTGGTTTTTCCACCTTTATGACTTCTGCTCCAAGGTCGCCTAAATTCATCGTGGTGAAAGGTCCAGCCAGCACTCTATATTGGTAAACAGAGACAGATAAAAGACCATCTTCAAAATATGTGAATTAACAATTTTAAGCCCAATTAACACAGAAAAGCTTATATAATGCTAGCAATGATCAAACTTGCTAAAACTGTAATTTTCAATATTTATCAAGAACTTTAAAAAATTATAACTCCTTTGATGCAGCAACTTTATTTCTAGAATTCTATACTGAGGAATAGAATTCTATTGGTACCAAATAGAATTCTTTGATACCAAAGCAAAGATTTGCATATAAAAAGGCCTTATTCAGGCAACTGGGGGACATTTAGAAATGTCACCTTTCATTAACCCTAATGAGCATGGGAAATTATTCAAAACATATTGGTACATTTAAAATATAAGTAAAAACATAATTTCTATATAGTTCTAATTTGGGGAAAGTTAATTATATGCAAATATGTATATTGGGAAAATTCATAAATACTACACTTATTGTCTTTGAAAATAATGATAGTCCAGAATTTCTTTTCTGTTTATTCACCAAAACTCCAACATAAGCATGTAAATATCTCTTTATAATCTAAAAACTAATAAAGCCTTTCAAAATAGGGGGGACTCACTCACTAGACTGAAGATAATCCAACACAAACCTTGTTAGATCCAGAATTCTCACACCATCCAGTGGCTTCGTACTATCAATATCTGACAAAACAGGTAACGTTGAAGAGTATGAATTACAAATTTTCAAAGTAAACATTGCATAATTCTTGATATTCTAAGTAATCTGTTATTATCAAAAGCAATTTTCCTTCACAATAATTCTGTTTGGTATGTAACATAGAAACCTTGGCCTGTCTCATTTAAAAAAAAATATTTGCAGAGGTCTGATGGAAGCATAAGGGAAGGATTTACAGCCTCTCCCCTCTGCATTCCAGAAACATGAACAAGACAAACAAGACTGCAAAGACTGTGGGCTGCCACTCAAGCCTCCCTCACCAAGCAGCAAGGGGAGCCTGCAGGAGCCAGAGGATTGTGACTTCACCTTCCCAGTACAACTGTGCTAGAAATGTATTCCATAGCGTATTCTAATTTCTTACTTCCTACCCTTGCCTATATGTCTGCTGATGGCTTTGATTTTGATTGCTCGGTCAGATTTCTTGACTGTTCTGTGTATTTCTCGACCCACTCTTTTACTGTGCACTTTCTTCTACCTGGACTTTTCACCTGCCTCTCATACACTCCCCTCTTACTCCTGTCTTCTGCTTTCTCCCAGCCTTATCCTCTCTTTTTAATTCTTGGTTACACCATCCGTAGCTTTAACAACCTCTAAAATCTGTGGGTTCAACAGTATTTTGGCTTTCTCCTCTTCCAGTTTGTTGCCCACCATTATCAATTATATTTTTTTATTTTCAAAGTCGATCTAAATCTAATACTTATCCCTGTCTTTGCTTATCTACTTCCCTCCTGAACCCAATTTTAGTTACTAAAATTAGTATTTGCCCTGCTACCCATGTTTGTTTATCCTCCAACACTTACTGAAGTCAAAGGGACTGTACTGGCTGATTCTCTATCAGCTTGACACAAGCTAGAGTCATCAGAGAGGATGGTGCCTCAATTGAAGAAATGCCTCTCTGAGATCCAGCTGTAAGGCATTTCCTCAATTAGCGATCAATGGAAGAGGGCCCAGTCCACTGTGGGTGGTGCCGTCCCTGGGCAACTGGTCCTGGGTTCTATAAGAAAGCACGCTGAGCAATCCAGGGGATGCAAATGAGTAAGCAGCACTGTCCATGCCTCTGCATCAGCTCCTGCCTCCCGGATCCCTCCCTGACAGAGTTCCTATCCTGATACCCTTCAATAATGAACAGAAAACGGAAGCGTAAGCCAAATAAACCCTTTTCTCCGCAACTTGCTTTTCTGTCATGGTGTTTCCCTGCAGCAATGGAAACCCTAAGATAGAGACCACAACTTTTAACTGGCTAACACAACGTTTAAATAGGCCAACCTAATATGGAAAAATCTCTCACTGAAACTCTTTCAAAGTTATTATGGATTATATCAAACTGACAGTTAAAACTAACCACTGGGACTGTAACATGGCTTAGCTGCTAAAGGCAGTAACTTCCAACCCCCGACACCCTGAGTTTCATACTGGAACACACTCCCAAAAGTTGTCCACTGACCTGCATACATTGACTGGGGATATGCACACCTTTTTGCATACACACACATGCAAATAAAATAACCAGCTCTGGAAGAGTTACTAAAGGAGGAAAACATGTTCAAAATATATTATATGAAAAAATTTTAAAACCACCCTGTGGTGGTATGGTCGAAATGCTATTTAAAATGCTTCAGATATTCTTTTTCAGATTTTTTTTACAGTGATGTGTTTGGGTGCTTTTGTTGTTGTTGTTGTTGTTGTTCAAGACAGTGTTTCTCTGTGTAACAGCCCTGTTTCCTGTAAAGGAACAGGATGAATCGGCACTAGAATGCAGATACAAATGAGAACCAGAAAAGGGTGCTGGATCCCCTAAAAATGGAGTTACAGGAGTTTGTAAGTAACCCAATGTGTGAGCTGGGAACTGAACTCTAGTCCTCTGCAAGAGCTGCAAGCAGTTTTAACCACAGGGCTATCCCTCCATCTTCAAATATCAGATTTCTCCATAACATCACTAGAAGCTAAAATAGAGCAAAACATTTCAAAAAAAATTGAGGATACAGAAATTTCTTTCTGCCAAGCAGTGGTGATGCATACCTTTAATCCCAGCACATGGGAGGCAGAGGCAAGAAGATGTCTGTGAGTTCGAGGCTAGTCTGGGCTACAGAGCAAGTACCAGAACAGGCTACAAGCTACACAAAGAAATCCTGTCTCGAGAAAAACAAAAACAAACAAACAAAAAACAGAAATTTCTTCCTGAAGTTCTAAATCCAGTCAAGTCACAAAGCATGTGTGAAAGTAGAAAATACTGAAAACCTTTACCTCTACATAGCCTTCCTCAGAAAAAAAAAATTGCCACTAGGTGTCACCATCCAACAAAAAGATGAGCAACAAACAAACAAAAAAAATAGCAGTAGACAAAGGAGAACATTAGAGAGAATGGCGAGGATCAAAATGGGGTACAAATGGCTCAGGATACTTAAAATGGAACAAGAAAATACTATTAAGCAGAACTCGGACACATGGACAGATGAACCTTTGAACTGGGCTGCAGACACAACACCCGACCCTGGGTGAACTGACTTTTGAAATACTGTTAAGTCTGATGATCTGTAGGATGGACCCCATTATCCAAACTATTCAGAGAGATATGACAAGATGATTTTTTATAGTCACCTGTAATAATTTCTGACTGATATTATTTCCATCCAACCACACTGCAATTTAAAATATAAAAAATTATAAATACACGAAAGCTGCCCCCCAGGAAAGGATAGCAGAAACTGCAAGGGAATTGCTGCTCCTCAAGAGATCGCAGGGGCATCAGAGGGATCCAAGGTAACTACTAGGAAGGGATTTACCACCTCCGCTCTACCACACACCAGAACACTTTTGCTACAGAGACCAGTGGATCCTACTCATTCCTCCCACATACAGCATCAAGTGAAGCCAGACTTGAGAGAGCCAGACGAATCTGAGAACTTTACCCTTCCACACACCACAGCTGTGCCTGCAACTCATTCTGTAAGTATCCTTTTTTTATTTCCTACTTACACATATTTAATTTCCACTCTTGCATATATGTCTCATGATGGTTCTGAGTGTGCCTGTATATTGCTCAGTTAGATTGCAGGACTGTTGTTTATGTTTCTCCAGCCACATATCATAAGACATACTTTCTTACACTTTTCAAACCCATCTCATACTCTTCTTCTCCTTAGGTGTTTTCTTTTTTTCTCTTATTCTTATCCCAGCCTCCTTTTTCTTTGTGATTGTAATCTTTCAGAGATTTAACAGTCTCTAAAATCTATGGATAAGGAGCTGGAGAGATAGTTCAGTGGTTAAAATGCTAACTGCTCTTGTAGGGGACCAGGTTCAGTACCCAGCGCCTGTATCAGGTAGTTCACAACTGCCTATAACTCTGTGGGCATCTGCATGCATACAGCATGTGTGAGCATACATACACACACCTGCATACACAAAACACAAATCAAAATAATAATAATAATAATAATAATAATAATAATAATAATATTTTAGTTTTTTGAGACGGGATTTCTCTGTGTAACCACCGTGGCTGTCCTGGAACTTACTTTGTAGACCAGGCTGACCTTGAACTCACAGAGATCTACCTGCCTCTGCTTCCCAAGAGCTAGGATTAAAGGTGTGCACCACCACCACCTGCTAATAATAACTTTTTAAAAATAAGTAAAATCTATGGACCCCGAAAGTATCTGAACTTTTTCCTCACAGCTACTTTGCCCACCTCACTTTTTTCAAAGTAGTTCTAATATTAATCCTCATCCTACGCACGGTACTTTTCTCCCACTCGTTTGTTCAGTTAAAATTTAAATATACTCCATACTATCCTTGGTTGTTTATCTTCCAAGAGTTGTTGGAGTCAAAGTAGACACTGTATAATGTTAATACCAAACAGTCACTGTTGCTATCCTAGTTAAAACAATACTCAGGGAATAACAAAAAGTACCCTGAGCTCCTGGACTGAGAAACTATTTTCTAAATGGCACACTCAACTCTACCACATACAAATCTGACTTGAATATTACAAATACTTCCAAAAAGAATATAACTAGAAAATAACAAACCTAGCAAAAGAAATAATACCACATGTAAATCCCAATGCAGTAACAAAGAAATATGAGAAACCAAGACAACATAACACCTCCAAAGATTACTACCCCTACAGCAATGTCATTTAGCAAGAGTGAGTTAGATGAAATCTTGCACAGATAACTTAAATGATTATACATATGCTGAAAGAAAGCAAAGCAAAAAGCTCCTGAACAAGAATACTACAAGTGAATAAAATAAAGGAGGAGAAAAATATGAAGCATGAACTCAACAAGTAGAAACGCGGAGGAAAATGATCTAAAACCCTGGAAATGAAGAGTATAACACTTCAAATAAAAAAACTGTATAAAGTCTCACTTACAGAATGGATCAAAAAAGATTAGACTAACACAGCCTGGAGAAAAGGTAAAGGAACTGGAACAATCCAACAAGGACAAAGATAAGCTAATAAGGTACCAGGAAGCATCCAAATACATGGGACACTTTGAGAAGACCAAGTATACAGACAATTGGTATGAAAGAGTCCAATCTAAAGCCAAAGAAATCATTTTAAAAATGGTTGTAATAGAAAAAAAATAGTCATAATGGAAAATTTCCCAGGACGAGGAAAGCAGATGCCAATCCAGATAAAGGAAGCATTTATGACACCAAACAGACAAGATTAAAAAGTACCTCCCCTCATCATATAATAGCAAAAAAAATTAAGTATAAAGAACAAAGAAAATATATTGAAAGAAGAAAAAGGGAGACAACAAATCTCAAATAAAGTTAGGCTCCAAAGAATAACACCACATTGTTCAACTGAAATCTTAGAAAGCAGGAAGGCCTACACAAATGTGTTTCAACTTCTGAAAGACAACACCTCTAACCCAGACTACCATCCCCAGCAAATATTTCTGTCATAATGGAAGGGAAAATGAAACTTTTTCATAATAAAAATCGTTAAAGAATTTTACAACCACCAAGCAAGCCCTGCAGAAGAAACTTGAAGAACTCCTTCAGACTATAGGGAAAAAATCCATTCATGAGGCCACAAGAAATATTTTTTTTTTAGTTTTCGTGCTAGAATAATAGTTAGACAGGACGAAAAAAAGGATAGTTGGAACAAGATGTTTATTCTCTCTATTCTTCTTCAATATAGCAGTAGAAATCTTAGCAATAACCCATATGAGAAGCTAACAAATGGAATGCAAACAGTCAAGAAAGAAGTAAAAGTATTTTTATTCGTAAATAATGTGATTCTATACACAAGACCTTGTAGCACGAATTCTAATTGGTCTTAATAAAGAAAACCCAGAGGCAGATATTAGGGAGGAAAGCTGAATGATCAGAGAAAGCAATGCAGCCAGCCACAAGACAGACCTTTTTCCTCTACCAAATCTTCAGACTGAAAGTGATACTGTCTCTACTAATCCTCAGACTGAATGCTGAGACTGTTCTGAGCTCTGGCCTCCTCCTGCCTTATATTTCTCTCTGTGTCCAGCCATATCACTCCTATCATCACCTCCCTAGTGCTGGGATTAAAGGCTTATGATCACAACCGCTGGGATCACCTTTGTATGAGCTCTGTTTCTCTTTTAGACTGGATCAATTTTGTGTAGCCTAGGCTGGCCTTGAACTAACAGAGATACCTCTGCCTCTGTCTTCCAAGTTCTGGGGTTAAAGGTGTGTGCCACCACTGCTTGGCCCCTAGTGGTTTAGCTCTGCACTCTGATCTTCAGGCAAGCTTTATTTGTTAAAACACAAACAAAATATCACTACAAGACCTAAAAAAAAAATTTTATTTTAATTTTTTAAAATTTTTTTGGGTTTTTGAGACAGGTTTCCCTGTGTTACAGTCCTAACTGTCCTGGAACTACCTCTTGAAGACCAGGCTGGCCTCGAACTCACAGGGATTCACTTGCCTCTGCCTCACAAGTGCTGGAATTAAAGGAGTGTGCCACCACCGCCTGGCCAAGACCCAAAAATTCTTAAACTGATAAACGCTTTCAGCAAAATGGTGGGATAAAAATACACAAAAGACAGTAGCATTCCTATGCAACAATGAAAAACAAGCTGAAGAAAATGAAAGAAATAATCCTATTCAAAATGGCCTCAAAAAATAAATTGCTTTACAATAAACCTAAGCAAGGAAAACACTAGAAGATGGAAAGACCTTCATGCTCATGTGTTGGAAGAACCAATATTATGAAAATGGCTGACCAATCAAAATAAATCTAGAGTCAAAGTAATCTCAACCAAAATTCCAATTATGTGCTTCACAGAAATATTTTATGTGCATCGGTATGTTCCCTGCATGTTTGTCTGTTTAAGAGTGTCAGATCTTGGAGGTACAAACAGTTGTGAGCTGCCATGTGGGTGCTGGGTACTGAACCCAGTACCGCTGAGCCATCTCTCCAGCCCCAACACAGAAATATTTTTTTAAAATCTTAAATTTGCACATGGAAGCATAAGAGACCCCAGATAGCCATAGCAATCCTCAGCAAAAAGGATACTGATGAAGGTATCATCATATCTGATTTCAAACCGTATTGTAGACCCATATTATACATTAGAGAAAAGAAGCATCTTCAACAAATGCTGCTGAGAAAACTGTGTATCTATATGTAAAGAATGAATCTAGATCCTTATTTCTCAGCGTGTTCTAAAATCATTTCTAAATGAATGAAGGACCTCAACATAAAAACTGAAACTCTGAAACTGTCACAAGAGAAAGTAAGGCTGGGTAGTAGAAACATACACCTCTAATCCCACCACTTGAGAAGCAGAGACAGGTGATCTCTATGGGTTTGAGGCCAGCCTAATCTACAAAACAAATTCCCAAGACAACCAGCACTATGACATGAAGAAACACTATCTCCAAAAAAAATGAGAGAGACAGATACAGAAACAGAGAGACAGAGACAGAAAAGAAAAAGGGGAAAATAGGGAGTACACTTAGGATATAGATAAAGACTTTTCCAATTGCTCAGGAAGTGAGGTCACTAATTAACAAATGAAATCTCATGAAATTAAAACCTTCTGCAAAGCAAACTGTCAACTGAGTAAAGAAACAGCTGTTAAATGGGAGAAAACTTGACAGCAAGACATTTGGCAGAGGATTATCTAAATATATGAGGAACTAACAATCCAATCATAAAGGAGGGATAGGGAAGTAAACAGAGTTCTCAAAAAAAGACAAACAAGTGCCTAGTAAACATTTTAAATTGTTCAAATATCATTATTCATTAAGGAAATGCAAATTAAAACTAACTTGAGGTACTGTTTCAGCATATTCACATTGGTCACCATCAAGAAAATAAATGAGCCATGGTGGCACATGCCTTTAATCCTAGCAATTGGGAGGCAGAGGCAGGCAGATCTCTGAGTTCGAGGCCAGCCTGGTCTACAAGAGCTAGTTCTAGGACAGGCTTCAAAGCTACAGAGAAACCCTGTCTCAAAAAAAGAAAAGAAAAGAGAAGGAGGAGAAGGAAGGAGGAGGAGGAGAGGAGAAGAAAAGAAGAAGAAGAAGAAGAAGAAGAAGAAGAAGAAGAAGAAGAAGAAGAAGAAGAAGAAGAAGAAGAAGAGACAGAAAGAAAGAAAGAAAGAAAGAAAGAAAGAAAGAAAGAAAGAAAGAAAGAAAATAAATGAAAGTCCAGGCATGGTGGTACACTCCTTTAATTCTAGCATTTAGTAAGCAGAAGCAGAAGGATCTCTGTGAGTTCAAGGACAGCCTGATCTACATAAGCATTCAAGACCAGAGCTACACAGTGAGATCTTATTTCAAAAAAAGACAAAAAGAAAATAAAAGAAACAAAACAAAGGGCAACAAATGCTGGTGTGGATATAAGGAAATGGGAACTTAACCTGCTGTTGGTGGTGCTCCGTTAAGGGAGCAGAGCAGAAGAAGAAACAGATACCTCTGCTGAGAAACTCCCTTGGGAGCAGAGGAGAAGAACAACTTTTAGCAGGAGCTGGCTCAGATTGCTACATTTCTGCAGGGAGTTTCTCCTTTAACAGAGTGAAGCAGAGAGTTTAGAAGAAACAGTTACCTCTGCTGGAAAGCTCCTGTAGGGAGGCAGAGCAGAAGGAGGAAATGGATACCTCTGCCAGGAAACTCCTTTAGGGGGTGGAGCAGAACGGGAGACCAGCCCACCATGAGACCCCAGTTTCTGGTATAGCCTGACTTCTCAACAAGACAAATGAAAATACTTTCTCCTCACAGCTGTAACCATCCAGGATACCTTCCCTTTGCAGCTGTAGGTATAGCCTGACTTCCCAACAAGTCAGGACACCTTTCCTTCTGGAGTTGTAACCAAACTCCAGTAACCAAATACTTTCTGAATGGACTGAAGACCTGCTCCACAGACAGAACCCATACCTGGCACTGTCATCAAGACCAAGAACTTGTGGCTAGACAGGCCCTAGGAGAGAACCTACTACTGTTATTCTACTAAATGGACACAGTATTAACCAATTCCTAATAATTTTTTCTTATACCCATAGATTAATGTATCTTTCAGCATTTGTCAGGGATGGTGCGGGAGAATTGTCTGTATTCTGTCAATCATGTTTTAAATAAACACTGATTGGCCAGGCAGGAGATGTAGGCGGAAAAAACAGACAGGAAGTGGAAATGATGCAAGGAGAGCAGGAGAATTCTAGGGAGGAGGAAGTCAATTCCTCTGACTCCTGTCCAGATCACTGAAGCAGCAGGATGTGAGCTGCCCCACTGAGAAAGGTACTGAGCCATATGGCTAAAATAGATTAGAAAAATGGGTTAATCAAGATGTGAGAGTTAGATAATATGTAGCCTGACCTAATGGGCCAATCAGCATTATAACTTACGGAGTTCTGTGATTGATTTTCTCTGGGACTAAACAGCTGTGGGGTACTGGGAGGCACAGAAAATACAAACAAGCCGGCCCTCATGTTACAGAATGGCGCCTAACGTGGATAACTGCATCACAGAAAGCCTGTGAAAACTTGGGAAAGATTAAAGTAAAGCATTTTGGTTTTCAGCCGTAGCAGGAAAAAAGCTGAGCTGTTTTAAAATTTCGGCTTTCTGGGACGTCCTGCCAGGGAGAACTCTGACTCTTTCAAGCAGACAGTCTGGACTATGGAAACACTGTTGTAGCTTGCTTCCTGGCAAGGACCTTGAAACGCCTTAAGAGCTTTTGACTGTTGTTTTCTCCATATTCCTTAGCAAATTAAAGACCCATATGCTCAGAAAAAGAGAGATATACAGTAAAGAGAGATTCAAAGAGTAAAAAAACCTCTAAATGGCTTACATTGTGTTAAAAATATATACAGGCTATAGGTTAAAGTTCTCAGAGTAAAAAAAGAGAGAAAGAAAGAAAGAAAGAAAGAAAGAAAGAAAGAAAGAAAGAAAGAAAGAAAGAAAGACGAGTAGCCTGGGAGGCAGAGACAGATGGGTCTCTGGGAGTTCAAGGATAGCCTGGTTTACAGAGGGAATTCCAGGACAAAGATATACAGAGAACCTGTCTCAAAAAGCCAAAAGTCAAAAGTAAAAATAAAAGAAATAGAGGTTAAAATAAAGCCAAATAAAGATGGAAAATATACAGAGAATCTTGATACTGTATGCTATTATGCTCTCTTTAAATTGTTTGAATGCTGAGGAAGGAGCAACAGCTGCTGAAAGATATTTGCTTATAAATGCTGCAGAATTAATCCAAGATAGGTATTTTGAAAATACCTTGGCTTCAAAATTGAAGTCAAAAGGTATGTTACTTTGGAGAAGAGATTTTGCTTTTGTTTCCACAGAAAATGAGAGGCTCTGGATTTATTCAGAGTTAAGAAAAATCATCTTTGACCAAGGGAGACCACCTGAGCAATCTCCGGTAGGAACAGATGACCCAGATGTCTGAGTTCTTCATCCAGAACAGGTTCAAGACTGCTGCCTGAGATGATCAAGACTCACAAGATACTTCAGTCAGGACTTGATCATAACTCTAAATTTTCTTTAGGTCCCCATAAGATTATCAGCGCCCCCAACCAGCTGGAAGTAGTCTGGAATACTACACCCACATTCCCAAAAATGGGCTATGGATATTTTCCTTTGTTTTTTTTTAAAAAAGAGGGGGAAGTGGTGCGGGAGAATTGTCTGTATTCTGTCAGTCATGTTTTAAATAAACGCTGATTGGCCAGGCAGGAGGTGTAGGCAGAAAACCAGACAGGAAGTGAAAATGATGCAAGGAGAATAGGAGAATTCTGGGGAGGAGGAAGTCGATTCCTCTGACTCCTGTCCAGATCACCGAAGCAGCAGGATGTGAGCTGCCCCACTGAAAAAGGTACAGAGCCACATGGCTAAAATAGATAAGAAAAAATGGGTTAATCAAGATGAGAGCATTAGATAATAAGAAGCCTGACCTAAAGGGCCAATCAGCTTTATAACTTACGGAGGTCTGTGGTTGATTTTCTCTGGGACTAAACAGCTGTGGGGTACTGGGAGACACAGAAAACACAAACAAGCCGCCCTCATGTTACACAGGGAAGCCTCTTTCTACAGTAGATGTCAACTTACACAGAGATACACATCTGGTCGATGTGCAAAGAGACTGGGGAGTGACCAGAGCTAAATGGGACATCTCTATAACATCCCTCCTCCAAGGACTTGGGAATCATCTTGGAAAAGAGAGGAGAACGATTTTAAGAGCCAGAGGCAGTGAATAACTACAAGAAAGGTGTTTCCCTCAAGTTCAAGTGGATCAAAGACCTCAACATAAAGCCAGCCACACTGAACCTCATAGAAGAGAAAGTGGGAAGCACACTTGAATGCATTGGCACAGGAAACCACTCCCTAAATATAACCCCAGCAGCACAGGACACTGAGATGAACAATTAATAAATGGGACCTCCTGAAACTGAAAAGCTTCTGTAAAACAAAGGACACAGTCAACAAGACAAAACGACAGCCTACAGAATGGGAAAAAATCTTCACTAACCCCACATCAGACAGAGATCTAATCTCCAAAATATACAAAAAACTCAAGAAATTGGACACCAAAAGATCATATAATCCAATAAAAAATGGGAGTACCGACCTGAATAGAGAACTCTCAACAGAGGAATCTAAAATGGCTGAAAGACACTCAGGAAATATTCAACATCCTTAGTCATCAGAGAAATGCAAATCAAAACAACTCTAAGATTCCATCTTACACCTGTAAGAATGTCATCAAAAACACTGATGACAGCTCATGCTGGAGAAGTTGTGGGGGAAAGGAAACATTTCTGCATTGCTGGTGGGAATGCAAGCTGGTCCAGCTCCGTTGGATGTCAGTGTGGCGATTTCTCAGAAAATTAGGAAACAACCTTCCTCAAGTCCCAGTAATACCACTTTTGCGTATATATCCAAAGGATGCTCAATTGTGCCACAAAGACATGTGCTCATTATGTTCATAGCAGCTTTATTTGTCATAGCCAGAACCTGGAAACAACCTAAATGCCCCTCGATCAAAGAATGGATAAGAAAAAAAGTGGTACATTTGCACAATGTAGTGCATTTTTTCTACACAGCAGAAAAAAAAATAACGACAGCTTAAATTTGGCAGGAAAATGGATGGAGCTTGAAAACATTATTTTGAGTGAGGTAACCCAGACACAGAAGGACAATTATCACATGTACTCATTCATAGGTGGTTTTTAAACATAAAGCAAAGAAAACCAGCCTACAAACCACAATCCCAGAGAACTTAGACAACAATGAGGACACTAAGAGAGACTTATATAGATATAACCTACATGGGAAGTAGGAAGTAGAAAAAGACAAGATCTCCTGAGTAAATTGAGAGCATGGGGACCTTAGGGGAGGATTGAAGGGGTATGGGAGAGTCAGGGAGGGGAGCAGAGAAAAATGTAGAGTTCAATAAATATCAATTAAAAAAAAGAAAAAATGGGCTAGAGAAATGGCTCAGTGGTTAAGAGCATTGCCTGCTCTTCCAAAGGTCCTGAGTTCAATTCCCGGCAACCACATGGTGTCTCACAACCATCTGTAATGACATCTGGTGCCCTCTTCTGACCTGCAGACATACAGACAGAATATTGTATACATAATAAATAAATAAATATTAAAAAAGAAAAAGAAAAAATAAGCTACATAGGACAATTTTTAAAAAGATGTTTCCCAAACCATGAATTCATAGCAGTTGTGACAGCATACACAAGAACTAGGTAAGATCAAGCCAGACAAAATCCCAGTAACCCTTAACTAAGAAGCTGTTGGCAGAAGAAGCAAGATGTGACTGCCATGCTGAAAAAGGTACTGAGCCATGTGGCTAACATATACTAGAATAATGGACTAATATAAGTTATAAGAGCTAATAATAAGCCTGAGCTAATGGGCCAATCAGTTTATAGTTAATGTATACTCTGTGTGATTTCTTTGGAACTTAATGACTATGGGAACTTGGGAGGAGAGAAAACCTCAGTCAACAAATGATGCCCACATGGACAACTGCATCCACATAAAGCCTGATAGAAAATTCTAACAGAATTCTAGACAGAAAAGAGTAGAGTTAAGCATGGCTTATTAACAGCAGCATTTTCTCAGGTGGGCTCTGCTTGCTAGAGGTAAGCACTCTCATTCAAGAGAGACTTCCTGACTCAGCTTTAGCAGCAAAACCTTGCAGTTCTTTTAAGAGGTCCTGCCACAAAACACGGTGTTGATGAAAAGCTGACCGCATGCTTTTTGGTTTTCAGCCATAGCAGATAAAAAGCCGCACCATTTATAATGCTGACTTTCTAGGCCATCCTGCCAACACAAACTCTGACTCTTTCAGGTAGGAGGTCCAGCTACAGAGCATTTAAGTGTGGTTTGTGAACAGACTGCAACAGCTTTCTTGCGGGCAGGGACCTTGAAACACCATAAAGTTGTGGCAATAAAGATGGCTCCAGCCAGTACCTCCACCATGAGGCTGGAATCTCAGAAAGCTAAAGAATGGGCTGAATCCAGCCACAAAGCCACGACTTTAATCCTACCCATATTGCTTAGTAAATTAAAGACTCATGTAGTCAGAAAAAGAGAGATATACAGTAAAGATAGATTCAAAGATGAAAAAAATCCTCTAAAGGTTTTACTGTGTTTAAAAATATATGTAGGCTTGGGGAAAAAAGAGAGTAGTTGGGTGTGGCAGCACACACCTTTAATCCCAACACTTGGGAGGCAGAGACAGACAGATCTCTGTGAATTCAAGGTGTGGTGGCACATACCTTTAATCCCAGCACTTGGGAGGTAGAGACAGGCAGATCTCTGAGTTCAAGAACAGCCTGGTCTACAGAGTGAGTTCCAGGACAAAACAGAAACCCTGTCTCAAAAACCAAAAAACTAAAAGTGAAAATAAAAGAAACAGAGGTTAAAATGAAGCTACGTAAGGATGAAAAATACACAGAGAATCTAGATAGTGTATGTTATTATGCTTTCTTTGAATTGTTTGAATATTTAGGAAGGAGCAATAACTGCTAAAAGATATTTGTTTATAAATGCTGCTGAATCAATCCTAAATAGGTATTTTGAAAATACCTTGACTTCAAAAGACATGTTCTTTTGGAGAAGAGGTTTTGCTTCTGTTTTCACAGAAAATGAGAAGTTGTGGGTTCATTCTGAGTTAAGAAAAACCAGGTTTGATCAAGGAAGACCACATGAGAGATCTCCAGTAGAAACAGATGGCCCAGCTGTCTGAGTTCTACATTTAGAACAGATTCAAGATGCTGCCTGAGATGATCAAGCCTCAAAGGATACTCCAGTCAGGACTTGATCATAACTCTAAATTTTCTTTAGGTTCCCATAAGATTATCAGTGCCCCCAACCAGCAGGAAGTAGTCTGGAAAACTATACCCACATTTCCGAAAAATGGACTATGGATGTTCTTGTTGGGTTTTTTGTTGTTGTTGTTGTTTGTTTGTTGGTTGGTTGGTTGGTTTTTTTTTAAAAGAGGGGAAGTGGTGTGGGACCATGGTCTGGATTCTGTCAATTATATTTTAAATAAATGCTGATTGGCCAGTAGCCAGGCAGGAAGTATAGGCGAGACAAACAAACAGGAAGTAGAGGCAGGTCAAGGAGAACAGGAGAATTCTGGGAAGAGGATGCAGTCCCGGCCTAGACACAAAAGAAGCAAGATGTGACTGCCTCGCTGAAAAAGGTACCGAGCCATGTGGCTAACATATACTAGAATAATGGGCTAATATAAATTATAAGAGTTAATAAGAAGCCTGAGCTAATGAGCCAATCAGTTTATAGTTTTTTTTTAAAAAAAAAAAAAAGCTATTGGCAATTGATAGCTTCCAGGAAAGGAAGGTGAAACTTCTCAGGAGTGAAGAAGGTGGTTAAAAGATCTCTTCACACATAATCTGAGGGTCATGCTCTCCATTTCCTGTGCTCTTTGTTTCGCTCTTTACTGTTCTCTCTTGTTCTCTGTTGTTCCTCTTGCGCTGCGAAAGTTTTCAGTTTGTATACACTTATAATCATCAGTTCTCTGGGTGCTCTAGCAGGTGCAGGGCTTGAGGTTTTCAGGGTTGTAGAAACAAATCCGAGTTTCCACAAAACAGTGTTAGCCTTCCTTTATGGCTCAAGGTAGGAGTGGTTTGAGCCTTCAAGAGCTTCTTAAAGGGAAAGGGGGTTAATTAAAAAATTAGCGCACTAGAGAAATCTTAGAGGGGATTACGCGTGCTTCACTAATTTCTTAGAAGTAACTAGGCAAATAAGCTAAAAGTTATAATCAGTGGAAATCACGAGCAAGAATCATCTTTTTCTGAGTAGGCCACTTTTCTTCAGAAGACAGAGAGTCTCGGGTAACTAGGAAACGTATGTAAACAAACAGGGGAAGCATGTAGCATTTGGTTCCCGTTAGTACTTTCGCCAACTGTTAGTTGTCTAAAAGGAACATTTTGGCTCTAAGGATTACACCCTATGCTGTCTCTCAGGATAAAATACAAGCAGTAAATGTCTTGCTTCAATAGACCAAGGTAAAAATAAATACAAATAGTTGAGGATTTGCTTTAAGGTTAATGTGAAGTTAGCTTGGGGCAACACTTCCCTATCTGCTGGCACTCTTGCTCTCTATTTCTCCTAGAGCTTAGGCTCAACAACTTCAGACAAGACATAATTCTTGTACTCGGGCGTCTGTGAAATTCTCAATTGAGGTCTCTTTGCCTGGACACTAACAATGACCAACTGTTTGTCAAAGAAGATAATTGCGGGGGGGGGGGGCAGACAGACTTCGAAGTTTATACAAAGACCTGGTTAAGAAAGTAAGGGTATTGTCTGTGATTATTTTCTTGCTAGAGTCATGCATTGCTGGGAAGAAGTCATCCAATATACCAATGCATAAGGAAAATTGTGCCCAGTAAACAATTAACACACTGCTGGGGGTTTGGGGATGAATCCTACCACAGAAGGGGAGTGCTATGACTTCCCAGGGAATTTACAGTAAGGACATTGACTATTCATAAAGCAAATACTCCCACCATGTTGTAAGGAGGGTCAGTTTTGTTATTCCATTGGGACACTTTAAGAACCACGCCCATCCCAGCCACTTTTGGACCCTCCCCCCGCCGCCATCTCTCTCTCTCTCTCTCTCTCTCTCTCTCTCTCTCTCGCGCGCGCGCGCGCGCGCGTGTGGGTGCGTGCGCGCGCGTGTGTGTATGTGTGTGTGTGCGTCTTTGTTTTATGTTTGTCTATATCTCCCTTTTTAAGTAATAAATGTCTAGCTTTATGTATAGCCTTATGTCCATTTACTGTGCCGTTTACCGCATCCAGCCGCTTGACTCTGCCGCTCGCCCGGGGACCCTGACTCCCCCCCTCCGCCGCATGGCACTTCCACTTGCAGCTGCTCTGCAAGCTGCCCGGGACTTTCCATCATCATATTCTTTTTAAAAGAACAAAAAGTTTGTTTCCCAGCCACCCAGCAGCTCAGACACAAAATAATCACACAGAAATGATATTATTTACAATACTGTTTGGCCAATAGCTTAAGCATATTTCGAGCTAACTCATATCCTAAATCATCTCTATTAATCTGTGTATCGCCACGTGGCTGAGGCTTACTGGGTAAAGTTCCATCTGTCTCCTGCGAGGCTACATGGCTTCTCTCTAACTCATCTTTCTTTCTCCCAGCATCCAGCTTAGTTTTCCCCACCTAGCTCTGCTCTACTCTATCACAGGCCCAAAACAGCTTCTTTATTAACCATTGGTATTCACAGCATACAGGGCAGGGAATCTCACATCACCACAACTCTGTGTGTGGGCCTCCTCTATTGGAATGTGTGATCCTGGTGGGTTAGTTATGAGGTTTTGTCAGTTGAGTTCTCACTGCATAATCCGATGGACCACAGCAAGGTAGAAGAGGATAGGCAGGACTTCCATGGAGAGAGAGGAATCCAGTGGAAGAATTTGAGAGGTGAGGAATTCACCAGTGAGTCACAGAGAAAGTTGGACATATACTATGTTGATGAAAGGTAATAAGCCACGTGTCAGAACATAGATTAATATAAACAGGTTAATTTAAGTTATAAGAGTTAGTTTAGAACAAACTTAAGCTAAGGCCAAGCTTTCATACTTAATAAGAAGTCTCCATGTCATTATTTGGAAGCTGGTGGTCCAAAGAAAGTTTGATTACACATCTCCTCATTATCAGGAGAGAAAAAAAAACAGAAAAAAAGAATAAATTTATTTTAAAAATTTATTTTGATGAGTACATAAATAAGTTGAGGAAGGATACTTAGACTAAGAGATTATACAATATAACATATCAATATAAGAACAGACAATTGGTGTGGCTGGAGAGATGATTCAGAGTACTGAGCACTGCCTGCTTCCAGAGGTTCTGAGTTCAATTTCCACCAACCACATAGTGGCTAACAAACATCTATGATGAGATCTGATGCGCTCTTCTGGCATACAGGTATGAATGTGGATAGAACACTGTATACATAATCTTTTTTAAAAGTTACTTTAGAAAAATCTTTAATACCTTCTGCGGAAGAACAGGAAGAGTTCTGAATCCCTTTAAAAAAAAACAAAATGAAAGAAAGGAAGGAAGGAAGGAAGGAAAGAAAGAAGGAAGAAAAAGTGATGTGGGATTCCCCCCCTGTATGCTCTGAATATGTTTTATTGGCTTTCGGCCAGTGACTTAACAGAGTAAAGCCAGGCAGGAAATCCAAACAGAGATGTAGAGAGAGAGTAAGCAGTTATGGAAATGACACACAGCCATAGGAGAAGAAAGATGCCTGCGTGTCAGTACTGGTAAACCATGAGCCTTGTGGTAAAATATAAATAAAAATGGGTTAATTTAAGATGTAAGAGCTAACTAAAAATATGCTTAAACTAATAGGAAAGCAACATTTTAATTAACACAGTTTCTGTGTGATTATTTTGGGTCTGGGCGGCCAAAAAACAAACAAGCAGCATCTGTCTACAAAAAATAACAGACAATTGAAGTTGGGCAGTGGTGGCTCATGCCTTTAATCCCACCCAGCACTCAGGGGGCAGAAGCAGGCAGATCTCTGTGAGTTTGAGACCAGCCTGGTCTACAGAGCGAGTTCCAGGATAGCCAGGACTATTAGAAAAGAAACCCTGTCTTGGCCAGGTGGTGGTGGTGCACGCCTATAATCCCAGCACTTGGGAGGCAGAGGCAGGCAGATCTCTGTGAGTTTGAGGCCAGCCTAGTCTAAAGACTGAGTTCCAGGGCAGCCAGGGCTGTTACACAGAAAAAAACCAAAGGGGGTAAAAGAACCTGTCATCTGTTCCTTTTCTTATTAAATTCTAGGTAGATTCAACAAGAACTATATATGAATAAAATGTAAATAGTTAAGGTGCTAGAAAAAAACTTGAAAAAAATACACTTTCATTTGAGAAAAACTTTTCTTTATCAAAAACAAAAAGGAAAGGAAAAAACTAGAGGATAAAAGATTGAAATCAAATAACCATAAATACAGAGCTTAGTACAGTAAAAGATCCTGGGAATTAAGTTAGAGAATAAATGATACAGTACATGGATAAAAGCATTCTTAAGAATAAAACAAATGGCTGGAGTCCTGTTCCAACTACAGAAGAAGGAAGATGTGATTGCCCCACTGAAAAAGGCACCGAGCCATGTGGCTAACATAGATAAGAATAATGGGTTAATATAAGTTATAAGAGCTAATAAGAAGCCTGAGCTAATGGGTCAATCAGTTTATCATTAATATAAACCTCTGTGTGATTTCTTTGGGACCTAATGACAGTGGGAACTGGGCAGGACAAAAACCTCAGACAACAGAATGGCACTTTCAGGCTTTAAGAGCTCAGGAAGTAATTCTAGACAGAAAAGCATGCTAGCAATTTCTTGGGTAGGTTCTGTTTGCCAGAGGCAAGCAAGCACTCTCATTTAAGAGAGGCTTCCTGACTCAGCTTTACCTGCAAAACCCTGCAGCTCTTTAAGAGGCCCTGCCATGAAACACTTTAATGGTGTTGATGAACAGCTGACCGTATGCTTTTTTGGTTTTCAGCTGTAGCAGGGAAAAAGCTGTGCCCTTTTAAAATGTCAGCTCTCTGGGCCATCCTGCCAGTGCAAACTCTGACTCTTTGAGGCAGGAAGTCCAGTTACAGAGAGAGCATTTGAGTGTTATTTGTGGACACACTGTTGCAGCTTGCTATGAGTCTGGAATTTCAGAAGGCTAAGGAATGGGCTGGATCCAGCCGTCAAAGCCATGGCTTTAATCCTCTCCATATTGCTTAGCAAACTAAAGACACATGTGGTCAAAAGAGAGAGAATAAGAAAGATACAGTAAAGAGAGATTCAAAGATGAAGAAAACCTCTAAATGCTTTTTGAAAATTACTCAAAAGTACTTTGAAAATTACTTTCAAAATTAATTTTGAAAATTATTTGGTTATTGTAGAGAAAAAATTAGTAGAATCATTGTAACTAGGGCAAACAAAACAGTTGTTTTCTAGAAGTACTTAGACTTGAAATCACTGTGGAAAACAGTGATTGTTTTCTGTTACCTACAGAGTCATTTTTCAGGAGCTTTACAGCCTTTGCACGATTTTGGTCACAAGACAGTCCTGGCACACCTAAATCATCTTTCATTATTGGGTACACAAATAATACACAATAAGGACTAACATTGCAGGGATGTGATGTTTTCCTTTAGAAAACATAGATTAGGTCAGGGACTTTGGCATGAAGAATTTTTTTTTATCCAAAAAACAACTTTTGTGAATGGCTGTTTGGGGTTCAGTTCATCAAAACTGTTCCTCCCTGCTGCCAGAAAGCCTAAATTATATTCTGGAGGGACCTGCTTTTTTTCCTCTTCTGACCCTCACTACACCAAACACCCCGCTCATATTTCAAAGAGTACCTTAATCTTTTTTCTTATTGCTTTATATAGATTTGGGTAGCCAGACAAGCTGGTACATACCTTTAATCCCAACACTGAGGAGACAGAGGCAGGCATACTTACAGGTACATGTACATACCTGTAAGTATGAGACCAGCCTACAAAAAAAGTGCCTTTTTTAACCAATCATTATTTAGTCGAAGTAAATAAAGTACAGGTTTATGTTTCCCCAACCCCAAATTACACCATTTATAGTTAATTTAAAAAGCTTCTATAACATATTTAAAAAGATCTATCTGATGTTTGTTTTTCCGATTAAAATATCAAGTAGTTGTTTCTTGTATAAAAGCAAAGTATTTCTCTTGCTTTTTATGTTTCTAAATCTTTACAATTTTATGCAAAAGATATTGTAAATGCTGGTTTTCTGCTGCTATAACAGAAAACTAGAGACTGGGTGATTTATTTTAAAAGAGATTGTTTCTCATAACCTAATAGCTGGGACATCCAAGAGAGCACAGTGGCTACATGTAGTCTTTGTGTTCCCCAAGGCAGAGAAAAAAAAATGAGGACAAAGGGCAGTAACAACAGGGATAACAAAGTTGAGTTTGAGTTTATAAAAAACCATTCTGGCAATAACTAACTTATAACCATGGTAACCCATCATGAGGCCTGAGTCCTCAAAGTGCTAAACATCTTTTAAAGGCCAATAAATACTATTATAGTTGTGATTAAACTTCAACAATGAAAGTACATGTGTAACACTTTATAATTGGAAAACTGCAAAGATGCAGATTCCAATGGCATTACAATGTCATCTGATCATTTAAAGTAATTTTTTGGTGTTTATTTCTAGAAAACGTGACTCACACTTCTGTCAGATTCCAGCCAGACTGATGTTCAGGCCACTATACCTGCAGCAGCCCCAGCCCTCTTGCATCTACTGACAGGCGCCCTACTAAGAAACTGTGAATCTCTGATAGACTTCCAGGTGCCTGGATTTCTCATCTGGGGAACTGATTTGCAAAAGTTGGTATTGATGACCCTGAATACATATGCTCTGGTTCCCTGCCTCCTGCTAGGAAACCAGACAGCCCAGCTGCAGGCTTGTTCTGTGAAGCCCCCACACTTCCTCGGAGTCCTATTTTAATAAAGGCCCCAAGTCCTACCTCATGAGCCTGATTCTGTTGCAGAGTAACCACCAGGTTTTCTGTCTCTAAACTCTCTTCAGAGCCCTCACCATGCTGGTATCTATTTGCTCATGGTATTAATAGCTCTGCTAATAAACTTCATACCCTCAACAATCCAGATCAATGTTACTTTAAAATTTACATCTAGTCCTTTCAACTCTTCTATTTCTTCATATAGAACTATTTCTGTAAGTATTTTTATTAATGTCAATGGAGACTTCTGTTGATGTAACTGCATTGATACATGTATTACACATTGGTGAAGCATGTTAGTCTGGAAAGAAGTACATGTATTTAACACATTTCTCTTGTGCCCGACCAATATACATGCTTATAAATGAAAAGGGACTAGGTTTTTTAACAAAGCAATGGAATTTGACTCTATTTAAAAACAGTTCCTAGCCTGGCAGTGGTGGTGCACGCCTTTAATCCCAGCACCTGGGAGGCAGAGGCAGGTGGATCTCTGTGAGCTTGAGGCCAGCCTACTCTACAAGAGCTAGTGCCAGGACAGGCTCAAAGCTACAGCAAAACCTTGTCTTGAAAAACAAAAACAAAAACAAACAAACAAACAAACAAAAAAACACCACACAGTTCCTGTAAAATCTTGCTTTGTCAATGGAAATGTTAAGTGATTTACTGTGTTCAAAGCAGATTCACTCCTATTAATGAATGGGCTAACCACATATTCACTTCTCGATAACCTATATTACAGGGATTGAATCATAAGAGAAGATCCTAAAAACTACAAATCTAGGAGTTTGTGCAGAATGATACCACCTGCCACCTTCCTCTGATAAATGGGAGTAAATTCTGCTTGGGTGGAAAAATGAACTAATGCCTGAGATATAAATAGCCTTTCCAGCGGCACAGCAGCCTCACTGAGTTTGCAGTCCTGAGAATATACCCAAGTCTTTCGGTTTGTATCCCTTTAACTATAAACACATACTTCAAACTATCTAATCAATCATCTTTTAACTTCCAAGGCTTGTCCTTTAACCCAGTTTCCATTTAGAAAGTGCTAGCAATGCAGAAACATGAAAATATTTACTTCTTGCAGACACAGTAAATAACCAAAATATCAATGCATGAAGCACTGATTGCTGCTACTAACCTAAAATGGATGTGTTCAGAATCTTTTTTTGCTGAGATCTGGGACTTTCTCAGAGGGGTCCCAGAGTCTCTTTTCAGGATTGCAAAGTAAGGAGATAAGGTGAGCAGGATTCTGGGTCCCCAGTCTGTCTTAAACATTATTCTTCTGCTATTACAATTACTGGAGTATTAAATAGGTCTGTCTTGTTTTTTTAAAGATATGGCATGATGAAATGAAATTGATATCCACTATAAATACACACACGCATGCATACACACACACACACACACACACACACTTTTAGATAACCTAAATAAAGATTGCAACCTTATAGAAACAAGCAAACACGGGGCTAGAGAGATGGCTCAAAGATTAAGAGCAACTGGTTGTTCTTCCAGAGGTCCTGAGTTCAATTCCCAGCGACCACATGGTGGTTCACAACCATCTATAATGAGATCTGATGTCCTGGTACACATGCAGGTCAGTGTATACAGAATAAATATATAAAATCTTTTTTTTAAAAAAAAAAGGAAAGAAAAAAGCAGACTCCACTCATCTTCATACTTATGTTTCCTGATCTTGTTACTCTCATTTGCTTTAACTTCTACACTCTAAAATATTATCACTGGAGAGTTCTCATGAACTCAGAAAGTTCCCTGACATTGCTCATTTCTATATATACAATGTTAAACTGAACGCAACACCTAGTCTCTGGCAATATCTGTCCCGAGAGCACTGTAGTGTGCACAATCCTGTCTTCTAATGCTAGTCATCCTTACACTGTGTGTGCTGTTCTTTTTGCAGAAACAATGTCTATTTGCTAACAAAAAAGCCCAATTTCCTCTTCCCTCCAAGAGAAAGCTATTATATACTCACAACCATCATTACATTTGATATTTATAGCTCCAGGAAAAACAATCAAATTCCCTTTCCCCTCATGCTTTCACTAAACTCACTATAGAAAGAAATTTTTCAGTCTGGGGTTCTTGGGTCTAGCAGTTCGGCCAGTCAAACTGTAAATCCCAGACTTAAGTTTAGGAATACTGTGGCTATAGTTATAGTTCACTAGCTAAGAGCATATTCATCATCTGTAAATCCAAAAGAAGCTACACAGTACCTCTTTCTTTCTTCTTTCTTTCTTTCTTTCTTTCTTTCTTTCTTTCTTTTTTTTTGAGAGAGGATCTCTATTATGTAGCTTTGGTCATCTCAGAATTCACTATGTAGACGAGGCTACTCGAACTCACAGAGATTCTGCCTGCTTATAGCTCTCAAATGCTAGAATTAAAGGCCTGTGTCATACAGGATGGTGATGGTATTGGCACACATCTTTAATCCCAGTGCTCTGGAGGCTGAGGCCTGTGGATCTCTGTGAGTTCAAGGCCAGTTTTGTCTACAGAGTGAGTTCTAGGACGCCAAGACAGAGAAACTCTGTTTCAAAAAACAAAACCAAAAGAAAAGGCATATGTCACCATGCCTGGCCACCTTCAAAATTTGTGTGCATGTGGTTCTTTTTCAAATTGCATTTTTTCAAATGATCAATGATTAATTTGTATTTCTAAGGGAGAAAAAAAAATCCCATACTATACACTGATCTAATTTAATGAGTCCTAGAATTCCCCGAGCTGATTTCAGTATGAAGAACTAAGGGAAACGCCACAAAACTAGTAGTTTGAAGTTCCATCTTCCACAAGATGGAGACAGGTGTCTGATGCAGAATTTATGCAGAAGATGGCATTCCTGAATTATCCCGTTTCTTTATAATTACGAGATTTTAAAGTTTTGGTTAAATTTTCCTTTTTCCTTTTAAAAAATAAATCTTTTTTCTAATCTCGTCAACTTCCACAAGAACTGAAACGCAGGGGTCAAGGCCAGCATCAATTAGTACAGGCCAAGTTATCAAGGCAGCAGTCTGCTTTCTAAAACTCAGCTTTTGGCGGGAGGTAGTGTTTTTTAAGTGATCGGAACTTGGGGGACTAAAAGGTAGGGGTGGAGAGAAGCGGGGCACGAACGCGGCCGCGAGCCCTGCGGGGTCGCCTGGTCTGGGGAGAAGGCGGCGCGAGCGCTCTCCTCAGGGAGTCGGGGCGCTCAGTGTCAGAGGGTACCTGACTGCGGGCGGCCGGTCCACAGCCCCCTCCCGCCGGCCCGGCCTCGGCCCGGTCTCCGAAAAGCCAACGCCCTGGCCAGTGTCCACAGCATCGTCCCCTCAGAGAAGTGAGAGCACGCTGGCGACAGCCCTCCTTGACCTTAGGACCCTCGGCCAGCCCCGCCCCCCCGGCCAGCTCCGCCCAGGTCCTCGGCCCCGCCCCCTGAACTCACCCCCAGCCCCGCGCCTCAGAGCGGACTCCGCCTCAGGCTCTCGCGGCCCCCGCCTCCTCGGACTCACCCCACCCCCACCCCACTCCCGCGCCTCGGCGCTGGCTCCGCCTTCTCAGCCCCGCTCCCTCTGGCTCCTGCCCCCTTCAGCTCCGCCCCCTCGAACTCACTCCCCACCCTCAACTCCCGCGCCTCGGCGCTGGCTCCGCCTCTGGCCCCCTCAGCCCCGCCCCCTCGGACTCACTCGCCCCCCACCCCCAACTCCCGCGCCTCAGCGCCGCCCTCCGCCCCAGGCCCACTCGGTCTTGCCCCTTTGTCTAGAGCCCACGACTCCGGCCCGTGGCCCGGCAGACACCCCGCCTTCCCGAAGCCCCAGAGCCTGATGACCAACACCCTCGGACCCGCTCCTCCGGGACCACCTCCCCCCACACGCCCTCTCCCATCCTACGGCACTCTGCCACACCCCACACCCCGCACAGCCTGTAAGATAGGACGGCGGGTTTTTTTCTTCCGCTTCCGCCTTCGTGGACCTGGGTCCAACCAAAGGCTACCGGTGGCAGTGTTCGAGGGTGTGGGTTCCATTTTACAGTCTTTCCTCCTCTCAGACACACCCACGTCCTCCGGTTTGAGTGACCTATTTACTCGGCCTTCCTGCGGAAGCTTTGTGCCGTCGGAACCTTTGTGCACCCGGAACGAAGATGCCGAACTGCGCTGGCACCCGGAAGGCTCCATAAATAGATGAATGCCAGTTCTTTTCTGGCGGTCGATTGCTGGAGTTCCGGTGAGACGATCATCGAGGGATCGCTTCGGCTTCAGTTCCTGATATGCACCGACCGAATTTTCGACCCCCAACTCCTCCGTACCCCGGCCCGGGGATAGGAGGCTGGGGTAGTGGAAGCAGCTTCCGGGGTGCCCTGGGCGGGGGGCCGCGGCCGCCCTCCCCGCGGGACGGGTACGGGAGTCCGCACCACACTCCGCCGTGCGGGCCCCGGGCTAGGCCGTACGGGAGCAGCCACTCTCCGCGGCATGGCGGCAGCTTCTCGGGGACCCGCTTCGGGTCTCCGTCCCCGGGCGGCTACCCAGGCTCCTACTCCAGGTCCCCCGCGGGGTCCCAGCATCAGTTCGGCTACTCCCCAGGGCAGCAGCAGACCTACCCCCAGGTAAAGACAATAGCTAGCGTTTGCCGAGCTCTTACTGCGATGGCAGACGTGATACTAAACTTCCCTTTACGTGGATTGTTTAATCCTCTGTGAGGTGACATACTACGTTTTCCCAGTTTTGTAGATAAAATATACTGAAGTATAAAGAAATAAATTTAGATTACCATAAGTGGCAGAGCTATCGTTCTCTGTTCCACAGCAGTTGTGCTCTTAACGAGTATACCATATTCATATACAAATTTTCTTAATCCTCTATTTCTTCTCTCCTTCCAGTCCCCACAGTTTTTTGTTTTGTTTTGTTTTGTTTTTTTGGTCAGTTTTCAGCAAATAATCCTGGAATCCTATGGGGAGGACATAAACGATTCCCTACTGTTGTATGACTTGTCTATACTTTAGCCCACTGCCATTTTCTACAGATATTCATCCTTGGTTTTGTTTCATTTTTTTGTTTGTTAATTTTTTTTTCCTCGAACTATATTGACTTCTACTCCAAGTTCTCTTGAAGGACAAAACCGAGAATTGGGAATTGTGTAAATTTCCCTTCATTGAAATGAGTGTCCACAAGGCAGGAAGTAGCTCTTTGGCCGACAACTTGAATCTACCATGTTTTGCAAACTTGAATATTCTCACCCAGCTGAATCCCGTTGAGCTGGAGCTAAAAAGTATAGGAAATTTTCATGCAATATAAAAGTAGAAATTTGATAGCTATCAGGTTAAAAAGTTTTCAAGAAAAAAAATTAATTGAATACAATTAATTTGATCAGGGCTTGTACAGGATTTATTTGTATTTAATAGCTGCAGGGTTATCCCATTAGAAACGCAAAAGATAGGCATTTTTTAAAAAGGAAATATACAATTGGTTTTAGTAATTGTTTTGTTTTTCCGAGACGGGTTTTTTCTGTTGTAGCTCTGTAGACCAGGATGGCCTTGAACCCGCAGAGATCTTGCCTGCCTCTGTCTTCTGTGGGCTGGGATTAAAGGCGTGGCCCACCATTCCCTGCTGATTTAAAGAAAACAAGAAATTTGCAACTGAATATACTATTCAGCTTCACTTTTCAGCTCTTAATGTGATCACCACTAATCTTCAACTAGTCTGGAAAGTACCAATTATCTCTATTAGATGTTTTTTTAACTGATGATTTTTTTCCTAAAGGGTTCTCCAAGGACATCTACACCATTTGGATCAGGGCGTGGTAGAGAAAAAAGAATGTCTAATGAGTTGGAAAGTTATTTTAAGCCTTCAATGCTTGAAGACCCTTGGGCTGGCCTAGAACCAGTATCTGTAGTGGATATAAGCCAACAGTACAGCAATACGCAAACATTCACAGGCAAAAAAGGAAGATACTTTTCTTAACTTTTCTGAAATTCAACCGGAAGCTTCATGTGTCAGGAACATCTTGGACAGAACTTTACACAACTTGTGTAAATGAGTTGAACCCAAAGATGCCTGTGCTACATGGTAGCACACACCTTCAATGCCAGCACTGGGAGGCAGGCGGATCTGAGTGTGAGGCAAGCCTGGTCTACAGTGTGTTTCAGGACAGCCAGGGCTACACAGAGAAACCCTGTCTCAAAAAAAGAAAGAAGATGCCTGTGATCAAGGGATCACAACAATTTAATCTTTCTCCCATTTTACAAAAGAAACCAATGGTAAGATTTGTTTTCCAAAATGAGCTCAAGTCCCATATACTCTTGCAGAATTCTGCCACTTCCCTGTCAAGAGGATGTGTTGTTTTGAACTTTATCAAACATTTCTTACTGTCCTGATTAAAGGAGTATGATGAAGTTTATTTTTATTATGAGTAAAATATTTCATCCAAACTGTTACACTTGCATATGGAAATGTTCAGAATTCAGATGTTTTGACAAGTAAAGGAGATGGTAGTGTTTGTTTAATGGCTGTCTTTTTTTTTTTTTTTTGTCCCCTGTTTTATAACTAGTCTTTGGGTGAATCACATGAAAGGAAAACTAAGAGTATGGATATAACAAAGGAAAAGCTGCCATTTTAGGCAATAAGCAAATGGTAAGGCTATTTGCCTCATCTAAGAATATCCAAATCTAATATTAACTATGGTTGATTTTGGGTGAATCAGGTTCTCTATTTCCACCATGCTGAACAATGATGAGTTTGAACATGCATCTCAAATTTTCAGAATTTGTGTGATTTCAAGGACAGAGAAGTTAGTCCGTGTGTACTTCTCATATACTAACATTACATTTCACATTAAAGGAATGTGACTTAATTCAGACAAATGTAAGTCTGTAGTCCCAGGACTCAGAATGCTAAGGCAGGAGAATTCCAAGTTTAAGTTAGGCTATAAGCAAGACCTCCTATTCTTGCTCTCCAACCCTCATCCCCTCCACCCCCAGGTATTTTACAGGTTATGTTTTATATTTTCCCAGAATTTCTTTCACTCTTGAAACTTTTCAGGAATTTTTGCCAGTCCGTTAGATAATCTGTAAATTTTCAATAATTATTTTTCTGGCCTCCTTAGTCTCCAGCCATGACTTAAACCACAAGTGCTTTCATTTTTACCATGAACTTCCTAATATCTTTTTCTTCTTTATCCAATATTTACTACCTATCCCAAGATTTGTCATTTTCTAACCCATAGTGAAAACACTGCCAGTCAACTTATGTAAATGGATCTCTATTCCCAGTGTTATAAAATATTATTTTACTTTGACAAAATATCCTATACAATTAGTAGAACCTGCACATTAAAATAGGAGTAGCTGAGCATGGTGGCACACGCCTTTAGTCCCAAAACTCTTCCGGGATCTCTGTGGATTTCTGTGAGTTAGAGGCCAGTCTGGTCTACATAGCAAGTTCTAGTTCCAGGCAGCCAAGGCTGCATAGTAAGACCCTGTTTCAAGATAAAATAAAGTAAAATAAAAAGGAAAGAAAGAAAATGAAAAATCTAGGAAATAAGACTAAATTGTGTACAAAATGTAGTCTAGAACTTTGTGTATTTAACCATAAAATCAGACGTCTTTATTCTGTTCTAATGCATTAAAAAGCATAAAGATTATGGACAGTGCTTTGTAAGGACTTTTGGATATTTATTTATTTATTTATGGTTTTTTTTTGAGACAGGGTTTCTCTGTGGCTTTGGAGCCTGTCCTGAAACTAGCTCTTGTAGAAGATAGACTGGCGGGCTGGAGAGATGGCTTAGAGGTTAAGAGCACTGGCTGCTCTTCCAAAGGTCCTGAGTTCAATTCCCAGCAACCACATGGTGGCTCACAACCATCTGTAATGAGATCTGGTGCCCTCTTCTAATGTGCAGGCAGAACACTGTATACATAATAAATAAATTTAAAAAAAAAAAGAAGATAGGCTGGCCTCGAACTCACAGAGATCCTCCTGTCTCTGCCTCCTGAGTGCCAGTATTAAAGGCGTGCGCCACCACTGCCCGGCTCAAAATTAATATATTTTTAAGTTTTTAAATTTATTTTAAGTTTTTGGTTTTATTACTTGGAAAATTATTAAAGCTATTGGAAATAGATTGTTAAACTTAACTATGTAGCCAAGAATGATCTTGAACTCCTACTGATCCTGCTTCTCCCTCCTAAGTGCCGGGATTGTGGGCATGTGTAGCTCTGCCTGCATGATCTGGTGTCTGTGAAGCAGATTTGTGGTAGGGTGTCAAGATAAAACCTGGAGTCCTACTTCCTTTCACTGAGATTGAATTACATGGGTAGGAAGGGAAATACAAGTTTAGAATAAATATTGCAGTCTTCTACCTATTATAAAAGAGCTTAAGAATTTTAAGGAATGGTGGTAAAAGTAAGAGAAATGAACTAATTCTTAAAGTGATAAAAATTTGAGACAAGATCTCACCATGTAGCTCTTGCTATCCTGGAACTCACTGTGTAGACCAGGCTGGCCTCAGACTCACAGAGATCTGCCTGTCTATGCCTCCAAAGTGTTGGGATTAAAGGCATGTACCATATATATCTTTTTAAAAATTACTCTAAGGGGTATGGGACCAAAATTTTTGGGGATCTCAAATCAGCTGAGGAGGGAAGGAAGGGAGTATAGTAAACTCAACTCAAGAAGAGTGAAAGAAAAGGATGAAAAATAGTAAATCTTAAAACTGGGCATGGAAATCCAAGCTTTAAATCAAGAGGCATAGGCAGAACAACCTCCAAATTCAAAGACTGCCTGGGTTACACATGATCCAATTGTTTCAGTTACCAAGGTAAATCTAAGTGAAGTAATTTTGCTTTAACAAAAGATCATAAACTAGGATTAGAAAAATGGACCCTATTGGCTCTGGGGGAAAAACACATCTAAAGTAGTTTATTTTTGAGAGATTCAGGGACAAGGGGATGTGAGTCAGCTGATAGAGTGCTTTCCAAGCCCTAAATTGGTCCCCAGCACATAATACCATTCATGGACGTATCCTCCTTTAATCCCAATGCCTGGGAAATGGGAGGCACGAGAATTAGGAGGTCAAGGTCCTCAGCTTCACAGCTTGGATCCAGCATGGGTTTCATAAGTGAAAAACAAAAAGAAATAGAAAGTGTTAACATCACAGTGGAGACTTTAGCACATCTCCACAAAAACTGCTCTATCGAGAGATAAAGAATTTCTCAGTGTATATGAGACATTTTACACAAAATGAAGAACACACATAATGTACACATGTCTTTGCAAGTATATACTTTATGTAATTTAGTTTGAAATGAATTTTAAAATCAGTACAAATTTAAAAGTTGATACACAGATTATATTTTCTCACCAAAATATTAATAAATTTCAAAATAAAGTACTCCCTTGCCAAGAAATATAAGTCCATGAAATAAGAATTTCTGTAGAGAATTCCTATAAAAGTAATACCAATAAAGATTGTGAATTGATAATTGTAAATTCTCCATCCACAAAAGAGTAGGCTTCCAGGCTATTAATTGTATTGTAATTTCTGTATTATATGAACCTTTGGTGGGGAAGTATTCAATTTCTCTCTCTTTTTTTTTTCTTGGTTTTTCAAGACAGGGTTTCTCTAACAGTCCTGGCTGTCCTGGAACTCACTCTGTAGACCAGGCTGGCCTCGAGCTCACAGAGATATGCCTGCCTCTGCCTCCCAAGTACTGGGATTAAAGGCATGTCCCACTATTGCCTGGTTTATTCAATATATCTTAAACTTTTATTAATTTATTTCAAATTTTCAAAAAATAGAAATTGTAGATTGCTTCATTTGTAGACATTGCTATCAAAATCCTAAACAAGATTTACCAGTGCCAGCTACAGTAACTCTGAACTTTACCGTGGGATTAAGTCCCAGCCTGCAAAAGAAAAGTTAATAAAAATGAACTAATAGTGCTTATTTCACTCACTTTTATGTGGCAGTGATGGCTCAACCGTTCAGAGTATTTTGGTATCATGCACCTTATTACCCAGTTAAAGAACAGGATCTGTATTAATAGGCAAATAAATTGAAGTAAAAACAGTCTTAAATCTGGATACACAGATGTTTTAGAGAAGTGAGATGGGATCACATCTACAAGAGTGAAAAGGAAAAGCTGAAACTAACTGTGGGCCCATGAGAGGAAAACTTGAACTATAACTCTGTCCAAAACCAGTTTTGTAGTTACAGTATGTAACATGAGGGCTGGCTTGTTGGGGTTTCTGTCCCGCCCAGTACCCAACAGCCAGCAAGCCCCAAAGAAAATCACACACAGGACTTCATAAGATTATAAAACTGATTGGCGCATTAGCTCTGGCTTCTTGTTAACTAATTCTTACATCTTACAGTAACCCATAATTCTTGTCTGTGTTAGCCATATGACTTGGTACCTTTTTCAGCTGTCAGCTCACATGTTGCTTCTTCGGTGATCTGGGCAGGAATGGCAGAGGGAGTTTCCTGCTTCCCAGAATATTCCTGTTCTCATTGCCCCACCTCTACTTCCTGTCTGGTTGACCCACCTATACTTCCTGCCTGACCAATCAGCATTTTATTAAAATACATGATTGACAGAATACAGATAATTCTCCCGCACCACTTCCCCAAATCAAAAACAGAAAAATATCCATAGTCCATTTTTTGGGAATGTGAGCGTAGTATTCCAGGCTACTTCCTGCTGGTAGGGAGTGCTGATAATCTTATGTGGACCTAAAGAAAATTATCATCAAGTCCTGTCTGGAGTATCCTGTGAGTCTTGATCACCTCAGGCAGCAATCCTGAATCTGTTTTGGATGTAGAACTCTGATATCCAGGCCATCTGTTCCTACCAGAGATTTCTCAGGTAGTCTTCCTTAATTGAATCTGATTTTTCTTAATTCAGAATGAATCCACAGCCTTTAATTTCCTGTGGAAACAAAAGCAAAATCTCATTTCCCATGAATCCACAGCCTTTCATTTCCTGTGGAAAAAAACAAAGTCTCCTCTCCAAAGTAACATACCTTTTGACTTCAATTTTGAAGCCAAGGTATTTTCAAAATACCCATCTTGGGTTAGTTCAGCAGCATTTATAAACAAAAGTCTTTTAGCAGCTGTTACTACTTCCTCAGCATTCAAACAATTCAAAGAGAGCATAATAGCATACAGTATCAAGATTTTCTGTGTATTTTCCATCTTTATGCGGCTTTATTTTAACCTCTATTTCTTTTATTTTCACTTTTACTTTTTTTTACTTATACAGGTTATCTGTATATCTTTGTCCTGGAATAACTCTGTAGACCAGACTGTCCTTGAACTCACAGAGATCCCTCTGTCTCTGCCTCCCCAGTGCTGGGATTAAAGGCATGTGCCACCACACCTTAAACTCACGGAGGTCAATCTACCTCTATCTTCCAGGCATTGGGATTAAAGGTGTGTCCCACCACACCCAACTACTCTCTTTCTTTCTTTTTAACTTTTAGCCTGCATATATTTTTAACACACTGTAAACCATTTAGAGGTTTTCTTCGTTTTTGAACCTCTCTTTACTGTATCTCTCTCTCTTTTTCTGACCACATGAGTCTAAAAACGTGGCTTTGACAGCTGGATCCAGCCCATTCCTTAGCTTTCCAGCCTCATGGCAGAGGTACTGCTGGAGCCATTTTTATTGCCACAACTCTGGTGTTTCAAGGTCCCTGCTAGCAAGCAAGCTGCAGCATTCTGCTCACAGACCACACTCAGTCAGACTGCCTGCCCCAACAAGCTGGCCCTCATGTTACAACAGTACTCCTGTGTACCAGTTGGGGAAAATATAATAGATAAAATGCTCCACTCTGTAGCAAGTTGTAATCTTGGTGCAGTGGAGGAAAAGTACAAGGTGTATTTGAAGGCCATTTTTAAAAGTATGACTAAATGGAGAAGTAGAGACTGAAAATTCATTTTCATAGGTTCTATTTCAGTAACAATCTCAAAATCATTTTTAGATTTTACAAAGTGTGTGTGTGTGTGTGTGTGTGTGTGTGTGTGTGTGTGTGTGTGTAAAATCAGGCTCCACCAGACCTTGCTCTTCTATATAAGGGAACTTGAAAAATGAGCAAGTGAATAAAATATAACTGAAGACCTCACAAATGAAGACACATGTAACATTCTATTCCATAGCCCTGCAAATCAGCAGAGGTAAAGCAGATAGTGACAATAAGCCATCTATCCCTTGCATATGAAAAATAAAAGTATATCTCTAATTCATTAAAAGCTAAGTTAAATTCCATGTAGAACAAAGACAAATAAAAAAGGACAAGAAACTTAAATGTTTAAAATTTAGGCAGTGTGTGTTATAACCTTATATTAGGAAATTTTTTCTTATACCAGACTTTTTAAGCTATAAAAGATTGATAAAATTGTCTTAGGTTTAAAAAGTTTTGTACGACAAATGGCGCTGTGAAGTTAAAGGTAATACATTTACAGTAAACTTAACTCAGAAATCATTTACAAACCCTAATAAGATTTGAGTGCTTTACAGGTCTATATTCCCACAGGTTGAGCCATGAAGATGAGTTCAAGATCAACCAAGGCTACACAGCAAGATCCTGCATTAAAAAAAGAAAAAAGAAAAAAATACCCTTATGTGCCAAGGACACTTAAAAAGGAAAAAAATAAATGAAAACTAAGCATTATGAGGGGCTGAGAGATGTCTCAGTGGTTAAGAGCACTTGCTGCTCTTGTAAAGGACCCAGGTTTAGTTCCCTGCCCAACCACATGTAAATCCAGTTCTAGGTGATCAGATGCCCTCTTCTGGTCTCATTAGACAGTGCATTCACATAGTGCACATAACATTCAGACAAAACACTCATGCATAAAATAAAATATTTCTAAAAAGCATATGAAATTAGAGCTACAATGAGTTAGTCATATCACATAAATTTATACAATTTAAAACAATATATAGATGCTAAAAGAACATTAGGTTTATATAGTGCCCTTGAAGGTGCCCAGTACTATAGACCCCAGCAAATCTACATGTAGTGGTTATGGGATGGGCTTATAACTACAACTCATGTCATTATGTCATTCATACTTTTCTAAATTTGGAACTGAAAATACTAGCCATAAAATATTTGCAATCTCAGCAAAATATTTTTCTAATATTTTACATTCACATACATAGTTTTGAAGTACAGTATATTCAATATTTACAGACTATGTATACAGATTCGATGAAGGCAATTGGCAGATTCATCACTTAGAACATTTATCATTTGTTTTTATTTATTTGTTTGTACGTATTTTGATACATGCCATTATTAAAAGCCATAGTTACCCTACTGTGCTTTTATAGTACACAGAAGCCACTCTTGCAGTCCAGCTGCACGCTGTTCCTGTTAGCTCTCTCCAAGTCATCCTCAGCCATGAGTGCCGGTTTTAAAATCCAGCATCCCAATGAGAATGTAGTATATGTATTTTCCTTATTTCATTGAGTAATGTTACTCAAAAGACTGGGTGGTGGTGATGCACACTTTTAATCTGTGTACCTGGGAGAGAGACAGGTGGATCTCTTTAAGTTTGAGGCCAGCCTGGTCTGCACAGTTCTAGGATAGCTAGAGCCACATTGTGAGACCCTGTCTCAAAAAAACAAAAGCCCACCAGGCTTATTTATTTTGCTAGAATGACAGGATTTCATGGCTTTTATGATGTGTTAGTGTGTATGTATCATACTTTCTTTAGCCATTCATCATTTGGTGGAAACCTATACCAGTTTCATATTTTTACTAGCAAGTTGCTTTTCATATGGATAAATGAATTCTAAATGCTAAAATGCACTACTTTTTATTTTGAGGGTTTTACACATGATATGGTGCAAATGTTGAGGTCAGAGGACATTTTATGGGCCTTAGGTCATCTGACTAGGAGGCAGCCATTTTTATCTGCTCAGCCACCTTATTGGCCCTGTTGACTCTGAAGTTTAATTGTGAAAGCAAAAGACCTAGAATAGCCAGTTCAACAGAGCATGAATCCATAATGGAGGCTAACAGAATATGAGGAACTGGAGAGATGGCTCAGCAGTTAGGAGCATTTTCTGCTCTTGCAAAGGATGAGGTTTTTGTTCCCAGCATCTATATGGTAACCCATGACTGCCTGTAATTTTAAGGTAGTGGTTCTCAACATTGCTAATGCTGAGACCCTTTAATACAGTTTCTCATGTTATGGTGACCCTCGACCATGAAATTATTTCATTGCTACTTCATAAATGTAACTTTGCTACTTTTTTTGGTTTTGGTTTTTTTCAAGGTGGTTTCACTGTGTAGCTGTGGCTATCCCGGAACTAACTCTGTAAACCAGTCTGGTCTCGAACTCAGAGGTATCAGCCTCCATGAGTGCTGAGATTAAAGGCATGAGTCCCCACCACCCTACTTGCTATTGTTACGAACTATAATGTAAATTATTTGATATACAGAATATCTGATGTGCAACCCCTATGAATGCCCCAAGGAGTCATGTCCCAAAGGTTGAGAAACGATGCTGTAGGGGATCATACACTCATGCAGGCATAGATACATGAAATGAGACAAGTCTTTTTAAAAGAAAAGAAAATCAGAGATCTTAAACATTCTTCCCAAAGTTCTGCTTATTTGTCCAGCTTGTGCCTGGTGCCAACAGATTGGTGCTGTTCTCAAACTTGTTCAGAGAAACTTCTTATTGCAGAGTTGTGGTGTTGTAGAGATTCATTAACTGTTCAAAATACTGAGAATAAGGGGCTGTGACTTATCAGCTATAGATGGAACATCTGTATCAATCAAGCCCCCAAGGCTCAGGAACACTGAGGGAGATGGTTCAGAACATGTGTAAAAGCCAGAAGAAAGGAAGGAGTGCTGTTTAAGACAGGCCTCTGGGTATGGCATAGCTGTTACTTGCATGAACTCATCACAGGTGTGGGTACCAGCACAAAATCAAGAGTTTAAAATTCCAACATTGGAGCTGGAGAGAAGGCTCACTGGTTGAGCTTTTCCATTATAATTCCAATCCCATGGGACCTGAAGCCCTCTGCTGATCGCCACCAGCACTGCGTGCACATTACATACATACAGGCAAAACCCCCATGCATTTAAAATTCCAGATGGAGGGAGGGGCTCTTGATGCTTCACCCTTCGCTGAAGGCAGGTGATGACTGCTGAGGATATGAAAATTTATGGTAGTGGAATCATAGATAATGATAATGGAGGATCCATGTTTATTGTTTAACCATTATCCAAACTCATGGAATGTTAACAACACGAAGCATTGAAAAGTCACTTTTCTTTGAGGGGAGGGCTTGGTATGTTTTCCAGGCCTCAGGGAAAGACTTCAGACAAATGTGTATAACTGGATTTGGTGACATTAAAAATTTAGAAAACAACTTTTAATAAGACATGGAAGTGAGATAAGAGATGTTGGGGGAATGAGTAGGGGATGGATATGACCAAGATACATTGCATAACATGTATGAGATTGTCAAAAATAAGTTTTTCTCTTTTTAATCTACTTTATGGTATCGTTTAACAAAATCAGAAAAAAGGAAAGAAAATTTGGTTGATATTTGGCTTCGTGTTGACTTTAAGACAAAATACCAAAAGCCTGAATCATAAAAGAATTTGAAGTTGAACCTCACAAAAATAGGTATTCTGCTCTGTAAAAGATGCTTTAAAAAATTAGGACAGGGCTGGAGAGATGGCTCAGAGGTTAAGAGCATTGTCTGCTCTTCCACAGGTCCTGAGTTCAATTCCCAGCAACCACATGGTGGCTCACAACCACTATAATGAGATCTGGTGCCCTCTTCTGGCCTGCAGGGATATACCTTATGACAGAACACTGTATGGATAATAAATAAATAAATAAATCTTTAAAAAAAATTAGGACATTGAGGGATAGTGGCACATAGCTTTAATCCCAGTACTTGAAAGGCAGAAGCTGGAGGATGATCTTTGTGAGTTTGAGGACAATCTGGTCTACATATCAAGGTCCAGGACAACCAGGGTTACATAGAAGTTGATCCAACCATCCCCAAATAAGAAAGAAAATGGAAAGTCAAGACAGAGACTGGAAGAAAACAGTTTCAAAACAGCAGTGTAACATTATATGCCCATTAAAATGTCAAAAAGAGAAGAGATGCTGACAACAAATGCTGCCTACATTGTGGTGGTGCAGTGTCAGCTGAAGCCAGAAGAGGCCACTGGATACATGGAACTAGAGTTAAGAGCCAAGTGGGCACTGGGAATTGGTTCCACCTATAAAAGCAGCTCATGCTCTTAATTGCTAAGCCATCTCTCGAGCTACATGTTTGCTATTTTGACTATGGAAATTTGTGTTCCTAATAAACAGTTTAGAAATGTGGGTCAGCAAGATGGCTTAATGGATGAAGTATTTGTCACCAACCTTGCTGATCTGAGTTCCATCCCTAGAACGCATGGACAGAAGGAGAGAACTGACTCTGGCAAGACCTCCACAGCTGCACTGTGGCACGTTTGTGCTTGTGGGCACTCATATACAAATGCTAAGTGGGAAATGAAAGAAATGAGATCTTGTGACCCAATTCAATTCAGATTAGATAATTCTAAAGATTTTATATGCATAGTTTCACACTCTGGAAATTTGTATACTAGTCAGAATTCCTTCAGGTTGTGAAATTCAGAAATACAACTTAGTTTTTCTTTTTTTTATTGATTTTTTTAATATTTATTTATTATGTATAGAATATTCTGTCTGTGTGTATGCCTGCAGGCCAGAAGAGGGCACCAGACCCCATTACAGATGGTTGTGAGCCACCATGTGGTTGCTGGAAATTGAACTCAGGACCTTTGGAAGAGCAGGCAATGCTCTTAACCTCTGAGCCATCTCTCTAGCCCCCCAACTTAGTTTTTCTTAAACACCAATATCCACTTTAAGACCAGAGCCTGGCTACATGGAGGAGCTTGGAGGATGGCATCAACTTTTTGTTCCTCTTTTGGTGGTGGTTCTATGCTCTCATGCAGTGTTCTTGTTTTCCAGTAGACTCTTTTCTACTGAACACAGTAAAACTGATAAAACTTCCCTCTTCCTAATGGAGAGAGTCCAAATTCTGTAGCAGTTTTGCAAGGGTCTTGGAATTGCCTCTTGCTGACTCTGCCATATGTGTATTCCCTAGTCTGTAACTGACAAAATGTGATATTGCTCAGTAGGTCAAACCTAGGTCCTGTTGCCGCTGCACCCCAGAGACTTAAGTATAGTGAGCTCTATAGTTTTCCAGGAGAAAGCTGAGGAGAAATAGTACTAGAGATGAAAAGCAATCCCATAGGTATCTTAATGCATACTCTCTACTGTGTAACAGCTGCAGAGAAGCTGCAAAGATAGTACAGAGCTAGGAGTTGAAAGCCAGGGTACAAAACAGATTCAACTATAGACTATTAGATTTATTGATGGCGCAGTAGGTATAAAGGCTTACGGCACAAACCTGACAACCTGAGTTTAAGCCCCGTAACCATCAAAGGTTGAAGGAAAGAACCAACTCTACAAACTTTGTCTACAAAGTCCTCTGACCTTGACATTTGCGCTGTGGCCATACTTCTTATTTTCTCCTCTCTTCCTCTCCTTCCCCTGTCTCACACACAAACGATAGTGAAGTTTTATAATCCTTTTCTGTCCCATGGCCCATTCTAAAATTTTACTTAACATTGAGCACCCACAAGCTTTTAAGAGTCATGCTTAGTAAGATACCTTAGGGAGACAAATTGAAGTCCAAAAACTGCTGTATGGTGTGTTTTTCCTTTTCAGGTTTAAATATACAGCTCATCATGGCCCATTATCATTATACATCTAACAATTCCTCTAACATCAGTTTATAATGATAGGAAGAGAAGAATCATTAAATTTGATTGGGGAAAAAACCTTCCATTCGGATAGTGGGAGAAAAATGAAAGGATAATACTCACTGATCGAAGTGCCTATGTGTGCTTTCCCATATCAAAAGGATTTCCTAGTGGGAAAAAGAATTTTTCTGACCAGCTAGTCTGGTTCTATCAGAGAGAACTCCCTTTGTCTATATGTTTGTCATATGGCTAGATCTGAGATGGGACTTTTATTCTTGTTTTTCTTCTAGATGACTGTATCCTTGGCAACCTACATCTTGTTCTTACAAAGTATATTGGATGTCTTTGATTGTTATACAATTTTATTATGGTTCTATAATAATTCAATATCCAAGGACTGGTTTCCCACCTAGTGCTTCCCTTTTAATATACACAGGTTGGATTGCTATTTGCTCATTAAATAACAAAGTAGGTGTGTCAGGTACAGGTTTTTGTTTGTTTTTTGGTTTTGTTTTGGTTTTTCAAGACAGGGTTTCTCTGTCCTGGAACTTGTCCTGGAACTCACTCTGTAGACCACGTTGGCTTTGAACTCACAGAAATCCACCTGTCTCTGCCTCCCAAGTACTGGGATTAAAGGCATGCACCACCACTGCCTGGTGCCAGGTACAGTTCTTGATGCTGGAGACAAAATGAAAAACTCCTTGTAGAACTTCCAATTTTCATTGAGTTGGACTTCCAGCTGCCAGAATTGTGAGAAAATAATCTGGTGTTAAGTCATTCAAGTTATGTTATTTCTATTTAGCAATCCTAACAACAAATTTGAAAGTGTGCATATTTTAGAATTGATGAAATACTGTATTACAGTGATTGGGCAACTTAGGATACAGGAGATTAGTGATTGTGAGGAGAAATTGGTATATTTAAGCATTTCTCTAGCAATGATCAAATAAATGCAGGCTCAAAAACAGTATTTGGAGGTTCTGAATTTAAGCAGAATTTTAGCTTTGTCTGGAGAATACAGGGAAGCAAGATGTAACAAGCTGCTGAAAGTACTTGGGAAGTGGAATCATGAAAAAGCAATGGAGTCTGACTGTTTCCAGAATCTTCAGGGTAAAGCCTGAGTTCCAGAAATTTCAGCCTGTCCCAAATATGCCACTTACAAAGATGCATTCTGGTAACGAGTGATTTTTTCATTGCAAACATTAGAAGGAGAATAAAGGGATCTAATGATAACTCTGGTCTTTCTTCTGGATATTAACATGAGCTTTTGGGTTAAACAGGAAAGATAAAAAGAGCAAGACATGTATATAGTTATGGCAGGCATGGTTTAGGTATGGTCTCCATGATCCATCTCAGTTCTGGTCTACAAGATGGGGGAAAGAAGTCCTTATTGCCTGAAGGGACAGGATTCTTCTCTAGATATCATTACTCATGGGAAATTTCCTCATCTGGGGTAAGGAAATCCTCTGTGCTGCTATTAGCTACCTTGTGGACCCAAGAGAAGAGTCAATGCTTTTCAGGGAAACACGCACACATAAAACACAACTTCTTGTGCTTATATCAAGAGTATTAAAGGAAATTTACTGAAAACCTATGAGGAAATTTTTCAACTCATTTGAAATTAAGATTAATATTAATGTAAAACCTGGTATGAAGGACATGAAAGACATGAGCATTCTAACTTGTCTATGCATGCAAAAGAAGATATACAACGGAAGACATACACTTAGAATACTACATTTCTCCACTGCTGAAAGTGCAAACTGGCACAGCCACTTTGGATCCTAGTATGGCGAATTTTTAGAAAATTAGGCAACAAACTACCTTAAAACTCAGACACAAAAGATGCTTAACCATACCATAAAGACATGTGCTCAACTATGTTCACAGAAGAATTAGTTTGTCATAGACAGAATCTGAAAACAACCCGAAATGCACCTCTTCTACACATATGATGAGAGACATTATGCTTTACAATAGCCATAAATACCATAAAATATCTTGGAGTAACTCTAACCACACAAAAGGAAAAACCTGTATGATAAGAACTTTAAATCTTTTAAGAAAGAAATTTAAGACATCAGAAAATGGAAAGATCTCTTATTCTCTTGGGGAAGCAGAACCAACATAACAAAAATGACAATCTTACTGAAATCATCTTACAGATTTAATGCAAATGGTCATTAAAATTATAGCAAAATTCTTCACAGACCTCGAAAGAACAATTCTCAGCTTTATAAGAAAAGATAAAAACTCAGGATAGCCTAAACAATCATAAAATTCTGTACGATCAAGGAACTTCTGAATGTATCACAAACTTTGACTTTAAAACTTCCCTCAGACCCGCAGTACTGAAAACTATATCAATCCATATACCTACAAGCTAAAGATTTTGACAAAGAAGCAAAAATTGCGAAATGGAAAAGAAGCATATTTAACCTGCTTGTTTACTTTTCATTGTCCTGAAACTATTTTTTTAAGGCTAGCTTTTATAAAAACCTGCCTTTCAGCTTGTAGTTGATGCTGTACTGCACGGCACAGGGTAGGACATAGGCTCTCACAAGCTCTGGCAGGCGTAACTGCACCACATTTTAACTATCTTTTTCATCTTAACTTGTAATCATAAAATTAAGAAAATTCCTGAATCCTCTTCGCTGCTTTATTGACTGTATGGTATTAAGTTTATTTTTTAAACTTACTCTGTCTCCTGCTTGCCTTTCACCTGCAGGTGGGTTAGATTTAGCTGGCTACTGCACGCACGTTGGTGCCTCAATCTCAGCGGTAACCTAGGTGATTTCTTCACTTTTTCTACCCATTTAGCAAACAATAAAGGTTGTATCTCCGCGTCTATCACGCTTACAGATTTAAATATCTCTGCCATTGTTTTTGCTCCACTCTAACTCCCTTTAGCTACCAACATATATAACTGAATACTTTTTTCTTGTCCCATATATATTATATATACACCTTATTATATACAATTTTTTACTCCCGATTTAAATTTTGTCCTGCTTCTTTAAATTTTGATCTCTATTTTTGAGCACTCAGTACTCACATATCCACCTGTGGTGAAATTTTTTCTCATTGTTTCCTCACATTCTCCTTCGTACTTTCGTTTTTTGTGTGTTGGGGGGGTTGTGGATCAGCCCCACATTGGGCGCCATTATGTCAAGGTCCAGTGCTAGCCCCAACCATAAATTATTTCTCTGGACCAACATAAACTTTCTCTCTGAACCTGCGTTCAGAGAATAAAGACACAACTGCACAGGAATAAAGACGCAACTCACATGGCTTTATCAGGAGATAGATTCTCCGTGATCTCTCATGAAATCCTGAGTTCACATGTTGAAAATTCCCTTACTTTATTCTCCAAACAGCCTTATATATCAATAATAAACTGAGGGGGAAATTCATTAGCATTCAGTTTCCTAGGTGACCAGGTAAATGGCTTTCAGTCATGTCCACATCTACCTATGTCTCCTCTCACATCTTCCTGGTCTGTATGCTAGCTCAGTCACACAGGCTTAAATTAACATCTCTATTTAGGCATCCTCCAAATTATAAAGGAGCAAAACAACATCCTGACCTTTTGTTAGGGTAGCAACAAGGGTACATGATTACCTCAGGCCTTACTACTATGGCCTTCATGCCTGGCTGTCACACCATGTAAAAATATGGGCCTACAGACATACTCTTAGAATAAGTAAAGCTAAGATTCGAAAGACCATCTATTTGATGGTTAGAAGGGACCTGCAGAGTTTTGCACCAGCTCCTCTATATGCATAGTATGGCTTCCAGCCTAGTGTTTTTATGGGATTCCTGACTGCAATGATAGTTTTTGTTATATCTTAATATAAATTGCTTTTTTGAGGCAGGGTTTCTCTGTAGTTTTGGAGCCTGTCCTAGAACTAGCTCTTGTAAACCAGGTTGGCCTCAAACTCACAGTGATCTGCCTGTCTCTGCCTCCCGGGTGCTGGGATTAAAGGTGTGATCCACCACTGCCAGACAATATTTCATTATCTCTTAGAGACCTGTTCTTTTTTAATGAGACAGGAAGGAAGTAGATCCAGATGGAACTGAGGGGAGGGGAAACTATAAATAGGATATATATCATGTGAGAAAAGAGTATTTTCAATAAAATAAAATATCGCCAAAAAAAACTACAAACAGACTACAATTTAAAAAGATATTTTGTTTTTGTGGTATGGATGTTTAGCCTGCATGCATGTCTGTGCATCAAGTTTGTGTCTGGTACCCTTGGAGGCCAGAATTTCTGAGATACCCTGGAACCAGAGTTTGACGGTTGTGAGCTACTGTGCTGGTGGGGACCAAACCTGACTGCTGTAGGAGCAGTCAATGCTCTTAACTGGTGAATGATATCTAGACAACCTCCTAATAGATTTCTGAAAAGACTAGAAAAAGGGTGACTGGGTGAGAAAATAGAAAATGACAGTGAGCCTGAATGTTGGGGAATGGGCATCTGGGTATGACTGAAGGGCATTATCTTGGTTGGGTTCACTCAAGTGGGAAGACTTTCCCCCTTGGGTGGCACCATTTCCTGTGCAGGAATCCTCAATGGTGTTAAAGAGGGAAAGTGACCTATAGACATGAGCATCCATTGCTCTCTTCTTCCCATGGGTGCATGTTACCAGCTCTTTTGAGCCCCTGCTGCTTTGACTTCCCTGCTATGATGGACTACACCTTAAACTGTAAGCTCCAATGAATCTTTCATTAAAATTGTTTTTGCCACATTCTTTATCTCAGCAACAGGAATTATAACTAAGACATATTTGTATTTTTTAGTTTGTAAATAACAGATGTATCAATACAGGAATGCTCAGTCAAAATGCATTGTTTCTTAGTATCTTATTTTTTTGCCCTACTACAGTACATAATTAGTTTTTACCCACTATGAACAGTAAATTATACTATGGGTCTCTAACCTGGTAGAGCAACTCTATTTAAAATTAATTTGTGTGTATGTCTGTGGGGACATGCCACAGTACATGTGTGGAGGTCAAAGGAAAGCATGTAGAAGTTGGCACTCTCTTCTGTGACTCCAGAGATGGAACTGAAGTTATCAGACATCCTGACAAATGTTTTTATCCTCAGAGCCACCTACTAGTCACATAATCTCAGCCACTCATGGTTCTACATTCTTTAGCATGATTCTTAAAACTTGTTAAAGTCTCCTGTAATTCAGACTCTGACCTCTATGTCTTAGTCCTGTCTAGCATTAAACACCTTTCTTTCTTTCCTCTTGCCACCTTTCTTCCTTGTGTAACAGATTTCTTACAAAACGTTGGTCATGTTAATAGCAATGACCATTCTTGATCTAAAAACAATGTTATCTAATAGTCCACCCAATCTATATGTAGAGTTGTTCTGGAAATGGCTATATTAAGAACAGAAACATCTTTTTAAAACTGGTTCTAAAAATCATGAACTTTACTACAAAATAAATGATGGTTAAAGTAAAGTAAATGAAACCACAAGTAGGTGGTTAAAGTAAAATGAAGTAGATACATTTTATTTTTCATATAGATCATCAGGCAATTTTTGAATCCCTTATGCCATTCACTCAAGAGAGAGACGTAGGTCAGGAACAGCACTTCATTAGCATTCATGAGGCCAAGTTCAGTTCCCAGCACCAACAAAAAACACATTTCAAAAAGGAAAATATATGGTTAGAAAAATCTTTTAAATTTTTAAATTAGAAACCAACAGAAGCTATCAAAATACAATTTTAAAAAAATTCAGAAAATATTAAAGGGGTTAGAGAGACAAGCTCAGCAGTTCTGAACTCTTATAAAAAAGAGGATCTGAGTTATGTTCCCAACCCTGATTCCAGCTCCAAGGGAGTCCATGCCCTCTTTTAGATACCTGCATCCACACATACATACTCACACACAGATTAGAGAATTAAAAATAAAATATATTTTAAAGCAACAATCACAATTGCCAGACAAAAAGGTGGCGTGGCAAGGCATCATGGCACACACAAATAATCTCAGCACATGAAAGGCTGGAACAGGAAGGTCACCAAGTCTAAGACCATTCTTGCTCGTATACACCTAGTCTCAAAACAACCTGGCAGACAGCACAAGCTAAACAAAAGACTTAATAATTACAGCATACTAAGACAGAATCTAATAGAATTCATATTAAAAATGTAAATATCATGAACATTTATGTGCTGAATAATGAATAAGTATATATGAATATATAAGACAAGAATACAGGGCACCTTGCCAGTGTTTTAGAAAATAACAGATAAAAAAATACAATAATCTTAAACAATAAAGATAAAGTCAAAGAAGTAATCAGATTGCTAACATTAAAATTCCCCCTTTTAAAAGTTGAAGAAAACGATTACTCAACTAACAAAACAGGAAAAATGTGAAATTAAAATACTAAAATCAAATAGTGGGGTAAATTAGAAAGTATATTTGACTAGTGAGAGAATGGAAGTGATTGGGAAAAGGAAGAGAATAAAAGGGAAATATAATCAAGAAAAACAAAATGCTGGGTGACAAGGAGTCCCAACTCACTTGGGACTAAGTGGGTGTCACTGGAGCTCATAGGTTCAAACCTGGGCAACACAACTTACAGACTCCATGTCAAAGTAACAAGAAGGTCTAGGCCTCTCAGACCCCCAAAGAGGAAATTAACACTTTGTTTTAAAAAAGATATTATGTGCATCTGCGTGCTAACTGTTCATTTAAACATACTGCAGAATATATAAATGTTCAGAAAATGAAAATTTCCCAAGATCTATGTTAGAACCAGAACCCTGACCAGATGGAGAATACAAATGAAAAGAAGAAACCTAAAAGAATTTCCTTCAAGGAAAGAGCCAGGATTATCAAATTAGAAATAAAACAATAAAACATCTTATGCTTATTCAATTAACAGTTAATTCTCAAGACATAGTCTAAATAAAACAGCATTCCAGCTTCTTTTACCTACGTGCCACTACATGTTAACACCTGCCTGAGTAAATACAGATACAGAATTTTAAATACTTAGTCAACAGTGCACAGCAATATTAAAATTTTAAACGTATGGGTTAATATTAGAACCTATTAACTGGTGTCCATCACCAGGACAGGGTGGTGTCTTAAAGGAGAAAATCTGTATTAACATAATTGTTTAAAAAAAATTGATCCTGATCCTAATAAATAAGCTTTATGAGTGGAAAAGAATTCATACGTTATGAAGTAGCCCATCACTAATCTATTTGTTTATAAATGAAGGCCAAAACTCTAAAAGTTAAAGACATTTATAAAATCAGAAAGGATAAATCAATCAACTCAAAATTTAATAAAAATACTAGCTAAGCAATATGGCCAAATTTTTATTTTAAATGATTTAACTTTCCTATATAATGATACAAACTTAAATAATTACAATACTGGGTCTGGAGAGATGGCTCAGTGGTCACAAACAAGTACTGCTCTTTCAGAGGACCCATTTCTAGTCTCAGCATTCAAAGCAGGCAGTTCATGACTGAAAGGTCACAATACTCAAGAGTCTCTAAGAAGTAGAATATTGAAAAACAATAAAAATTTGGACCTTTCAAGGGGAACACAACAAAATACTGGCAAGCTACCGGAGGGAAAGTTTGAGTATATTTTCAACTAAAGTGGGTAATGGGTAAAATACTAAGGGACAGAAAGAGAAAACAACAACAACAAAAAATGTAAACGTTAGTTCTACTCTCATTTGTTTTGAATGCAGGGTCTTCTTGTATCCCATGATGGCCTCAGGAATTCACTGGGTTGCTGGATGACTCTGAACTTCTGATCCTCCTGTCTCCACTTCACAAATACTAAGATTACAGTTGTGCAGTACCACATGCATTTTTATGCCAGTGCTAGGGATCAAACTTAGGCTTTGGGCATGCTAGGTCAACACTTACCAAATGAGCTACATCCCTAGCTAGTAAAGTTCTGAATCTCTGTTCTATACCAAATTATCCACACAGGCTGTGCATTTTGCTAAGAAGTGTAAATATAATAAAAACCACAACATGATACAGCTCCATAAAGCACTTTTCTGACATGTGCAGGGTTCTCAATTCAATCCTCACTGAAACAAAACACAAATGCACATATAAACAAGAGTCAAGGATCAGGATGGAACACTACAGGGACCTCAGGATTATACCCAAATCAATCAGACAGAAGACACAAAAAATAGGATAGGACAAACTGGATATCAGAAGCTGTTTGTTGATACTAAGTCTAAGCTCCAGAAAAGGCATAAAACCCAATCCTTGCCTCCCTAAAGTATAGACAAGCCAGAATACCCAAAAAAGTCTGACAGAGCCCTCTCGGTATTCTGTTCCTAAAGACACTACATCTAATTGGAAAGCACTAAGTGTCTCAGGTCCAACAACCCCCTCCCCCCCCAAAAAAAACACAAAAAACAGGGCACACTAAAATCACAAATGGTCTTTTCTAGAGTCTGTTTTGACTATATACAAAAAGAAAACATGGGTTTAAAAAATTGGCCTGAAATTCTTGTGGAAGTTTATTTAGAGACTATGAAACACAACTTTTTTTCCCTTTTAAAAACAAATAGCTTATACATTAGACTTAACTATGAGACATTATAAAACTCTCGCAAAAGAATATAATATCTGGGCTGGGCGGTGGTGGCGCATGCCTTTAATCCCAGCACCCGGGTGGCAGAGACAGGAGGATCTCTGTGAGTTTGAGGCCAGCCTGGTCTACAAGAGCTAGCTAGTTCCAGGGCAGGCTCCAAAGCTAGAGAAACCCTGTCTCAAAAAAACAAAAACAGAATATAATATCTGTACAACAAACTAATGGGGAGGATTGAGGATGATTCATTTTAATAAAGTCAGAACTAGAAAATTCTGATGAGTCAAGACATACAATTTTGTTTCTTCCATCTTCAGCTGATCATGTAATAGCTTATTATTAGTAACTTCTACTAAGAAAATCAACAGGATAAGTCCTTTGGTAAATGACAGTCTTATAGAATGATTTGAATTAATATGATCATTACATGATTTACATGCGAATTGTTTGTAAGCCTGATACTAATCCTGATGTGCAAATAGGAAATACATTTTTAATGACTTGGTCTCAGTTTGTGTGTAGCCTGTAGAAAATGCACAGGAGCCTTTTAATAACTACAAACATGAAATGCATCTGCTACCAATTTAGTTTTCTAAATTATTATTCCTGTTTTTTCTATAGTCAAAGAAAATGGGCTTTTCCCCTGTAACTCTGATTGCCAACTCAATAAGTTGACCAGGCTATCCTCAAACTTCTTGTTTCTGTCTCCCAAGCATTAGGATACAGACATTTGCTACTGCCTGGCAGTACTAAGTTTTTAGTGTGTGTGTGTGTGTGTGTGTGTGTGTGTGTGTGTGTGTGTGTATACGTGTGCTAGGGATTAAACCTGGGCAAGCATTCATAGAATTATATACTAGCCCTTAAAAATTATTAATAATTTAGATAAATTGTTAGTCTAGTCTAAATACTCATCAGGTTATTAAGTTTCTTAGTAAGAAGTTGGTATTGCATAAGCATGGTAGCAGCTACTTGTAATAGTTGGTGGATAGAGGCAGGAGGATCAGGAGCTCAAAGCCAGCCTTAATTAACTACATAGTGAGTTCAAGGCCAGCCAGAGCTAAATGAGGCTGCCACAAAAAAGCAATGAAATAAAAAAATTACTGCAGAATCAGATGTGGTGTGGGTGTAGAGGAACCACACTGACAATACCAGGTATAAAAAATAAGCTCTTTCTAAGCTTTTTCTTCAGCTGTATTATGGTCTATTAGTGGATCAAGTTCAAGCTGAAAATAGCATCCCAAACATGTATGTATTCAACACCTGCATTTAAGTTCCACTGCAAACAACCTGGAGTGAGCGTACAGCAAATTCACCAAAACCTTCGCACACAGGTGCCGTTTCAGTTCAGAAGCATCTAACCCACACTGCAGGTGTTTGCCTCAAATCTCAGCACTTATGAACTAGTCAGAATCAAGTTAAAGATTGTTAACTGAATTTTCTGGCCTTGCTTCCTTACAGAGCCTTATTTCTCCATTCAAATTTCAATATAAAACTTTAATACCCAAATAGTCATGCTATGTTCACTCAAGCATAAACACACCTAGCTTCTCCCTCTATACATTTACAAGAAAGTCTACCAGCTTCATAGATTACATGATTAAATCTCCCCCATGATTATGGATATATCTCAAGAACTGTACTAGAACGTTTAGTCACTACATTTGTATTTGCTAACAGAAGTGGAAACAGTTAAACTGCCACTGTTTCACATTCCATAAAGCAGCTCAGTCAATCAAATCTCTAAAAATACTTTAAAATTTTCCAACAGATAAAGATTGAATCTTGGGACATACTGATGTTTCCATGCAGGAAAAATTCATGTTGAGACATACAAACTTCACAGGAAAATTATGTTTTTCCATAAGTTATTGTTTTTATGTTCATTTTCTTATCTGCATTCTGACTTGTTTCTACCCCAACTTCACAATTAGTTTAGATTTTACTCAAGAATATAGATTATAACCTAAATATTAGTGATTTTCCAGCTCTGTTCTTAATCCAAACTCACTGAACTGAAAAACTGTTTTGCAGAGCTACATTTACACTTGGCTGATTATTTTGCCATGTTATAAGACACACTGTTTCCATGTAACACTACCTGAGCCTGGGATTACCCTGCAATAACTGGCCTCTCAGCACTGCATTATGGTTTAACTGGCCTCCCTTTTTTTCTGCATATATAAGGTACTGTTACACCGTCTTAGAAAGTACAGGTAATTAAAGGGCATAGTTCAAATTTTCTATTTCAAAGTCAACAATTTCCCTGTCTTCCCAGCCACTGTCCCAACATGAATATATGTCTGAAATGTTTAATTAGAAAGACTATCCAAACACAGGTCAATTTTATATAAAATATTTAATTTTTAAAACACAGGCTAGTCATGTCACATAAATAGTTCCACTTTAGGTTAGCTGCTTGTGGCCAGCAGAAGTGTCATGTGTGACGAATAAGAATAATTTAGATACTGTCCCTTATAGTAAAGTCTGAAGTGCTAAGACTCACCATATTGAAATGTCAGAGACTTGAATACTCTATTTTGCTAAATTTCAAAACATTTCTTTACTTCCTCTAATGTTTTATTAGTTAGTACTCAATACTCAAATAAAAGCAAAACCTTTTTTCTTCCATTAATTTTGTTATACCAAAAAAATACCATCAAAAATAACGGTCAAATGAAAACTCATGTTATAGGCATAAAGTGAAAATTACCTTCTTTAAAATACTCTTACTGGTTCCTGAATCATGTTTTGAAATGCAAGGTCACAAATAGATACAGGGCATGAGGTTAAACTGGCTTATCATACAGTTTTCTCTATTTAAGATTCCAATTAAAAAGTTACTAGAACAGTTAAAATTGTCAACTGGCACACTCAACTTCCCAGAGTTTCTAAGTCTACTAGTGGTAAGGGAGACGCTGGTTATTTACCTTTGGTTCCTTTCTAGAAATATAATTTTGTGTTCATGTGTGAATGTAAAGCATAGTGAGACTTGACAACATGACAGTTATTCTTTCTTGGTTGAGTTTAATAGAAGAAAAAACATTAAAACAACCTAGTAGCACTGCTCTAATCTGGCAGAAGTTACAATAAATTTCACAAAATTCTCTGAGTTTTCTTTTTGCTTTACTAAATTAAATCTAGGACATATTTCTACTTAAGTTGACTTTTAAAAATAATGACATAACTTAAGATATGGTGTTTACCACCCTCCTTCTGTGAACTTTAATACATTTATTATGCGAATCATTATTACATACTTGCTTCAAAAATCCTGTCCTCCAAGTAGAAACTGGGTAGCATGGCAGCCAGAAAGAAGAGAGTACTCTAAAATTCAGTCAGCTATTACTTTCAAACACTTAAGTGATATTTTTTTTAGTACTTCCCAGAAGTAACAGAAGGTACTGCGTTCTCCCTTTCTTTTCTCTTATACCCCTACCAAGAGAAGGTAACAGTGAAAGTTAACACAGGCAAAAGACAGGCAGAAAAGGACAGTGTGACAGGCAGAGGGAATGGACTTAACAGAACTGGCCAGGCAACTCCTAAAAACTGAGAGTTTCCTGCCTCTTCAACACAATGCAGACTCCCTTAAAAGACAAGTGGGTGTACAGGCTAACTTCATCCTCAGTCCTTAAGCTTACCAGTTAAGGCACTTACTCAACCCCTCCCACCCTGCCCATAGTTTTCATATAAAACCCACTATTTCATTTGAATGAATTTTGCTGGGTTATGGTAACCTGAAAAACAAAAAAATAATGTTGACCATTTTTTATATAAAACTGTTGCATCAAGAGAAAGGTTGTGTTTTATTTTCTGAAATGAGCACAAAGTACACCTTTCACAATAACACTGAAAGCAGGTGCAAAGACTGACAGTGACCTTTGACTAAAGGTAGCTTTGTAAAAAGAAAATACCAAATAAATCAGTGCCCTTTCTGATTGTTGTAAAACTGGAAGGGTGAGGGAAAGGGTTGGTTGTTACATAAAAGTTGGTCCAAACTTACAAAAAAAAGCACAAGTGTGCATAGTTCAGAAGATCTGCAACAGGGCCATAAAAACATTATGTCCCTAATGTTAGCATCCACTTAAAACTGCAAGAATACAAAATAAAACTGTTAACTAAAATCTGTGACGATGTACAATCAATAGAGCTAGTTTTAAGAACAGCATGAAATTAAGCGAAGGTTTTTTTTTGTTTTTGTTTTTCACTATTGTATGCAAGACCCTTTTCCACATAAAAATAAAGCTGTTGTTGAATTAATATTATTCAAGTCTCTTGGATTGCTGCCTGAAATTGCAGCTAGAAAAGTCTTTCCAGATAAAAATGATGTGCCTGAGGAAAAACAAGATACTCAGTATGGTAACCCTCTGCCTCGACCTCTGCCAGCTGATGTGCTAATGTGTCCTCTGTATCCTTGTGAGTATCCAGGTCCTTGGGCAGGAGAAGTCCAGGTCTGCCCATGCATGAGGCTAGGGCCACCTGGATTTTCCTGTAAGTTACCACCATAGTTATAGTTGTGCATCTTTGCTGGCAAGGGATGAGTACTCTCTGGCCCTGTGGAAGGGTCGTTGCTGTTTGTGAGGACTGCGATAGGACCATGGCTATATTCAAATCTATGGTCCTTGTCTCCACTAAACAACATGGGACCAGCATTGAGGTAAATGTCTCCATATCCAGCTACTGAACTGGGAAATGACTCGGAAAAGGCAGAAGCTTGAGGTGGGCCACCAGTGTGAGATGAAGCAGTACTGTAGTTCTCCAAAGACTGAATATCTGAGTTTCCAATGAAACTACGTGGTTCCAACGGTGCAGCAGCAGAGCTACTTCCTAGACCATCACTGCTAACATACGGAGCGGCAGAGAAAGCAGATCCAAAGTTGTCCTTATAGTCTGAAGTGGGCACATATGTGTCTCCTGTGGGATAATCAATACCACCTTCTCTTTTGGGATCCTCCTGGGGCTGATGCTGAGCAAGCAGCTGTAAGAGGGCTGCCTTCACTCCAGCATGAGGGTCGGTTAGTGAAGAACTAGTGGTGGGTACATGCTGGTTTTCTGTCCGATAATCCAGGTCCTCATCAGTGACTGGTGGTGGTTCAGGAGGTTCAGGAGGTCGTTGATCAGGCGGCAGAATCCGAGGCCGGTCTGGTTCTGGTGTCAACTCCATTATCCTCCTGTCCTGGTGCTGGATGAGGTCATCTTGCCCTAAGTGAAACAAAAGCAAGTGTCAAAAGCTACTATAGAAAATGAAATACTCAAAACGAGTGGTGCCAAGAATGATCAAACATTCAATGTCTAACGAATGTCAAATGCAAAAGGAGGTCTCATAAGTACCCATATTGCCCACCACCACTTAAACAAAAGGTCATTAAAGAAATAGACTATTCAAAGGTACTCTCTATGTTCACATTTAAACCTTGGGGAGTAGGTTACTACTCACAATATTTATCCTTTTGTGTTCAGAACAACAGGTTATTGTAAATATTTCTTAGAAAAAAATACAGTCTTCATAATGAATAATATGATAAATGGACAATTTGCTAACAATATATTCCAGGAAGTAAACTGAGTAGGTCACTATCACCAGTGACCTGAGAATGTCTTTACAAATGTCACCGAACAGTGAACACCTTAGATAGCAACAACTACTGGCCAACCACTCACCAGATCCCGGAGTGCTGGGTTCTGGAGGTGGCCTGAGTTGTAAAGTAGCTTCATGTCCAGATCCATTTTCCCTCTCTTCTAGAATGACATCTTTCTGCTTTGACTGTTGAGCCTTTATTAACTGAGTCAAGAGAACTGCAAATGCACTCTGCACAGCAGCCTGGGCAGCATCAGTTTCCACTTTAGGCTGGATGGTCTGTGAAGGCTGAATTCCTCCCAATGATTTTGAAGACTCCTGTTGTGGTGTTGATGGATCTGTCTGTTTTTCACCTGTTGCCAAAATTCCAGCAGGAAGGTTTATTTTATTTAGCTGCTGTTGAGTCTCAGAGTTTACCTTAATGTTCAACACTTGGACAAAATCAGCCATATTAACACTTGATTTAGATTGTAGTAGGTTTAGAAGAATTGCCAATTCATTGTGGTTTAACGGCTGTCCGGGGCCTGTTATTACTAAAGACAAAATGTATTAATTAGAACTGCCATAATTCATAGATTTTCCATCCCCCAAAATGTCTTCATTACACATCATTTAAATTACATTTGAGGAAGGGCGTTCAGCAACAATGTAAAAAGAGCACTTCACTTTATTCATCATGACGTTCAAAATCTAACTACAACATAAATTAAAACTACATTCTATTTTGGGTAATCATCATTAGGAGTATATATTTCAAAAGAGAAACCAAGACCACCAGACGACCGTATGTGCAGATCTGAACCATCAGCAGTGAGGACAGCTGTCAGCAGTGTCAGGTACTTTCTGAGCACTTTGTAGTCATCATCCCTCCCAACTACTCTATGAGGTGACATCTATTATCACTCTAAAAGAGTGCATAACTTGTCAAAGGTCCTGGATTATGAAATCCTTATCAGGCTATACTGCTCTCAAAAGTGAAGTTAACTTAGAAATTAAAACTAGAATATTTTGTAGAAAATGAGGAAAATCTCTGTATTTTTATTCAAATTACTTTTTAAAAAAGTTAGGTCATTCTGAGATAGAAAGGCCTACACAAACACGCATATTGCGTATTAACTCATTACCAGTAAGACACATCTAGTTTTTTTTCTTTGTCCAATATTCAGTCTAGAACAGGCAGATTCCTGGGTTCTTGAGGGAAACTAAGATTTCATTTTATAAAAGCTGTCAACTAGATGGTGGCACACATCTTTAATCCCAGCCCGTGGGAAGCAGACATGGGTGAAACTTTGTGAGTCTGAGGTCAACCTGGTTACAAAGAAAGTTACATGACATCCAAGGCTACACAATGAAACCCTACCAATAAATAGATAAATATGTATGAATGAAATAGCTGGGTATAAAGTATTCTTTTAAATAGCAGGTTCCAATTTTTTAAAATATAGCTTCTTTAGTAAGGATGATGTAAAGATGTTGGATCAATGGGCTAAAGAACTTCTACTGCTGTTTTGGCTGTCTTCCTAAGTTTTCCATGCCTTAAGCAGCCATAGACATTAAATACTGAACTTCACAGACTAGTGTTAATGAAAGGCATATCGACTCCTGAACTAGGGAAACAAGGAAAAAGAAATCTGACCAATCATGACAAATACATGATGAGATTGCTTAACACTATAGTGTGAGCAGCAAATGAGACCTTTGTGCTGGCACAAACAATAAAGGAATGCCAAGCTCACCAAAGCTTCAGCGTTCACCTTTTTGCCATAATGTTTAAGCAGAACAAACACATTCAACACAGGTCATGAAGCAGTATGAACAAAACAAGCCACAGAAACATTACTGACCAGGTGCTACACTTGAGTTGCTTTGAGATTTCAATTGTGCAGGAGGCAGCACACCCTGGGGTGTATTAGTTCTACTGTCATCTAAGCCCAGGGACAGGTCCTTTCTGGGGGCTTTGATTGCGGAAAGATCATCAGTCATGCCCATCTGTTTCTGTCTTCTTCGCTTTTTACTCCATAATTCATGACAATCTTGCCACAAAGGAAGGCTGAAAAACATAGATGAATACTAAATCACAAATGCCATAACAAGAAATACTAATGTTACAATGTACCACTAAAGCTATTCCCCTCCTGCAAACCATTCTGGAAGACTTCATACACACACACACACACACACACACACACACATACATACATACATACATATATACGTAGATACATACGAAGATAAACATACATACATACATTAGTAAAATTCCATCATACTTCAGGGTTTTAACTTTAGCAATGGACTATTTTTCTTTTTAATTATTTGTCCTAATTTTTATTGTTTAAAAATTTTATTCATGCATATAATGTCTGTTAAGTACATCCCACATGCCCTCCCCTCAAGTTTCTTCCCTATCTCCTCTAAACCTCTATTATCTCTCTTAAAACTCACTAAATCTACTTGGTGCTACCAGGAAGTCCATGGATAAAGGACTACCTGCTAGAACAGGAGTGAACTCTACCGAGGCCACAGCCCTGAAGAAAAAGGTGACTCTCCCTTTCGCAGCAGCGATTAATTGCCATTATCTCCTCAGCTGAGAGTGGCTTTCATGACCCACTCTCTCCCACCAACTAGGATTCTGTCTGACTTGATCCCATGTGGGCCTAATGCATACAGTCACAGCTGCTGTGCATTCACACATATGTTGTAGGGATGACCTACTTTTGTCTTCTGAATAATCAATAAGTAATTGTTCATCAAAATTATGAAGAATACATATTAGTTAAAATCTGGCTATTATCCTTCATACAACCTTTTATGACCAGTTCTTATAGCACACTGTACACTGAACAGGATTTGAAAAAGGATGAAGAAACACACTATTTGTAGAAGCCAGACATAAATAAAGAAGAGTAAAAGCTAGAACAAAGACTTGTACAAAACTTTAGTAAAACTTTTTCACTTTTTAGTTACATATTTACTACTATTACCAATTGCTTTGAAAATAAACTGATTCTAAAGATGAGTCTCAAGAATAGGTAATCCAGACACAGAGAGGCTCATTACTCATCAACAGAATTCTGTGTGATTAGTAACTACCAAAATTACCTCTAATTCTAGAATAATTTTTCATTTTAATATAATTCTGTAACACTGAACTAGTAAATAACTTTTCTTAAAGAAAGACAAATACTTGATTTACAAATATTTTCTTTTTGTCCCAGTTACAAAGCCCATGGAAACTTACTATTACTTGTCTCTAGCTTAAAGGTGAGAAATTAAGGCTTGGAAAGGTTAATAAACTTGCCCAGAATATCTAGATTCTTTTAAGCAATGCCATCTAGTGGTATACACCTGCTCTTCTCAACTTGATGTTTACCAAGAGGTATACAATGTCTTTCCAAGAGTGTACCTGACTGAGGTTGTTTAAAGGGACTTCATTTCCACATGGACTCTTTTCAAAGACTGAGCTAGAAGAATGTCCTGGATGTTCAAGTAAACTCTTCCACAATTACTTTCTCATATTATAAAGGCATATGCAACAGAATGGTTGAATCTTAGCAATATAATATTAATAAAAAAATGTCATTTTCACAGGATTACAAAACAGCATGATACCTTTGTATAAAATGAAAAACAACTACATTTTTTAAATGTAATTTTTTATGAGTACATACAGATGGCAACAGAAAATATATACAAGAATAAGGAAACAGGAATGATGGTTACCTCAGGAGGAAGAGGGCAACGGAACACGTAGGTAGGAGGAGGGATTATGATATGATTAAAGTGGGTTATTTTCAAGGTTCTAGCTTTTGCTTGGTAGGCTCATGGCTGCTTATTAACATTTAAAAAACTAATTAAAGTAACTAAAAAAAATAAAAGAGCCATGCATGGACCAATGATGAGTGACACAAGGATCATGATTAAACCAAGTCTGTGCACCTGAGGTCTGAAAACAAAACGAAGGCATACCTCTCAGCCATCTTACTATGGTGCATTGCCTCAGCGTGCAAAAACCTCCTGGATAACAAACAAAGGGACAATTGGAAAGGTTGACACTGGGAAGCTTTAAGGCATCAAAAACCCTCTAAAAGACTTTCCTTTCTGGGACTGTGTGTTTTATGATGTGTGCTTTAGCCTCTGTTGGGATGTTGATTTCAAATATACTGTAGTACTACAGATTAGGGTAAACAAAATCATTCATTACACCTCCTCCATTATGACAGCCAAGAAATACAATACTCTTGTGGTAAAGCAAAGAAATCCAGGAAAAGGATTTGTTCCCTCCCATAATTTAAAGAGATTCATTATGAATGAATTACCTTAACACTCATCTCTACAAAATATAAACATAAGTTTACAATAATCTAATTAATGACACTGATTCTCCAAACAAATCAGACATGGTCTCCAGATATTCAAGATGTGCTTCCTTGAAGGTTCAAATGCTGGCTCAGTCACTTAATTTGTTATCTTGTCAGACAAGTTACTGGACCTCTGTATCACAGTTTTTCTTTAAAAATGGGGTTAACAGTTATTACCTATTTCCTGGGGACAGACATAATATGTTAATGTCTATCAAGGGCATAGCACTGTATTTGTGATTGTTATCACTGACTGATCATCGTTCAGTTGTCTAAAAGTAGTTTATCAAGACATATCACAAAATATTTAATTATAGATGACCATATTATTGTGCAAGTGTTTAATGGTTTTAATATTGTTAACAAGGCATAGGCTAGTGGCCATCTAAATCACTTTTTAGTCACACAGTCATAGAATACTATTTTTTTTGTTTTGTTTCTTGACAGGGTTTCTCTGTGTAATAGCTCTACCTGCTTTGTAGACCAGGCTAGCCTCAAACTCACAGCAATCCACCTGCCTCTGCCTCCCAAGTGCTGGGGTTAAACTGCCCAACATATAAACTTTTTAAAGTTACAAAGACATCAGAAAAGTTGATAAAGTATCCACTACACACTAGTGGAATTATTTCTGATTTAATACTTTTACTCATTTGTTTTTTCTAAAAAATAATCAAAATATTTTTCAACAATTTGGTTATTTTAAAAATGTATCAAAAATGTTACCTATATACTTATTTTTCAAAGGAATACCACTGCTATTACATAGTTTTCTTATAAAGTAGAGGGTATTACATGTGGTTTAGAGAACTTTTTATTTAAATACAGCATCAACGCAATTAAAACCTTGGCCTGGCTGCTTCAGTGATGGATCTAAAGTGCACACACACCATACTTTCACAGAATAGCAATCAAGTATACTGTTATTTACTTTTTAATAGAAAAGCACAGTGAAGCATATTCTGATGAAAATTAAATTTGAGTTACTGGGTCTTGTTTAACAAGAATTATGGTTTGTAACAAAAACAAAACAAAACACGCACAAATATATGAAGGCATAGAACAAAAACTGGTAGAGCCAGTAAAAAAATTGATGAATATCTAAATGAGCTTTCAGGTCACATGATGTCCTTACTGTCAGGAGATCTGTAAGGGAAAGACTTTTCAAATGATCTTATTCTTTTATCTTTTAATTTGTGTGTGTTTGTCTGTAAATAAATATGTGCAACATATGTGTACTTGGTGTCCACAAAAGTCAGAAGAGGGCACTTTATCCCCCGGAACTGGAGTTTTATACAGTAGTGAAATCACCATTTGGGTGCTGGAAACCAAACCAAGGTCCTCTGCAGTGAATGATCTTAACCACCGAGCAATCACTCCAGTTCCTGATCTCGTTTTCTTTTCTTTTTTTAAATAAAAGACTTTTTGTTTGTTTGGGTTGTTTGTTGTTGATACCTATTTGTTTTGTTTTTGAGACAGGGTTTCTCTGTGCAACCACCCTGGCTGTCCTGCTGGCTCTGTAGACCAGGTTGGCCTTGGCCTTGAACTCACAGAGATCCAAGTGCTTCTGCCTCCTGAGTGCTGGGATTAAAGCATGCACCACAACTGCCGGAAATAAAAAAGCTTTTGATACTTATTGTAGGAGGAGTTTAAAGACAGTGCTATAGTTATGCACAACTCCATTCAGTGACTGTTTATTTGCAAGGGCATTTTTGAAAATAAAAAGCAATATATAATTAATGTGGAACCATGCCTCAATCTACAGTAAATAGCACTGCTTCAGAGGTATGTAAATTACTACATGAATTACTTAGAGGAAAAGATCTCAGCTTGATCACTTCTAATAGACTGCATAGCTAACAGAATTCACCGATGGTTTTAAAACACCGAAATGTTTACTACTAATACAACACAAAATTATCATACTAACATCCATACATGGTACAGTATAAGAAATGTTTTAAAATTAAAATCCATTGGTAGATATAGCCTGTTTTAATAAAGTACAATACCATGATTAATATAATACTAGTTACATTAGAATAAAAATGTAAGAAATGGAAGTTCAAGATCAAAACAGAAAAATGTCCGAATGTTGAAGATTTTCTAAGCTACTATACATACAACTTGAAAGGCCTCAATATATAGACCCCGGTGGATACATATACAAGATTAATGTAACTGCAATACTTAAAACCGTTAATTAAAAATTCACCATTACATCTTTTGCAACTTGTAAATGTGGTTTCAGAAATTAATAAGCTTGATATAGTTTTATGAGAATCCTTTCATGTAGACTATGTTATTAGAATTGCACTACCAATAACGGGACAAAATCATATTCTTGTTGAAGAACTCTACCAAGAAACACACATTACCTTGTAGGTATTATTCTGGTACTTAAAAATACTAATCTAATCATGATTACAGAAAAGCAATCAAAATAAGATTTGGGGATATTGGCTCTTATTAGGACTGAAGATGCAGTTTAGTGGCAGCACTTGCCTGGAATGTGAGGCCCTGGGTTTGATGTCCACTAAAAAAAGAAGTCAGTGTCATCAAAACACTCTAAGGGTGACAAAAAAGTGAAGAGATAGTGATAGTGAGTTCTGAACAAATGGTTCAAACGTGACTCCACAGGAAGTGTGTAAAAAAAGTTATTGGACTATTGGAGAGACTTTAATAAGCACTATTATTAATTTTTATGCTTTATAATACGATATATAGTGAAGTTCTAGTTGCTATAGATTCATGCAACAACTTAATATTCAACTACTTCAGAAAAAGCTTATAAAGTAACAAAGCAAATGTGTTCACATGTCAATCATTACTGAATATATAAAGAATATATGAATGCTCATTTTTCTATTCTATCTTTCTGTAGAGATGAAAACGCAAAATCAAAAGTTAAAAAGAAAAAAAAGTCACTCTGATAGGTGACTATAGTCAAGTCACTTGGAAACTACTGATATATTCTAAATAAGCAAAAGAACAACAAATACTAAACACATAGTTCAATGGTGTCTGATTCAAGTATGGTGGTGCAAACCTATCATTCCAGCACTCAAGAGGCATACACAAGAGGATATTGAGTTCAGGTCAGCCTGTACTAAACTCTGAGTGTAGTAAACCAAACTCTGAGACAAAAGAAAAGAAAAAGTAAAAAATAAAAACAGAAAACTTAGTGAATGACTCAGTCGTTCTGTATGTTAGATGACAGTTACTCTTTAACTTTCAAAATATCCCATGGGCCATTTATATATAGTTCAATATAATCTTAATGGAGTTTATCATGACAAGCCCTGTGAAAATAAACTCCATGTAACTGGTAAGTGGAAGAGCCAGAATTTGAACTCTAAAGCTCATTCTTATTCATTAAAAATATGTGCATTTTATTATACAAAAATATTTTATTGGAGACAGGCTTGCTTTGTAATGCTGTAATGATCATGTTAACAGTTACCAAGGAAATACCTACAAAACTTTAGACCCTATCATGGAGAGGTAAATGGACTGCCTTCTTCCCAACCAACCCTAGACAAATTACAGAAGCTGTAAGAAGATTCAAGAAAGCAGCTACCCCGATTCCGCAAACTATGCATTTTCTTTCTATGATCTTACTCATTGCAAACATTCTTCTAGGTAATGTTAAGGATTTTCTATTGTACAGGATATGTTACAGAGTATTTTCAGATCTTATTTCTTAAAAAACTGACTTCAGTTTGAGAGCTGGCACCACCCTTTACCATATTTGTATTCTTGGGCAAGTTTTTTAACCTCTTTGAGCCTGCTTCCTCCTCTGTTAAGCAGTGGTAATAATAATAGTAATAATAATAATACCTACCTTAGAGGGTTGTAAAAATTAAGCTTAGCATGGCACTTAAAAGCTTCCACTAAAGCAGGACCACTAGAGACCAAGGTCCTGATGGATGGACTCTACCACATTGAGGGGTTCTTATTCTTAGAGGTGAAACATAACACTATCCTATAGCAGCTAAAGAAATGCTAAGGGCTGTTTCTGCTATTCTATTGTAAACTCAATAAACAAGCACCTGCATTCTTGATGTGCAAATACTTTTCTCCTGTTTTATCTAACTCAACTTAGTCACGGAATATCTTCTGCTCATGACAACTAATTAGCAAAGTTTTCAAAGCTGTTCAGATTCTGCAAAAATAAAATCTAAAACAAAAGAACATCACTTACTCCGGCGGAGGCATTTTGGAGGGTTCCACATCTCGTAGAAACTCACACTGAAGAGCCTGCTCAGCAGTGCACCGCTTACTGGGATCCAAGGCAAGCATGTAATCAAATAAGTCGAGCGCAGCTGCGGGGATACTAGCACCAGAGGACACAAAAGTCAAGCACCGTCTTCACACAAGCTCTATACTTCTGTGAGCACTTATTTTAAAGAAATGTATTTGGCATCAAATTTGAAAATTGTATTTTAAATACCAACTTCTTACTCCCATTACCTGTATCTTTAAAATCCTCATTACTTTGTTATTAACTAATAAATTCATGCAGGTGATAAATATCTAAAAGCTAATGTAATAATCAGTTGAAATATTAGAACTATCAATTTTCTTTGCAAGAACTATTGTTATTTTTGGACTGTTTAGCAAACAGCATCTTTTATTACTCTATGAGCAATCCACTGTCATAAATTAAAAACTGAATAGTCTCCTAAAATGAAAACCTAAACTCAAGACTCTTAAAAAAATTCACAACATAATTATTAAGTTTTTTCATGTAAATAAATACAGCGTGCCGGCCCAGTTACCGACTCTGAGGTGAAGGCCTCTCTATGCAGCAAAGGGAAATGGGCAACACAAAGCCCTAGAAGCAGAGCTGCAATTTGTCTGTTTGGGTCACTATGACAGTTAGAATTCTTAAGAAACGACTCTCTGAATTGTGTGTGCTATGGTACACCCATATTCTCAGCACCTAACAGTCAAGATCAAGAAAGAGTTCAAGGTCAACCTTAGCTACATAGAGACTACAAGGGCATCTTGTAAAACTTTGCTTCAAATAGCAACAAAAGACAAAAAACAAACAAAACAAAAAACCTTAAACCTCAAAGTGACTTCAAAATAAACAATCAATCAATCAATGCAATATGGATATTTAAGCATCCCTTTCTTACAAAACAAATTCTTCTCTTAACTTTCGCCGATATTGCTTCTTTGGTTTCATGGTGTTGAAATATGGCAGTTTGATTACATCAGGCCACACTGCAGGACAAGGACTCCCACATATACGGCTAAACAATACAAAAAAAAAAAAAAAAGAAAGAAATTTTATAATTACAAACTACACACAAAAACCAATAAATACCACCAGTATTTAAAAGAAAATCAAGTAGTTGTTAAGAATACAAAAGACCTTCATATAATGTATAAGAAGTTTAAATACTTTAATCTTTACAATTAACTTGAAAATCCCCAAATCTTCCACAAATACATTTAATCTAGTAAAGAACCTTCCTATTAAATAAAATCTTACAACACAGGTGATGTTTAGAATATACTGCCTATGTGTTATAAATTAAAGAAATGAAATTAGTGTATGTCTCACTCTGGTTTGGGAGTGTTGGCATGGTCTCCTCTCATAAACATAAGGTAGCCTGGTATTAACAGCAGAAATGAACTTTCTAAGTAACGACCTCTAGATGCAAACAAGAGCACCCTGAAGGCAGTAGACTTGAAGTACACAGTTCTGCAGTTTTAGCAGTGCCACTGGTCACGAGCATGTATGTGTTTTAGTTGATCTACTCTTTGATGACCTTGAAATTCCTCAATAGTTTGGTATAAACACAGGTAATAACACTGGGAAAATAGGCATTAGTATATAAAAAAAAATCACAAGATTATATGGATATCATTAGTAAAACTGTCAGTAAGGCTTAACATGTTAAGAAAAACAGGGCACAGGCTCATTCATATGATGCTCATCCTCTCTCAGACTGCTCCTTCATTTCTGCTAGATTCTAAGCAGCTGTACCCTCATCAGTCTACTAAACAAGGTCTTGTCTTCCCAAGACTATGCAGAATGGACGTTCCTTCACATGCTACCTGTTTCTTTAGCATTTGTGTCATGTGTTCTGACTACATGGCTAGATGGTTCTCTTGGTTCCTAGCACATTAATAATATAGAGTATACTGAAATAGAGAGATGAAGAGCACTTTCAACTTCTGATACTAAAGAAAATTTAAGTGAGAGAAAAGATGAAGATTTTTGGCTATAGTTCTAAATATAAATCACAGCCAGGTGAGAGGGAGTAAGAGAAATATGTTACAGGCAGAGAAAAAAAACATGTGCCTATTAACACTCACACAAATACAAGCTAAAGAGTTTCAAATGTTTTCTTATATGCACTGTTGAAAAGTAAGTACTAAAGTTATCAAGAGCAGCAAATAAGACCCCAAAATTCTTGATATTCTAAACTTAAAAGCTTTAAATTTCATTTCCATCATGGCAATAATCTATTTCCCTCAGTTTTAAGGTTTTTTTTCCCCTATAAGACCTTGTGTTTCCTATTGACAGCTTTCTTCCCCACCCCCTCCATCCGAGACAAGGTTTCTTTGTAGCTTTGGAGACTATCCTGGAACTCGCTCTGTAGATCAGGCTGGTCTCAAACTCACAGAGATCCGCCTGCCTCTGCATCCTGAGTACTGGGATTAAAGATGGGCGCTTGGTCTTTTTTTTTTTTTATTTTTTGATTGTTTTTAGCCCATTGTATTTTCTAAGCAGTTAATCTGGAAATATATAGGAAAGGGTCAAAATTGAAGCTTTACAGATTTACAAAACACACACAGCTACCAATTCTCAAACAGTGTTAAAATGAGGATGATGGCACATTATAAGGCAATTTTGATCTCTAGTTTTAACAGAAATGCTTTCAATTTAATCTGTTGGAAAGCTGGTAAATTTTGGTTTGAGAAATACAGAATACACATTGAAATATATTGACAAACATAGATAAAAGTTCCCACATAGCTACTATTAAGAACCTTTTCATAGAGTTAACTGTGAGGGTACGCACTCCTTAATCTTGGCACTTGAAAGTCAGAGACAGTAGATCTGATCTCTGAGTTCAGACAGACTGGTCTACTTAAACTCTAGGCCAGGCAATGATGAAAAGTAAGTCCCCACCCCATGTATGTGTACTACAAATATAAATTTGGGGATTCCTCTCCCTTGGACTCCAAGGTACTCTCAGTATGTAGCTATGATATACAAATATGCCATCACCAAACATTGTGCACGCTGGGCATAGTTGTCACATGCCTATAATCCCAACATTTGGGAGTCAGTAATATTATCACAACCTTGAAGCCAACCTGGTCTAGAAAGTGATTCTAAGGCTAGCTGGAGTGAAATAGTGAGGCTATGTAATTGGCTCAAAAAAATTAAAAAAGAATTTTTAAGCCAAATTACTCTGATTTGTTATCCTCTATATTACAGCCTATTGCCCACACACATTAATTTCTTTGCTTTTTAGAGTTCTCATGTAATTCCACTAATTCATATATATTATATGAATATATCTATTCAAGTAGTTTCATTATTGTAATTTTGTTTGAATAAGCTGTGTTAAGTTCTCCTATTCTTAAAAAAGTCCTCTGGTTCTTTCTTCTTAACGTCCTCAACTCCCTTCCTAATTATTTCCAAATCTATCCTTCCACAGATAGAAAAAAACAAAAACAAGTGTTCAGTGTGAAAACCAGTGTTTGGAAATTCTGGCTATACTGTAAGGTAAGACAAAATGGGACTGGAGAGCTGGCTCAGTAGTTAAGTGCATGTATTGCTCCTACAGAAGGCCAGATGTTCCAATACCCTCTTTCTGGACTCCCTAGGTTCTGCATGTATATGATATACACCCATCCATATAAAATTTTAAACCCATCCATAAAAATTTTAAAAAACAATGTTTTGGGTTTTCTTTTTTTTTTCAAACCAGAGTTTCGCCATGTAATTCTGGCTGTCCTGAAACTCATGAAATAGACCAGACTGACTTCAAACCCAGAGATCTGTTTGCTTCTACTTCTGGAGTGCTAGGACTAAACGAGTATGTGTCATTACATCCTGCTGATATATACAATGAGTGAGAGGGAGAATATAAAATGGGGCTGGAGAGATGGCTCAATGGTTAAGGGCATATGCTGTTCTTGCAGAGGACCCAACAATTGAAGGTTCACTCCATCTGAAACTCTAGCACCTTTGGCACTCTTGGAGAACTTACACACATGTGCACAAACCCACATACTTAAAAATAAAAATAAACATAAAAGCAAACAACATTTAAGAAAGGATAAATTGCCATTTTTTAAGTCCTTTAAAGCCTAATAATCAAAAACAAATTATGCCTTTCCAACAGTCATTTAAAAACTATTTTAGTTTTTCATTATGCATATTGTATGGATCTGTGTATAAATTTGTGCATATAAATATGATGCCCTCTGGAAGTTAGAATAGGTATCATATCCCCTGGAACTGTAATTACAGGTAATTGTTAGCTGTTTGATGTGGGTGCTAGGAATCAAACTCAGATCCTAGGCAAGAACAGCAAATGCTCTTAACCAGAGTCATCTCTCCAGATCCTTCTCCAACAGTTTATAAAATCTTAAAATTTTAGGATTATGGTTTTTCAATATTCCAGATGCACACACACTGGCAATTTCATCAGAAGGATGTCCTCCCACCCCACTGTATTTTCTAGTTGGTATACATATTTAAAAGCTACTGTTTTCTTTATAGATAAGTATAAGATAAGTATATTTTAATATATCAGGAGTCTTTTAATCTTGTTAGTTTAATCAACCTTTTTGTTCTCACGCATTTTAGGCAATTACTAGAAGGCAATTTTTCTTTTCCCTTTTTCCTCCAATATTCTATCATTAAATATTATTATGGCTATTAGTGATATACATTTTTACTATATTTAATACTCCCTTATACTTAAAGAGCTTACCCCCAGCAAATACTTATTCAAATCTATTAAGTAAACAGATTATGCCATTTCTATTAAAATGACAAATTATAGCAAAAACATTTGTTCGAGTATTTCCTTGTATTCTTGAGATGAACTTATTTATGTTTGTGCTATAAAACATTTTAACATTTTTCTATTCGTCCTTTAAAAAGTTCCTACATGAATACAATGTATTTTATCATAATAAGTTCTTTTTTAAAGGATGGGTAGTTTTTGTTGCTATTGTTGTTTATAATAATTTAGTTTTATTTTATATGCGGCTGTCAGATCCCCTTCCCTGGAGTTACAGACAGTTGTGAACTGCCAATTGGGTGCTGGGAATCAAACCTGGGTCCTCTGGAAGAGGAGCCAGTGGTCTTGACTGCTGAGCCATCTCTACAGCCCCCATGATAAAGTTCTTAACAAAGACTAGAATACTGTTTGCTTTCTCTCCTTTAGAAATCTCAAATATAGAAAATTTTAATAGTGTCTTTATTAAATATTACTGTTGGTACATTCTATATAAAAAAGTTCCAGATATCCCATTTCTTGCATGGATACAATGATTAATTCAAAGCTCAATTTTTCCACTTATTAACTTCAAAGACCCTGAATAAATTCACTTTTCTAAGATTCAGCTTTTTAAACTAAACAGAACACACTGAACTATATGAAAGTTTAACTGAAATAATTCAGCCGAAACGACTAGAGCGATGTTTCTTTAGAAGACTAGCTCCAGCATCCAACAAAATCAGTACCAACAATTTAAAAAAAAAAAAAGGTTTAGAGGGAATCATAGTAAAAAAAAATACACAATATATAATTTAAGTTATAATTTAAGGATTTATTTTCTAACCTGCCAAGGCTTCCTCTTTGAAGAAGATACATTGAATAGAACTCCATATTATACCATACCCACAACAGATCATTGATATTTAGCTTTGGTTTCTATCTCTTAGCATTTCTTTTAATTATAAAGATTAAAAGAATTTTTAATATACTAGCATAATAATCCTTTTCTTTTTACTTTTCTTTCACATATGAAATCTTTGCTTATTGCTAACTAGAGAACAATGTTTTAAAGTTTCTGAGAAATACTGATTCTATGCTTAACTAAACTACATAAAACAACTTTAAAAAAATTCAACATCCACCCACCTCTTGATAATCACATTTCTTAACTGAGTAGGATAAATATGTACCCTTACTAGAAAGTTCCAGGCTACTAACCCCATTCTTTTAGCATGCCATATCTTCAAGATAATATTTCCTGAGGAATATAGAAAATAAAAGTATGAAACAGAAAGTTGGGAAACTGTTATATAATAGTTTAAGGAACATTGTAACTAATGGTTTTATAAATACTTAACAAGAATTTACCACTAATATGCCCGAGCCTGGTTCTTCAACATAATACTTTGATAGTGTTATTTTATATATTTAGGGCTTTCTAACGTATTTAAAATTATGCTCTGTGAATTAAATGATCTCATAGTTTTTATTTTCTTTATATCTGAAGTAATTTTCTCTATCAAAGTCTCCATTCACTGAATTTCTTTTCACATTCATAAGTTACAAAATTTACATGGTGCATATGTATAAATAATCCCAAAATGAAATCTTGGAATTATTCATAAAGTTCTACATTTTCTGTATTGTAGCTCACCAAGTATTTTTCAGTCCCTGGTTTTATTTTGCTGCTCCACTTTGTCACCTGCATGCTCACTTCATTGTTTTCATTCTTACTTATACAATATAGCTGTTGACATGCTTAACAACTGGGATCTTAACTGCACTGTCAGGTGATTCTCTCATTGTATACATATCAGAGGGTGTACTTAAACAAATCTACTTTGCAAAGGTCAATCACTTGATGTGGCTTTTATGTACAATCAAAAGAGGCAGTTATATTAGGCTGCAGCCAGTAACATGGCATACTGCTTTTACAATACTTATCTTTTTAAGTACAAGTACACATGAGAATAGCAAGTACAATACACTAAATAAATAAACCAGTAGTGGTTTATTAGCATTAGTGAGTATTGTGTACTTAATGATTGTGGTAGTTTGAACATAACTGGCCCCTATAAGCTCATAGAGAGTGGCACTATTAGAAGGTGTGGTCTGTTGGCAGAAGTGGGGTTAGGCCTTGAGGTCTCCTGTGCTCAAGTTATACTTAGTTCAGTTCACGTCCATCTGTCAGCTCCTGCTGTCTGCGGATCAAAGATGTAGAATTCTCAACTCCTTCTCAGCACTATGTCTGCCTGCATGCTGCCATGTCTCCTCATGATGATAATGTCCTGAAACTCTGACTTGCAAGCCACCCAATTAAAGGTTTTCCTTTACAAGAGTTGTTGTGATCATGGTGTCTCTTCACAGCAACAGAAACCCTGACTATCATAATGATTGTATGTTCTATGCTTACAAATGACTAACACAGTAGAGTGGGCATCCCAAACTGTAAGCCATCTGTGCAATATCATGTTAAAAATAACTCTGATAGCATTGGTTGGTAGCAATTTTCAGCTTCATTGGATCACTACTGTCCATACAATTTGACCAAAGGTCAGTAAACAGCACACGACTGCATTGAAGGCCATGATTTTCTCCTAAGAAAATATTTAAACCATGACATTTTTATGTTTGATGTACATAATTTGATTTGTGTATGTATGTCTCAGCAGGCATGCCCATGTGTAGTGGCAGATATTTGGAGAGGATAGCTTTCAGAAATTAGTTCTCTCCTTCCAACATATTGGTCCTCTGGTTCAAACTCAGGTCACTAGGCTCTGTGGCAAGTGTCTTTACCCATTGAACCACCTCCCCAGGTGAATACGTATTTCACCTTCATTTTTGTATTCTAACTTTGTTCTATTTTATTTGAATATATTCTACTTAATTCTTTGGTAATTCTCACTTTTGGTGTATCCTAATATTTAACTAATGCTTATAAAAGTTTATATTAGCACTGAAAAGTATACTTGGAGCAACACTTCCTCTTGATTCTAGTTCACTTGTCTGTCATACCAAAAAGGAAAGATAAAAGCTTGATGTGTTCCTGGTAAACTCTGTACCTGCTTTGGTTTGTATGTCCCTTAAATTTCATGTGTTAAAAAAATTAACCCCAAAGTCCAGTGTTAATGGAATTTGATAAATTCTGTGGGGTGGGAAAGTCAGTAGGACTCATTAAATGAGTTACTGCAGGGCCATCTCTATTATTAAAAACTAGCCTCTGTTTAGCTTTGTCTGTCTCCCCCTGTGTCGTCTTTGGGCTTTGCAGAGTTTGCTATTAATAAAAGGACCTTGCCATCCATAGCTTCTCAATCCTGAACTGCCTTGAGAATCATAAGCTGAACTTCTACTCAGCATGTATTATCTAGCCTATAGCATTCGGGTAGTAACAAAAGAAAATAGAGTGACACACCCCTTTATCTTAATCATTTCCTTAAAAGTTCCATGTCTGGACACGGGTGACACATATGCTTCAATTTTATGAGGCAACTGGCTGCCCTGGAATTGAAGCAGCGCTAGTTCTAACTAGGGTACTTTTGACTATAGTGGGCATGTTATCCCCAGAGAAAAGAGGCTCTAACATACCTTTTTGTTTCTATTCTGTGCTCTATAGCAGCAGAAGAAAAAATAATCTGATTTAATCTCTGGAAAGAATAATATTAAAGTTTGGGGGAGCCTTTTTTTTTTTGAGGGGAGAATTAAGAGGTAGCTAAACTCTAACCCTGCAATGTACTTCTCCAAAGGCAGAATATCCATTCTTCAGACCTTCTCCTTTAATTAAAGTATTTTTTTTCAGGATGATATCTTTCAAATTTTTAATATGAAGTTGGAAATCCTTCTCTGGTTAGTGTCTGTTGCTTTATATTTATTTTGTTTTAGTTAAAAAAGAGAAATGTTGTAAATTCTTGTCTCCTTTAAAATTCTCTACCAAACACACTATTCACCCTATTCTCACTGACACTTTCATGCACATCTAAGTTCTAAATTTATACTGTTATAAAGAAAACCAAACTTTTTAAAAATAAAAGAATTTAAAACTTGGCGAGATACTTTATACCTGTAATTTCAGCACTAAAGAGACTAAGGCAAGAGAACTTCTAAGAGTTCAAGGTCGGCCTGAGCTACATAGTAAGCTCAAAGCCAGCCTGCACTAGAATGTGATATCCCTTCTTCATAGGAAAAGAAAAAGACAAAATAAAACAATATACTCTTAAAAAGCAATATAAATAGAAAGTTGACTAATGTGTATGAGGTAACTGCTTGTGAGTTATATCCTGACAGCCTACAAAAAATGACATACATTGATATGTATACACATATATTCTGGTATGCACACAGACACAGTTAAACTTACCATGTGTACACAGAATGAAGTATTTATTCTCCTACCTCACATTACTCTTCTTTCTCAGTCCTATGAGGGACTAAGTTCTGTGATATAATCCATCTCTTCATCACAAAAACACCATAACAAAGACAGGAACAAACAAAAACATCTTTAAAATCCTTAGTTTCACCGGAACCAGTATCAGAGGGCCCACACTCTAATTTGACCTCCTTTTAGTAGTCACTAGACTTCAAGAGAACCATGCTGCTCGCCTGAAGAGACAAGCTTGAAATGAGTTCAATACTCTGTGGAGCATGACATCATCCATGCCCAAAACTGTCACCAGCTGCTTACCTTATTAGCTCTAGCTGTGCGAGTTCCTGATTTGCTTGAAATATAGGCTTTTTAGTGAAGAGTTCACCAAGGATACATCTAGTAGAGAAAAGTAGAGCTGTCATTAAATTTTCTCATCTGAACTCACTATAAAACTTTTTAGTACCATAAGTCAATACGCCTATCTTACCCACAGCTCCATACATCAATAGCTGGTGTATATCGTTCTTCTCCCAAGAGCAGTTCAGGTGGACGGTACCACAAAGTAATGACCTTGTTAGTATATGGGCGACTAAAAAGCAAAACAAAAACACAGATAGCACTTTTTAATGTTAGCATTTGTAGTAAGAGATTCTCTTAAGAAATACTATTTTTGGATAATCAAAGCAATCATACAATTAGAATTAAAATTAAGGTATTTAATACACAACCAAACATATGGACAGCTAGCAGAAATTCCCTCAACACGAGAATATAAAAATAAGCAGTTAGCTATTAACTGTAATTTGGTCAAAAAGAAGTCACTCATCAACTCAATTGCTGAGCAATTATTTTCCTTTTCATAAAAGCTCTTTAAATGATTAATTCATAAAGGAATGGTTCACAAACCTAGCATAGGACTAACAGAACAAAATGTAGTCCAAATTCAAGTTCAGATTACCTAACAAAAGACTGCTTTTGTTTTGGGTCTGAGGATTGAATCCAGGACTTCTCAAGTGCTAGGCAAGTGATCTACCCAAGTCCCTAACAGAAGTATGTTCTTTATTTGTTGATGAGATAGGGGCTCACTGTACAGACAAAGCTGACCTTGAACTCACAGATCTCTTGCCTCCTCTGTGTTGTAGGATTCAATGCGGGCACCACCACAATTGGCCCCTAGCAAAAGTTTTTAACTAGATATATCATGGAAAGTATTTAACACATTTGGATGTACTCTGGTTTGTGAAAATAAAGTAGATACTGACTACAAAATATTGATTAATTGTGGTCTGGTCTATACAGAACCACAAGCTACAACTATGGTGCTTCCATCAGAAAACTACAAAGAGAATGTATGTATGTATGTATGTATGTATGTGTGTGTGTGTATATATATATGTATACACACACATACACACATTGAGATAATTAAATCTAGCTAAGTTATACAAATGCAGCAGCAAAGCATTTCTAAACATCAGACAATAGTCACATTCTACATGATTTACATAAATGAAGATGATCCTAAAAAATCAGAACCTACAGTTAAAATAAAGACATCAAAATAACTAACTACCTCTTTAAAGGAGTCACAAACCTTATTCCAAATAACAAGGACTACACAGACAGACAGTGAGTTCCCTAGGATGATTCACTGTATTCCGTGCCTGTCTATTTCCCTGAGATGGGTTGGATCAGATTCATTTGGAACAAAGAAAAACGTGCACACAACTTAATTCAGCAACAATTTCTTTTGGCAACTATGGGCCTTAAATTTCTGAAAGCCTAAGACCTATCTGAATGCCTCTGCCACAACTTGGCAAAATTTCTCTTAAGTAATCTGTGCACTAATACTGTAAGTTATCAATTTGGGCATCACAATGTTCCCAAAGCCAAAAACAAAAACAAAAACAAAACAAAACAAAACAAAAACCCTGCTAAAATTGACATTTCAAATTGAAAATTAACAAGAGTCTAAGATTTTTTGGTTTGGTTTAGTTTTATTTTCCGGCAAAGTCTCACTATCCAGCCCTAGCTGCTCTGGGATTTGCTTTGTAGGCAAGATGCCATGAGTTTCCAGTAACTTTCCTACCTCTGACCCCAAGAGCTGGAAGTCAGGCATACACCACCACATCTTGCTAAAATGTCTACGAAGCAAATGAAAATTGACTATACTTTCCTTAGTAACTTTTCTTTGCTTATTTTCTAGCACCAATAATCTTCATATAATATAAAGTATTTTAAATCCTAGCTGATCTAATAAAGTTAGACTTAATCATTCTTATTTAAGCATAATTCCTTTTAATTTGAAATTCTTTCCCCATTTTCTTACTGACCATTAATTCTTTGATGCACAGCAAAAGATCTAAGAGCATAAGGTCTAAACTCTACTCTGAATAGTTATCTAGACATGATTCTACTGTCTTAAATGCCCTGTATTTTCTATATTCACTCAAGAGTGTAAAAACTCATTCACAAACACAAAGCCCAGGAAAATATGGGGCACAATAGAGCATAAGGTGACATGTGAATGAGCTGGCTAAGGGAGAAAAAAGCTTGGAAACATACGAGGACTAGTTTTTACATTGTTTCAAGGGTCTATACAACTTGAAGCCTATGCTGCTAAGATTGAAACTAGGCTAACTACTCTCAAGGAAATACTCAACATAAATCTCCAATATTTTAAGTTTAAAAAATGAATGCTTAGAGAAACTATAACATTCTAGCAATATTTTATTTAAACAAAGTACTCAAAATAAAAAATTAGTATACATGCCATATATCAAATTCCATGCAATTTATTACATAGTCACTTTTAGGTTTAAGTTTAGCTAACTGTCTTTATTAAATTTAGAATAGTAATTTTCAAAATGATTAAACGCAACTACACAAAGTACAGTTCTAAGTGTATTACAAAGTATTTAATGTACAGTTAATTGTTTTCTAGTATTTCTAAAATGTTAGTTTTTATCAAATACCCTCTGCTCATTTAGTAACACATTTCAATGCTTTACTTCTATACAATTTTAAGAATTTCAGAGTTGGGAGAGTGGTGTTCAGGGGAATAGATTCAGCTGTGATGTTCCCTATTTTAAAAGTTTGAAAAGATCATTCTATGAAATTCAAAAACATTCACGTAAAAGGACACACCTAAGCAAGATTAAATGCTTAATTTCTCTAACAATATATAATAAAATCTCTAGTGATTTCTAACTTGTATTTTTGAGACAAGAAGGAAAGCCTACAGGTAACTACTCAGGAGAAATCTGGATCATTCTGTCAATACCTACCTAGCTGCTGCAGGGAGATGACTCAGGGTTTTGTTTGTTTGTTTGTTTTTTTTTGTTTTTTTGTTTTTGCTGTTGTAGGTGAGGAATGGACATGGCCTCCCCACGTAGCTCTCAAACTTAAAACTTCCTGTCTTAGCCTCCTAGGTGCCAAGGTAACAGACAGTATGCCATCATAGCTAGACAGGAACCATTAACAAACTCATCTTAAATACATTTTTTTAAAACGATTTCAGCAGTTATAACCTAAGTCTGACTCACGACTACTATGTGAACAGCAGAGTCATGGGTTTCCTCAGCTCTAAAATACTCTTGCTACCTATCATCTTTTTAAAAACATTTTGCTTTAAAAACATAAAACCAGGTCATATCCCACTGCAAATAAATAAAATTTATCTATTCCTGTTGCCCCACAGAACTTCAGACTCTTCCACACCAGGGTGTTTCCTAGGAGCTGAGCTCCTCTTACTGGAATATTCTTTGTGTGGGTCTTCATTAAATTTTCTTTCTTCATCCTCAGATCTTAGTTCCAATTTACTTCTTAAAGACAGCTATGCTAACTGTCCTATCAAAAATTCCTTCAGATACTGTCACATGGCCAGACTCCTATAGTCATCATTTTATTTGAGCTGCAGCACTGTTTAAATCCTTAATTTCTCTGAATACCATGTAAAAGAGACAGGGATTTAGTCTGTCTTCTACAGTTCTAATGCCTAGTTCTTGGATACTTATTCTATCACATTCTGTCTAAGTAAGAACCTGCACATACTTTTAACTGACTGGCACGTTGTAACTACTTAACAGTAAGTACAAACTTTTTTCTCATGCCCTTTCTTTTCTTTACCTTCATACTTCATGACACTTTCACATTCCTTTTTGCCTTGTAAGAAAATAATTTCAATTCCTGTAACATGCTATACACTGAAAAATAAAACTCATTTTTCCGAATAGAGGCTGTCTTCATACTAAGACCACTTTTCTACTTTGAAATGTTCAAGTTTTGAAGTTATCTAGAAGAACCTACATCATAGCTTTCAAAAGTGAGTTTGCTACCTTCTGCTGAAAATTGCTTTACTCTTCCTGTCTCCACAAACAGCAGCCATCCTCTAGGATGTGTTCCTTTCTTCTAGAGCACGTGCCCTGGTCTAGACACTACACTTCAAATCCTCACTGCAATGAGCTGTGGCCATATAACCAAGTGCATGCCACTGGAGCAGGAATGCACATGCTAAGAGCTTTTCTAACTATGTATCTCGATACCACCCCCTTCTTTTCGTATTTCTGGTAACAGCTTTAGCAGGTATGTGTAAAAGATGGCAAATCTTCCAACCAGGTTTTCTGGGTGACTATATGAAACAGTCACCATTTGAACTGATGCTATGGTTAAGTATTAGTGGTGCAATGAGGTAAGCAACAACCAGTTAACATTATTAAGTGAGAAATTATGACATTTTGAGCCATTACTAAATTTTTACAATAGCTTTGCCTCTCCTAAATGTAAATGTATTCAGCTATTTAAACAGAAACCTTATAGCTAGGAGTGGAGACAGATTTTTCACAGCAGGTAATGGATTCTAACTATTCTCCAGTAGAGACCCTTATGACATAATTCACCTCTTTCTAAAACATAGTCCACTGCCTAGTTCTAGCCATAATAATTTTTATCAAAATTTAGTGCAACAGCTTTGCAATCAATTGATTCCAGATTCTCAAAGATAATTCATTTTCCAAAACACAGTCAAAACGATAGTCTTAAAACATAATGTTATGGCACATTGCTTCTAGGGTCCTTTGTCCAGTGCACAAGGTAAAAAAAAAAATCCTTTATTACTAGGAGTTCTTGCTCCAACCACACTGAATCTTTGTTCTCTGAAATGGCTGAGCAAATGTACATTTTTTAGAGTAGGGAGATAGAAGACAAATTGGAAAAAAAAGCAAAACCACAAAAAAACAAAACAAAGAAAGAAAAAACTTTGAAGAAGTGAATATTGCTTTAATGCTTTAAACTCCTTTAACATTCCTGAAATCCCAGAAGTCAACAGGCTAGAAACAGGAGGACTTTCAGTTTAAGGCCAGTCTGGGATACAGTAAAAACGTAGGTTGGTGTTCTAGTTCTATCCAGGACCCCTGCCATACCCCATTTTTCATTTTACTATTAAGTGGGGGGGGGGGGAAGCACACACTGAGAAAATATGCAGACAGAACGACTTTAATCATAAAAGCAAATTCCAACTTAGGGAGAGTTAGGAGACCACTGAAGCCAATCTCACAAACCACATCACTCAATAGTTTATATAGTACTACTAAAAAAAGTTTAATGTTATGAGTAGGTTGTTGTATTTATAAAGGAAAAGCTCAAAGTAAATGAGATTGAAATTATGTTTAGAAGTAAAAAGAATTTAAAACTCAAGAAACTGAGAGAATTGTATTCTGAAGAGATAATCCAAATGCAGAAATAGCTGAAAATCAAGAATCCTCAAAAACTAGCCTTTCCAACTTTGTCTTCCTGTTCTGGGTACCTAATGTCAACATCCTAAAGATAAGAGACCTTGTTTACACCATAGAAAAAATTAAAAAGGCACCTGACAACACATACATATTTTTCTTCATGGATTACAAAAAAATTATACTTTTGAAAACTTAATCCTATCTTTTTACAAAATTCAGATTTTGAAGATACAGCACTGAAAAAAATAATTTGAATGTACGCGTTTAATCACTTAGGAAAAGGGACAGACTGAGAATATGAATCATTTTAATTTATTTCCATACTTAAAGTTCTAAGCAATAAATTCCATAATCTAATCAGACAGACACACAAACTCCATCTGTAATTAAATTAGAACAGCGAATTCAAGAAGCTGCTATTTACAGGTGGCAAAACTAAACTTTATAAATACTTCAGAAATAAGGGTCTATTGCGCTATTAGGTATTTTCTCAAGTAAACACTATCAATTTTAGGTTTGATTTACAGCGCTAGGAATTAGCCTCAGTATCTTGAGCATGCTGGGTAAGTACTTTACTACCAAAGCAATCTCTGGCCTCCATTACCAGCTTTTGAAAAGGCAGTTGACAGTATCACTTTATCAGTAAGGAAAGAAATATCTGGACAGGCTGGTAACAACATCAGCAAAAAGAAAAAAAAAAAGCCTTAAGAAAAACTTAATTATCAAAATAGCTAGGAGTTTTTGGTTTTGTTTCCACTTCCTAGTTTGGTATTTAAGGGAGCTCTGAAGCTATCCAAATATAACAGAACAGATCATGACTATGGTGGCAAAAAATGAATATTCTGTAATTTGCTAATCTACTTCTTAAAAACATATATATGACTGGAGAGTTGGGAGGACAAAGCCAGTTAAATTCAGCAAATCTGGTACTGAAGATGGCTCAGTGGTTAAGAACACTGGTTACACTCTTCAGAGACCCAGGTCTAATTCCTAGCACCCATATGGCAGTTCCAAATCGCCTTGAAAAAAAAACAAAACAAAAATCGTCTTTAACTCCAACTCAAGGATATCCAAGTCTTCTAGCCACCTTGAGTACTGCACACACATGGTGCATATACATACATGCATACAAAATACTCATTCAAATAAATTCAGCAAACTCTTTGTTATAAAACAGCTACAAATATTGTTGCTAACCTAATGGTACCCTTTAAAGCACCTTGTGACGCTCCTAGTGCTCTCTACCTGAAAGATACTTTCACAATATCAAAGTATGATGCAGGGGCTTAACCAGAAAACACTACAGAGAACAGTGTTTCTGTCAAAAACTCCAGAATTACTTCCTAGCTCTATTGGGAACTGGCTGGCAGTGTGACAAAAAGCCTTGTATTTGACTTGTGAAAAATAAAGACACTTATACCACTCATCTGTGAAGGCTTTACAAATAATTATTGTGAAGCTAGCTACTTCAAAATAAATCAACATGTAAAGATCTTCCCTTTTATTCCTTTCTTTAAACAATTCAAAATGAATTAGGTACTGTGTTAAGCATTAACGGGTGCTCACTCTGCTTCGCTGCATCCCACCCTTGAATTCATTAAAGTCTTGAAATAAAGATCAGAAAATAGATATAGAAATTATTAAAAGAGCACTCAAAATTCCTGCAATGGCTACTGCTAAGAATGCAAGTGTTGAAGGATCTTTGATAGTTGAGAAAATTCTGTGGAGTTCCTCAGAAGTTGGTTATGATGCTATGCTCCAAGATTTTGTGGAAAAAGCAATCATTGATCAAGCATAGGTTGTAAGAACTGCATTACTGGGTGCTGCTGGGGTGGTCTCCTTTCTAACTACAGCACAAGTTGTAGTGACTGAAATTCCTAAAGAAAAGGACCCTGGAATAGGTGCAATGGGGGAATGTGAGGGAGAATGGGAGGTGGCATGTTCTAATTCCGAGAATAGCGCTTTACCCTTATCAATGAACTGTGACAGGAAGCTCAAGGGCCAGGTTCCTCATTGATAACTTCAGAAGTCACCTAAAGGAAAAGACTGAAGAGAAGTCTGGCTGGTCACTATAACCATTACTTACTGATTTTCATTGACAATATATAATGGTTTACTGCTGTCATTGTCCATGCCTACAGATAATTTATTTTGTATTTTTGAATAAAGACATTTGTACATTCTTGATACTGGGTGTAAGATCCATATACCAGTGTCCTGCTTTCAACTTAAAGCACTGTTACAGCCAGGACTGTAGCCCTTGTGCCACCAGAAGAGAAGTTCAGAAGCAGCCTTTCTGAGGAGTGAGAATAACTGTGTACAAAGTAAAGAAGTATCCAATTATGTGACAACTTTGTCTAATAAAATTTGGTTTAAAGATTTAAAAAAAGGCATTAACGGGTGCTTAGGCCAAACAAATAGCCATGGTTGTAGTTCTTTAGTGTCCAGAAGTAGTATAACTATAAATTATAATAATGTACCAATCACTACACATCATCATCATCATCATCATTATCATCATCATAATGTGCCTCAAACACATGAAAGAAGATGCACCTTTCGGGTTCCTGGAAGATTTCATAAGACAGTCACTCATACCTGAATTAAACACTTAAATATCAAAGTTTTCAAAATAAAACAAGAATTACAATTGCATATAAAAGAAAAACAATTTCTGTAGACCCACAAAAACATTTCAGAACACAATGTGTTTAAGGAATTTAAGTTCAACAATGCTACTTTGGGGGCGTGGCTGGAAAGGGCAGTGTCTAGTAATGGGAGAATAGAATAAATGAAACAAAGAAACTAAAGGCAGGAAATATTCTTTAGAGGGATATGTATGGTTGATAATATATATGCATATACACAGACACACACATATGACACAAATGTCTGTGGAAACAAATAGGTAATTAAAGAAAAGTAGTATCTTGTTTTTCTGGCACGGTAGACAGGCCTTAATTTAAGATATGCATATCATGGAGGTGGAGATGTGCAACAAATGCATGATAGCACACAAAAAAATTAACACTGGAAATTTAGTAGTGAGAACATGGATGAGATTTCCAAGGAAGTGGTGGGAATAAGACTATAGAATAATGCTAGAAAATTTAATTGCCTTTCCTATTTTACATAATCAAAACGGAGAACATATGAGAAAAAAAGAGCTGCAAATTTATTTTGATTTTACAGTGACATTATTGATCTGAGTAAGGTTTCCATCTCTGAAGACTGCTGAGGTACATGATTCATTGTCACATATATCCGTCTGGGGTAGTCTTTCTCTTGTCTTACTGTCATGTTTCATCTCCAGCCTCCCATAAGACCCTCAGCATTACCCAGAAACCCTAGAGTTCCCTCAGTACAATAGGATAGTTCTGCAGGTCAGAGTTCCCTTCTCCCAAAACACATTCCATGTTTTAAAGTATACAAAATAAAGCATTGTTTCCATCTCGAAAATGACAATTCTAAATTTAGGGACAATGAGCCATTCCTAAAGTCCCTAAACAAGTGCAAGACAGGAATGGCCACTAGATGGCAACAAGGCTTTTAACTCATTCTGCCTGAGGATGGGTTAGCAAGTGTTAAAACCCTTTCCCCTCTTCTTCTTCTCAATGAGATCACAAAGAAAAGCAGCAAACTTTGAGTACTATTTAAGGAAGTTTTATTTTCATAATTTGCAACGTCTGAAAACATAACAGGTATGTATGTTTGTTAATTTGTTTGAAAACTTTGTAGGAACATTGAAGGATTTTGGGTTTTGGTAGTTTTGTGTGTTGAACGAACAGCCTCAAACACACTAGACAGTAGTGTAGTACTACTACACAGTAGTGTAGTAGTACTAGTGCTCTACTACTAAGCAACATTTTGAACCCAGGATTTGGAGATGTAAAGATCTGTTCTTCCTTATTTTATATACATGAGTGTTTTGTCTGTATATCAGTATGTGCTCCATGTGCATGCCTAGTGCCCATGGAAGCCAGAACCAGAGATGGCATTAAATACCCTGGAACTGGAGTTCCAGGTGGTAGTGAGGTATCACATGGCTGCTAGAAACAACAAATCCTCTCAACTACTAAGCCATCTCATCCAGACCAGTTTTGGAAATGTTGAATCCATCATCATAATATTTAGAGTCATGAAGTTCAGTAACTGGCTTAACCAACATTTCACAGCAACACTGATGTAGTGGCAGAAATGCCACATGAAGGCCATTTCGAGGCGTAACTGAGCTACAAAAGCTATGTCTGAGCCTGACCTAGAATATATATATAGTGAAACTCTTGTCTCAAGAAACAGTATTTTATAACTGAATAAGGATAATAAAAAGACTATAACCAGTTTCTCACTTTAGGACTATAATTTTTTTCTTCAAACTTTAAACCAGTAATAGAAGTGCTATAATTTTTCTTCTAGAAAAAGCAGTTAATTTCAATTTCTGTGGAAACGCTTTTTTGTCCTATGAGAAAAGATACACACACACACACACGGAGCTATACAATATTTTTTTCTGGAACATCTATAACTACAATATTTTTTTTTCTGGAATATCTATACCAAGTATACAGGGATATCTTCAATAAAAAACTTTTTAGCTATCAAAGGCAATTAGGTTCATTCCAATATGAATGAGCCATAACAAGAAGGAAAATTACATTGAAGTATAACAGATTGCACCGAGGACAAATACAACTACAGTGATATATCAAGATATTAAGAAAATAGAGTCCTTAACCAAATAACCCTCCCCCCAAGAATAGCCAGATTGGTCAGAAATTTAAAAATAGCTATTCAAATAAAGCTTTAGATTAAGCAACATTAAGATTATTTCCTTTCCAAATTCTATCAAAAGAAACCTTATATATTATAGAAATATTTAAAAATTTAGAGCCAGGCACAGAGACACACATCTTTAATCTTAACACTTAGAAAGAGGAAGTAATTGGGTCAGAGTTCAAGGCCATTCAGGGTTATATAAATATGAGTTGAAAACCTAAACTATATATAGCTCTTTCACCCTGTCAAAACATACCTTAAAGTCATTCAGGCCTTCTCATCAGCAGACACAACAGACTGTGTTCAACCACAAAACTGATGAAGAAAGTATGACATATATGCACATAGACTACCATGAAGGTGAGTAGAAAAGGAGGTGGGAGGATCTGGGAGTTTGGGAAGTGGAAAGAACAGCACCAAAATATAGTATATGAAAAAAAATCTAATAAAAAAGAAGTTATAAAAACTAATAAATATCATGTTGTTCAATGTTGTGATGCCATGATGAACCTGAAGGCGGTCAAGTTAAATAAGCCAGGCACAGAAGACAAAGATCACACTACTTCACTTATATATAGAAACTAAAATACAGACTTTGCAATTAGATGGTAAGAATAAGCTCAAAGGATTTATTAAACAACTTGATGAATGTAATAACAGTTCAGTATCTTCTTTAAAATTACTAAGAGATTTTAAGTGTTCCTACCACAAAAAGTGACACAAGACATTAGCTAATTAGTCTTTCTACAATGTTATATATAGTTCAAAATAATTTATTGGATATAATTTTATACACCAATTATTAAATAATTTAAAATATACAACATTTAATTAATGAAAAATTATGATTACACAAATGTATAAGTAAAAGAAGGAAAAAATGGACTACACTGACTATATTTACTAAACTGAATCAATCCCACGGCTTATACACAAAATTATTATTTCAACAAAACATTTTATTTTGAAAGTCTGTATTAATTCGAAAAGAGTCCTATTTCTTTACCACCAGACATAAAGGGAACCAGTCACACCCTAACTTTAGTCAGAGAAGCTCCATCTTTCTCTATCTTACACACTGAACTTCCTCACAACTGCTTGCTTAAATAGTTCAAGGGAGTTGGAAAAAAAGATATAAGTAAACAAAAACAAAAAAGGTGAAGTTTGAAATAATAAAGCAAAGTTTTAGAATTTATATGTACTATTTATAAAGCATATACCAAATTTTACTATTAAATACACAATTAAGAACCTTAATGTCAAAACCCACACTAAAAATTTAAGTATTAGTTTTAGAAATTTTTAAGTTTATGCAGTCATATTTAACATCATACATTAATAAAATTTTATTCATCCACCATTTAAACATCCAATTTATTTAAAAATTGAATATACAAAAGTATAAAATTAAATAAGCCAAACCAATTTTTCTTTATTACTACTCAGGGAACATAAATGTCTATATTTTTAAAAAACAAACAAACAAACAAACCAGATGGAGAAATAGCTCAACGAGTACCTGCTGCTTTTTCACACAACCCAGGTTCAGTTCCCAGCACCCACATGGCAGCTCACAACCCTCTGTAACTCCAGTTTCAGAGGATCCAAAGATCTCTTTTAACCTCCACAGGTACAAAACATGCATGTGGTACACATAATACATGTGGCCAAAAACTCATACACATAAAATAAAATTTAAAAAAATTAACATTCTAAATTTAGCTTCTAAAACTGAGCTTCATGCTTACAATAATTCATCTCAAAATACTCTTACCTTTCTTCTGAGCTATATAAACGAGCAAGTCCAAAATCTGCAAGCTTTATTTGTCCTCTGGTAGAAATAAGATAAGGTAAAAAAGCATTAGTCTATCATGAATCTGATAATGAATACACACACACACACACACACACACACAATTCCTAGTGCTCAATTAAGACACACTAAACAAACATAAACAAATTCTCTCACTGAACTGCTGTACTACAAACAACGTTAACTAGTGGAAAATATACAACGCAAATTTACATAGTAACAAGTAGCATATTGCTTTGGATAGTTACTTTTTGTTGTTGTTATACACCCATTCAATCATCCATAGCTACAAGTTCTTAATTTTCAGATTCAACCAGTTGTAGATCAAAACTATTGGAGGGACTATCTTTTCCTAAAGATGTACAATCATGTGTGCTAATATTTCCTAAAAAACCAGTGTACCAGCTATTTACAAAGCATTTATATTTTTAATCTAGACAAATACTACCTTATTTTATGAAGGGCCTAATGATCCTATAAAAGGATACGGTGTTAAGAGTACTCTTAGAAACAACCCCAAAGGGGCCCAACACACTACCATTATTTCAGTGGCACTAGTGTGACAGTATCTCAGGTGCTGCTTCAGTTTAAGGAAGTACCTCAGTGTTGCATAGGCAGAGTTCTTATTCAAGTAGACAGCACTCAAGAACTAAGTCACAGTGTCTGAAATTTATACTTAAGCTGACTGTTGTTCATTACCCCAAAAAATCTGGTGCAATAAAAATGAATTTTATAGGAAATTATATATTGCATTAACACTTTAAACACATAAAGCTCATAGTCATACCTATTATTTAGAAGGATATTTGAACATTTAATATCTCTATGCAAAAAGTTCTTCTTATGACAATAATCCAGGCCTTCCATGAGCTGTCTCATAAAAGATTTTATATGATTTTCATTAAAATGAACCAAGCCTGATTCCAGTAGTCCCATCAGATCATGGTCCATATATTCAAATACCAGGTAAAATGCACCTGAGAAAGAGAACAATTAATATATTAAAGACTTCTATTCCTACAATCTAGATACTCAAAATTTTCAATAAAATATTGGTATGGGGGATTATCCTTGAAAATAATACTTTGTCATGCATTTATAAAACTTGTTTACTCTCTCAGTACTAAGTATCAAAAATATCTCAAAAGACAGTAAAAGTAATTTCTTCTAAAGATATTCATTATAATACAGGTCAATTCTATTCATTTCCACATTTTATAGTTTCGATCTGATTAAATTCTGACCAATATCAGACAAATTGTTTTTCAGTAGAAAGTGAATAAAATCTGTATGCTTCAAAGAAAATCTAAAAGTTTAGAGAACTGGTTTTAATATAAGGATGTGAACCCAAACAGACCAAAGTCATCTTTAGATGGCATCTATTAAACTTTCAACAGACACATAATTTGTTTAGAAGACAAGTGTTTAATGTTTAAAAATCTTAAATAAAACGTATACAAACTGAACCCAAAGCTATACAAACAAATAGTACAATCAAGTAAAGCTTTACAGAGGAAGTTCCAGGAAAGCCACACTATACAGAGGAACCCTGTCCTGAAAAACAAAACCCAACCAACCAAACAAAAACCCTAACAAACTCATGCCATCCTCTGTGAAAAGAGGAAAATAGCACCATGCCAAAGACACCCACAGT